>NC_091077.1:17500000-18125000 GCF_032405125.1 Capricornis sumatraensis
TATCAAAAATGTATTTGGAAGTATAAAAGCCCTGCAGTCTAAGCACATATTTAATATCTTGTAGCAACCTTTAAACTGGTAGTTGTTCAGTCATGTCTGAATCTTTGCATGTCCAACTCTTTGAGTCACCAGGGACTGTAACCCGCCAGGCTCCTCCCTCCATGGGATTCTCCAGGCAAGAACACTGGAGCGGGTAGCCATTCCCTTCTCCAGGGGATCTTCCCAACCCAGGAATCAAACCTAGGTCTCCTGCATTGGCAGGTGGATTCTTTACTGTCTGAATCAAGTATAGTCAAAGCTATGGTTTTTCCAGTAGTCATGGATGGATGTGAGAGTTGGACCATAAAGAAGGTTGAGCACCAAAGAATTGATGCTTTTGAACTATGGCACTGGAGAAGACTTTTGAGAGCCCCTGGTACACAAGGAAATAAATACAGTCAATCCTAAGGGAAATCAACTTTGAATATTCATTGGAAAGACTGATGCTGAAGCTACAGCTCCAAGACTTTGGCCAGCCATCACATTGGGAAGGACCTTGATGCTGGGAAAAATTGAGGGCAGGAGGAGAAGGAGGCGATGGAGGATGAGATGGCTGGACAGCATCATTGACTCAATGGACAAGAATTTGAGCAAACTCTGGGAAATAGTGAAGGACAGGGAAGCCTGGAGTGCCGCAGTCCATGGGGTTGCAGAGTTAGACATGACTGAGTGACTGAACAACAATAAAATAACCTATAATGGAAAATAATCTGAAAAAGAATATATATATATATATTTGAATTAATTTGATGTATACCTGAAATTAACACATTTTTAAAACTTTTTATTTTGTATTGGGATATAGCCAATTAATAATGTTCTGATAGTTTCAGGTGAATAGTGAAGGGGCTCAGCCATACATTTATTTACAAGTATACATCCCCCAAATTGTCCTCCCACCTAGGTGGCCACATACCATTGAGCAGAGTTCCATGTAACACATTTTAAATCAACTATGCTTCAAGTAAAAAAAAAACACACACATTGCATTCTAGTCTCAATAAAGCCAAATGGAAAATGGTACTGATGAACCTGTTTGCAGGGCAGGAATGAAGACACCCTCGTAGAGAACAGGCTTGTGGGCACAGGTGGGGAGGAGACGGTGAGATGAACTGAGAGAGGAGCACTGACATATATACGCTGCCATGTGTAAAATAGATAGCTAGGGGGAAGCTACTGAAGAGCACAGGGAGCTCCGCTCAGAGCTCTGTGATGACCTAGAAGGGCCGGATGGGGGGAGGTGGGAGGGTGGCTCAAGAGGGAGGCGATATACATCGAGCTGATTCACAATGTTGTACAGCAGAAATCAACACAACATTGTAAAGAAGTTATACTCCAATTAAAAATTAATGTAGAAGATCATTTAAAAAGTCAAATGGTATGGTAAACAATCTCTAAGATCTTTTATTTTTTATTGTTTTTTTAATTGCTAATTTTTAATTTTTTTAATTTTTATTTTTACTTTATTTTGCTTTACAATACTGTATTGGTTTTGCCATACATTGACATGAATCAGCCACGGGTGTACATGAGTTCCCAATCCTGGAAAGGTTTTATCAGAATGTCTGAGAAGTTTGGAACATCATTTGAAATAAACATCTTTTTAGTGCAGTTCAGAATCTCATTAGAATGAGCTCCAAACACATATCTAAATGCTCATACAAGTTCTTCTGTTTGCTGGTCATGAGGATGGGCAGAGTCGTTATTATTGTTGGTGTGTCTCCCTGACCCCCTTTTGGGTCAGTTGTCTGCCTCCTTCTCCTGAAAATGCTGTCGTGTCTGACTCTTTGAGATCCCATGGACTGTAGCCCAGGCTCCTCTGTCCGTGGGATTCTCCAAGCAAGGATACTGGAGTGGGTTGCCATTCCCTTCTCCCGGGGATTTCCCGACCAGGGATCAAAAATGTCTCCAGCATTGCAGGCATTCCCATTCTAGCTATGGGATTCTTTACCGTCTGAGCCACCAGCCCTGCAACGCTCTGCTAGAAATTGGTCCCCATGAAGCAGGAGCTGTTAAACATCGTCCCATCACAGTGGGGGCAGCACACAGCCAGTAACTGACTGACAGAGATTTTTTTTAAAATGGCTGGTTCCCTTGTGTCGAAATGGGATGAGGCTGAGATACAATTCATGGATCAGGCTGAAAGTAAGTTCCAGTCAAGACTGTAAGCTTGCCTGGCTCCTTCTATTCCTCATCTTGTTTCCTTCACTTTTTCTTTCTTTTCAGACCATTCTGTCGATAAATCATGAGCACCAAAATCACCCCTCCCACGTTCTGCTTTTAGGGAACCTGATTTAAGTCAATTGTTATTTTATAAATAGTAGTGTTCAGTGGAAAACAGTGTGGAGAGTCCTTAAAAAAAAATTAAAAACGGAGTGATCGTATGATCCAGCAATCCTACTCCCAGACATATATATATCTGAGAAAGATGAAAAGTCTAATTTGAAAAGGTACATGCCCTAATGTTCATAGCAGCACTGTTCACAAAATAGCCAAGATATGGAAACAATCTAAATGTCCATGGACAGAGAAATGGATAAAGAAGATGTGGTAAGTATATACAATGGAATATTATTGGCCATTAAAAAGAATGAAATAATGCCATTTGCAGCAACATGGATGGACCTAGAAGTTGCGCTACTAAGTGAAGTAAGTCAGACAGAGAAGGAGAAATATCATATGACATCCCTTATATATGGAATCTAAAAAGCAATGATACAAATTGACTTACGTTCAAAACAGAAAGGGAGTCACAGACTTAGAGAATGAACTAATGGTTACCAGGGGGAAGTATGTGATGGACATGTACACACTGCTATATTTAAAATGGATAACCAACAAGGACCTACTGTGTAGCACAGAGAACTCTGCTCACTGTTATGTTGCAGCCTGGATGGGAGGGGAGTCTGGGGGAGAATGGTTACATAAATGTGTATGGCTGAGTCCCTTTGCTGTTCACCTGAAACTACCACAACATTGTTTGTTAATCGGCTATACCCCAGTACCGGGGTGGGGGGGGGCGGCGGACGTTTAAAAAAGAGCTGCAGGTTTCTTCGTTGAAAAGCAAGCCAGCCAGTCAGAAACCAAATCATTTATTGAGGGCTACTCTGTGTGTGAAGCATGTGATAGAAGCTGGAGAGGCATGCTTAAAGCCACACATCAATGGACTGAGGACAAATCAAAGTGGTAGCCAGAAGTTCTTGGTCCTGCCATCGCACTGCGATCTGTTGTCTCCACAAAACTCTGAAAAGTCAGAGTTGCAGAACATGGAAGGTAAAATGGTAAGCTGGAACAGAAGCTCTTCTTTTCTCACCAGGACAGGAAGCCATGGGAAGACCACCCCACCCAATCATCCATAATCCAAATTGTCCAGAGAGTTCTAGGGCTGGCGAGATACTGCATTTCCACATTAAGCTGAGAAGAGATTTCAGAGAAGGCTTCTGCAGGCACCTGCTTTCCTGAGATGTTATTCCATTGTGTATTTGAAAGCAAGAAGGGACTTCAACCCTGTGAGAGAAATCAGAATTAGAATCAATGGCAGGATTAGTACAGTTTGAACTCAGGGATCATATGTGTGTGGGCACACGTCTTAGAAATACAGGCAGAGATAAATACGGCAACAAAGACTAGAAGGATAAACATTAAAAATTTAACAATATTACCTCCAGGCACTGTTGACAAACTCAAAAGCTATTCTCAGCCTCTTGACTATTGATATTCCCATTCTAGAAGCTAGAAAGCAGAATACTTGCTTTGTCAAATTCCTCTGTAACTATGAGTGTTCATGTGATACAGTTCTGACCAATTAGGTGAAAGGGAAATCCACTAAGGGGCTTCTGGAAAAACTTTTGTTTCTTGTTAAAGTGGGTTGAAAGGTGAGTTTGCCACTCTGTCCCATCATTCTTCTTCCTGCCTTGAACATGCTCATGATGACTAGAGCTATGGCAGCCACCTTGCAACCATGAAAATAACTGATGAAAAGTCAGTATGTTATTGGTGAGATGGAAAACTAGGAAGAGCTTAGATCCTTAGCAACCTTCTAAGCAACAGAAGCAATACCAGCAACACCTAATTCTGAGCTTCTATTCTTGCAATAAAAAGAATTTCCTATTTATTTAAGCCACTGGATCTTAGTTACTTGTTCTTGGAATATGTCACAGGGGGGAAAATTAATAAGACATTCTGGTAGGAGATGAAAGACCACAAAAGATAAATGCAATAAATAAGGAAATTGTAGTGTTAGAAAGTAGAAAGTACAAAAAAGAAAATCAAGATAAGGGGGTGGGAGAAGCATGAATACCTGGGTGGGTGAATAGGAAGCTGCACAAAATAGAGTTATCAGAGGAAAGTCTATTGAAAAGAAGTGACTGGAACAAAGATTTGAAGGAAGTGAGAGAGTTGTCTATGTGGGTGTTGGGACAAAAACATTCATGGCATTCAAGAACATTCAGTTCAAGACTCCAAAGTAGGAAGTGAGCCTGGCATGTCTGAAGAATCTTGAGCAGGCCAGTGTGGGTGGAGCAAAGTGAAATGAGGGGTCTATTAATAGATGACAAGGACAGGAAGGAAAAGAGAATCAGATCAGACAAGGCCGTGTGGGCCACAGGGAGGACTTTGGCTTTGACTCTGAATGAGGTGGGAGCCATGGAGTGTTGTAGGTAGAGACGGGAAGATATCTGACTTGGGTGTTCACAAGCACCCTCCGGTTGCTACAAGGAGAACTGACCAAAGATAGTGAAGTTGCTCAGCTGTGTCCGACTCTTTGTGACCCCGTGGACTATAGCCCACCAGGCTCCTCCGTCCATGGGATTCTCCAGACAAGAATACTGGAGTGGGTTGCCATTTCCTTCTCCAGGGGATCTTCCCGACCCAGGGATCGAACTCAGGTCTCCCGCATCGCAGGCAGACGCTTTAACCTCTGAGCCACCAGGGAAGACCAAAGATAAGGCAGGGAAAAGATTAGAGAGGCAGCGAGGCAGACCTCTTTTGAGTTTATTTCCATCATCCTGGATAGAGACAACAAGACTTGGACCACAGTAGAAGGAACGAAGGGAAAGAGAAGCATGCAGATTCTAGTTCTATTTTGAGGAAGAGTCATCAGGATTTCTGATGGAGCAGAGATGAGGGAAGGGGAGAGGAAAAGAAGAGTCAAGCAGAGTCAACGTTAATTTCACAACTTCACTCTTGAACAATAGAAAAATAGAGGACCCTCTGTGGAAATGAGAGGTAGGGGAATCTGATGATGTAACATATTCCAAATGAGATGCTCATTTGGGACAGGTTACCTCTGAAACATCTATTAGATATCTAAGTAGGCATTTGGTAGGTGGTAGGTTATATGAGTGTAGAATTCAGGAGACAAGGGTGGACTGCACATTATTTAAATTTGGGGCGTCGTTGCTAATAGATGGTGGCATAGCCATGAGACTGGATGAGATCCATTGTGTAGAAGACAACGTGCACTTCGACGGAAAATGATGTGCTGTCAGGGGATACGTTCTCTGGGTTATCTGGCCCGGATCTATAGTGGAACTACTTTACAGTTTTATCAGTTTTAAACAACTGACAGTGATGGGAAATAATTTCATGGAAAAAATAGTTTGCCTCTACTTGTGTGTTCATTAGATATTATTGAGATTCTATATGTATTATAATTAATATATTAAAACAAATACATTTATGAATTTTATGTGTTATGTAATATAAATGATTCTATATAACTTCTGAATATTTACATTATATGTACATTATATATATTAAAGAATATGAATAATTACATATAATGTCTATATATTTAAATTTTTATGTACAATTTATATATAAATTTATATTTATATAGTACATAATTTGAAATGCATATATTATGCAACATGAATAATTACATATATAAAGTCTGTGTATACAATTATATGCATAATTTATATATTACACATAAAATTTTTATATACTATATGTATTTATTGGAGAAGTAAATGGCAACCCACTCCAGTACTCTTACCTGGAAACTGTATATTTGTACTTATATGTATATGTATGCTTATATGTATTTATACTTATGCATTTATACTTATATATGTATACTTATATGTATATTTATACATATATATGTTTATATTTATTAATATATAGTTGGGCTTCCCTTGTGGCTCAGTGGTAAAGAATCTGCATGCCAGTGGAGGAGACATGGCTTCAATGCCTGGGTTGGGAAGATCCCCTGGAGCAGAAAATGGCAACCTACTCCAGTATTCCTACCTGGGAAACCCCATGGACAGAGGAGCTTGGCAGACTATAGTCCATGGAGTCACAAAGAGTGGGACATGTCTTAGCGACTAAACAACAATAACAAATATAAAATTTATATATTATAATATGAATGATTAGATATAGTGTTTATTTATTTACAATTATGTGTATAGTTACATGATATAAAATTATGTTATATTATATATAGTACATTTATTTACCAGTGAGGAAACCAGGCAGATGTTATAACTGGTTCAAAAGACAACACAAAGAGCATACATATATATACATTAAAAGTATAGTAATATTATGCATTATGTATACATTGTGAACATTGTATACATTATATGAGTGCTATGCATTATGTATCAGAGAAGGCAATGGCACCCCACTCCAGTACTCTTGCCTGGAAAACCCCATGGACGGAGAAGCCTGGTAGGCTCCAGTCCATGGGGTCGCTAAGAGTTGGGCACGACTGAGTGATTTCACTTTCACTTTTCACTTTCACGCATTGGAGAAGGAAATGCAACCCACTCCAGTGTTCTTGCCTGGAGCATCCCAGGGACAGAGGAGCCTAGTGGGCTGCTGTCTATGGGGTCGCACAGAGTCGGACACGACTGAAGTGACTTAGCAGCAGCAGCAGCAGCATGCATTATGTATACATTGTATACATTATATGTATGATGTAATACACAGACATGTCTGTTCTTTACATTCTCTTGTCAGCCAGTTACAACATCTGCTCATTCCTTCAATGATTAATAAGCAGAATAAAATCCTTAACATATGCTTATTTCATATCCATGAGTCATGATTTTATCTTTTTTAGTTTGCACAGCTACTGAAGTGCAGAGCTGGGATTTATTTATTTATTTATTTAAAAATATAAATTTATTTATTTTAATTGGAGGCTAATTACTTTACAATATTGTATTGGTTTTGCCATACATCAACATGAATCTGCCACGGGTGTACACATGTTCCCCATCCTGAACCCCCCTCCCTCCTCCCTCCCCGTACCATCCCTCTGGGTCATCCCAATGCACCAGCCCCAAGTATCCTGTATCATGCATCAAACCTGCACTGGTGATTTGTTTCATATATGATATTATACATGTTTCAGTGTCATTCTCCCAAATCATCCCACCCTCTCCCTCTCCCATAGAGTCCAAAAGACTGTTCTATACATCTGTGTCTCTTTTGCTGTCTCGCATACAGGGTTATCATTACCATCTTTCTAAATTCTATATATATGAGTTAGTATACTGTATTGGTGTTTTTCTTTCTGGCTTACTTCACTCTGTATAATAGGCTCCAGTTTCATCCACCTCATTAGAACCGATTCAAATGTATACTCCATTGTGTATATGTACCACAGCTTTCTTATCCATTCATCTGCTGATGGACATCTAGGTTGCTTCCATGTCCTGGCTATTATAAACAGTGCAGAGCTAGGACTTAAACCCAGGCAGCCTAGCTCCCCAACCCCCACCTTTAAATACCACAGTTTATCAAATGAGTTAATACACATGAACATCAAAGCAATGGTTTTTCCAGTAGTCATGTACAGATACAAGAGTTGGACCATAAAGAAGGCTGAGCACCAAAAAATTGATGCTTTTGAATTGTGGTGGTGATGGTTTAGTTGCTCAGTCATATGTGACTCTTGCAACCCCATGGACTGCAACCAGGCTTCTCTGTCCATGGAACCCTTGAGGCAAAAACACCGGAGTGGGTTGCCATTTCCTTCTCTGCCTTTGAACTGTACTGCTGGAGAAAACTCTTAACAGTCCCTTGGACAGCAAGGAGATTAAACCAGTTAATCCTAAAGGAAACCAATCCTGACTATTCATTGGAAGGACTGATGCTGAAGCTGAAGCACCAGTACTTTGGCCAGCTGATGGGAAGAGTCAACTCACTCCCTGATGCTAGGAAAGATTGAGGGCAGGAGAAGGGGACAACAGAAGATGAGATGGTTGGATGGTTATCACCAACTCAATGAACATGAGTTTGAGCAAACTCTGGGAGACAGTGAAGGACAGGAAAGTCTGGTGTGTTGCAGTCCATGGGGTCACAAAGAGCTGGACACAACTGAATGACCAAACAACAAATGCTTAGCTTATAGCACATAACACTCAGTCTGACCAGAACATGCAGACAACACACAGTCTCACTGTTTTGGAAGTGGAGGGAACTGATGACAGTACGATCCCTGAGGTCTGGGTCTCAGAGCTGGGTTTGGTCTTCCTGGCCATGCATCTTCTATATTCTTCCCGTACCTGAAGGTGGATACACACCATGGGGAGATGAATCACGCTTAGATACAGGGGGAGTGTCCGTGGCAGGGATAAGCTCCCTGGAAGGAGCGGGGCTGGGAGGGCAGCAGGTACGCACCTGGCGGCTGAGCAGACAATGAATGAGGAAGATGAAGGCCCCCTGCAAGCTGTTGATGATGGTGAACAGATAAGCCATGATATTGGCCACGGGTCCAATTTGGAAAATGCCCAACACCCAGGAGCACCCCAAGATGAAGATTTGGGCAAAGGCTTTGAAGGTCAGTAACCTGGAGGGGAAGATTTGCAGAGGATATAGTTCTGGCTGTCACCCTCATGGGCCACCCTGCTCCCAGGTATAGTCTGAGGCTGCCACCACATGACCCGTGACCTGGGTGAGAATCAGTGTGGAACACAGGTTCTAAGCCTAGAGGTAGGGAAGTCTAATCCTACAGCCACTGAAAAGGCAACTGGCCTACAGGTACACATGGTCACAAAGATGTGTGGACACATGTATTTAATGCAATATTGTCTATGGTAATAAAAGGCTAGACATAAAGTAGCCAAGCCATGGAAGCAACCTGAACGGTCATCAGCAGTGGATGCATAAGGAAGATGCGGTGCATATAGACAGTGGAATATTACACAGCCATAAAGAAGGATGAGATAATGCCATTTGCAGCAACATGGATGGACCTAGAGAAGATCACACCAAGTGAAGTAAGTCAGACAGGGAGAGACAGATACCATATGATATCACTTATGTGGGGAATTTGAAATATGGCACGAATGAAGCTATCTACAAAACAAACAGACTCACAGACACGGAGAACAGACTTGTGGTTACCAAGCAGGAGGGGGTATGGAGCGGGGTGAAATGAGAGTTTGGAGTTGGTGTGTGTGTTCAGTCACTCAGTGGGCTCCGACTCTGTGATCCCATGGACTGTAGCCTGCCAGGCTCCTCTGTCTATGGAATTCTCCAGGCAAGAATATTGGAGTGCTCTTCTCTGGGGGATCTTCCCAACCCAGGGATCAAATTCAGGTCTTCCACATTGCAGGTGGATTCTTTATCATCTGAGCCACCAGATCATTTAAATAAACTGTGTTCCATCCTTACACTGAAACACTCTATCTTTAAAAAAAGGTATTGTCAACAGATTTTGGTATTGGAAACACTCGTTCCTCCTAGCAATGGTGCTAAGGCATGCTTCACATGCCTTCCTGATCTAGACACTATGCTATATTCCATTTGGAGTGCAGGACCAGGCTTACAAAAGGTACTCAAGTGAATATTTGGGGAAAGAAGGAAAGGGGACTAGAAGATGAGGGGAAAGGAAGGCTGGACTGTACCTGGTGTCTTTGAGTGTGGAGACTTCCGAATTGACGCTAGAAAGCTTCTGCCTCAGGATACATAGTGTCCAAGTCAGGAGGATGGAATTGACCTACAGAGCCAAGCAGAAGGGATGGAAAGGCTGGATATATAAATGGATGATGGCCAGACCATTTATGAAAAGGGAACTTTGACCTATAGTCTGCAGTAACCACTCCAGGAAGCCAAACAATAACTCCTTCAGCAACCCACCCCAGATGATCAGGACTTGATTGATACTTGACAGCCTCCCTCATGTCTGCCTCTGCTTCCAACTTAGGACCAAAAAGAAAAAGCCAGTATATAACCCTAACCGATCCCCTAGGATGCCCTGCATTTAGTCAGCCTACCTGTAGAGTCCTTGTGTCAAGAAGCCTTCCCTTTTTCCCTCTATAGAGCTTTCCCACTCATCTGCCTGTTTTTGAGTCTCTGACAAAAGCAAGTGACTTGACAAATGAAAGTGGCTGACTCCCTTACCATAAGTGTTCGTGTTCAGCCGCGTCCAACTCTTTGCAACCCCATGGACTGTAGCTTGCCAGGCTTCTCTGTCCATAGGATTCTCCAGGCAAGAATGCTGGAGTGGGTTGCCATGCCCTCCTCCATGGGATCTTCCCAACCCAGGGATTGAACCCGCTTTCCTTACATCTCCTGCACTGGTAGGCGGGTTCTTTACCACGAAGTGCACCTGGGAAGCCCTGGGTCTCTTTGATCCTCCTCCAAAAAACACCAAACCAAGCAATCAGCTTACCACTATAATTGTGCACACTGGCCCCAGGAAGCTCCAGATGAACCCTGTTTCTGTATTCAGCCAGCAGCTATGAAGAAAAACAGGAGTCAGTCATTGTATCAAAGTCCTACTGCTAAAACGACTCACACCCTGCCAGATATATGCTTATGGAAGAGTATTGGAGAATGAGGTTGAAGTGAAAATTTTCGTGATGGACCAGGTCACATTTCAGTTTTCTTCTTTCAGACCTTCTTCCTCAGTGAACATTCCTGAAATGTTCTCTTCACACCTGGGATAGAGATCATTTCTCAGTTCATAACCTTTGTATTCCCTCTCTCCAGAACTCTCCACGGTACACTTTGTCATTCAATTCTCAGCTCGAATATCACCTCCTCTGAAAAGTCACACTGTGTCTGGTCCTTCCCTAGCAGAATTAGCTGCTTTTTTTTTTCCATAACATCTATCAGTATCAGAAATTATCTTGCTCAGTTGTTTGTTTAAATTGTCTATCTTTCCCTACTAGACTATGAGCTGCAGGAGAATTTGGACTTTGAATTTTTTGTTTATCTCTGAATACCCAGCACTCAGTGCAAAGCCTGGCATGGATGAGGCATTCTGTAATTATTTGTTAATAGAAAAGAAGTGAGAAATGGAGTGTTTCCTGACATATCAGTAAACAAGGATGTCATAGCCATCAGCGATTCCAGCCCTCCAAAAGTGAATTTCTGAGCCTGGAGGGCGATCAGGAAAAACAATACCTGCTATCAGGCAGCCATAAACCACTCCCCTCGGTGAGCACTGAGGACCTAGGGGTGGGGATGTGAAAAACCAGGATACTGGCCCCAGATAGCTGGGATGCAAATGAAAAGAATGATTTTAGTGAGCCCAGACTTTGTTGACAAATGTCCATTAGTCAGTTATGGTTTTTCCAGTAGTCACATATGATCTAAGAGTTGGACCATAAAGAAGGCTGAGCACTGAAGAATTAATGATTTTGTACTGTGGTACTGGAGAGTGAGAGTCCCTTGGACTGCAAGGAGATCAAACCAGTCAATCCTAAAGGAAATCAATCCTGAATAACCATCGGAAGGACTGATGTTGAAGCTGAAGCACCAATACTTTGGCCACCTGATAAGAAGAGCTGACTTATTGGAAAAGACCCTGATGCTGGGAAAGATTGAGGGCAGGAGGAGAAGGGGGCAACAGAGGAGGAGATGGTTGGCTGGCATCACTGATTTAATGGACATGAGTTTGAGTAAATTCCAGGAAATAGTGAAGAACAGGGAAACCTGGCATGCTGCAGTCCATGGGGTCACAAAGAGCTGGACACGACTGAGCGACTAAACAACTATAACTACTATCTTTTCACATAGAATCTTTGATAAACCTACCTCACTTTAAAACAGACCCATGGCAGAATATTTCTAAGCCATAAAAAGGGACGAATTTGGGTCAGTTGTAGTGAGGTGGATGTACCTAGAGCCTGTTATACAGAGCAAAGTAAGTCAGAAAGAGAAAAACAAATATCATATATTAATGCATAGAAAATGGTACTGATGAAAGTATTTGCAGAGAAGGAATGAAGATGCAGGTGTAGAGAACGGATTTATGAACACAGAGGAGGAAGGAGAGGGTGGGATGAATTGAGAAAGTAGCATTGAGATATACACACTATCATGTGTGACATAGATAGCGAGTGCATGCACACCCAGTTGCTTCAGTCATGTCTCACTCTTTGCAACACTATGGACTGTAGTCTTCCAGGCTCCTATTGTCCATGGGGTTGTTAGTGAGAAGCCACTGGGTAATACAGGGAGCCCAGCTTGGTGCTCTGTGACAACCTAGAGAGACTGGGGTGGTAGAGGGGAGGGAAGCTCACAAGGGAGGGGACATATACATAATTATGATTGATTCACATTGTTGTATGGCAGAAACCAACACAACATTGTAAAGCAATTTTCCTCCCATTAAAAACTAAATGAAAAAAAAGAGACCATGGCAAAAGAATAGTGGCAACAATAACATGTATAATGCTTTACACTGTGCCAGGCACTATCTAAATATTTTGCAGATACTAACTCATTTAACACTCACAATTACACTATAATATAGGCATTGTCATCAGCTTGCATATAATAGATGAGGAAATGAGAGCATACAGAATTTAAGTAACTTGCCCAAGGCAGCATAGCTAGACAGTGGTGTGGCCAGGATCCAGACCCAAGCAAGTTGGCTCTAGAGTCCAGAAACTGAAAACTTCACAGTCAAGTTTACTGTTTACATTGCCACTACCTACTGATACTATAGTGCAAACAATGGCTTCCGGATTTGTGCAGTGCACAACCTGTGCTATTGCCCATGGCAGCCCTGAGACCTACAGCCCATAAAGTAAGAGCTCAATAAATGGTAGCCATGACTACTGCTCCTGTTATTGCTCTTTTGTGTGTTCATTTAATTATCACCATGGAATAGTTAATAATAGCAATAATTTTCAGGGAAAGAGAAGAATGTCACTTACCGATTATACATCCCATAACCATGCGGTTGTAAGCCAGCAGAGACAGCCACCACCAGCCCTGGGAGCCCATAGCCAAAGGCACAGAGATACAGCATCTTGATGTTTCGAGAACTGAAGTAATTCACCACTTTCAGGTTCCTGACCATAAGGAAGAGCACCACAGCCTCCACCAGCATCCAGAAGAAGCACGCAAGGAAAAGGTAATGCAGAAAGCCTGCGATGAGGGCGCAGCCCATCTGCAGAGGAGAATCAGGCACCTTCAGTCTCCCTTACTCCAGGGAGTATGTTCAGAGGAAGAGGGCAGAGAAGTGGCTCCTCTGTCACTGTTGTTCTTGCTTAGAGTATGCATTATTTATTTAGAATGTGTATCTATACATTCCATATGGCTTCCCAAGTGGCTCAGTGATAAAGAATCTGCAGACCCGTGGGTTCGATCCCTGGGTTGGGAAGATCCCCTGGAGGAGGGGATGGCAACACACTCTTGTATTCTTGCCTTGAGAATCCCATGGACAGAGGAACCTGGTGGGCTACAGTCCATGGGGTTACAAAAAGTCAGACATGACTGAGCATGCACACCACACACCACATACACACACAAACACACATACACATTCCATGACAGAATTCTGTCCATCTCAAAAGGCAAAAGCAGCTGTGGTTAGTTTTCATGGGCTGGGTAATTTCATAGGCTAACAAGTAGGAAGATTATTTCAACTATATATTTGGGGGAAGGAGCAGGGTTTTCCAGGAATTGGGCCACTGCCCACTTTTTGGTCTTTGATGGTGGGCCTGGGTGCCCATGGGTGGTCATTTAGCATCTTAATGTATTGCAGTAGTGTATAATGAGGCTCAAGGTCTACTGCAAGTTGAATCTTCTGCCATCTTGGACCTAGTTGGCTCTAATCAGTTTACATTGTATCCTCAACAGCTATGTCATTCTTTCAGGGTTGTGTCCAGCCTCCTTCCCTGATTCATGTTGATGTATGGCAGAAGCCAGCACAGAATCTTAAAGCAATTATCTTCCGATAAAATTAAAAAAAAAACATAAAGGGGCTACTTTGACTGGACTTCCCCAAATACAGCCTCTTCATTCAGTCCACAAATATTTATAGATATATTCTTCACTACAGGTAGTTCCATCCCTTTAGTAGGGACACCAATCATTCTGGTTTCCCTAGAAATGAGTTTTCTCAGGATGTACAACTTCCAGCGCTAAAACTGGGAGAGTCTGAGAGAAAAACAGATAGATGACCACCCTACTTTAGGGAATGTTTGAAGATACAGGGATGGGGGGAGGAGAAGGGAGCCACAAACTACAGCCATGGATGGGTTGCAGGTTTTGTCATTAACATTTCATTGACACACATCCTTCCCCATTTATGTATTCTCTATGGCTGCTTTCAGCGGGTAAAGAACCCGTGTGCCAGTGCCAGGAGATGGGTGGGGAGAGGTTCAGTCTCTGGGTCAGAGAGAGCCCCTGGAGAAGGAAATGGCAACCCACTCCAGTATTCTTGCCCCATAGATAGAGGAGCCTAACGGGGTACAGTCCAAGGGGTTGCAAAGAGTCAGACACGACTGAGTGACTAAACAAAAACATGGCTGTTTTCATGTTAAAATGGCAGAGTTTCCTGCATTGAACCTGGGCTGGTGACTCGATTCATATATGATATTATACATGATTCAATGACATTCTCCCAAATCATCCCACCCTCTCCCTCTCCCTCTGAGTCCAAAAGACCATTCTATACGTCTGTGTCTCTTTTGCTGTCTCGCATACAGGGTTATCGTTACCATCTTTCTAAATTCCATATATATGCGTTAGTATACTGTATTGGTGTTTTTCTTTCTGGCTTACTTCACTCTGTATAATCGGCTCCAGTTTCATCCACCTATTAGAACTGATTCAAATGTATTCTTTTTAATGGCTGAGTAATACTCCATTGTGTATATGTACCATAGCTTTCTTATCCATTCATCTGCTGATGGACATCTAGGTTGCTTCCATGTCCTGGCTATTGTAAACAGTGCTGTGATGAACATTGGGGTACACGTGTCTCTTTCAATTCTGGTTTCCTTGCTGTGTATGCCCAGCAGCACTGGATGCTTGGGGCTGGTGCACTGGGACAACCCAGAGGGATGGTACGGGGAGGGAGGAGGGAGGGGGGTTCAGGATGGGGAACACGTGTATATCTGTGGCAGATACATGTTGATGTATGGCAAAACCAATACAATATTGTAAAGTAATTAAGTCCAATTAAAAAAATAAATTTATATTAAATAAAATAAAAGCAGAGTTGAGTAGTTGCCAACGGAGACCACGGTATCTGAAAAATTAAAAATATTTTTATCTGCTTCTTTACAGGAAAATTTTGTTCACCCTTGGTCCCATGATGAGAGGTGGGGAGTGCTACTAGCCTTTGGTTCCCAAGGGGTCTAGGAAGTGAAACATCCCATAGTGAGAGGGTAGTTCTGCTTCAAGAATGATCATCGTACCTGAAATGTCAGTAGTGTTTCCTTTGGAAATACCCCAAAAACCTACTGTTTCGGACACGGTTATTGGAGCTTAATTGGCCAAAAGTTCTTGTTCTCATGGGGCACGCAATCTTGTGGAAGAGGTAATACACAATAAGTTAAACAACAACAACAAAAAATCAGTATGGTTTCAAATATTAATAGGTGCTGGGGAAAGATGCAGAATAGAGTGATTAAAAAGTAAAATTTCTCACCTATGGATGCAACTAGAGATGATCACACTAAGTGAAGTAAGTCAGAAAGAGAAAACAATTACCATATGACATCATTTATATGTGGAATCTAAACTATGATACAAACGAACACAGACATAGAGAACAGACTCATTGTTGCCAAGCCGCGGGGAGGGAGAGGGATGGACTGGGAGTCTGGGGTTGTTAGATGCAAACTATTAAATTTAGAATGGATAGACACAAGGTCCTACCGTACAGCACAGAGAACTACGCTGAACATCCTGTGATAAACCATAATGGAAAAGAATGTTAAGAAAGAATGTACATATGTATATAAATGAGTCACTTTGTTGTATAGCAGAGATTGCCACAACACTGTAAATCAACTATATTTCAGTTTTTAAACAAAGAATTTCTCAACTGTAGAAGGCAATGGCACCCCACTCCAGTACTCTTGCCTGGAAAATCCCATGGATGGAGGAGCCTGGTAGGCTATAGTCCATGGGGTCACGAAGAGTCAGACATGACTGAGCGACTTCACTTTCTCATTTCACCTTCATTCACTGGAGAAGGAAATGGCAACCCACTCCAGTGTTCTTGGCTGGAGAATCCCAGGGACAGGGGAGCCTGGTGGGCTGCCGTCTGTGGGGTTGCACAGAGTCGGACACGACTGAAGCGCCTTAGCAGCAGCAGCAGCAGCAGCAGCATTACTAATATTTATAACACTGCTACTGCTGTGCTGTGTACGGTTATGTCTGACTCTCTGTAACCTCAGAGGAGCCCACCAGGCTCCTCTGTCCATGGGATTCTCCAGGCAGGAATGAAATGGGTAACCATTTCTCCCTCCAGGGATCTTCCTAATCCAGGGATTGAACCTGGGTCTCCTGTGACTCCTGTACTGGCAGGGGGATTCTTTACTAACTGAGCCACCTGGGAAGTCCCTATTTGTAACACTATTGCCTCGTTATTTTCTGCAATGGGTAGATGAGGGAGACTGTCTTGTGCACTGTAAGATGTTTAGCAGCATCCCCTCCCAAAGGTGACTACTAACAGCATCTCCATATATTGCCAAGTGTCCCCTGAGGGCACAGAATCAGCCCGGGTAAGAACCAAAGGCTTAAAGAGTAGGAAGAGAGACCACCCCCATACACAACATGATCAGGAAAATCATTCAAAACTGAGACCTATCATAAGAAGGCATCAACTAGAAGCTGGCGGATGAGTACGGGAAGAGGGGAAAGCACGTGCAAAGGTCCTGAGGTGGAAACTAGCTTTGAGGGAGTTAGGTGAGGATGAGCAGAAGCAGATGGGGAGATGATGGGGATGGATGGGGACAAAGCCGGAGGGATACGAGACCTGGTTGTCGGTCTTGTCTGCACCAGTGAGAAACAGTATCTTGGCCAAGAAGAGGCATATGCAGAGGTGCAGGTGGATGTAGGTGTTCTGGTTTCGGAGGGTACGACACAGAAGGAAGGTGATGATGGCCACGGCAAGACACACCAGTGAGATGATCGTGCCCACATGACTAATGAGGTACAGGGTGAACTCCATCTGTCAGAAAAGAGATACACTGTTGGCCTCAGAGAATGACCAGTTATAACCCCCAGGCAGGAAAAAGAACTCTCCAGACTCTTGGCTTGGGTATATAGAGCTTGGAAGCTTTTTCTCCCTCGGGCGCTCGGTGGTGTGAACTAGATATTGCTCATCATCACCCTTCGGCGTCCATCAGCACCCATTCTCATCCCTCTCCTATGTCTTATTCCTATAGGGTAAGACATCTGCAAACTGCATTTCCCATAACCTCTTGGGGCTAAGGTCCTGAACATCATTTAGGTTCTCCAGTGAGATGCACACATGAAGGTTTTAAAAGGCAGGATGGAGGCAGATACCAGTTTTCTGCAGACAGGAGTGAGCTATGGCTGGACTCCACATTCCGACTATCCGATCTTTAATTTCATGGATGTGGGGTGAAATGCCAAAGGTAATTTATGACCTCTGGGTTTCAGCTGCAGAGGGGGTGATCTTGAAGCCAAATTCAAGTGGCAGAACCCCTTACTTCAAGTCCTCCATCCCTTCCAAGATTTCTGTGAGCATCTAAGCCCCTGTATTAAATACTTTCCTGCTTGACATACCTTGAGAGGTTCCTGTTACCTGCACTGAAACAAGACTGATAATAGGTGTTCCAAGATGCTCCAACTTCCAGGAGTGGAGGTGACAAGTTGAGTCCTTCCCTATGCCATTATTTGTAATTAATTTTATTGGGGTGCTTTCTGTGTGTTAAAGATATGCCAGGCACCAGCTTCTCTATGATGTTGTGATGTAGTGGTTAAGGCTACAATTCTGCCAGTTTCTGGCTGTTTAAGCTTGGGCAAGATACTTAACTGCTCCGTGCCCATTTCCTCCTCTGTTAAAATGAGGATACTAACAGTAATGATCATGTGGAATAATTCCAAGAGGATTCAATGAAAATGCTTAAAGTACTTACAACAGTGCAGAAAACATGCATAAATGTTCATTTTCATCATCATTTTTCTCTTTTTCCCTAATTAAATGCTGATGCTTTTAATTTTTTGTTTTTGTCTTTTGGCCACACCTTGTGGTATCTCAGTTCCTAGGCCAGAGATGGAACCCAGGACATGGAAGTGAAAGTGGTGAGTCCTAATCACTGGACTGCCAGGGAACTCCTGAGTCATCATTTTTCTCTTGTTCTCATTTTTAAGATGAAAAAATTTGGCTTAGCTCAGAGAGGCTGAGTGATATGCCAATGGAAACACAGCTCTGAAGTGATTGAGATGGGACCTGAAACTAAGCTATTCTTGCTCTGGATCGAATTTTCTTAAGTCTTAAGCCTAACATTCCTCTAAGTAGCAATTTAGGACCTGCTTGGCAGAGAACTGAACTTGGGATCCTGCTATAGGCAAGGATACCCATCACAGCACTAAGGAGCCTGTCTTTCCTCTCTACCAAATCTAACTTCTCACCAAGTCTTATTTCATGTTCCACCTCCTCCCGGACTTAACCCCAGTTCTCAGTGACACAACTCTCAGTTTCTGTAACACAAATTCTTGCACCATTTACAGGCAGACCTCAGAGACAGTGCAGGTTCAATTCCAGACCACCGTAATAAAGCAAATATTGGTAATAAAATGAGTCACATGAATTTTTATCTCCCAGTGCATATAAAAGTTATATTTACATGCCATCATACTCACCATACACATTTAAAGTGTATAGTAGCATATGTCTGGAAAATGTAGATACCTTTATTAAAAAATACTTTATTGCTAAAAGATGCTACCATCATCTGAGCCTTCAGTGAGTCATAATCTTTTCGCTGGTGGAAGGTTTGAGATATTGCGAGAATGACCAAAATGTGACACAAAGACATGAAGTGAGCAAATGCTGTTGGGAAAGCAGTGTTAACAGACTTGCTCAATGCACACAGGGTTGCCACAAACCTTCAATTTGTTTTCTCTTTTTTTTGAAAAAAAAAAAAAGTGATATCTACAAAGTGAAATAAAATGAAGTATGCCTATAGACGATTTTGTAGAAAAAGACCTCTGGACTGAGACCATCCTGGGTTTGAATCCCATCTCTACTAATTACTGGCTTCATGACTAAACAGACTATTGAAGTCCAGCCTCCTGTCCTGAAAAGTGCATCTAAAAACAGCTAAAGAGTCAGGCACATAGTGTGTGTTAAGGCGCTTCAGTCGTGTCTGACACTTTTCGACCCCATGGACTATATCCTGCCAGGCTCCTCTGTCCATGGGATTCTCCAGGCAAGAATACTGGAATGAGTTGCCATATCCTTCTCCAGGGGATCTTCCCAATCCAGGGGTCAAACCCACATCACTTTATATCTCCTGCATTGGCAGGTGGGTTCTTTACCACTAGTGCCACCTGGGAAGCCCAGGTGCTCTGTAAGTGGGGTTTCTGGTTATTATTGTGCCTGCACCTGTTTAGGGTCAGTTCTCACTTCATATATAAGTGTCATAGCTTCGCAACCAGACCATGAATTCTCTAAGGGCAGAGATACGGCACACACCCCTTCTGTCCCCATGACTCCCTCCCACAATGCCCAATTCCATGAGAGGCACACAATGAATGTTAATCAGTATTTTCCCATTGGATTTGAGGACCCAGACTACAGAGCGCCATTACTGACCGTGACCTCCCCAGAAGCCATGATGACGGCCAAGTTCACCATTCGATTACAGCCACAGACAGTATGTGTCTTGGAAGCTTCAAGGAGCACACAGCCTGATGGTGTCCATCTGCCTCCCTCCACATCCGGTCTCCAGGAAACGCAGATAGCACTCTCAAAATCCTGCTTTGGCTGAAAATTCAGAGCCTTTAGTTGCCTGAGAATCCATCTTGAATGGATTCAACCTGACCAGCCTCAAGAAGATGTGGGCACGTTCTCTACAGAATGGAGAAAAATGCTGATATTTCAACATGCAGTGATAAAAAGAAATGTCTTGGGTGCCAGACCTGTATCCATTATTAACTTGGTTATAATTAATATAAATAAAGTTCATGTAAATGTTCCTGCATCAGTGTTACTTAATCTAACCTCAACCTTTCCCATTGATGAATGGAAAAATGCCACATTGAAATAGAAGAGCTCATTTTTCTAGCAGTGGATTTTGGGAAGTGGTTGAGTTATCCGAAACTGTGGACACTTGCTGCTTAATGTTGTCACTAAGTCATGTCTGACTCTTTGCGAATCCATGGACTGTAGCCCACCAGGCTCCCCTGTCCATGGGATTTTTCCGGGAAAGAATACTGGAGTGGGTTGACATTTCCTTCTCCAGGGGAATGTTCCAACCCAGGGATCAAACCCACATCTCCTGCGTTAGCAGGTAGCTTCTTCATCACTGAGCCACCAGGGAAGCTCTGCTTAATGGGTCCCTGTCAAAAAATGAGAGTTTAGCCAATAGAGGATGTGGAGTTCCCAGTAGATAGCTGGGGGCCCAGTGAAAACCCTGTCACCAACCTTGATGTTCTCCAGAGTGTAGATGACTGGTTTAGAGAACCCGTCTTTCTTCCCTCCTGTTATGATGCCCCCAACAACGCGAGAATTCATCTTCAGCTTCTTCTTAGAGCTGGCCCAGGGGATCTGAAGATCTTGCAAGAAGCGCTCATCCAAAATAGACTCCATGCCCGCAAAGGAAACGAAAGCCACCGCGTTGATCCCTGAAATTTCCCCCAAATTAAAAAAAAGCCAATCATTTGCTTAGTAGCTATTACAGATGACCCAACTCATCCACACATACACACATACTTTAATATCTCACATATTTCTGCACCTTCACTGGCCTTCTCTGAGGACTGAAACACCAGTGGACTTCCAGATAGTTAACTCTCATCAGAAACTTTAAAAAAAATCTGAGACTTCCCTGGTGGTCCAATGGTTAAGAATCTACCTCGCAGTGTAGGGGACTCAGGTTTGATCCCTGGTCAAGGAACTAAGATCCCACAAGCCGCAGGAGTCCAAGCACCAGAAGTAGAGAGACCATGTGCCACAACAGAGCCTCAACACAGCCAAATAAATAAATTAACTTGAAAAAAAATCCTGAGGTGGTATTACCTAAAAAAAAAAAAAACCTTGGCTACATTTAAAAATTAATTTGAATTTGTGCTGTTTTTAAGGGACGATTCAACTCAGCAGTGGGAAATAAGTTTCCCTTCTCATATTTATGGTTATTGTTGTTCAGTCTCTTTCGTGGGCTTCCCCTTTCATTGTTGGTGGTCTGTGTCCTAGCCTGTTCCTGGGCCATCCAGACAGCATATAGATCATGGGAGTGATGAACAATGACCTACAAGCCAATCTGGCCATCATTGCTTTTTTTTTTTAATTAAAAAAATGTTTTAGGCTGTGCCGGTCTTTGTGGCTGCAAGCAGGCTTTATCTAGCTGCAGGGAGTAGGGATACTCTCCACTTGCAAGGCAAGGGCTTCTCATTGTGGTGGCTTCTCTTGTTGTAGAGCATGGGCTCTAGGGCATGCAGGCTGCAGTAGCCCCAGTGAATGGGCTCAGTAGTGGTGGCACACAGGCTTCATTTCCCTGTGGCATGTACGATCTTCTCTGACCTAGGATCAAACCCACGTCTCCTGCATTGGTAGGTGGATTCTTAACCAATGGACCTTAAGGGTAGTCCCCATTGCCTGTTTTTTGGTGTGTGTGTGTGAATAAAAATTTCACTGCAACACAGTCTCACCCATTAATTTACATATGGCCTAGGAATGCTTTTGCGCACCCTGAGGACACAGTTGCAAGAGTTGCAACAGATCCTATCGCGCTCAACGCCTTGAACATTTACTAACCACGGTTTACAGGAAGCATTTGCTAATTCCTGATACAGATTAGCACTGTATGTTAGAAATTTAGTATGAGTCACATGTGTAATTTGAAATTTTCCAGTAACCACATTTCAGAACAGTAAAAAAAAAAAGGTGGGGGGATTATTTAAGTTATATATTAACTCACTACCTGCAAAATATTTTCATTTCAACATGTAGTCATTCTAAAAATTATTAATAAGATATTTTAATTCCTTCATCTTTTGGCACCAAGACATTGAAATCCAGTTTGTATATTACACTCACAGTCTAACCACACTTAAAGCTCTCAATAACAAAATGTGACCAATGGCTGCTGACTAGACAGGAAACATCTTGTCACTCCCATATTGTAAGATTATTTTTAAATTAATTTTTTGTTGAGATATAGTTGATGTACAATGTTGTGTTAGTTTCTGCTGTGTACCAATGTAAATCAGCCATTGTCATTCAGTCTCTAAGCCGTGTCTGACTCTTTGCCACCCCATGGACTGTAGCACAACAAGCTTCCCTATCCCTCACTATCTCCTGGAGTTTGCTCAAACTCCTGTCCATTGAGTCAGTGATGCCATCCTACCATCTCATCCTTTGTCACCCCCTTCTCCTCCTACCCTCAGTCTTTCCCAGCATCAGGGTCTTTTGCATAGACCTGCCATACATATACAAATATCTACACTCTTCCAGACTCTACTCCCAGAGATTATTTAATGTCTGACTTCCCTAGAAGATGGTAAACTCCCTGAGGGCATGGGCTATTTCTGCCTCTATCACTATTTTATTTTCAATAAATACTTGCAACCCCGTGGACTGTAGTCCACCAGGCTCCTCCGTCCATGGGTCTCTCCAGGCAAGAATACTGGAGTGGGTTGCCATTTCCTTCTCCAGGGGATCTTCCCAACCCAGGGATCGAACCTAGGTCTCCCATATTAGAGGCAGACGCTTTAACCTCTGAGCCACGAGGGAATATAAATATTTGCTCAAAATAATAAAAAATTAAAGTTAAAAAATAAAGGCACCCCAATGTTCATTGCAGCAATATTTACAAGAGCCAAAGCATGGAAGCAATCTTTTTTTGTTGTTTGGGTTTTCTTTTTTTTTTTAACTTTTTAAAAAATTTATTTATTTTAATGGGAGGCTAATTACTTTACAATATTGTAGTGGTTTTGCCATACATTGACATGAATCAGCCATGGGTTTACATGTGCTCCCCATTCTGAACCCCCCTCCCCTTTCCCTCCCAATCCCATCCCATCCCTCTGGGTCATCCCAGTGCACCAGCCCTGAGCACCCTGTCTCATGCATCGAACCTGGACTGGTGATCTGTTTCACCTATGATAATGTACATGTTTCAATGTTATTCTCTCAGATCATCCCACCCTTGCCTCCTCCCACAGAGTCCAAAAGACTGTTCTATACATCTGTGTCTCTTTTGCTGTCTTGCATATAGGGTTATTGTTAACATCTTTCTGAATTCCATATATATGTGTTAGTATACTGTATTGGTGTTTTTCTTTCTTGCTTACTTCACTCTGTATAATTGGCTCCAGATTCATCCACCTCATTAGAACTGATTCAAATGTATTCTTTTTAATGGCTGAGTAATATTCCATTGTGTATATGTACCACAGCTTTCTTATCCATTCGTCTGCTGATGGATATCTAGGTTGCTTCCATGTCCTGGCTATTATAAACAGTGCTGTGATGAACACTGGGGTACACGTGTCTCTTTCAATTCTGGTTTCTTCAGTGTGTGGCATAGAAGTAATCTAAATATCCATGGACAGATGAATGGATAAAGAAGATATGGTACATATAAACAATGGAATACTACTCGGCCATAAAAAAGAATGAAATAATGCCATTTGCATTAACATGGATGGAGCTGGAGATTATCAAACAACGTAAGTCAGACAGAGGAAATAAACCATAGGATGTCACTTATATGCAGAATTTAAAAAAAACTGATCCAAATGAATTTATTTACAAAACTGAAACAGACTTGCAGACGTAGAGAATGAATTTATGGTAACTGCGTGGATCGGGATGGGGAGAGTCTGGGGAAAGGATACGAAGGGGGAGTCTGGGATTGATAGGAACACACTGCTCTATTTGAAACAGATAACCAACAAAATATTGTTTTTGTTGTGCTCAGTCGAGTCTGACCTGACTCTTTGCTACCCCGTGGACTATAGCCCACCAGGCTCCTCTGTCCATGGGATTTCCCAGGCAAGAATACTGGAGTGGGTCACCACTTTCTCTTCCAGAGTATCTTCCTGGCCCAGGGATTGAACCCACATCTCTTGCATCTCCTGCGCTAACAGGCAGAGTCTACCACTAGTGCCACCTGGGAAGCCCAACCAATAAGGGCTTGCTATAAAAATTTTGTTTAATTTTAAAAAGGTCTAAAAAGCAGTCAATCCATGGGGAGGGTGGGAGGGAGGCTCAGGAGGGAAGGGATATATGAATACATATTGCTGATTCTGGAGAAGAAAATGGCAATCCACTCCAGTATTCTTGCCTGGGAAATCCCACGGATAAAGGAACCTGGTGGACTATACAGTACATGACGTCGCCAAGGGTCGGACATGACTAAGTGACTGAGCACACATATAGCTGATTCACTTTGTTGTACAGCAGAAATGAACACAACGTTGTAAAGCAAGTACACTCCAATTAAAAAACATTAAAAATTAAATTTTTCTAAAAAGCAATCAATCCATTAGTATTTGTTGCTTGAATGCACCATTACCCTCCTCTTTGTTTCTCAGGAATGGGTTTGTACCTGTGGATTCCGATTCTTCGATTGTGGAACACCAAATCTTCATTTCATCCCCTTTTGCTTTCAACTTAAATGTCTCGTTCTCTTTAGTGCATTCTTTGTCAATCACTTTGCTCTCGATATCTAAAAGGGAGAAAGGGAGAAGTGGCAGGAGCTCACCCAGAAAGTGGGATCTGAATTTGGTTTCTGGCCAAGAAACGAATGCATCTCTAGTTGTAAGCGAGGGAAAGAACAGAAAGAATGATGGGTCATGGGAAAGACCTTGAGGCCCTTGATTGGCAGGCAGATGGAGGCACCAAACAAATTTGAAACCCAGTTGGAACTCTAGGAGTAAGGGTTCACATCTCAGGAGATGCTTCAGGGAAAAATGACCTTGAAGTGAATGAGGATGGAAGATAACAGAGTCATGAGCCTCTGACTATGTCAAAGTTAGACTGGTTTTCCAAAACCAAAGGAAATCGGGAGGGTCTGGAGCAAGCCCAGCAGGGTGGAAAAGGGCTCAGGTTCTGCAGTCACAAACTAGGGGCCCAGCTCTACCACCCACCTGCTGTGTAAACTTGACCAGTGACTTAACCTCTCTGAGCCTCAGATTTCTTACCTGTAACATGGCAATAATTACAGGGCTTTTCATGAAAACAAGATAGGTAATGGAACCAGAGGTGTCCTTTAAAAATATAAGCTAGATGACACTGTGTTTATTCTCAAACTTTTCAATCCCACTCCCTCCCATTATCTCAAGTAAAATTGTGACTCCCTACTATGTGTTCAGTCACCTCCAACTCTTTGGGACCTCTTGGACTGTAGCCTGCCAGGCTCCTCCAACCATGGGATTTCCCAGGCAAGAATACTGAAGTGGATTGCCATTTCCTCCTCCAGGGGTTCTTCCTGACCTGGGGATCGAACCCAGGTGTCCCGCATTTCCTGCATTGCAAGCAGATTCTTTACCACTAAGATATCAGGGAAGCCTCCATTTGTCTACAAAATCTGCCTCTCTCTTTTCTGATCCCTTCTCCTACAGATTTTCCTGTGTTCCACTCTTCTTTAGGGCTTCCCAAGTGGTTCAGTGGTAAAGAATCCACCTGCCAATGCAGGAGACACAAGTTGGATGTGGTATATGAGAAAGCCATGGGGAATCACAATGTCAAAGTCACTCACCTAAGTCAGCCCCCGGATGTGACCTTGACACCAAAGGTATATCCTACCTAAATGTTTCGTCTGAATAGTCTGACTGACATTTGCTGAGGGTTTCAGAAAAGCTGCCAACGTGGTGCTTTGCACGCTCTCCAGCAAGACTGTGGCCAGCGTAGAGGTCTCTTCTTTGGTGAAGTTGGACCACTTGGATGTGTTTTCAATCACAGAGGCAAATTTCTTAGCTGTATTCTGCAAGGAAAGGTATGTGTTTGCTCTTTCTCTCATCAGTGAAACAGCAGTTGTCCCCCGTCTCTCACCATGAGAATGGGTTGACAGTCTGGGATGATGAAGAATTTGAAAGGCCATTCACTAGGGACTTCCCTGGTGGCCAGTGGTTAAGACGCCTCCATACAGTGCAGGTGGCGTGGGTTCCATCCCTGGTTGGGAAGCTAAGATTCCACATGTCCCACATCCCACACATCCCTGGTTGAGGAGTTAAGATCCTACACATCATCCTACATTCTTTTTTGTTTTTTGGCCAAAAAAAAAAAAAAACAAAAAAAAACCCCCAAACATAAGCAATATTGTAACGGATTCAATAAAGACTTTAAAAAAAATCTTAAAAGAAAAAGAAAAGACATTTCCTCAGCCTCTTTTTCCTGATTCAGGAAGCCCTACTGGGGATGCAACTTGGCGTGCAGTAAGTCAGCACTTGTTGCCTTATAAATGACATGTACCCTTTTGACTCAGCAATTTCCCTTCCGGGAATTCCCTCCTTCAAGAAATACTTTAAAATTGTGCAAGAATCTTGTGTAATGATGTTCATCTCAGCATGGTTTTTGATAGCAAAAATCTGGAAAGCCTGAATGTCCAAGCAATTGGTTAAATAAAACATGCTAAAATCAAATCATGGTGATTTTGCAAAGCCCTGTCTGCCCAGCAGGTCCACTATCCTTTGGAGGCGCTAGGCTTGGGTAAACTGTAAGAGGGCCAACCTGGATCTGGGAATTGCGATCACAGCTAAGGGGACCAAGCTCTAAAATTCTATAAAGGAGTTCATGAGCTGGAATATTACCCTTAGGTACCTCAGTAACCCTATAAATCACCTAGTCTCCTCACCTCCTAGTGTTGGGGTACCCACTGCCAGCCTGCTTCCTTAGGCCAACTTACCTATGAACACCAGCACCCTCAACATAGCATTTTTGTACCGCTTGGGATTCCTCTGGCTTGGGGTGAGAAATAATTGGGAAGAGCTGAGATACGAGCCCTAGGTGTTTGTTCAGTTTTTAAACAATAAATAAAATAAAATAAAATCATGGGATAGTGTGAAAGTGTTAGTCACTCAGTCATATCTGATTCTTTGTGACCCCATGGACTGTAGCCCACCAGGCGTCTCTGTCCATGGGATTTTCCAGGCAAGAATACTGGAGTGGGTAGCCATGCCTTTCTCCAGGGGATCTTCCATATACAGGGGAAGCTCCATATGCAGTTGCTAATAAAAGAATGATATAGCATACCCATATATATTAACAAGCAGAAAGGTTCATGAGCTATTTTTAAGTAAAGCAAAGTACAGAATCACATTTCTTGTTTTTTATCTGGTTTTGACATTTTCTCATTATATGAGATGTTACCACCGGGGAAATTTGGAAGTTTGCAAAGGATTCTGTCTATTTTTGCAACTTCCTGTGAGTCTACAATTATATTTCCTCTTAAAAAATTTTTATTTTATATTGGAGTATCATTGAGATCAGCCCTGGGATTTCTTTGGAGGGAATGATGCTGAAGCTGAAACTCCAGTACTTTCACCATCTCAGGTGAAGAGTTGACTCATTGGAAAAGACTCTGATGCTGGGAGGGATTGGGGGCAGGAGGAGAAGGGGATGACAGAGGATGAGATGGCTGGATGGCATCACTGACTCGATGGACGTGAGTTTGAGCGAACTCCGGGAGTTGGTGATGGACAGGGAGGCCTGGCGTGCTGCAATTCATGGGGTCGCAAAGAGTCGGACATGACTGAGCGACTGAACTGAACTGAACTGATCATTGATGAATAATATTGTGTTAGTTTCAGATGTACAGTAAAGTGATTCAGTGATACATGTACAAGTATCTATTCTTTTTCAAATTCTTCTCCCATTTAGGTTATTACAGAATATTGAGCAGAGTTTCCTGTGTTCTACAGGGAAAAGCCAGAAACTCTGGCTGTCTATTTTAAGCATAGCATTATGTACATGTCAATTCCAAACCCCCAATCTATATCTCTCCCCACCTATCCCCCCATAACCATAAGTTAGTTCTCTAAGTCTATAAATCTGTTACAGAACCATGTGTTATATTATCTCATTTTGCTTTTAAAACAGCAAGCATTTTAATTTAAACTTTCATATTTATGGTATTTATGTTTCTGGCACTAACTGAGATTTTAAAATAAATATAATTAATACTTATTGTGAACCAAGTATTGGTTATATAAATATTATTTAATTATATATGTTATATATTATTTTTATTTTATAAAATAATACATATTTATTATATACATTATTTATTTAATAATATATTATTTAATAAATGTTATATATTATATAAAATATATATGAATATTCATATACAAATATATATTATTTTAATATTATTTAATTTCTAATTAAATTAATTATATTTAACTTATATTATATACAGTATATATTATATTATATATAGTATGAAGTGAAGTGAAGTGAAATTGCTCAGTCGTGTCCGACTCTTTGCGACCCCATGGACTGTAGCCTACTAGGCTCCTCCATCCGTGGGATTTTCTAGGCAAGAGTACTGGAGTGGATTGCCGTTTCCTTCTCCAGGAGATCTTCCCAACCCAGGAATTGAACCCAGGTCTCCCGCATTGCAGGCAGACACTTTACCATCTGAGCCATATATTGCATTATATCATAATTTATATATTATATTATATATTATTATATATTTATATAGTATATAAATTGTATATAATATATAATTATATATATAAATAATATATAGTTTTTATATAGCATATGTAAATATTATATAATAATATATAATATATTCTATATAATCATATATAATATATAATAAAATATAATATATAACACACATATAATATGTATTTTATATTTATATTTTATATTTATTATATTTATATATTATATATTATTATATATTTCATATTTATATTCTATATATTCTATATATTCTATTATATATAATATATTTTATATACAATTTATATATTATATATTATTATATAATTATATTTATATTTTATATATTTTATATATTATACATCTTATATAAGATATATATGATATATACTATAAGATATATATTTATATATAAGATATCTTATATATCTTATATAATATAACATAATTTTAATATACATTATAATATAATATTTAATGTATAATATTATACAATATATATTATATATCATATTATATATGATATATAAACATAATATATATAATTTATATGTAGCATATATATTAAATTATGTATTATTATATATGATATATTTTATATATAATCTTATGTATTACTTAATTTTATGATAATATTATATATTATTTAATTATTACATATATTATTTAAATATTATATATTGTTTGAATAATATTATATATTGTTTGAATAATATTATATATTATTTAATTTTATGATAACTATGAAATAGAGGCTACTGTTAATACCACTTTGGATAGGAAAACATGAGTACATATCTTATAGGTAGCAGGACAAAGATTTGAACCTTGGGGATCTGACATCAGAGTTTGGATTCTTAATCACTGTTATAAACCACTCAGTAGGTACTCAATAAATGCTTCAATGTGTGTGTGTGTGTGTGTCTGTGCGCGCGTGCGGTGTGGATCTGTTTTCCATGTATTCACAAAGTAAAAAAAGATATGGAAAGATACACATCTAAAGGTTAACATTTGGTTCTGTCTAAGGAACAGAGTTAAGGAAAGAATAGCAATAATTATATTAATATTAATGCTGATACTATTTCTTCAATTGTTGATTATCAATAAGTTGACTATAAAATGTGACCCCAACAAAAAAAAATCAGAAAATAATTCACAACCTAAGAAATGAAGGGAAGAAATTTATTGAATCCAGTCCAATGGTGAAGGAAATTAACAGAAATCTTAGCAGGGAAACCAATTTCTATCTACCCAAATTTGATGATGAGAAGATGAAAAACTTCAGTAAAAACTGAGTCAGAGTGAAACTTGAGAGATGTTTGTCTGGGAAAAATAGAATGTACTGAGTTTTGTAACCATATCCCAAATGAAAGGTATGAATTTGGGGGTCCCTCTCCACTGAGGCAGCAGAAGAATCTCAACTAGAATCATCCTGAAAAAGTGTGATTCTCAATTCTGTAGCAGATGAAATAACATCAAAACTCCTTTTGACATTAAATGTATTCATCTTAGCTAGGAAGTTTATTTTATATCTTCAGAAAAGAAAAAAATGGCAGGCAGGCTAAAACTCCATAATAGTGAAACATGTGTGTTAATTTTAGGACATCTTTTAATCTTTTGGTTTAATGTGGAAATCTGTTCCTTAATGGTTGGAACAATTTGGTGTATTAGAGAAGGAAACCAACCAGATGATTTCATGCCAAAAAGCAATTAGACTTGTGATTTTTATCTGAACAATTTAAGATAATAATTTTAAGATTGACATAATGCATTGCACATTTTAAAAACCTGAATTATTATACTCATATGTGTGGTTGATTGGATTTATAAATCCTTTAAGAGCATAGTGAGGGCTTCTCAGGTGGTGCTAGTGGTAAAGAACCCGCCTGCCAACGCAGAAGACGTAAGAGATGCGGGTTCGATCAGGAAGATCCCCTGGAGGAGGAGATGGTAACCCATTCCAGTATTCTTGCCTGGGGAATTCCATGGACAGGGGAATCTGGCGGGCTATACTCCAAATGGTTGCAAAGAGTTGGACATGACTGAAGCGACTTGGCACACATGGCATGTAAGGGTATAGTAACCTTGCCTTAGGTTTGTAAATCTTCACTCAGTACTTAAAATTTGGTGAGAAATGAGACTATATGTAAACATGGTAGAAAATGTTTGCAGGAATTTAAATAAGTTTGTTGAAAGGGCTCATTGTTTATACAAATTTAATCTAAAAACTCCATGAATGAATATATAATTCATGAATAAATGTTATACTAATTAATTTAAAATTCACCAGAATACAAATGAAAGTGTTATTCTTATTTTCATTTAGATTTATCAATGAAATAACAACAACCATTAGTTGCAACTTAAAGACTTAACAGAAATTAATGTTTAATATCTGCAAATGTAGAGAACTATATTCAGTATCCTATGATAACTCCATAATGGAAAAGAATATTTTTTAAAATGTATATATGTGTGTAACTGAATCACTTTGCTGTATGACAGAAATTAACACAACACTGTAAACCAACTGTATATCAACAAAAAGATCTAAATAAAATCTGCAACTACAATGATCTAGTCATTCCACTTCTAGGTATTTACCCTGGAGAAATGAAAATTCAGATTCACACAAACACACACACGCACACACACAAATGTTTATCGTAGCTCTATTGACAATCACCAAAAGTTGAAGTGGGGGTGGAGGAATGAAGAGATCTTGGTCAGGTGGAAACAATTAAAATATCCTTCAAAGACGAGTGGATAAACCTGCTGTGGTCCACCCAGAAAAAGGGATACTACTCAGCCACAAAAAGGAGTGAAGCATTAACACATGCTACAAAGTGGATGAAACTTGAAAACACAGTGCTTACTGAGAGAAGCTAGACTCTAAAGGCCACTTATTGTGTGATTCCGTTTACAAAACATTCTTGAAAAGGTAAAACTAAAATGACAGAGAACAGATCAGGAATTCACAGGAGCTAATGGTGAAGGGATTGAATACATGGCTATAAAGGGGAAACCCAAGGAACTTCTTCAGTGGTCCAGTGGTTAAGACTCTGCACTTCCACTGCCAGGGGTTGCAGGTTTGATCCTTGGTTGGGGAACTAGGATCCCACATGCCATGCAACCAAAAAAAATTTTTTTTTAATTTTTTAAGTAAAAAAAAAAAAGGAAAACCATGGAAGTTGTTGGGGGAGAGGGATGGAACAGTTCTATTGTCTAATTGTGGGTGGTAATTACACAAACCTACTCAGGTAATAAACCCCATAAAACTGTACAGAAAAAAGGCAATTTTTCTGCATGTTAATTTTTCAAACCTTACAGCTGGAGTAGATTAAATGTTGACTCACAACCCTTTTATGCTAAAGAGGATGTTCTACACCCAAGGTATCCCCCAAGATGTTCAAAACTCAAAACACAATTGCAAAGACTTCAGTGTTACCTTCAGAGAGACGACGGTGGTTTTGTTTTTACAGACATTGTCCAGAACGCTGAGGGTGTCATTCATCAGCGCACAAAAGGAAACCTGTATCCAAGCAGGAAGAGCATCTGTGAGCATTGAACAAGCATGAAATGCACAACCTGGGCCCTTGAGCCCTCCACATGGGGGTGGTCTTGAATTCCTGGGTGTTACAAGGCTATAGTATTCTCAGGAAAATAAAAACTCACCCTCAATCAGAATTGGAATCACAGCACCTTTCTCTCCCATAAGTAAGAAAAGAAACCATCAACCAACAGCAAAACTATTGAGTGGGGTAAAAAGACAGAAGTTCCAATATTTTAGCCACCTGATGTGAACAGCCGACTCATTGGAAAAGACCCTGATGATGGGAAAGATTGAAGGCAGGAGGTGAAGGGGGTGACAGAGGATGAGATGGTTGGATGTCATTATTGACTCAATGGACATGAGTTTGAACAAACTCCAGGAGATAGTAAAGAAGTGAAGAAGTGCAGAACCTGTGTGCTGCAGTTCATGGAGTCACAGAGTCTGACACGACTGAGTGACTGAACAACAAGAACAAAAACAGACAGAAAATGTGTGGAAAAAAACCAGTGGTCCAATTGAAATATAATTCAGCTATGAAAAGGACTGAAGCACTGATATTCCCTACAACGTGGTTGGGCCTTGAGAGCATGATGCAGTGAGAGAAGCCAGACACAGAAGACCACATAGTATGTGATTTCATTTATATGAAATATCCAGAATGAACAAGTCTATAGAGATAGAAATTAGATCACGGTTTTTGGGGGGTTGAGGACAGGAGGGAAGACAGAGTAACTGCTAATGGGCATATAGGGTTTATTTTGGTGGTGATGAAAAGCTTTGGAGATAGAAGTGGTGTTTCACACCACTGTGAGTGTACTAAATGCCTCTGAATTGTATGCTTTAAAATGATAAATTTTATGTGTATTTCACAATTAAAAAAAAAACAGCTGTGGTCTGAAGTACACCGGAATTCCAAAGCTAATTTATAAGTTTATATTTAATATAGTGATATCAATTTCTGAAAATGCTTCTGGAATCTTTGCTCACTAGAATGACTTCATTAGAAAATCAAGATATCCAGATTCCTCTTTGCCCGGCTTGGAGGCTGTGTATCATCCATTCCACATCAGACAGATGCAGCAATATACCTCACAAAAAGTGAGACTCCAACATTCTTACTTGTTTGAGTAAATGAATTCCCAAGTTTTAGAAAGGCAAATGTCCTTCCTTTCCAGCTTTACTTGAAGCTAGGTATAAGCAAAAGTGATACAGGTCATATGCTTAAATGGAAGGACTGTGCCTTTCACTTGCTCTTCTCCCCTGCCCACCAACTGGAATGCAGATTTGATGGCAGGAGCTGCAGCAGCCATTTTGGGCCACAATAAGGGAGTCTTGTGTTGATGATGGAAGAGCCATCATCCATGGTATTATGGAGCCATCATATCAGATCTCAGCAGCTTACATTCAGATTGCTACAAAGAGAGAAATACACATCTATCTGGTCTAGGCCATGATAATTTTTGTCTTAGTAAAAGCTGCAGGACAACATCCTACCTAAGTGCCTTCTGGGAAAAACCTCGAAAACTAGGAACCTTCAAAAATACTTACATATTTAGGCTCCACTGCTGCTCCCACATGGCATAACTGGTCCTGCATGTTGTTGCCTATCACATCATCTTTACACTTGAAGGGAATCCCTCCTAAGAAAACAAAAGCAACCAAATCAAACTTCACCCCAACAAGTCTGCGTTCATCATCCCCTGCATGAAATCCATCCATTGCCATGTTATACAATACAACCGTGAAAATGAACAAACTATAGCTACACACTACAGCAGTGATTCTGAGAAGCATGATAGCAAGTGAAGAAAGCAAGTCAGAAAAGACTATACATAATACACCATTTTTATAAAGCTCCAAAGCAAACCATACTAAACAAGGAATGTTTAGAGGGGGAATATTTTAAGTTCAGGAATTACAGAGTTCCAAGTGGGCCTCTCTTTAGAGGACTCAGGGATATGCATTGGCATTGATGATGTTCTAGTTCTTATGTTGCTAAGGACTTAAGATATACTCATTTTATTATTATATCCCTTTGCCTTCATATAAGTTATCTATACTTTTACAACATCAAATAGTCCATAACTTTAAAATTTTTAAACCTTTCAAAGTTCCCTGTGGTTCTCAGCAAAAAGACTACAAAATTCTTTACATGGCACACAAGTCCTGTAGAAGCTGACTTATGCCCACATCCTCAGATGAAGTAAATGCCATTTCCCATGCCCTCCTCACTTTGCATTAGGCTCAGGGCCTTTGCACATGCTATCATTTGGAGCACCATGATCTCTGCTCTTCATCTAAATAATCCACACTCTTCCTTCAAATTTCTGTTTAAATGGCACTTCACAGAGCATATTAAATATCCCACTACACAATGCACAACAAAGTGCACTGCAATTTTTCAATTATCACACTCATTGTGGTTATTAAATAATAATGCATGTGCTCCCTTCCCTAGACTATAAGCTCTATGAGGGTAGCTATCATGTCTGTCATCAGTTCAGTTCAGTCACTCAGTCGAGTCTGACTCTTTGCGACCCCATGAATTGTAGCACGCCAGGCCTCCCTGTCCATCACCAACTCCCAGAGTTCACTCAGACTCACATCCATTGAGTCAGTGATGCCATCCAGCCATCTCATCCTCTGTTGTCCCCTTCTCCTCCTTCCCCCAATCCCTCCCAGCATCAGGGTCTTTTCCAATGAGTCAACTCTTTGCATGAAGTGGCCAAAGTACTGGAGTTTCAGCTTTAGCATCATTCTTTCCAAAGAACACTTAGGACTGATCTCCTTTAGAATGGACTGGTTGGATCTCCTTGTAGTTCAAGGGACTCTCAAGAGTCTTCTCCAACACCACAGTTCAAAAGCATCAATCTTCAGTGCTCAGCTTTCTTCACAGTCCAACTCTCACATCCATACATGACCACTGGAAAAACCATAGCCTTGACTAGACGGACCTTTTTTGGCAAAGTAGTGCCTCTGCTTTTGAATATGCTATCTAGGTTGGTCAGAACTTTTCTTCCAAGGAGTAAGCATCTTTTAATTTCATGGCTGCAGTTACCATCTGCAGTGATTTTGGAGCCCCAAAAAATAAAGTCTGACACTGTTTCCACAGTTTCCCCATCTATTTCCCATGAAGTGATGGGACCAGATGCCATGATCTTCGTTTTCTGAATGTTGAGCTTTAAGCCAACATTTTCACTCTCCTCTTTCACTTTCATCAAAGGCTTTTTAGTTCCTCTTCACTTTCTGCCATAAGGGTGGTGTCATCTGCATATCTGAGGTTATTGATATTTCTCCCAGCAGTCTTGATTCCAGCTTGAGCTTCTTCCAGCCCAGCGTTTCTTGTGATGTACTCTGCATATAAGTTAAATAAGCAGGGTGACAATATACAGCCTTGACATAGTCCTTTTCCTATTTGGAACTTCCAAGTCCACTTCTAACTGTTGCTTCCTGACCTGCATACAGGTTTCTCAAGAGGCAGGTCAGGTGGTCTGGTATGCCTGTCTCTTTCAGAATTTACCACAGTTTATTGTGATCCACACAGTCAAAGGCTTTGGCATAGTCAATAAACCAGAAGTAGATGTTTTTCTGGAACTCTCTTGCTTTTTCAATGATTCAGCGGATGTTGGCAATTTGATCTCTGGTTCCTCTGCCTTTTCTAAATCCAGCTTGAACATCTGGAAGTTCACAGTTCACTATTGCTAAAGCCTGGCTTGGAGAATTTTGAGCATTACTTTACTAGCATGTGAGATGAGTGCAATTGTGCGCTAGTTTGAGCATTCTTTGTCATTGCCTTTCTTTGGGATTGGAATGAAAATTCACCTTTTCCAGTCCGGTGGCCACTGCTGAGTTTTCCAAACTTGCTGGCATATTGAGTGCAGCACTTTCACAGCATCATCTTTCAGGGTTTGAAATAGCTCCACTGGAATTTCATCACCTCCACTAGCTTTGTTTGTAGTAATGCTTTCTAAGGCCCACTTCACTTCACATTCCAGGATGTCTGGCTCTAGATTAGTGATCACACCATCATGATTATCTTGGTCTTGAAGATCTTTTTTGTACAGTTCTTCTGTGTATTCTTGCTACCTCTTCTTAATATCTTCTGCTTCTGTTAGGTCCAGACTATTTCTGTCCTTTATTGAGCCCATCTTTGCATGAAATGTTCCATGTTCCCTTGGTATCTCTAATTTTCTTGAAGAGATCTCTAGTCTTTCCCATTCTGTTGTTTTCCTCTATTTCTTTGCACTGATTGCTGAGGAAGACTTTCTTGTCTCTTCTTGCTATTCTTTGGAACTCTGCATTCAGTTGCTTATATATTTCCTTTTCTCCTTTGCTTTTCGCTTCTCTTCTTTTCACAGCTATTTGTAAGGCCTCCCCAGGCAGCCATTTTGCTTTTTTTGCATTTCTTTTCCATGGGGATGGTCTTGATCCCTGTCTCCTGTACAATGTCATGAACCTCATTCCATAGTTCATCAGGCACTCTGTCTCTCAGATCTAGGCCTTTAAATCTATTTCTCACTTCCACTGTATAATCATAAGGGATTTGATCTAGGTCATACCTGAATGGTCTAGTGGTTTTCCCTACTTTCTTCAATTTCAGCCTGAATTTGGCAATAAGGAGTTCATGATCTGAGCCACAGTCATCTCCTGGTCTTGTTTTTGTTGACTGTATAAAGCTTCTCCATCTTTGGCTGCAAAGAATATAATCAATCTGATTTCAGTGTTGACCATCTGGGGATATCCATGTGTAGAGTCTTCTCTTGTGTTGTTGGAAGAGGGTGTTTGCTATGACCAGTGCGTTCTCTTGGCAAAACTCTATTAGTCTTTGCCCTGCTTCATTCCGTATTCCAAGGTCAAATTTGCCTGTTACTCCAGGTGTTTCTTGACTTCCTACTTTTGCATTCCAGTCCCCTATACTGAAAAGGACATGTTTTTTTGGTGTTAGTTCTAAAAGGTCTTGTAGAGCTTCATAGAATTATTCAACTTCAGCTTCTTCAGCATTACTGGCTGGGGCATAGACTTGGATTACTGTGATATTGAATAGTTTGCCTTGGAAAAGAACAGAGATCATTCTGTCATTTTTGAGATTGCATCCAAGTACTGCATTTTGGACTCTTTTGTTGACCATGATGGCTACTCCACTTCTTCTAAAGGATTCTTTCCTGCAGTAGTAGATATTAAATCCTCAGGACCTAGTGCAGGGGACTGTTGAATTCATTAATTAGCAGTTGCTCCAAAAATACTTTATCAAATGAGTGATTAATGAATGAACAAGTGAACAGAAAATAAGAGAATATGTAGATAAAGTAAAAAAAATAGGAAAATCCAGAGAATGAGAAAAAGTGAAAATTCTACAAAGCAAGACACAGATTCCATTGCCAAGACATGTAAGGAGATTATTACTTTGGCAGCTGAAGTTGCCATGTTTCCAGGAGCCTTCTGGATTGGGATGAAAACCTACAATGCAGCCACAGCTGTAGGAGCCCAGGGTGTTGGTGCAGACAGAATTTGGGCCACATCGTGAGGGATCCTGAAGGCACTCGTCGATATCTGCAAAAAACTCAAAGATATCAAACAGTGCAGAGGAGTAAGGATATAGTTCTTTCCAAGGAGGTCCAGCAAACTCCCTACTCACCTATGCAGTCTGCCTTTTGATCTTTGGGGTTGAGTTGTCCATTGCTTGGTGCAAAGCCAGGGTGGCAGGCACAAAAATAGCTCCCAGGGGTGTTGGTGCATGTCCCATTGAAAAGGCACCTGTCAAGGCACTCGTCAACATCTGTGGAGTAGAGACCAGACATGATGCAGGATGGGTCACCAAGCCAATGAAAATCACGCTTCCCCTTTCAAAGCAGAGGGTGCACATGTGCTCTGTTGCTTCCGTCGTGTTCAACTCTTTGTGACCCTGTGGACTATAGCCCACCAGGCTCCTCTGTCCATGGGATTCTCTAGGGGAGAATGCTGGAGTGGGTTGCCATGTTTTCCTCCAGGGGATCTATCGCACCCAGGGATGGAATGCACATCGCCTGCACCTCCTGCACTGCAGGCAGATTCTTTATCACTGAGCCACCAGGGAAGCCCCTCAAAGCAAAGAGTTCTTGCTAAAACATAACAGCCCAACCAGGGACTACATTTCCCAGAATCCTCTGCAGCTAGATGGGATCAAGTGACTAGCTTTCACTTATAGAATGTGAAGGAGTATGATGTGTAACTTCTGAGCCAAGGGGTTAAGAAGTTGCTGTACCTTTTCTCTTTTTCCCCACTACTGACTGTAACCAGAAATTTCTTTTTAAAATCTTCTGGCCACGCCCACATGGCTTAAGTGGTACCTTAGTCCCCTGACCAAGGATGGAACTTGCACCCCTTACATTGAGAGCACAGAGTCTTAACCACTGGGCCACCAGGGAAGTTCCTGGAACCAGGAATTCTAATGTCTTAAGGGATAGACGAACCAAGAGATACAAAGAGACTGGTTCCCTATATCACTCCATGGAGGAAAGTTGCCCCTCGGCCAAGTATATCTGTATTGGATTGGTGTGAGAGTAAGAAATCTCTATTTTGTTGATCTAGTGGTTCTCAACTGAGGGACCTTGGGCAATGTCTGGAGAAATTTTTAGTGGTCACTTGGATCCAATGGGTAGAGACCAAAAACCCTGCCAAATATCCTATAATGCACAGGTTAGCAGCCCCGACACACAACAAAGAGCTATCCAGCTCCTAAAGTCAATAGTACCAAAGTTGAGGAACCCTGGCCATATAACCAATGTCCCTCTGAGAGTTTCTGAGCCAGCTGCAGTGCTCTGAGGAAGCCCAAGGAGCCATGAGGAAAAGTCCATAAGGAAAACTGAAGGGCCAGCTGAACTCCCAGCCAGAGGCCATTGCCAACTACCAGGCATGTAAGCAAGGTTATTTTGGACCTGCCAACCATGGTAGGGCCCCCCAAAAACCGTATGGTCAACCCACAGAATCATGGGCAAAGACAAGTGACTGGACACTTCCCTAGTGGTCCAGTAGTTAAGAATCTATCTTCCAAAACAGGGGACATGGGTTCAATCCTTGGTTGGGGAACTAAGTTTTCAAATGCCACGGAGCAACTAAGCCTGCAAGCCCCAACAAAAGATCCCATGTACCACGACAAGACCCAAAGTACCCAAATAAATAAATACTTTTTTAAAAAGAACAAATGACTGTTTTGATAAGTCACCATGTTTCAGGGTAGTTTGACACCCACTGAGAAGTCCCCAAAATGGCTGGAAGAGTTACCTGCACACTTGAAAGCCTCAGGCTTTTCAGGGCTCCACACTCCAGGTGAAAAGAACCCTGGCAAGCAGGAGCAACTGTATTTTCCTGGGATGTTGGTGCAGACAGAATTGGGACCACAAAGAGTTGAGTTCCTGGAACATTCGTCCACATCTAAGCGGAAAATCAAAATGCAGAAGAATGATGAGAGTACAGTAGCAGTTCACAGCCCCATCACTGGCTAAAGCCAATGGGTTTCCCTGACTCCTTCAGGCTCACCTTCTTAAATTCTTTTGTGTCACTATGAAAAGAAAGCATTTAGAGACGTGTGTGTGACCCATGCAAATCTTCTGATAAGGATCCCCCACAGCTCAGGACAAAATCCACACTCCTCATTAGAACATGTAAGACCCTGAGAGTCTGTTCTCATCTGAGCTCATCTTTTCCTTTCTTTTTTTTTTCCTGTTTTTTTTTTTTTTTTTATGTGGACCAAGTCTTCCCTAGTGAGTCAGTGGTAAAGAATCTGCCTGCCAAAGCAGGACACATGAGTTCGATCCTTCGATCCAGAAGATTCCCTGGAGAAGGAAATGGCAACCCAGTCCTGTATTCTTGCCTGCATAATCCCATGGACAGGGAAGTCTACAGTCCATGGGGTCGCAAAAGAATCAGACATGACTTAGCGACCAAACATTATTTTAAAGTTTTTACTGAATTTGTTACAATTTTGCTTCTGTTTTATGTTTTGGGATTTTGGCTGTGAGGCAAGTGGTATCTTAACTCCCCAGCCAGGGGCCAAACCTTTTCTCACTGCATTGGAAGGTGAAGTCTTAGCCACTGGACTGCCAGGGACGTCTCTCATATTTTGCTTCTAATGCCTTCATAATTCATGATTCAAATTCGTCAATTACCTGTCGGTTCAGGAGGCTCATTCTCTCTCACCTGTGTTCCCTCAGCCTCAAATTCATCATTCCCCTCTTTTGTTAATGAATTTCAATTCCTTTCCAAGGAATCACTATATCCAAGTGGAGGGGTAGAGAGCATGGATGTCATGAGTTCAAAGCCTGGCTCTGATCCTTATAATCTGTGTGTTACTGGATATTATGGAGTGAATTATGTCTCTCCAAAATTCACAAGTTGAAGCCCTCCCCTCCCCCAGTGGGATGGCATTTGGATGTGGAAAACAATTAGCTTTAGATAAGATCTTGAGTGTGGAGCTCTCGTGATGGGATTAATGCCCTAAAAAGAAGAGGAAGAGGAACTTTCCTGATGGTCCAGTGGTTAAGAATCTGCCCTGCAATGCAGGGGATGGAGGTTCAATGCCTGGTCAGGGAGTTAATATCCAACGTGCCATGGAGCAACTGAGCCCTCACACCACAACTACTGAGCATGTGTACCACAACTAATGACTCCATGCACCACAAGGAAGACTATGAGTGCCACAATTAAGACACAACACAGCCAAATAAATATGATGCAACCATGTGTAAAAAAGAAATACATGTTATGCTTTTGAAAAAAAGAGGTAAAACACAAGAGCTCTTTCTCTCTCTCTGCTGTGTGGGGACACAGCAAGAATGCAGCTGTGTACAAGACAGGAAGAGAGCTCTCTCCAGAACCCTACCATGTTGATACTTAATCTTGGACCTCCAGCATCCAAAACTATGGGATAATAAATCTCTGTTGGTGAAGCCCCCACCCTCGATCTATGGTACCTTGTTATGGCAGTCTGAGCTAATACACTGGATAAGAAAATTCATCTCTCTTTGTCTCTGTTTCCTCATCTTTGAAATGAAAGCAATAATAGAATCCACCCAATTTAGTTCAGAGGAAATAAGATGATGAGATCAAACCAGTCAATCTTAAAGGAAATCAACCCTCAATATTCATTGGAAGGACTGATGCTGAAACTGAAGCTCCAACACTTTGGCCACCTGATGTGAAGGGCCACCTAATCAGAAAAGATCCTGATGCTAGGAAAGATTGAGGGCAGAAGAAGGGGACAATAGAGGACGAGATGGTTGGATGGCATCACCGACTCAATGGACATGAGTTTGAGCAAACTATGGGACATAGTGAAAAACAGGGAAGTCTGGCATGCTGCAGTCCTCGAAGAGACAGACATGACTTAGTGACTGAACAACAATAAGTATCTTTAAATACTCAGAATGGAATCTGGGACAGAGTAAATATTATAGATGTATTCACTAGCTAACATAAAAAATGCACTGCAAACGTGTTGCGCTTTCTTTATGGCAGGCAATGAGGAAAATCTTTATAGGCATCCACTTCATGAAAGCTCACAGCAGCCCTATGAATTGCAAACTAATATTCCCATTTTTCAGAGGAGAAAACTGAGGCTTCAAAACTGTGAAAAATCACATATCTTGTGAAAAGCACAACTGTGATTTAAACCCACGTTCTGTCTGGCTCTGGTGTTTTTACATGACAGCTTTCCAAGCTGTCTTGAGTCTCAGAGACTGGGAATTTGAGGATTAAGTTGATATCTGTCCTGCACAAGCCCATCCTGACATGCTAGTGTTTGCAACCTGATTCAGAGGCAAAAGGGCATGGTGGTTGGGTATGAAGTCACACTGGGAAGAGCTGAATCTTAACTCTCTTATTTCCTTTCTATTTGACCTTGGTGATTCCATCACAATGGAGGCTGTTCCTCATCTGTAAGATGGGTATAAAATACCATTGTACCATCAGTTTGTTGGGAGGACTGAACGAACACATGTTTGGAAGAGCTTAGTGTCTTGGCTGGGATCCTGCCTCCAGACCACTGCACCTACTGTTTCCTCTTCCTAGAACACCCTTCCCCAGACACCCAGGATCTCACTCCCTCGGGTCTTATATCAAAAATCAACTTCTCAGCATGACCTCTCCCTACCACTCTATTAAAACTACAGCATCACCCTCATGTATTCCCCATTCACCTTTCCTTGAACTATTCCTGACACACAAGATTTTCCTGCATGCATTTTGTTGTTACCTTCCTCTCCCCACATTTTAAGATAAGTTCCAGGAGAACAAGTAATTTTTACCTGTGTTACTCACTGCTGTATCCTTCATCGCTAGAATTATGCTTGGCATATACTAGGTGCTCAAGAAGTATTTGTAGAATGAATGCATGAATGAATGATTGACTATTGGCTTCAGCTCTACAGACAAGGGCTTTGGACTCAGCTGAGACCCACTTCAACTTCTTCCCCACCACTTCTGTCTTTGCAAACAGATTGGACTTGATTCTTCACTTACCTTCACATGTCTCTCTTGGTCCCTGGAAATTCTTCTTTCCACTTCTGGATTCATATCCTGTGTTGCAGACACAAGAGTAGCTTCCAAGACTGTTGTGGCAAGTCGAATGCTCTGGGCAGCTTCTGGGATTGGCACATTCATCCACATCTGGTGAGTAGAAATCAAAGCCATGTCAAAGAAGAAGAAATGGTAAAGATGGGACACTACAAACAGGAGATTATCTCCACTTGACCTTCCCCAATATCCAGACTTTCCCCTTCTTCCTAACCTCACTTTAAGTTAGGCACGGCCATGAGAATACATTCTGACCAATTGTATGCACACAAAAGGTAACAAATAGTTTCAAACCATAATGATCATAGATTGTAGAAATGGCTGTCATGTTCTACTCCTCCCTATGTCCAACCTTGGCATGAGGCTTGTGCCATACAATGTGACATTGCCACTCATCTCTCTAACGTGTGGAGTTTGATTCTGCAGCCCTTCACTCTACCTGGCTCTATGACTAGCACTAGCCAATAGATACAGCAGAAGCAACGTGGTGGCACTTCCAAACAGACCTCAAGAAACCTATTTCTGCTCATTCTTTGGGTCCCTTGCCTTTGTCACATGAACAAACTCCAGGATAGTAAGAAAAAGACAAAGTGAAAGAGACACAGATCATCCTAGATGAGCTGCAGATATATGAGGCCGCCCAGCCAAGATCATCAAAGCTGACACACAGCTGACCACAAACACATGAACTAGCCCAGTGGAGACCTAAAGAACTGACCAGAGCAGAGCTCAACCTAAACTTCCAACATGTGGAGTTAAGAAATGAACAAATGGTGGTAGTTTTAGCCACTAACTTCTGGGGTCATTTGTTACTCAGCAATAGCTAACTGCTACAAACAGATCAGAAGTGTCAGAGATTATTTCAAAATATCTCTAACTCCAAGCCAAGGGAATATGTTGAGGGCTTGATCATTCTATGCCTTACTTATGGACTCACCCTCCCTTCAGATAATTAATAATGCTGCAGCAAGCAGACTCAGGAATTGAAGCCCATATCTCTTGGTGACAGTATTCTGGTTGCAGTGTGCAGAATAGATTTGAGAAAGCAACACTAGAAAAATGGAGAGACTAGTGAGGAGGCCACTGTAATAACGATGGAACTTAAACCAAGGATGGAAAAGAGTGGAGAGATTCAAGACATATTTAGCAGGTAGATTGCCCAAAACACAATGACTGATTTAATATGGAAGGGAAAGGAATATCAAGAATAACTCTCAGATCTTCATTCAAATACCTTTCAAGAAAAAATTCTGAATTTTGGATCTGAGCTTTCCCCAGGACAGAATTTATCTCAGTGCTAATGACACATGGGACCAGATTATTTTTGGTTGTGGGGAGGCTGTGATGTGCATTGGAGGATGCTTAACAGGATCTCTGGTCTCTACCCAGAGACTGACCAGTTGATTAACACAAACTACCCACCAACATCACCAGAACGGAAAACCAAAACTATCTACAGATACTGTCATATCTCCCACCAGTTAAGTGTAAATCAGGCTAGAGCTTGAGCCATGAAGTATTCTCAAGTATTGCCTGAGCCACAGCTTAACTCATAGATGGCACTCAACAGGAGTTCAAATTCAGCTTCTTCCACTTCATAGCTGTGTATCCTTGGATAAATGACTTTACCTCTCTGAGCCTCAAGTGGATCATTAGGAGCATAATCTTTACCTCACAGGAACATCAAATAAAATTCTTAATTAACTGAGTAGCTAAAAAAGAAGATCAAGTTCTCTATACTTTCACAGATGGGGTTTTTAGAGGTGAATCCAAAATGACAGCTGTAGCGGTAGCTTCCCAAAGAGTTGGTGCACTCAGAATGCTCTGGGCAGACCCCATGTGAGAGGCATTCATTAATGTCTGAGAAACAGTGGAGGAGAGTGAGCACACCAAAGATTAGGTGTCTAAGTTTAGCACACCATGTACTCAACTCAATAGGAGTTGTCTACCAAAGACCCAAGCCTGAGTCTGAGTGCATTACCTGTGCAGGTAAAATGACCTGACTTTCCAGGGATCCAATTATTTCCAGTGGGAGAAGAGAAACCAGTCAAACAGCTGCACTCATACCTTCCTGGCAGGTTTCTACAGATTGAGTTAGGACCACAAGTTGGGGCCCTTTGAGAACATTCGTCTATATCTGAAGAGAAAGAGAGACAGAGTTACAAATTTTCTTCATCTTGGGAAATAGTTTGTATTTTCCAAAGATAGTTGAAACAGTGTCTTTCATTCCTAATGCCATTAATTCAATGTCCTTTCTTTGATACTCCTTCCATCAACCAATGAGACTTATATTTCTTACCCTTGAATCTGAGCATGCGTGTGACTGTGGTGGTGGTGACACTAGGTCATAAAAATACCATGCCAAGTCATCACAATATCACACACTTCCACCTGGTTCTCTTGAGATGCCCATGCTTGACTCAGCTGCCATACTGTGAGGAAGCTCAACTAGCCATGCTCTCATGGAGAAGAACTTAGACCTCCAGCTTACAACTCTGGCAGAGCTGCCAACCAACAGCCAGCACCACCTTCACCTTGTGAATGAGCCCCTTTCAACGTGGATCCTCTAGCCCTCAGTTGAGCCAACACAACTGTCACTGCATGGAAGAATGTCAAGCCATCAGCAGCAAACTCAGCCCAAATACATGATTGTATTTTGTTTCTTGTCTGATTCTCTCACCATAATAAGAAGTTCCAGTAGAATAAATGTTTTTTTTTTTCTGTATTGTCACAGTTTCCTCCATCCCTAGAATAATGCTTGGCATACAGTAGGTGCTGAACAAGTGTTTGTTGAATGAATGCATGAATGGATGAATTGGCTTCAGTTCTGTAGACAAGACTGTGAACTCAGCTGAGAGCTACCTCAACTTTTAACTCTTCATCCAACACTACTGTCTTTCCAAACAAATTGGATTAGATTCCCCAGAAACCCCTGTACTTACCTTGACATGACTCCCCTGGTCCCTGGAAATTCTTCTTTCCACTTCTGGATATATATCCTGAGTTGCAGACACAAGAGTAGTTTCCAAGACTGTTGTGGCAAGTCGAATGCTCTGGGCAACTTCTGGGATTGGCACATTCGTCCACATCTGGTGAGTAGAAATGAAAACCCAGATCAAGGCAGAGGAAGAAGCAAGGATAGGGGACTGCAAACAGGAGATTCACTCCACCTGTGTGCCACCTGATGCTCCCAAATACCCAGACTTTCCCTTCTCGGAAACTTCCCTTGCAGTGAGGCATGACGTGAGAATAAACTGTGGACAACTGTATGCACACACAAAACGGTGGCAAATACTTTCAAGCCATAATGATCATTGATTGCAGAAATGGGTGTCATCATTTTCTCCTCCCTGTGTCCACACCTTGGGATGAGGTTCGTGCTACACAATGCAACCTTGTCACTCTTCTCTTTAAGATGTGGGGTTTGGTTCACCACCTCTTCACTCCCTCTGGTTCTGTGACTTGCTTTGAACCAATAAGTACAGCAGAAGTAAAGTGGTGCCACTTCCAAACTTACACCTCAAGGAGTCTATTTGCTTCTGCTTCTACACTGGGCCCCTTGCCTCTACATTATGAACAAAGCCCAGGCTAACAACAAAAGAGACAAAGTAGAAGAGAGATGGGACATCCCAGATGAGTCCCAGACATGTGAGAGCCCAGCCAAGATCAGCAAAGCTGACACACAACTGACCACAAACACAGGAACAAGCCCAGTCGACACTTAAAGAAGTGACCAGCGGAGCCCAACTCAAACTGCCAACACATGGTCAAGACACAAAGAAATGGTGCTTGTTTCAGCCACTAACCTCTGGGATGATTTATTACTCAGCAATAGCTAACTGCTACAAATAGACCAGAAACATCAGAGATGACATCACATATCTCCATCAAAATCAGGTAGAAAATCAAAATCTCTACCTCATAGCATCATCAAATGAAGTTCTTAATTAATTGAATAGCTAAAGAAGATCAGATTCTCCACACATTCACTGACTGAGGATGTTAGAGCTGAATTCAACTTGGCAGCTGCAATGGTAGCTTAACAGTTGGTGTACTCAGAATGCTCTGGGACGACCCCACTGGAAAGGCACTCATTAACCTCTGAGGAGCAGTGGAGAAGAGTGAGCATATAAAGATTAGGTGTCTAAGGTAAGAACACATATGTATGCATGCGTGTTAAGTCACTTCAGTCGTGTCTGAATCCCTGTGACCGTATGGGCTGTAGCCCACCAGGCTACTCTGTCCGTGGGATTCTCCAGGCAAGAATACTGGAGTGGGTCGCCATGCCTTTCTCAAGGGGATCTTCCTGACCCAGGGATCAAACATGTGTCTCCTGCATTTGTAGGCCAGTTCTTTAGCACCTGGGAAGACCCCAGGAAACGTAAGCACCCAACACAATTGCAGCTGTATACAAAAGACCCATGTCTGAGAGCCTGAGCACATTACCTGTACAGGTGAAATGACCTGGCTTTCCAGGGATCCAATTATTTCCAGAGACAGAGTTACAAATTTTCTTCATCTTGGGAAATAGTTTGTATTTTCCGAAGATAGTTGAAACAATGTCTTTCATTCCTAATGTCATTCATTCAATGTCCTTTCTTTGATACTCCTCCATCAGCCAATGAGATTTATATTTCCTCCCCTTGAATCTGAGCATGCATGTGACTGTGGTGGTGGTGACACTAGGTCATAAAAATACCATGCCAAGTCATCACAATATCACACACTTCCACCTGGTTCTCTTGAGATGCCCATGCTTGACTCAGCTGCCATAGTGTTTGGAAGCTCAACTAGCCATGAAAATAAACAGCTCTCATTGAGAAGGCAATGGAAACCCACTCTAGTACTCTTTCTTGGAAAATGCCATGGACAGAGGAACCTGGGTGGTGCAGTCCATGGGGTCACACAGAGTCAGACATGACTGAAGTGACTTAGCAGCATGGAGAAGAACTTAGACCTCCAGCTTACAACTCTGGCAGAGCTCCCAGCCAACAGCCAGCACCTCCTTCAACTTGTGAGTGAGCCCCTTTCAACGTGGATCCTCTAGCCCTCAGTTGAGCCAAAACAACTGTCACTGCATGGAAGAACGTCAAGCCATCAGCAGCAAACTCAGCCCAAATACATGATTGTATTTTGTTTGTTGTCTGATTCTCTCACCATGATAAGAAGTTCCAGTAGGATAAATATTTTTTTCTGTGTTATCACAGTATCCTCCATCCCTAGAATAATGCTTGGCATACAGTAGGTGCTGAAGATGTGTTTGTTGAATCATTGGGGTACACGTGTCTCTTTCAATTCTGGTTTCCTCGGTGTGTATGCCTAGCAGTGGGATTGCTGGGTCATAAGGCAGCTCTATTTGCAATTTTTAAAGGAATCTCCACACGTTCTCCATAGTGGCTGTACTAGTTTGCATTCCCACCAACAGTGTAAGAGGTTTCCCTTTTCTCCACACCCTTTCCAGCATTTATTGCTTGCAGACTTTTGGATCGCAGACATTCTGACTGGTGTGAAGTGGTACCTCATTATGGTTTGGATTTGTTTTTCTCTAGTAATGAGTGATGTTGAGCATCTTTTCATGTGCTTGTTAGCCATCCGTATGTCTTCTTTGGAGAAATGTCTATTAGGTTCTTTGGCCCATTTTTTGATTGGGTCGTTTATTTTTCTGGAATTGAGCTGCATATGTTGCTTGTATATTTTTGAGATTAGTTGTTTGTCAGTTGCTTCATTTGCTATTATTTTCTCCCATTCAGAAGGCTGTCTTTTCACCTTGCTTATATTTTCCTTTGTTGTGCAGAAGCTTTTAATTTTAATTAGATCCCATTTGTTTATTTTTGCTTTTATTTCCAGAATTCTGGGGGATGGATCATAGAGGATCCTGCTGTGATTTATGTCGGAGAGTGTTTTGCCTATGTTCTCCTCCAGGAGTTTTATAGTTTCTGGTCTTACATTTAGATCTTTAATCCATTTTGAGTTTATTTTTGTGTGTGGTATTAAAAAGTGATCTAGTTTCATTCTTTTACAAGTTGTTGACCAGTTTTCCCAGCACCACTTGTTAAAGAGATTGTCTTTACTCCATTGTATATTCTTGCCTCCTTTGTCGAAGATAAGGTGTCCATGGGTGTGTGGATATATCTCTGGGCTTTCTATTTTGTTCCATTGATCTATATTTCTGTCTTTGTGCCAGTTCCATACAGTCCTGATGACTGTGGCTTTGCAGTAGAGACTGAAGTCAGGCAAGTTGATTCCTCCAGTTCCGTTCTTCTTTCTCGAGATTGCTTTGGCTATTCGAGGTTTTTGTATTTCCATAGAAATTGTGAAATTATTTGTTCTAGCTCTGTGAAAAATACCGCTGGTAGCTTGATAGGGATTGCATTGAATCTGTAGATTGCTTTACATAGTATACTCATTTTCACTATATTGATTCTTCCAATCCATGAACACGGTATATTTCTCCATCTATTAGTGTCCTCTTTGATTTCTTTCAGCACTGTTTTATAGTTTTCGATATATAGGTCTTTAGTTTCTTTAGGTAGATATATTCCTAAGTATTTTATTCTTTTCGTTGCAATGGTGAATGGAATTGTTTCTTTAATTTCTTTTTCTACTTTCTCATTATTAGTGTATAGGAATGCAAGGGATTTCTGTGTGTTGATTTTATATCCTGCAACTTTAGCTCTAGTAATAGTAATTTTCGGGTGGAGTCTTTAGGGTTTTCTATGTAGAGGATCATGTCATCTGCAAACAGTGAGAGTTTGACTTCTTCTTTTCCAATTTGGATTCCTTTTATTTCTTTTTCTGCTCTGATTGCTGTGGCCAAAACTTCCAGAACTATGTTGAATAGTAGCGGTGAAAGTGGACACCCTTGTCTTGTTCCTGACTTTAGGGGAAATGCTTTCAAGTTTTCACCATTGAGGATAATGTTTGCTGTGGGTTTGTCATATATGGCTTTTATTATGTTGAGGTATGTTCCCTCTATTCCTGCTTTCTGAAGAGTTTTTATCATAAATGGATGTTGAATTTTGTCAAAGACCTTCTCTGCATCTATTGAGATAATCATATGGCTTTTATTTTTCAGTTTGTTAATGTGGTGAATTACATTGATTGATTTGCAGATATTGAAGAATCCTTGCATCCCTGGGATAAAGCCCACTTGGTCATGGTGTATGAGCTTTTTAATGTGTTGTTGGATCCTGATTGCTAGAATTTTGTTGAGGATTTTTGCATCTATGTTCATCAGTGATATTGGCCTGTAGTTTTCTTTTTTTGTGGCGTCTTTGTCAGGTTTTGGTATTAGGGTGATGGTGGCCTCATAGAATGAGTTTGGAAGTTTACCTTCCTCTGCAATTTTCTGGAAGAGTTTGAGTAGGATAGGTATTAGCTCTTCACTACATTTTTGGTAGAATTCAGCTGTGAAGCCATCTGGACCTGGGCTTTTGTTTGCTGGAAGATTACTGATTACAGTTTCAATTTCCGTGCTTGTTATGGGTCTGTTAAGATTTTCTATTTCTTCCTGGTTCAGTTTTGGAAAGTTGTAATTTTCTAAGAATTTGTCCATTTCTTCCACGTTGTCCATTTTATTGGCATATAATTGCTGATAGTAGTCTCTTATGATCCTTTGTATTTCTGTGTTGTCTGTTGTGATCTCTCCATTTTCATTTCTAATTTTATTGATTTGATTTTTCTCTGTTTCTTGATGAGTCTGGCTAATGATTTGTCAATTTATTTATTCTTTCAAAGAACCAGCTTTTGGCTTTGTTGACTTTTGCTATGGTCTCTGTTGTTTCTTTTGCATTTATTTCTGCCCTAATTTTTAAGATTTCTTTCCTTCTACTAACTCTGGGGTTCTTCATTTCTTCTTTTTCTAGTTGCTTTAGGTATAGACTTAGGTTATTTATTTGACTTTCTCTTGTTTCTTGAGGTATGCTTGTATTGCTATGAACTTTCCTCTTAGCACTGCTTTTATAGTGTCCCATAGGTTTGGGGTTGTTGTGTTTTCATTTTCATTAGTTTCTAGGCATCTTTTGATTTCTTTCTTGATTTCTTCTGAGATTTGTTGGTTATTCAGAAGTGTGTTGTTTAGCCTCCATATGTTGGAATTTTTAATAGCTTTTCTCCGGTAATTGAGATCTAATCTTAATGCATTATGGTCAGAAAAGATGCTTGGAATGATTTCGGTTTTTTTGAATTTATCAAGGTTAGATTTATGGCCCAGGATGTGATCTATTGTGGAGAAGTTTCCGTGAGCACTTGAGAAAAAGGTGAACTTCTCAATAGTTCTTTTCTATATAGTAGGTGCTCAAGAAGTGTTTGCTGAATGAATGCATGAATGGATGAATTGGCTTCAGCTCTGCAAACAAGACTTTGAACTTAGCTGAGACCTACCTCAACGTCTAACTCTTCCTCCACCACTGCTGTCTTTCCAAAAAGGATGGACTTGATTCTCCAGAAGACCCCTGCACCTACCTTGACATATCTCCTCGGGTCCCTGGAAATTCTTCTTTCCACTTCTGGATATATATCCTGAGTTGCAGACACAAGAGTAGTTTCCAAGACTGTTGTGGCAAGTTGAATGCTCTGGGCAACTTCTGGGATTGGCACATTCGTCCACATCTGGTGAGTAGAAATGAAAATCCAGATCAAGACAGAGGAAGAAGCTAGGACAGGGGACTGCAAACAGGAGATTCACTCCACCTGTTTGCCACCTGATGTTCCCAAATACCTAGACTTTCCCTTCTTCAAAACTTCCCTTGCAGTGAGACATGACGTAAGAATAAATTCTAGCGACTGTATGCACACACAAAACGGTGGCAAATACTTTCAAGACATAATGATCATTGATTGCAGAAATGGCTGTCATCGTTTACTCCTCATTCTGTCGACACCTTGGGATGAGGTTCGTGCTACACCATGAGACCTTGTCACTCTTCTCTTTAAGATGTGGTGTTTGGCTCACCACCTCTTCACTCTCTCTGGTTCTGTGACTTGCTTTGAACCAATGAGTACAGCAGAAGTAAAGTGGTGCCACTTCCAAACTTACACCTCAAGAAGCCTATTTGCTTCTGCTTCTACACTGGGCCCCTTGCCTCTACCACATGAACAAACCCCAGGCTGACAACAAAAAAAGACAAAGCAGAAGAGAGATGGAACATCCCAAAGGAGTCCCAGATATGTGAGAGAGCCCAGCCAAGATCAGCAAAGCTGACACACAACTGACCACAAACACAGGAACAAGCCCACTCGACACTTAAAGAAGTGACCAGCGGAGCCCAACTCAAAGTGCCAACACATGGTCAAGACACAAAGAAATGGTGCTTGTTTCAGCCACTAACCTCTGGGATGATTTATTACTCAGCAATAGCTAACTGCTACAAATAGACCAGAAACATCAGAGATGATGTCACATATCTCCATCAAAATCAGGTAGAAAATCAAAATCTCTACCTCATAGCATCACCAAATGAAGTTCTTAATTAATTGAATAGCTAAAGAAGATCAGATTCTTCACACATTCACTGACTGAGGATGTTAGAGCTGAATTCAACTTGGCAGCTGCAATGGTAGCTTAACAGCTGGTTCACTCAGAATGCTCTGGGAAGACCCCACTGGAAAGGCATTCATTAACCTCTGAGGAGCAGTGGAGAAGAGTGAGCAGATAGAGATTAGGTGTCTAAGGTACGAACACATATGTGTGCTGCATGCTAAGTCACTTCAGTCGTGTCTGAGTATCTGAGACCCTATGCCCTGTAGCCCACCAGACTCCTCTGTCCATGGGATTCTCCAGGCAAGAATACTGGAGTGGGTTGCCATGCCCTCCTCAAGGGGATCTTTCTGACCCAGGGATCAAACCTGTGTCTCCTGCATTTGTAGACCGGTTCTTTCGCACCTGGGAAACCCCAGAAAACGTATGCACCCAAAATAATCGGAGCTATCCACAAAAGCCCCATGTCTGAGAGCCTGATCACATTACCTGTACAGGTGAAATGACCTGGCTTTCCAGGGATCCAATTATTTCCAGAAAACAGAGTTACAAATTTTCTTCGTCTTGGGAAATAGTTTGTATTTTCCGAAGATAGTTGAAACAATGTCTTTCATTCCTAATGCCCTTAATTCAATGTCCTTTCTTTGATACTCGTTCCTTCAACCAATGAAGTTTATATTTCCTCCCCTTGAATCTGAGCATGCATGTGACTGTGGTGGTGGTGACACTAGGTCATAAAAATACCATGCCAGGTCATCACAGTATCACACACTTCCACCTGGTTCTCTTGAGATGCCCATGCTTGACTCAGCTGCCATACTGTGAAGAAGCTCAACTAGCCATGCAAAAAAACAGCTGTCATGGAGAAGATCTTAGACCAGCAGCTTACAACTCTGGCAGAGCTCCCAGCCAACAGCCAGCATCACTTTCACCTTGTGAGTGAGCCCCTTACAAAGTGGATCCTGAGCCAACACAACTGTCACTGCTTGGAAGAACGTCAAGCCATCAGCAGTAAACTCAGCCCAAATACATGATTGCATTTTGTTTGTTGTCTGATTCTCTCACCATGATAAGAAGTTCTAGTAGAATAAATTTTTTTGTGTGTTATTAAAGTATCCTCCATCCCTAGAATAATGCTTGGCATACAGTAGGTGCTCAACAAGTGTTTGTTGAATGAATGCATGAATGGATGAATTGGCTTCAGTTCTGTAGACAAGATATTGAACTCAGCTGATATCTACCTCAACTTCTAGCTCTTTGTCCAGCACTGCTGTCTTTCCAAACAGATTGGACTTGATTCCACAGAAGACCCATGCACCTACCTTGACATGTCTCCCCTGGTCCCTGGAAATTCTTCTTTCCACTTCTGGATATATATCCTGAGTTGCAGACACAAGAGTAGTTTCCAAGACTGTTGTGGCAAGTCGAATGCTCTGGGCAACTTCTGGGATTGGCACATTCGTCCACATCTGGTGAGTAGAAATGAAAACCCAGATCAAGGCAGAGGAAGAAGCAAGGACAGGGGACTGCAAACAGGAGATTCACTCCACCTGTGTGCCACCTGATGCTCCCAAATACCTAGACTTTCCCCGTCTCCAAAACTTCCCTTGCAGTGAGGCATGACGTGAGAATTCACTGTGGACAACTGTATGCACACACAAAACGGTGGCAAATAGTTTCCAGCCATAATGATCATTGATTGCAGCAATGGCTGTCATCGTCTTCTCCTCCCTGTGTACATCTGGGGATGAGGTTTGTGCTACACAATGCGACCTTGTCACTCTTCTCTTTAAGATGTGGGCTTTGAAGCCGTGGTACATATACACAATGGAGTATTAATCAGCCGTTAAAAAGAATACATTTGAATCAGTTTTGATGAGATGGATGAAGCTGGAGCCAATTATACAGAGTGAACTAAGCCAGAAAAAAAAAAAAAACACCAATACAGTATACTAACCTATATGTATGGAATTTAGAAAGATGGCAATGATGACCCTGTATGCAAGACAGCAAAAAAGACACAGATGTGTATAGTGGACTTTTGGACTCAGAGAGAGAGAGAGAGGGTGAGATGATTTGGGAGAATGGCATTGAAACATGTATAATATCATGTAAGAATCGAATCGCCAGTCTATGTCCGATGCAGGATACAGCATGCTTGGGGCTGGTACACGGGGATGACCCAGAGAGATGTTATGGGGAGGGAGGTGGGAGGGGGGTTCATGTTTGGGAACGCATGTACACCCATGGTGGATTCATGTCAATGTATGGCAAAACCAATACAGAATTGTAAAGTAAAATAAAGTAAAAATAAAAATTAAAAATAAAAAGATGTGGGGTTTGGTTGACCACCTCTTCACTCTCTCTGGTTCTGTGACTTGCTTTGAACCAATAAGTACAGCAGAAGTAAAGTGGTGCCACTTCCAAACTTACACCTCAAGAAGCCTATTTGCTTCTGCTTCTACACTGGGCCCCTTGCCTCTACCACATGAACAAACTCCAGGCTAACAACAAAAAAGACAAAGCAGAAGAGAGATGGAACATCCCAAAGGAGTCCCAGATATGTGAGAGAGCCCAGCCAAGATCAGCAAAGCTGACACACAACTGACCACAAACACAGGAACAAGCCCAGTGGACACTTAAAGAAGTGACCAGCGGAGCCCAACTCAAACTGCCAACACATGGTCAAGACACAAAGAAATGGTGTTTGTTTCAGCCACTAACCTCTGGGATGATTTATTACTCAGCAATAGCTAACTGCTACAAATAGACCAGAAACATCAGAGATGACGTCACATATCTCCATCAAAATCAGGTAGAAAATCAAAATCTCTACCTCATAGCATCATCAAATGAAGTTCTTAATTAATTGAATAGCTAAAGAAGATCAGATTCTCCACACATTCACTGACTGAGGATGTTAGAGCTGAATTCAACTTGGCAGCTGCAATGGTAGCTAACAGGTGGTGCACTCAGAATGCTCTGGGAAGACCCCACTGGAAAGGCATTCATTAACCTCTGAGGAGCAGTGGAGAAGAGTGAGCAGATAGAGATTAGGTGTCTAAGGTAAGAACACATATGTGTGCATGCATGCTAAGTCACTTCGGTTGTGTCTGAATCTCTGTGACCCTAGGGGCTGTAGCTCACCAGGCTCCTCTGTCCATGGGATTCTCCAGGCAAGAACACTGGAGTGGGTTACCATGCCCTCCCCAAAGGGATCTTCCTGACCCAGGGATCAAACCTGTGTCTCCCGCATTTGTAGGCCCGTTCTTTAGCACCTGGGAAACCCCCTGAAACGTATGCACCCAACATAATTGGAGCTGTCTACAAAAGACCCATGTCTGAGAGCCTGAGCACATTACCTATACAGGTGAAATGACCTGGCTTTCCAGGGATCCAATTATTTCCAGACAGAGTTGCAAATTTTCTTCATCTTGGGAAATAATTTGTATTTTCCAAAGATGGTTTAAACAATGTTTTTCATTCCTAGTGCGTTTAATTCAATGTCCTTTCTTTGATACTCCTTCCATCAACCAATGAGACTTATATTTCCTCCCGTTGAATCTGAGCATGCATGTGACTGTGGTGATGGTGACACTAGGTCATAAAAATACCATGCCAAGTCATCACAATATCACACACTTCCACCTGGTTCTCTTGAGATGCCCACGCTTGACTCAGCTGCCATAGTGTTTGGACGCTCAACTAACCATGAAAATAAACAGCTCTCATTGAGAATGCAATGGAAACCCACTCTAGTACTCTTGCTTGGAAAATGCCATGGACAGAGAAACTTGGGTGGCTGCAGTCATGGGGTCGCACAAAGTCGGTCATGACTGAAGTGAACTAGCAGCATGCAGAAGAACATAGACCTCCAGCTTACAACTCTGGCAGAGCTGCCAGCCAACAGCCAGCACCACTTTCACCTTTTGAGTGAGCCCCTTTCAATGTGGATCCAGTACCCTCAGTTGAGCCAACACAACTGTCACTGCATGGAAGAATGTCAAGCCATCAGCAGCAAACTCAGTCAGATAGCACACAGCCCAAATACATGACTGTATTTTGTTTGTTGTCTGATTCTCTCACCATGATAAGAAGTTCCAGTAGAATAAATGTTTTTTTCTGTGTTATCACAGTATCCTCCATCCCTAGAATAATGCTTGGCATACAGTAGGTGCTCAAGAAGTGTTTGTTGAATCAATTGCTATTGGCTTCAGCTTTGTATATGAGGGCTTTGAACTCACCTAAGACCCACCTCAACTTCTCCCCACCATTTCTGTCTTTTCAAACACCTTGGACTGGATTCCCCAGAAGACCCCTGCAAATACCTTCACACATCTCTCCTCGCCCCTGGAAACTTTTCCTTCCACTTCTGGATTGAAAACCCGGGTTGCAGACACAAGAGTAGCTTCCAAGGCTGTTGTGGCAAGTCGAATGCTCTGGGCAACTTCTGGGATTGGCACATTCATCCACATCTGGTTAGTAGAAATGAAAACCCGGGTCAAGGTAGAAGAAGCAGTGAGAACAGAACACTGCAAACAGGAGATTCATCCCACCTGTTCTCCACCAGATGCCCCCTGCACCCCACAATATCCAGATTTTCTCATCCTTTTCAGGTTCCATTGGAATTAGGCATGACATGAGAATAAATTCTGGCCAATTGTATGCAAGCAAAAGGCTGGCATTTGTTTCAAACTGTAATGATTATAGATTGCAGAAATGGGTGTCATCTTTTACTCCTCCCTGTGTCCGCACTTTGGGATAAAGTCTGTGCTACACAGTGTGACCTTGTCACTCCTCTCTTTAAGATGTGCAGTTTGGTTGACCAGTCCTTGACTCTAGCTGGCTCTATAACTTGCACTGTCCAATTGAAATGGCAGAAGCAATGCGGTGCCACTTCCAGACTTAGACCTCAAGAAACCTATTTGCTTCTGCTCATACATTGGGCCCCTTGCCTCTGCCATTTGAACAAACCTCAGGCTAATAAGAAAAAGACAAAGGGAAAGAGAAATGGATCATCCCAGATGAGTCCCAGATATGTGAGACGGCCCAGCCATGATTGGCAAAGCTGACACACAGCTGACCACAAACACATGAAAAGCCCAGGGGAGATCAGAAGAACTGAGCAGCAGAGTCTAACCTAAGGTGCCAACACATGGAATCAAGAGATTAAAAATTGCAGTTGTTTCAGCCAGTAACTTTTGGGGTGATTTGTTACTTAGCGATAGCTAACTGCTTCAAATAGATCAGAAATGTCAGAGATGACTTCAAATATCTCTAACTTCAAGATGAGGTACCCAAGAGCCATCCTCACTATAAATAAATAATAGTGTTGCTTAGATTCAGGAAACTGGAGGCCTTAACTCCTGGTGAGAGTGTTACATACTGGCTGCAGTGTAAATGATAGATTTGAGGGAGCACCATTAGAAACAGTGAGAAGACTGCTGCAATTATGTTGGAACTTAAACCAAGGATGGAAAAGACTGGAGAGATTTGAGACACATTTAGCAGGTAGATTTCCCAATGACCTGATGAGTCAATAAATATGGACTGGGGGCAAGGATCAAGAATAACTCTCAGGTCTTCGTGCAAATACCTTTCAGGGAAAAGTTCTAACATTTGGGTCTGAGATCTCCCTGGGAAGGAGTGTCTCTATCTCAGTACTATTTACATTTGGGATCAAGCATTCTTGCTTGCGGGAAGGTTATTCTGTGCATTGGAGGAGGTTTAGCAGGATCTCTGGTCTCTACCCACCAGTTGACTGTTACACATCCAATCCAGCGCCACCATCAGTTTGGACAAAAGTGTCTCCAGACATTGTCAATACCACCCTCGCCCCCAGCAGGGCACAAATATTTTTGCCTGTGTTACTCACTGCAGTATCCTCCATCCCTCCAATAGTTCATTTCTTTCTTTTTTTTTTTTTAGGGTCTCATTTTTTTTTTAACTTTATTTTACTTTACAATACTGTATTGGTTTTGCCATACATTGACATGAATGCACCACGGGTGTACATGCGTTCCCAACATGAACCCCCCTCCCACCTCCCTCCCCATAACATCTCTCTGGGTCATCTCCGTGCACCAGCCCCAATTATGCTGTATCCTGCATCGGACATAGACTGGCGATTCATTTCTTACATGATAGTATACATGTTTAAATGCCATTCTCCCAAATCATCCCACCCTCTCCCTCTCCCTCTGAGTCCAAAGTCTGCTCTACACCTCTGTGTCTCTTTTGCGGTCTTGCATACAGGGTCATCATTGCCATCTTTCCAAATTCCATATATATGTGTTAGTATGCTGTATTGGTGTTTTTCTTTCTGGCTTACTTCACTCTGGATAATCGGCTCCAGTTTCATCCATCTCATTAGAACTGATTCAAATGAATTCTTTTTAATGACTGAGTAATACTCCATTGTGTATATATACCACAGCTTTCTTATCCATTCATCTGCTGATGGACATCTAGGTTATTTCCACGTACCTGGCTATTATAAACGTGCTGCGATGAACATTGGGGTACATGTGTCTCTTTCAATTCTGGTTTCCTCGGTGTGTATGCCCAGCAGTGGGGTTGCTGGGTCATAAGGCAGTTGTATTTGCAATTTTTTAAGGAATCTCCACACTGTTCTCCATAGTGGCTGTACTAGTTTGCATTCCCACCAACAGTGTAGGAAGGTTCCCTTTTCTCCACACCCTCTCCAGCATTTATTGCTTGCAGACTTTTGGATCGCAGCCATTCTGATTGGTGTGAAGTGGTACCTCATTGTGGTTTGGATTTGTTTTTCTCTAATAATGAGTGATGTTGAGCATCTTTTCATGTGTTTGTTAGCCATCTGTATGTCTTCTTTGGAGAAATGTCTATTTAGTTCTTTGGCCCATTTTTTGATTGGGTCGTTTATTTTTCTGGAGTTGAGCTGCATATGTTGCTTGTATATTTTTGAGATTAGTTGTTTGTCAGTTGCTTCACTTGCTATTATTTTCTCCCATTCAGAAGGCTGTCTTTTCACCTTGCTTATATTTTCCTTTGTTGTGCAGAAGCTTTTAATTTTAATTAGATCCCATTTGTTTATTTTTGCTTTTATTTCCAGAATTCTGGGAGGTGGATCATAGAGGATCCTGCTGTGATTTATGTCAGAGAGTGTTTTGCCTATGTTCTCCTCTAGGAGTTTTACAGTTTCTGGTCTTCTGTTTAGATCTTTAATCCATTTTGAGTTTATTTTGGTTTGTGGTTTAGAAAGTGATCTAGTTTCATTCTTTTACAAGTGGTTCACCAGTTTTCCCAGCACCACTTGTTAAAGAGCTTGTCTTTACTCCATTGTATATTCTTGCCTCCTTTGTCAAAGATAAGGTGTCCATAGGTGTCTCTGGGCTTTCTATTTTGTTCCATTGATCTATATGTCTGTCTTTTTGCCAGTACCATACTGTCTTGATGACTGTGGCTTTGCAGAAGAGCCTGAAGTCAGGCAAGTAGATTTCTCCAGGTCCAATCTTTTTTCTCAGGATTGCTTTGGCTATTCGAGGTTTTTTGTATTTCCATACAAATTGTGAAATTTTTTGTTCTAGCTCTGTGAAAAATACCGCTGGTAGCTTGATAGGGATTGCATTGAATCTGTAGATTGCTTTACGTAGTATACTCATGTTCATCTTATTGATTCTTCTGATCCATGAATACGATATATTTCTCCATCTATTAGTGTCCTCTTTGATTTCTTTCAGCACTGTTTTATAGTTTTCGATATATAGGTCTTTAGATTCTTTAGGTAGATATATTCCTAAGTATTTTATTCTTTTCGTTGCAATGATGAGTGGAATTGTTTCCTTAATTTCTTTTTCTACTTTCTCATTTTTAGTGTATAGGAATGCAAGGGATTTCTGTGTGTTGATTTTATATCCTGCAACTTTACTATATTCATTGATTAGCTCTAATAATTTTCTGGTGGAGTCTTTAGGGTTTTCTGTGTAGAGGATCTTGTCATCTGCAAACAGTGAGAGTTTTACTTCTTCTTTTCCAATTTGGATGCCGTTTATTCCTTTTTCTGCTCTGATTGCTGTGGCCAAAACTTACAGAACTATGTTGAATAGTAGTGGTGAAAGTGGGCACCCTTGTCTTGTTCCTGACTTTAGGGGAAATGCTTTCAAGTTTTCACCATTGAGGATAATGTTTGCTGTGGGTTTGTCACATATAGATTTTATTATGTTGAGGTATGTTCCTTCTATTCCTGCTTTCTGGAGAGTTTTTATCATAAATGGATGTTAAATTTTGTCAAAGGCCTTCTCTGCATCTATTGAGATAATCATATGGCTTTTATTTTTCAGTTTGTTAATGTGGTGAATTACATTGATTGATTTGTGGATATTAAAGAATCCTTGCATCCCTGGGATAAAGCCCACTTGGTCATGGTGTATGAGCTTTTTAATGTGCTGTTGGATTCTGTTTGCTAGAATTTTGTTGAGGATTTTTGCATCTATGTTCATCAGTGATATTGGCCTGTAGTTTTCTTTTTTTGTAGTATCTTTGTCAGGTTTTGGTATTAGGGTGATGGTGGCCTCATAGAATGAGTTTGGAAGTTTACCTTCCTCTGCAATTTTCTGGAAGAGTTTGAGTAGGATAGGTGTTAGCTCTTCTCTACATTTTTGGTAGAATTCAGCTGTGAAGCCGTCTGGACCTGGGCTTTTGTTTGCTGGAAGATTTCTGATTACAGTTTCAATTTCCGTGTTTGTGATGGGTCTGTTAAGATTTTCTATTTCTTCCTGGTTCAGTTTTGGAAAGTTGTAATTTTCTAAGAATTTGTCCATTTCTTCCACGTTGTCCATTTATTGGCATATAATTGCTGATAGTAGTCTCTTATGATCCTTTGTATTTCTGTGTCGTCTGTTGTGATCTCTCCATTTTCATTTCTAATTTTATTGATTTGATTTTTCTCCCTTTGTTTCCTAATGAGTCTGGCTAATGGTTTGTCAATTTTATTTATCCTTTCAAAGAACCAGCTTTTGGCTTTGTTGATTTTTGCTATGGTCTCTGTTGTTTCTTTTGCATTTATTTCTGCCCTAATTTTTAAGATCTCTTTCCTTCTCCTAACTCGAGTTCTCCATTTCTTTCTTTTCTAGTTGCTTTAGGTGTAGAGTTAGGTTATTTATTTGACTTTTTTCTTGTTTCTTGAGGTATGCCTGTATTGCTACGAACTTTCCTCTAAGCACTGCTTTTATAGTGTCCCACAGGTTTTGGGTTGCTGTGTTTTCATTTTCATTAGTTTCTATGCATATTTTGATTTCGTCTGTGATTTGTTGGTTATTCAGAAGTATGTTGTTTAGCCTCCATATGTTGGGATTTTTAATAGTTTTTCTCCTGTAATTGAGATCTAATCTTAATGCATTATGGTCAGAAAAGATGCCTGCAATGATTTCGGTTTTTTAAAATTTATCAAGGTTAGATTTATGGCCCAGGATGTGATCTATCCTGGAGAAGGTTCCGTGAGCACTTGAGAAAAAGGTGAAATTCTCAATAGTTCTTTTCTATATAGCAGGGGCTCAAGAAGTGTTTGCTGAATGAATGCATGAATGGATGAATTGGCTTCAGCTCTGCAAACAAGACTTTGAACTCAGCTGAGACCTACCTCAACTTCAAACTTTTTGTCCAGCACTGCTGTCTTTCCAAAAAGAATGGACTTGATTCTCCAGAAGACCCCTGCACCTACCTTGACATATCTCCTCGGGTCGCTGGAAACTCTTCTTTCCACTTCTGGATATATATCCTGAGTTGCAGACACAAGAGTAGTTTCCAAGACTGTTGTGGCAAGTCGAATGCTCTGGGCAACTTCTGGGATTGGCACATTCGTCCACATCTGGTGATTAGACATGAAAACCCAGATCAAGGCAGAGGAAAAAGCAAGGACAGGGGACTGCAAACAGGAGATTCACTCCACCTGTTTGCCACCTGATGCTCCCAAATACCTAGACTTTCCCCTTCTCCAAAACTTCCCTTGCAGTGAGGCAAACATGAGAATAAATTCTGGCAAACTGTATGCACACACAAAATGATGGCAAATACTTTCAAGCCATAATGATCATTGATTGCTGAAATGGCTGTCATCATTTACTCCTCTCTGTGTCCACACCTTGGGATGAGGTTCGTGCTACATAATGCGACCTTGTCACTCTTCTCTTTAAGATGTGGTGTTTGGTTCACAACTTCTTCACTCTCTCTGGTTCTGTGACTTGCTTTGAACCAATAAGTACAGCAGAAGTAAAGTGGTGCCACTTCCAAACTTAGACCTCAAGGAGTCTATTTGTTTCTGCTTATACACTGGGTCCCTTTCCTCTACCACATGAACAAACCCCAGGGCAACAACAAGAAAGGCAAAGTAGAAGAGAGATGGATCATCCCAGATGAGTCCCAGATATGTGAGAGAGCCCAGCCAAGACCAGCAAAGCTGACACAAAACTGACCACAAACACAGGAACAAGCCCAGTCGACACTTAAAGAACTGACCAGCGGAGCCCAACTCAAAGTGCCAACTCATGGTCAAGACACAAGGAAATGGTGTTAGTTTTAGCCACTAACCTCTTGGATGATTTATTACTCAGCAATAGCTAACTGCTACAAATAGACCAGAAACATCAGAGATGACGTCACATAATTCCATCAAAATAAGGTAGAAAATCAAAATCTATACCTCATAGCATCATCAAATGAAGTTCTTAATTAACTGAATAGCTAAAGAAGATCACATTCTCCACAATTCACTGACTGAGGATGTTAGAGCTGAATTTAACTTGGCAGCTGCAATGGTAGCTTAACAGTTGGTGCACTCAGAATGCTTTGGGAAGACCCCACTGAAGAGGCATTCATTAACATCTGAGGAGCAGTGGAGAAGAGTGAGCAGATAAAGATTAGGTGTCTAAGGTGAGAACACATATGTATGCATGCGTGCTAAGTCACTTCAGTCGTGTCTGAATCTCTGTGACCCTATGGGCTGTAGCTCACCAGGCTCCTCTGTCCGTGGGATTTTCCAGGCAAGAATACTGGAGTCGGTTGCCATGCCCTCCTCAAGGGGATCTTTCTGACCCAGGGATCAAACCTGTGTCTCCTGCATTTGTAGGCTGGTTCTTTAGCACCTGGGACACCCCCAGAAAACGTATGCACCCAACATAATTGGAGCTGTCCACAAAAGCCCCATGCCTGAGAGCCTGAGCACATTACCTGTACAGGTGAAATGACCTGGCTTTCCAGGGATCCAATTATTTCCAGAAAACAGAGTTACAAATTTTCTTCATCTTGGGAAATAGTTTGTATTTTCCAAAGATAGTTGAAGCAATATTTTTCATTCCTAATGCCCTTAATTCAATGTCCTTTCTTTGATACTCCTTCCATCAACCAATGAGGTTTATATTTCCTCCCCTTGAATCTAAGCATGTGTGTGACTGTGGTGGTGGTGACACTAGGTCATAAAAATACCATGCCACATCATCACAATATCACACACTTCCACCTGGTTCTCTTGAGATGCCCATGCTTGACTCAGCTGCCATAGTGTTTGGAAGCTCAACTAGCCATGCAAAAAAACAGCTCTCATGGAGAAGATCTTAGACCACCAGCTTACAACTCTGGCAGAGCTGCCAGCCAACAGCCAGTACCACCTTCACCTTGTGAGTGAGCCCCTTTCAAAGTGGATCCTGTAGCTTCAGTTGAGCCAACACAACTGTCACTGCTTGGAAGAATGTCAAGCCATTAGCAGCAAACTCAGCCCAAATACATGATTGCATTTTGTTTGTTGTCTAATTCTCTCACCATGATAAGAAGTTCTAGTAGAATAAATGTTTTTTTGTGTTATCACAGTATTCTCCATCCCTAGAATAATGCTTGGCGTACAGTAGGTGCTCAACAAGTGTTTGTTGAATGAATGCATGAGTGGATGAATTGGCTTCAGTTCTGTAGACAAGATATTGAACTCAGCTGAGATCTACTTCAACTTCTAACTCTTCATCCAGCACTGCTGTCTTTCCAAACAGATTGGACTTGATTCCCCAGAAGTCCCATGCACCTACCTTGACATGTCTCCCCTGATCCCTGGAAATTCTTCTTTCCACTTCTGGATATATATCCTGAGTTGCAAGCACAAGAGTAGTTTCCAAGACTGTTGTGGCAAGTCGAATGCTCTGGGCAACTTCTGGGATTGGCACATTCATCCACATCTGGTGAGTAGAAATGAAAACCCAGATCAATGCAGAGGAAGAAGCAAGGACAGGGGACTGCAAACAGGAGATTCACTCCACCTGTTTGCCAACTGATGCTCCCAAATACCCAGACTTTCCCCTTCTCCAAACTTCCCTTGCAGTGAGGCATGACTTGAGAATAAACTGTGGACAACTGTATGCACACACAAAACGGTGGCAAATGGTTTCTAGCCATAATGATCACTGATTGCTGAAATGGCTGTCATCATTTACTCCTCTCTGTGTCCACACCTTGGGATGAGGTTCGTGCTACACAATGTGACTTTGTCACTCTTCTCTTTAAGATGTGGGGTTTGGTTCACCACCTCTTCACTCTCTCTGGTTCTGTGACTTGCTTTGAACCAATAAGTACAGCAGAAGTAAAGTGGTGCCACTTCCAAACTTAGACCTCAAGAAGTCTATTTATTTCTGCTTCTACACTGGGCCCCTTGCCTCTACCACACGAACAAACTAAACCCCAGGCTAACAAAAAAAAGACAAAGCAGAACAGAGATGATCATTCAGATGAGTCCCAGATATGTGAGACAGCTCAGCCAAGACCAGTAAAGCTGACACAAAACTGACCACAAACACAGGAACAATCCCAGTGGACACTTAAAGAACTGACCAGCAGAGCCTCACTCAAGTGCCAACACATGATCAAGACACAAAGAAATGGTGTTTGTTTCAGCCACTAACTTCTGGGATGATGTATTACTCAGCAATAGCTAACTGCTACAAATAGACCAGAAACATCAGAGATGACGTCACAAATCTCCAATCAAAATCAGGTAGAAAATCAAAATCTCTACCTCATAGCATCATCAAATGAAGTTCTTAATTAACTGAATAGCTAAGGAAGATCAGATTCTCCACACATTCACTGACTGAGGATGTTAGAGCTGAATTTAACTTGGCAGCTGCAATGGTAGCTTAACAGTTGGTGCACTCAGAATGCTATGGGAAGACCCCACTGGAGAGGCGTTCATTAACATCTGAGGAGTAGTGGAGAAGAGTGAGCAGATAGAGATTAGGTGTCTAAGGTAAGAACACATATGTGTGCATGCGTGCTAAGTCACTTCAGTTGTGTCTGAATCTCTTTGACCCTATGGGCTGTAGCGCACCAGGCTCCTCTGTCCGTGGGATTCTCCAGGCAAGAATACTGGAATGGGTTGCCATGCCCTTCTCAAGGGGATCTTTCTGACCCAGGGATCAAACCTGTGTCTCCTGCATTTGTATGCTGGTTCTTTAGCACCTGGGAAGCCCCCAGGAAACGTATGCACCCAACACAATCAGAGCTGTCCACAAAAGCCCCATGCCTGAAAGCCTGAGCACATTACCTGCACAGGTGAAATGACCAAGCTTTCCAGGGATCCAATTATTTCCAGGCTGAGTTACAAATGTTCTTTATCTTGGGAAATAGTTTGTATTTTCCAAAGATAGTTGAAACAATGTCTTTCATTCCTAATGCCCTTAATTCAATGTCCTTTCTTTGATACTCCTTCCATCAACCAATGAGGTTTATATTTCCTCCCCTTGAATCTGAGCATGCTTGTGACTGTGGTGGTGGTGACACTAGGTCATAAAAATACCATGCCACATCATCACAATATCACACACTTCCACCTGGTTCTCTTGAGATGCCCATGCTTGACTCAGCTGCCATACTGTGAGGAAGCTCAACTAGCCATGCTCTCATGGAGAAGAACTTAGACCTCCAGCTTACAACTCTGGCAGAGCTGCCAGCCAACAGAAGCACCACCTTCACCTTGTGAATGAGCCCCTTTCAACGTGGATCCTATAACCTCTGTTGAGCCAACACAACTGTCACTGCATGGTAGAATGTCAAGCCATCATCACCAAACTCAGCCCAAATACATTACTGTATTTTGTTTGTTGTCTGATTCACTCACCATGATAAGAAGTTCCAGTAGAATAAATGTTTTTTTCTGTGTTATCACAGTATCCTCCATCCCTAGAATAATGCTTGGCATACAGTAGGTGCTCAAGAAGTGTTTGTTGAATGAATGCATGAATGAATCAATTGCTATTGGCTTCAGCTTTGAATAGAGGGCTTTGTACTCAGCTAAGACCCACCTCAACTTCTCCTCACCACTTCTTACTTTTCAAACACATTGGACTTGATTCCCTGAAGACCCCTGCAAATACCTTCACACATCTCTCCTTGCCCAGGGAAACTTTTCCTTCCACTTCTGGATTGAAAACCCAGGTTGCAGACACAAGAGTAGCTTCCAAGACTGTTGTGGCAAGTCGAATGCTCTGGGCAGCTTCTGGGATTGGCACATTCATCCACATCTGGTGAGTAGAAATGAAAGCCCGGGTCAAGGTAGAAGAAGCAGTGAGAACAGAACACTGCAAACAAGAGATTCATCCCACCTGTTCTACACCAGATGTTCCCCCCACCAATATCCAGAGTTTCTCAATCTTTCTAAGTTCCCTTGCCCTTAGGCATGACATGAGAATAAATTCTGGCCAATTGTATGCAAGCAAAAGGCTGGCATTTGTTTCAAACTGTAATGATTATAGATTGCAGAAATGGGTGTCATCTTTTACTCCTCCCTGTGTCCGCACTTTGGGATAAAGTCTGTGCTACACAGTGTGACCTTGTCACTCCTCTCCTTAAGACGTGCAGTTTGGTTGACCAGTCCTTGACTCTAGCTGGCTCTATAACTTGCACTGTCCAATTGAAATGGCAGAAGCAATGCGGTGCCACTTCCAGACTTAGACCTCAAGAAACCTATTTGCTTCTGCTCATACATTGGGCCCCTTGCCTCTGCCATTTGAACAAACCTCAGGCTAATAAGAAAAAGACAAAGGGAAAGAGAAATGGATCATCCCAGATGAGTCCCAGATATGTGAGACGGCCCAGCCATGATTGGCAAAGCTGTCACACAGCTGACCACAAACACATGAAAAGCCCAGGGGAGACCAGAAGAACTGAGCAGCATAGTCTAACCTAAGGTGCCAAAACATGGAAAAAAGAGATTAAAAATTGTGGTTGTTTCAGCCAGTAACTTTGGGGGTGATTTGTTACTCAGTGATAGCTAACTGCTTCAAATAGATCAGAAATGTCAGAGATGACTTCAAATGTCTCTAACTTCAAGATGAGGTACCCAAGATCCATCCTCACTATAAATAAATAATAGTGTTGTGCAGACTCAGGAAATTGGAGGCCTTAACTCCTGGTGAGAGTGTTATATACTGGCTGCAGTGTAAATGATAGATTTGAAGGAGCACCATTAGGAACAATGAGAAGACTGCTGCAATAATGTTGGACCTAAACCAAGGATGGAAAAGAGTGGAAAGATTCAAGACACATTTAGCAGGTAGATTGCCCAATGACATGATGAATCATTTAATATGGAAACGGAGCAAGGATCAAGAATAACTCACAGGTTCATGCAAATACCTTTCAGGGAAAAGTTCTAACATTTGGGTCTGAGATCTCCCTGGGAAGGAGTGTCTCTATCTCAGTACTATTTACACTTGGGATCAAGCATTCTTGCTTGCGGGAAGGTTATTCTGTGCATTGGAGGATGTTTAGCAGGATCTCTGGTCTCTACCCACCAGTTGACAGTTACACATCCAACACAGCACCACCACCAGTTTGGACAAAAGTGTCTCCAGACATTGTCAATACCACCCTCGCCCCCAGCAGGGCAAAAATCAGGCTAGGGACTGAGTCCTCCAGTGCTCTCTAATACTGCTTGACCCACTGCTAAACTCATAGTACACCCTCAACAAGAGTTCAAACCCATGTTTTTCTACTTACTAGCTGTGTATCCTTGAGCTAGTCACTTACCTTTCTGGGCCTTATTTGGATCATTCCTAAAGTGGAGATCAAAGTCTCTAGCTCATAGGATCATCAACTAAAGTGCTTAATTAAGGGAGTAGCAAAAAGAAATCAGGTTCTCTGTACATTCACAGGTGTAGTTTCCAGAGCTGAATCCAACTTTGCAGCTGCAACGGTAGCTTCCCAAAGAGTTGGTGCACTCAGAATGCTCTGGGCAGACCCCATGGGAGAGGCATTCATTAATGTCTGAGGAGTAGTGGAGGAGAGTGAGCAGACCAAAGATTAGGTGTCCAAGTTTAGCACACTATGTACTCAACTCAATAGGAGTAGTCTACAAAAGACCCAAGCCTGAGAATCTGAGCTCATTACCTGTACAGGCGAAATGACCTGGCTTTCCAGAGGTCCAGTTATTTCCAGTGGGAGAAGAGAAACCAGTCAAACAGCTGCACTCATACCTTCCTGGAAGGTTTCTGCAGATTGAGTTAGGACCACAAAGTGGGGGCCTTTGAGAACATTCATTTATATCTGGAGAGAAAGAGTCAAAGTTACAAATTTTTTCAAATACAACTAGGATGTTCCAAAGATGGTTGAAACAATGTCTTCTCTTCCATATGCCCTTCATTCAATGTTTCTTCTTGGGTACGTCTTCCCAAGATATTGAGCAGGCTCTATATCTCCTCCTCTTCAATCTGAGCATCTCTGTGACTATGCAGTGGTGACACTAGCTCATAAAAGTATTGTGCTAAGTCATAAAACTATCACACATCTTCACTTTGTTCTTTTGGCATGCTCGTGTTTGACTCAGCCACCATACTGTGAGGAAGCTCAAAGAGCCATGATAAAACAGCTCATGTGGTGGCCTTCTTTGTCTCTTTCCACAGCCTTTGTTTTAAAGTCTATTTTATCGGAGATGAGTATTGCTATTCCTTCTTTCTTTTGGTCTCTATTTGCGTGGAATATCTTTTTCCAGCCCTTCACTTTCAGTCTGTATGTGTCCGTTGTTTTGAGGTGGGTCTCTTGTAGGCAGCATACATAATGATCAAAGGATCAATCCAAGAAGAAGATATAACAATTATAAATATATATGCACCCAACATAGGAGCACCACAATATGTAAGACAAATGCTAACAAGCATGAAAGGGGAAATTAACAATAACACAATAATAGTGGGAGACTTTAATACCCCACTCACACCTATGGACAGATCAATTAAACAGAAAATTAACAAAGAAACGCAAACTTTAAGTGATACAATAGACCAGTTAGACCTAATTGATATCTATAGGACATTTCACCCCAAAACAATGATTTTCACTTTTTCTCAAGTGCTCACGGAACCTTTTCCAGGATAGATCACATCCTGGGCCATAAATTTAACCTTGATGAATTCAAAAAAACCGAAATCATTCCAAGCATCTTTTCTGACCATAATGCATTAAGATTAGATCTCAATTACAGGAGAAAAACTATTTAAAATCCCAACATATGGAGGCTAAACAACACACATCTGAATAACCAACAAATCACAGACGAAATCAAAATATGCATAGAAACGAATGAAAATGAAAACACAACAACCGAAAACCTATGGGACACTATAAAAGCAGTGCTTAGAGGAAAGTTCGTAGCAATACAGGCATACCTCAAGAAACAAGAAAAAAGTCAAATAAATAACCTAACTCTACACCTAAAGCAACTAGAAAAGGAAGAAATGAAGAACCCCAGAGTTAGTAGAAGGAAAGAAATCTTAAAAATTAGGGCAGAAATAAATGCAAAAGAAACAACAGAGACCATAGCAAAAATCAACAAAGCCAAAAGCTGGTTCTTTGAAAGGATAAATAAAATTGACAAACCATTAGCCAGACTCATCAAGAAGCAAAGAGAGAAAAATCAAATCAATAAAATTAGAAATGAAAATGGAGAGATCACAACAGACGACACAGAAATACAAAGGATCATAAGAGACTACTACCAGCAATTATATGCCAATAAATGGACAACGTGGAAGAAATGGACAAATTCTTAGAAAAGTACAACTTTCCAAAACTGAACCAGGAAGAAATAGAAAATCTTAACAGACCCATCACAAGCATAGAAATTGAAACTGTAATCAGAAATCTTCCAGCAAACAAAAGCCCAGGTCCAGACGGCTTCACAGCTGAATTCTACCAAAAATGTAGAGAAGAGCTAACACCTATCCTACTCAAACTCTTCCAGAAAATTGCAGAGGAAGGTAAACTTCCAAACTCATTCTATGAGGCCACCATCACCCTAATACCAAAACCTGACAAAGATACTACAAAAAAAAAAAAAAACTACAGGCCAATCTCACTGATGAACATAGATGCAAAAATCCTCAACAAAATTCTAGCAATCAGGATCCAACAACACATTAAAAAGCTCATACACCATGACCAAGTGGGCATTATCCCAGGGATGCAAGGATTCTTCAATATCCACAAATCAATCAATGTAATTCACCACATTAACAAATTGAAAAATAAAAGCCATATGATTATCTCAATAGATGCAGAGAAGGCCTTTGACAAAATTCAACATCCATTTATGATAAAAACTCTCCAGAAACTAGGAATAGAAGGAACATACCTCAACATAATAAAAGCTATATATGACAAACCCACAGCAAACATTATCCTCAATGGTGAAAAATTGAAAGCATTTCCCCTAAAGTCAGGAACAAGACAAGGGTGTCCACTTTCACCGCTACTATTCAACATAGTTCTGGAAGTTTTGGCCACAGCAATCAGAGCAGAAAAAGGAATAAACGGCATCCAAATTGGAAAAGAAGAAGTAAAACTCTCACTGTTTGCAGATGATATGATCCTCTAAATAGAAAATCCTAAAGACTCCACCAGAAAATTACTAGATCTAATCAATGAATATAGTAAAGTTGCAGGATACAAAATCAACACACAGAAATCCCTTGCATTCCTATACTCTAATAATGAGAAAGTAGAAAAAGAAATTAAACAAACAATTCATTCACCATTGCAACGAAAAGAATAAAATACTTAGGAATATACCTACCTAAAGAAACTAAAGACCTATATATCAAAAACTATAAAACACTGATGAAAGAAATCAAAGAGGACACTAATAGATGGAAAAATATACCATGTTCATGGATCGGATGAATCAATATAGTGAAAATTAGTATACTACCCAAAGTAATCTACAGATTCAGTGCAACCCCTATCAAGGTACCAGCGGTATTTTTCACAGAACTTGAACAAATAATTTCAAGATTTGTATGGAAATACAAAAAACCTCGAATAGCCAAAGCAATCTTGAGAAAGAAGAATGGAACTGGAGGAATCAACTTGCCTGACTTCAGGCTCTACTGCAAAGCCACAGTCATCAAGACAGTATGATACTGGCACAAAGACAGAAATATAGATCAATGGAACAAAATAGAAAGCCCAGAGATAAATCCACACACCTATGGACACCTTATCTTTGACAAAGGAGGCAAGAATATACAATGCAGTAAAGACAAGCTCTTTAACAAGTGGTGCTGGTAAAACTGGTCAACCACTTGTAAAAGAATGAAACTAGATCACTTTCTAAACCACAAACCAAAATAAACTCAAAATGGATTAAAGATCTAAACAGAAGACCAGAAACTGTAAAACTCCTAGAGGAGAACATAGGCAAAACACTCTCTGACATAAATCACAGCAGGATCCTCTATGATCCACCTCCCAGAATACTGGAAATAAAAGCAAAAATAAACAAATGGGATCTAATTAAAATTAAAAGCTTCTGCACAACAAAGGAAACTATAAGCAAGGTGAAAAGACAGCCTTCTGAATGGGAGAAAACAATAGCAAATGAAGCAACTGACAAACAACTAATCTCAAAAATATACAAGCAACTTATGCAGCTCAACTCCAGAAAAATAAACGACCCAATCAAAAAATGGCCAAAGAACTAAATACGCATTTCTCCAAGGAAGAGATACGGATGGCTAACAAACACATGAAAAGATGCTCAACATCACTCATTATCAGAGAAATGCAAATCAAAACCACAATGAGGTGCCATTTCACACCAGTCAGAATGTCTGCGATCCAAAAGTCTGCAAGCAATAAATGCTGGAGAGGGTGTGGAGAAAAGGGAACCCTCTTACACTGTTGGTGGGAATGCAGACTAGTACAGCCACTATGGAGAACAGTGTGGAGATTCCTTTAAAAATTGCAAATAGAGCTGCCTTATGACCCAGCAATACCACTGCTGGGCATACACACCGAGGAAACCAGAATTGAAAGAGACACAAGTACCCCAATGTTCATTGCAACACTGTTTATAATAGCCAGGACATGGAAACAACCTAGATGTCCCCCAGCAGATGAATGGATAAGAAAGCTGTGGTACATATACACAATGGAGTATTACTCAGCCATTAAAAAGAATACATTTGAAATAGTTCTAATGAGATGGATGAAACTGGAGCCAATTATACAGAGTGAAGTAAGCCAGAAAGAAAAACACCAATACAGTACACTGACACATATATACAGAATTTAGAAAGATGGTAATGATGACCCTGTATGCGAGACAGCAAAAGAGACACAGATGTATAGAACGGACTTTTGGACTCTGAGGGAGAGGGAGAGGGTGGGATGATTTGGGAGAATGGCATTGAAACACGTATACTATCATGTAAGAAATGAAGTGCCAGTCTATGTTCGATACAGGATACAGGGTGCTTGGTGCTGGTGCATGGGGATGATCCAGAGAGATGATATGGGGTGGGAGGTGGGAGGGGGATTCAGGATTGGGAGCTTGTATAAACCTGTGGTGGATTCATGTCAATATATGGCAAAACCAATACAGTATTGTAAAGTAAAATAAATAAATAAATAAATAAAATTAATTCTCCATGAAAGAAAAAAAAAAAACAGCTCATGTGGAGAAGAACTAAGACCTCAAGCCCACAGCTTCATTCTGCACCAGCTTCACCTTGTGAGTGAGCAACCCTTTAAAGTGGATCTTCTACCCCAAGATGAACCAGCTCAACTGACACTTTGTGGAACAAAGTCAAGTCATCCTCACCAAAGTCAGCCCAAATAGCGGATGTATGCACGTATGTTGCTTATCATCTGGTTCTCCCCACCCTCAAAAAGGAGTTTCAGGAGAACAAATATTTTTGCCTGTGTTACTCACTACAGTATCCTCTATTCCTCGAATAGTTCTTTTCTATATAGCAGGTGCTCAAGAAGTGTTTGTTGAATGAATGCATGAGGGATGAATTGGGCTTCAGCTCTGCAAACAAGACTTTGAACTTAGCTGAGACCTACCTCAACTTCTAACTCTTCCTCCAGCACTGCTGTCTTTCCAAACAGATTGGACTTGACTCCCCAGAAGACCCCTGCACCTACCTTGACATATCTCCCCTGGTCCCTGGAAACTCGTCTTTCCACTTCTGGTTATATATCCTGAGTTGCAGACACAAGAGTAGTTTCCAAGACTGTTGTGGCAAGTCGAATGCTCTGGGCAACTTCTGGGATTGATGCACTCGTCCACATCTGGTGAGTAGAAATGAAAACCCAGATCAAGGCAGAGGAAGAAGCAAGGACAGGGGACTGCAAACAGGAGATTCACTCCACCTGTTTGCCACCTGATGCTCCCAAATACCTAGACTTTTCCCTTCTCCAAAACTTCCCTTGGAGTGAGACATGACTTGAGAATAAACTGTGGACAACTGTATGCACACACAAAACGGTGGCAAATAGTTTCAAGCCATAATGATCACTGATTGCAGAAATGGTTGTCATCGTTTACTCCTCCCTCTGTCCACATCTTGGGATGAGGCTCATGCTACACAATGCAACCTTGTCACTCTTCTCTTTAAGATGTGGGGTTTGGTTCACCACCTTTTCACACTGTTTGGTTCTGTGACTTGCTTTGAACCACTAAGTACAGCAGAAGTAAAGTGGTGCCACTTCCAATCTTAGACCTCAAGAAGCCTATTTGTTTCTGCTTATACACTGGGCCCCTTGCCTCTATCATATGAACAAACCGCAGGCTAACAACAAAAAAGACAAAGCAGAAGAGAGATGGATCATCCCAGATGAGTCCCAGACATGTGAGAGAGCCCAGCCAAGATCAGCAAAGCTGACACACAACTGACCACAAACACAGGAACAAGCCCAGTCGACACTTAAAGAACTGACCAGCGGAGCCCAACTCAAAGTGCCAACACATGGTGAAGAGACAACGAAATGGTGTTTGTCTCAGCCCCTAACCTCTTGGATGATTTATTACTCAGCAATAGCTAACTGCTACAAATAGACCAGAAACATCAGAGATGACTTCAAATATCTCCAATCAAAATCAGGTAGGAAATCATCATCTCTACCTCATAGCATCATCAAATGAAGTTCTTAATTAACTGAATAGCTAAAGAAGACCAGATTCTCCACACATTCACTGACTGAGGATGTTAGAGCTGAATTGAACTTGGCAGCTGCAATGGTAGCTTAGCAGTTGGTGCACTCAGAATGTTCTGGGAAGACCCCACAGGAAAGGTGTTCATTAACACCTGAGGAGCAGCAGAGAAGAGTGAGCAGATAAAGATTAGGTGTCTAAGGTGAGAACACATATGTGTACATGCATGCTAAGTCACATCAGTCTTGTCTGAGTCTCTGTGACCCTATGCGCTGTAGCCCACCAGGCTCCTCTGTCCATGGGATTCTCCAGGCAAGAATACTGGAGTGGGTTGCCATGCCCCTCCTCAAGGGGATCTTCCTGACCAAGGGATCAAACCTGTGTCTCCTGCATTTGTATGCTGGCTCTTTAGCACCTGGGAAGCCCCCAGGAAACATATGTACCCAACACAATTGGAGCTGTTCACAAAAGATCCATGCCTGAGAGCCTGAGCACATTACCTGTACAGGTGAAATGACCTGGCTTTCCAGGAATCCAATTATTTCCAGAGTCACAGTTACAAATTTTCTTATCTTGGGAAATAGTTTGTATTTTCCAAAGATAGTTGAAACAATGTCTTTCGTTCCTAATGCCCTTAATTTAGTGTCCTTTCTTTGATACTCCTTCCATCAACCAATGAGGTTTATATTTCCTCCCCTTGAATCTGAGCATGTGTGTGACTGTGGTGGTGGTGACACTAGGTCATAAAAATACCATGCCAAGTCATCACAATATCACACACTTCCACCTGGTTCTCTTGAGATGCCCATGCTTGACTCAGCTGCCATACTGTGCGGAAGCTCAACTAGCCATTAAAAAAAAAAAAAACAGCTCTCATGTGGAAGAACTTAGACCTCCAGATTACAACTCTGGCAGAGCTGACAGCCAACAGCAGCACCACCTTCACCTTGTGAATGAGCCCCTTTCAACGTGGATCCTCTAGCCCCCAGTTGAGCCAACACAACTGTCACTGCATGGAAGAATGTCAAGCCATCAGCAGCAAACTCAGCCCAAATACATGATTATATTTTGTTTGTTGTCTAATTCTGTCACCATGATAAGATGTTCCAGTAGAATAAATGATTTTGTCTGTGTTATCACAGTATCCTCCATCCCTAGAATAATGCTTGGCATATAGTAGGTGCTCAAGAAGTGTTTGTTGAATGAATGCATGAATGAATCAATTGCTATTGGCTTCAGTTTTGCATATGAGGGCTTTGAACTCACCTAAGACCCACCTCAACTTCTCCCCACCACTCCTGTCTTTTCAAATACACTGGACTTGATTCCCCAGAAGACCCCTGTAAATACCTTCACACATCTCTCCTGGACCCTGGAAACTTTTCCTTCCACTTCTGGATTGAAAACCTGGGTTGCAGACACAAGAGTAGCTTCCAACACTGTTGTGGCAAGTCGAATGCTCTGGGCAACTTCTGGGATTGGCACATTCGTCCACATCTGGTGAGTAGAAATTAAAACCCATGTCAAAGAAGGAGAAGCAGCAAAGATGGGACACTACAATCACGAGATTGTCTCCACCTGACCTGCCCCAATATCCAGACTTTCCCCTTCTCCCTAACCTCCCTTGATGTTAGGCATGGCCATGAGAATACATTCAGGCCAACTTTATGCACACAAAAGAGTGACAAATAGTTTCAAATAATAATGATCATTGATAGCAGATCATTGTCATCCTTTAATTCTCCCTGTGTCCACTATTTTGGATGAGGTTTGTGCTACACAGTGTTACCTTGCTACTCTGCTCTTTCAGATGTGGGGTTTGGGTCCCCAGCCCTTGACTCTATGACTTGCATTGAGCCAGTCAATACAGGGCAAGCAACATGGTGCTACTTCAGAACTTAGATATGGAGAAATCTATGTCCTTCTACTCCTACATTGGGCCCCTTGCCTGTGCCATATGAACAACTCCAGGCTAATAAAAAAAAAAAGACAAGATGGAAGAGAGATGAATCATCCCAGATGAGCTCCAGGTATGTGAGACAGCCCAGCCAAGATAAGAGAAGCTGACACACAGCTGCCCAGAAACACATATAGACCAGCCCAGTGGAAACCGAAAGAACTGACCAGCAGAGCCGAACCTAAACTGCCAACACATGGAATCCAGAGAGCTAAATAAATGGTTGTTGTTTTAGTCACTAACTTTCAGGGTGATTTTGTTACTCAGCAATAGCTAACTGCTACAAATAGATTGCAAAAGTCATAGATGACTGTAAATATCTCCAACTCCAAGCAAAGAGGATATGATAAGAGCTTAGCCACTCCATGCATTGCTTGATGGAGTCACCCTCCCTTTAAATATATAATAGTGCTGCAGCAGACTCGGGAATATGGAGCCCTTATCTCTTCATGAGAATATTCTGGCTGCAGTGTGGAGGATAAATTTGATGGAGTAACACTAGAAAAATGGAGAGACTAGTGAGGTGGTTACAGTACTAATGATGGTACATAAACCAAGGAGAGAGAAAAGTGGAGAGATTTAAGACACATTTAGCAGGTAGAATGCAGAGAAGGCAACAGCAACCCACTCCAGTACTCTTGCCTGGAAAACCCCATGAATGGAGGAGGCTGGTAGGCTGCAGTCCATGGGGTCGCAAAGTCGGACACGACTGAGCGACTTCACTTTCACTTTTCCCTTTCATGCATTGGAGAAGGAAATGGCAACCCACTCCAGTGTTCTTGCCTGGAGAATCCCAGGGACAGGGGAGCCTGGTGGGCTGCTGTCTATGGGGTCGCACAGAGTCAGACACGACTGAAGTGACTTAGCAGTAGCAGCAATTGCCCAATGACATAATGACAGATTTAATATGAAAGGGAAAGGAGAATCAAGAATAATTCTCAGTTGAGACTTCCATGCTGATCCAGTTGTTAAGACTCAGCACTTCCAATGCAAGGGGCACGGGTTCAGTCCCTGGTGTGGAAACTAGGACCCTCCATGCCATGTGGAGCAGCCAAAAAGTATTTTTAAAAAAAGAAAGAAAGAAAGAAAGAAAGAAAAAGAACTTTCAGGTCTTCATTTAAATATCTTTTAGGAAAAAGTTTTGATGTTTGGTTCTGAGCTTTCCCCAGGACTACTGATATTTAGGACCAGATTATTATTGGTTGTAGGGAGGCTGCTCTGTGCATTGGAGGATGTTTAGCAGGATCTCTGTTCTCTACCCACCAGATGACAGTAACACCAACCACCCCATCACCACCACCAGTTTGAACAACCAAAAATATCTCCAGATGTTGTTAATATCTCCCCTCAGGAGTGGAAAGGTGTGAATCATGCTAATGATAGAGCTCCCTGTTACTCTCAAGTCCTGCCTGATTCACTGCTTAACTCATTGTAGACACTCAAGAGTGAAGAGTGAAGTGAAAGTTGCTCAGTCATGCCTGACTCTTTGTGACCCCATAGACTGTCCATGGAATTCTCCAGGCCGGAATACTGGAGTGGGTAGCCTTTCTCTTCTCTGGGGTATCTTCCCAATCCAGGGATCAAATCCAGGTCTCCCGCATTGCAGGCAGATTCTTTACCAACTGAGCCATCAAGAAAGACCAGGAGACACTCAATGGGAGTTCAGATCCACATTCTTCTACTTAATAGCTGTGTATCTCTGGGCAAGGGACTTTACCTCTCTGAGCCTCAGTTGGATCATTCCTAAAATGAGGATCATAACCCTTACTTCATAGGATCATCAAACAAAGCTCTCCGTTAATTGAGAAGGTAAAAAAGATCAGATTCTCTATACTTTCACAGATGGAGTTTTTAAAGGTGAATCCAACTTTGCAGCTGCAACAGTAGCTTCCCAAAGAGTTGATGCACTCAGAATACTCTTGGCAGACCCCAAGGGAGAGGCATTCATTAAAGTCTGAAGAGCAGTGGAGGAGAGTGAGCAGACAAAACGTTAGTTGTCTAAAGTTAGAATACACGTTCCTAACAGTAGGAGCTGTCCACCAAAGACCCATGTCTGAGCCCTTTACCTCTACAGGTGAAACGGCCTCGCTTTCCTGAGATCCAGTTATTTCCAGTGGGAGAAGAGAAACCAGTCATACAGCTGCACCTATATCTCCCAGGCAGATTTCTGCAGATTGAGTTAGGGCCACATGGTGTGGGCCTTTGAGAGCATTCATCTATATCTGGAGAGAAAAAGAGTCAGAGTTACAAATCTTCTTCAAATACAGTTTGTATTTTCCAAAGATGGTTGAAACAATGCTTTCTATTTCGTATACCCTTAATTTAATACCCTTTTTTGGTACTCCTTCTGTCAAGCAGTGGGGTCTATATCTCCTCTACTTGAATCTGAGCATACTTGTGACTATGGTGGTAGTGACACTGTCATTAAAATTACCACGATAAGTCATCAAAATATCACACACTTCCACACCTTCTCTTGAGATGCTCATGCTTGACTCAATTGCCGTACTGTGAGGAAGCTCAATAAGCCATGAAAAAAACAGCTCTCATGGAGAAGAGCTAAGACCTCCAGCTCACAGCCCTGGCAGAGCAACCAGCCAACAGCCATCACCAGCTTGCCAGCCTTGTGGGTGAGCCTCTTTCAAAATGAATCCTCTAGCTCCCAGTTGAGCCACTTCAACTGACACTATGTGGAACAAAGTCAAGCCATTGTCAGTGAACTCAGCCCGAGTAGAAGATTCATTCAGGAGCAAAATAAATGATCATTGGTGTTTTAATGCACAAAGTTTGCTGCTACCCAGAAGTAGATAACCAGAACATTTTGCAAACGCATTATACACATTTACTCATTAAAGTGCCAATAGAATTCTGCAGTCTTGGTACCATGGGGTGAAAAGGAAAAAAAAAAAAGAAAGTGAAAGTCACTCAGCCATCTCCAACTCTTTGTGACCCCCTGGAGCCTGCCAGACTCCTCTGTCCATGGAATTCTCCAGGCACTTCTACTGGAGTGGGTCGCTGTTCTCTTCTCCAGAGGATCTTCCTGACCCTGGGATTGAACCCAGGTCTCCCACATTGCAGGCAGATTCCTCACCATCTGAGGGGTGGTCCTCCCCTAATTTCCTTCACCCTTGCTCTGCCAGATCACCCTAAATAAATACTTTCTATGTATTTATCAAGCAGATAGTAACATTTATTCCAGCCTTAAGTAATGAAACACTAGAACCACCTAATTGTCTATCAACTGCAGGGTGAGTAAGTCTAGAGCTGACATAAGGAATAAGGTAGCACATTCCTTCATTTGACAAGGAACTATAAAATATTCACAATGTATTAGGTACCACAGGTCAAAGACAGAGTATATAAGATTCTTATGGAGTATCCACCATTTTCTAGATGGGAAATGTTGCTTCCATCCTTTATCTAAAAACAAGAGCCCAACAAGTCTACTATGTTTACTGAATAACCCATAAACTGTAGCCCAAAGATTTTTTTAAAAAACATTTGTGCAGATGACCAATACACATGAAAAAATACTCAACATTGCTAATTATTTGAGACATGCAAACCAAAACTACAATGAGGTACCACCTCACACTGGTCAGAATGTCCATCATTAAAAATTCTACAAATAATAAATGCTGGAGAGAGTGTGGATAAAGGGGACACTTACACACTGTTGATGGGAGAGTAAATTGGTGCAGCCACTATGGAGAACAGTATGGCAGTTCCCTAAAAAACTAAGAACAGAATTGCTTATGATCCAGCAATTCCACTCCTGGGCGTATACCAGGACAAAAATATAATTCAAAAAGACACATATACCTCAATATTCATAGCAGCAGTATTTATGATAGCCAAGACATGGAAGTAACCTAAATTTTCATTGACAAAGGAATGGATAAAGAAAGTGTGGTATGTATATACAATGGAATATTACTCAGCCATAAAAAAGAATAAATAATACCATTTGTAGCAACATGGATGAACCTAGAGATTATTATACCATGTGAAGTAAGTCAGACAGAAAAAGGCAAATACCATATGACATCACTTATATGTGGAATCTAAAATATGACACAAATGAATTTATTTACAAAACAGAAATAGGCTCACAGATATACAGAACAGACTTGTGGTTGCCAAGGGTGGGGATGGGTAGATTGGGAGTTTGGGATTAGCAGATGCAAAGTATTATATATAGGATGGATAAACAAGGTCCTACTGAATAACACAGGGAATGATATTCAATATCCTATAGTAAACCATAGTGGAAAAGAATACATATCTATCTATATATATATAATGCCTGAAACTAACATAATATTTTAAATCAACTATATTTCAATAATAACTAATTTTTTAAGAAAAGGATGTTTGGAGCTCCCTGAGAACTATAATAATGGAAATAAATTATTAAATGGAAATCTTGTTCAGAGCTCAATAAACTATAGCCCATGAATCAAATCTGGACTGTCACTTGTTTGTATAAATAAAGTTTTATTAGAACACACTTCCACTCATTCATTTATGTATCATTGATGGCTGCTTTTGCATTAAACTGGAGTATTGAGTACTTAAGAGAGAGATCATACAAACTGCAGTCTCCAAAACATTTACTATCTGGCCCCTTACAGAAATAGATTGCAGACCCTTGCAAATTATGTCAGAGGCATAGTCAGACCTTTACTGTCAAGAGGAGAGTTTGGGTCTAAATATAAGGAATATAGACCAAAAATTTAGCTCATTCTAGAAATTATTTTAGTTTCTATTATTTCTATTAATAGTAGCTCTTGGGACTGTACATGTGCCTAGCACACTGCATACATTACTGCATTTAATCTTCTCAAATATCCTTTAAGGTAGGTACTCTTATACATTCATTTTACAGATGGAAAGATTGAAGCTTAGAGAGATTAAATACATTTCCCAACATCTCACATCTGGAGTGTGACAAATAGGTAAGTGGTTGAGAGACTGCCATTAGACTCAAAAAGACCTGGCTTTGAATTCCAGTTCAATTGTTCAATGACCCTAAACAAATCATTTTAGCTCCCCAAGCCTCAGTTTTCTCATCTGTACAATGGAGATCATCACAGTGCCTATACTATGTGAAAATGCACATAAAGACCTTCACACAGGGCCTGGTATTCAATACATATTAAAAATTATTTGCATGGAGAGGTGACAGGAAGAAAATCAGTGTTTATTTTTGTATATTGACATACAGCATAATTTTCTTTTTGTTTTTATGAGAATTTTTTTGCCAGGTCTTAGTTGCAGCATGCGGAATCTAGTTCCCTGACCACGGATCGAACCCCAGTCCCCCTGCATTGGGAGCATGGTGTCTTGGCTGGACCACCAGGAAGTTCCTTTTTTTATATTCTAACACTTGTCTCTAAAATCATTAGAGTTTTTAGTGACCAGGAATTATTTTTATAATAGAAAGAAATTAAGAAAGAAAGAGAAAGAGATGGGGAAGGAAGGAAGAAGGAGAGGCAGAGGAAGGAAGGAAGGAAGGAAGGAAGAAAACAATGCTTTTACCTACCTACATCTGCTGCCCAGCCAGCTTCTATCTGATTTTACTACCAAATTCTGGGGAGGAGGGGGTGGGGTTTGATGGGGCATGAACTCACCTTTGCATTCCACTCCTGGGCCCTTAAATGTCTTCAATCCATTGCTGGACAGGAAACCTCTTTTGCAAGCACAGTAGTAACTTGTTGAAGTGTTGGTGCAGGTTGCATACGCCGGACACAAGGTGGTATCTATACACCCATTCACATCTAGGCAACGGAGAAGAAGGACTTTGGGTTAGAGCCCCGAGTGGAGCTGCAAGGGAGAGGAGGAAGGTTGATCCCTGGCTTGGAAAAATCTCCTGGAGAGGGGAATGGCTACCCACTCCAGTATTCTTGCCTGGAGAATCCCGTGGACAGAGGTGCCTGGCGGGCTACAGTCCATGGGGTCACAAAGAGTCAGACATAACGGAGCGACTAACACAAACACACACACAGAGAACAGTACGGAGATTTTTTTAAATTAATGTATCTATTTTAATTGGAGGCTAATTACTTTACAATATTGTGGTGGTTTTTTGCCATACATTGACATTTGTGTACATGTGTCCCCCATCCCAAACCCCCCTGCCACCTCCCTGCCCTTCCCATCCCTCTGGGTTGTCCCAGTGCACTGACTTTGAGTGCCCCGTTTCATGCATCGAACTTGGAGTAGTCATCTGTTTCACATATGGTAATATACATGTTTCAGTGCTATCCTTTCAAATCATCTCACCCTCACCTTCTCCCACAGAGTCCAAAAGTCTGTTCTTTACATCTGTGTCTCTTTTGCTGTCTCACATATAGGGTCGTTGTTACCATCTTTCTAAATTCCATATATATATGTTAATATACTGTATTGGTGTTTTTCTTTCTGACTTACTTCACTCTGTACAATAGGTTCCAGTTTCATCCACCTCATTAGAACTGATTCAAATGCATTCTTTTTAATGGCTGAGTAATAGTCTGTTGTGTATATGTCCCACAACTTCCTTATCCATTCATCTGCCAATGGATATCTAGGTTGCTTCCATGTCCCAGCTACTGTAAACAGTGCTGTGATGAACATTGGGGTACACGAGTCTCTTTTAGTTCTGGTTTCCTCAGTGTGTATGCCCAGCAGTGGGATTGCTGGGTTGTATGGTAGTTATATTTCCAGTTTTTTAAGGAATCTCCACACTGTTCTCCATAGTGGCTGTACTAGTCTGCATTCCCACCAACAGTGTGAGGGTTCCCTTTTCTCCACCCCCTCTCCAGCATTTATTGCTTGTAGACTTTTGGATCACAGCCGTTCTGACCAGTGTGAGATGGTACCTCACTGTGATTTTGATTTGTGTTTCTCTGATAATGAGTGATGTTGAGCATCCTTTCATGTGTTTGTTAACCATCTGTATGTCTTCTTTGGAGAAATGTCTGTTTAGTTCTTTGGCCCATTTTTTGATTGGCTCATTTATTTTTCTGGAATTGAGCTGCATGAGCTGTTTGTACATTTTTGACATTAATTCTTTGTCAATTGTTTCATTTGCTATTTTTTTCTCCCATTCTAAAGGCTGTCTTTTCACCTTGCTTATAGTTTTCTTCATTGTGCAAAAGCTTTTAAGTTTAATTAGGTCCTATTTGTTTATTTTTGCTTTTATTTCCATTACTCTGGGAGGTGGGTCATAGAGGATCCTGCTGTGATTTATGTCAGAGAGTGTTTTGCCTATCTTTTCCTCTAGGAGTTTTATAGTTTCTGGTCTTGCCTTTAGATCTTTAATCCATTTTGAGTTTATTTTTGTGTATGGTGTTAGAAAGTGTTCTAGTTTCATTCTTTTACACGTGGTTGACCAGTTTTCCCAGCACCACTTGTGAAAGAAATTGTCTTTTCTCCATTGTATATTTTTGTCTCCTTTGTCAAAGATAAGGTGTCCATAGATGCATAGATTTATCTCTGGGCTTTCTATTTTGTTCCACTGATCTATATTTCTGTCTTTGTGCCAGTACCATACTATCTTGATGACTATAGCTTTGTAGTAGAGCCTGAAGAAACTAGGAATAAAATGACCATATGACCCAGTAATCCCACTACTGAGCATATACCCTGAGAAAACCATAATTCAAATAGACACATGTATCCCAGTGTTCATTGCAGCACTATTTACAATAGCCAGGACATGGAAGCAACCTGAATGTCCAATTGACAGATGAATGGATAAAGAAGTTGTGGTACATTTATATGATGGAATACAACTCAGCCATAAAAAGGAACAAATTTGAGTCTGTTGTAGTAAAGTGGATGAAACTAGAGCCTGTTTTACAGAGTGAAGTAAGTATGAAAGAGAAAAACAATATCATATATTAAAGCTTGTGTATGGAATCTAGAAAAATGGTACTGATGAACCTATTTATGGGCAGGAATGGAGACGCAAACACAGAGAACAGACTTGTGGACCCAGCAGGGGAAGGAGAGGGCGGGACAAACTGAGACGGTAGCATTGACATAGGTATTATCATGTGTAAAATAGACAGCCAGTGGGAAACTGCTGTCTAGCACAGGGGGCTCAGCTCAGTGCTCTGTGGTGTCCTAGATGGGTGGGACAGGGGGCGGGGGCCCCAAGAGGGAGGGGATACATGTATACTTACAGCTGATTCACTTCACTGTCCAGCAGAAATCACCATTGTAAAGTCATTAGTCATTGATTTTAAAAACTATGAAAATTATGGCTTTTCATTACTAAGGTCTTGACAGCCAGACTCTCTGACACCTACAACATGCTTTGTCTATTTCCCTTCCCTGCATAATGCCTCGGGTTCTCTCTTTCTACTCAATTCCAGCTTCCTCTTTCATCTGCAGAGGCAAAACTTCTCTTTGCAGATTTCCGGTGTATTACCACTTGTGATCTCTCAACTCTGAGTTTCCTATTACTTTCCTCTAGCTCTACCTCTCATAACTCAAATCCATCCCAAACCAGAGTAGCAACACAGTCAGTCCTGTGTGACCGGGCACCTGTCAGCCTTCTTGGCTCATCTTTGACCTGGTCCCACTAGCCACGTTCACCTTTGCTCTGTTCTCCAAATTTTCTCTGGTCTGCAGGTCTTGCCAGAATCATGTGAGCCAATTCCTTACAATAAATCTTTACACATATTTATATGTGGGCTTCCCAGGTGGCTCAGACGGTAAAGAATCTACCTGCCAATGCAAGAGACCTGGGTTCAATCCCTGGTTGGGAAGATCCCATAGAGGAGCGCATGGCAACCTACTCCAGTATTCTTGCCTGGAGAATCCCATGGACAGAGAAGCCTGGTGGGCTACAGTCCATGGGGTCTCAAAGAATCAGACATGATTGAGTGACTTTCACTTTCACTTTTATTATCTCTGCTCCTTGCTGTTAAAAAACATACTCCCTTCTGAAATGCTCTGTATCTGGAAATTCTTTTCCAACATGCGCTCGGACTGCCGTGACAGTTGCCACGGGCGTGAGCCCTAGAACCAAGATTCAGACCCAGGAAAGGCGATTCCACAGCCCATCTCGTGACAACTCCACATAGAGTTGAGTCCTCACTTTGGTGGTAGTAGTGGTAAAGAACCCATCTGCCAATTCAGGAGAGGTGAAAGATGCAGGTTGAATCCCTGGGTGGGGAAGATCTCATGGAGGAAGGCCTGGCAACCCACTCCAGTATTCTTGCCTGAGAATCCCATGGACAGAAGAGCCTGGTGGGCATGAAGAGTCAGACATGCCTAAAGCGACTTAACACACACACATTACACTATACATATTAATCAGGTAACAAAACCAAGAGACAGAGGCACTTGCCCAAGGTCTAATTGCCTTCAAGCTGGGGGAGTCTCTTACCAACATTCGACGACGACCGCCTTGGCCGCTCATCTGCAAGAAAAGAGAAGTCAGTAGATTTTTTGAGAGCTGGCCATGCCCCATTGTCTCAAAGCAAGCTCCTTGTTTTCCTGGACACCAGTGATCACGGTGGTGAGTTGCGAAAGTGGGAGTGGAGAGGTAAAGAGGAAAACCCAGGCTCTTCCTGAGGATTTACCTTCATCAGGGAGGTGGAAGGAACTCCTCATGAATTCTTCACCCCTTGCCAGGTAACAAAGGGTGGATACCAGTGTTCATGGCAGCACTATTCATAATAGCCAGACATGGAAGTAACCCCCGTCCATCCACAGATGAATGGATAAAGATGTGGTGCATATGTGCCATGGAATATCACTCAGCCAAAAACAAGAATGAAACAGTGCCATCTACAGCAACGGAGATTATCATACTAAGTGAAGTAAATCAGAGAAAGACAACTATCATATGACATGGCTTATATGTGGAATCTTTAAGTATATGATACAGACAAACTTATTTACAAAACAGAAATCGACCCACAGACACAGAAAACAAATTTATGGTTGCCAAGGTGGAAAGGGGGTTGGGTAGGGATAAACGAGGACTTTGGGATTAGCTAATGCACACCATTGTATATAAAATAGACAACAAAGACCTATTATGCAGCACAGGGGACTATATTCAATGGCTTGTAATAACCTATAATGGAAAAGAATATGAAAAGGTATATATATATATATATATATATATATAGATATATATATATATATATATATCTCACTTTGCTGGACACCTGAAACTAACACAACATTGTAAATTAACTATACTTCGATTTTAAATCAGTTTTTAAAAAAGGGTACATGTGTGCTAAGTCACTTCAGTCATGTCCAACTCCGTGCGACCCTATGGACTGTAGCCCTCCAGGCTCATCTGTCTATGACGTTGTCCAGGTAAGAATACTGGAGTGGGTTGACATGCCCTCCTCCAGGGCATCTTCCCCACCCAGGGATCCAACCTGTGTCTGTTATGTCTCCTTACTATTCTGGATTGGCAGGCAGGTTCTTTACCACTAGCACTACCTGGGAAGCACTTAAAAAGGGGGTGGGGGAATTCACTGGTGTCCAGTGGTTAAAACTCTGCTTCCATCGCAGGAGCCACAGGTTTAACCCCTGGTGGGGGAACTAAGATCAAACATGCTGTGCAGTGCAGTTAAAAAAAAAAAAAGCTTAAAAAAATGGGTAGGGGGGCTAACAGCCATTCTTGATACCGCCCCCTTTCACTTGACCTAATTGGCGTCCCATCTCACACTGTCTCTCTGGCCTAGAAGAACTGCTTGACACACGTGGGAGTGTAACAGCCTCTGGTGTAATTTATACTCCAGAGCTCCTGGCAGGATCAGGCTGTGACTGAAACTTTCCTGAAACACCTTCTGAATGACTTGTTCCTGCCCCTGCTCCAATCCCTGCTCCTCTTCCTCCCCTACAAGTGTCTCCTGGGAGTCCTCCCTTAGTAAGTTACTCACAAGCATCCTCATCTCTTACTCTGTTTCTTTGGAAACTAACCAAAAGCAGGTGCTGGTCCTGAAAGGGACGACAGAGGATGAGATGGTTGGACGGCATCACCAACTCATTGGACATGAGTTTGAGCAAGCTCCTGGAGATGGTGACGGACAGGGAAGCCTGGCGTGCTGCCGTCCACAGGGGTCACAAAGAGTCGGACACGACTGAGCAACTCAGCTGAACTTTGTTTCCTTTTTTATTGTAGTTGATTTGCAATGTTGTATTAGCTTCTGGGATATAGCAAAATGATTCGTATCTATACAGATATGTATGTATATATATTCTTTTTCATTATATATTATTTCAAGATACTGAATAATATACTTCCTTGTGCCATACAATAGGACCTTGTTGCTTATTTGTTTTATATATAGTGCTGTGTATCTGTTGTTTCATTTGCTTTCATCTTTTGCTAAGAAGATAATAATTACTTATGGTAAAAAAAACTCAAACAGTGCAGAAATATACAAAATTAAAAGTGAAGATCTCCCTGTGCTCCGTTTTATACCAAGGGATCACCACTGTCAAAAAGAGGGACTACTTCTAGGTTAGGTCCTGTTCACAAACTCAGTCATGTAAATATGTTAAATATAAATAAATGTATACATTCACACAATTTTCTTCATGTGAATGGTGTCATGCAGTATACGGTCCAATACAGTAGATGGTTGTTTATACTGAAATCTGTTAAAATTAAGTAAAATGGAGCATTAATTCTTCAGTTACACTAGCCACACCCCAAGTTCTCAGGAGCCCCACTGACTAGTGACTACTGTAGATCTAGAACGTGTTCATTGAAAGTTCTTTTCCACCACTCTGTTTTGCTTATAACTTTTTTTTCCATGTTACAGTAAGTCTTGCAAGCCAAGAGCAGCAAAATTTGCCAAGTGTTGAAGGTGGGCAATATGTACATGAGAGTTTGTTATACTATTTTTCCTACCTTTGAATGTTTATTTCTATAATTTAAAAAAAAAAATTAAGAAAATAATGTTTGGAGCAACTTGCCAAGTCAGTTCACATGACTGAACTCATGCTTTCCAACAGCTGCATAGTATTGCATTAAAATGGGCTCTAACTGTGCCAGAGATAGCTCAGTAGCCCAAGATCAAACAAAAACTCCACATTTTCCTTTCTGTGGTATAAAATTGACAGTAGAAGGCAACTACCCAGCCATGGATTGTGTTTCCCAGCTCACCTTGCATCCAGGCATGGTCATGTGACCCCGGGTGGAAGTGACAAGTGTCACTGCCAAGCCTGAGTTTTAATAATGTGCCTTCTCCACTATCTGCAGAGACTCCAAGGCACTAGTGTGGCTGAGTCACAAACAGAAAGCATCTGGGTTCCTGAATCACTTCATGTAAGAAAACCACCCACTAGCAAGAGATATCCTCACTGCACTCTTGAACAAACAAGAATTAAATTTCTTTTTCTTGAGCCACTGACTGGAGTGTATTTGTTGCATTAGCTTGGGGTACTCTAACAAATGCAACAAGTTTTCTAGCCAGGTCTCAGGGGTAAATATACATTAGTTTACTCCAGTGTTGTTACCATGCTTTACCAATGGACAAAACAACTCATTCAGAGTCCATACTTCACAGCTGCAAGATCCCACAGGCTTCCTCTGGGACAACACCCACACATCATCTTGGTAGGACCAAGAGTAGGGTGAGGAAATTTGAAAGATTAACTCTTCCTACGATATAGACTGAGTTTCCCAAACAATGCTGAACCAGAAAACTGAGACACTGACAACATTAAGAAATGACAATGTTTCTCTTCCTAAATACAGCAGGAGCTTGTGTGGAAGATGAGAATACTTAACAAAACATCCAGAAATGCATTTCTTTTCACATTGAGTTGTAGTTTGATTAAACTCCATACCCATGCCCATGGCACCACCATTTATGAAGCCAGATGATTGACAAAGTTACCCCTTTGGGTTTAAGCTTCACAACATTCCTGTGGGATAGGAACCCTTGTTACCTGTATTTTGCAGCTGAGGAAACTGAAGATCAGAGAGGTTGTGTGACTTGCCTGAGGTCACACAGCAATTTTAAGGTACAAGGGAAAGAGCTCAGGTGGGAACTGGGAGACGGGATGTTATCCCTTTCTTAGTGACTAACTAGCTCGTGGCAAGTGTCCAGCGGTGGTGCAGCCTCCTGGGACAGAAGCATCTCCTCCCCACCACATTGGGCATATGGAGTCTGTTTGTCCAACTTACGCCTTGTCATTGATCCCAGTGAGGGTAGTGTGAGCATTCCCCAGGTGTATATACCACAACACCCTGTGAAGAAAGAAAAACACCATGATGCATCAAGAAGTTCTTTGGACTCAACCTGAAAAATTACTCCTGGAGTGGTCTTATAGAAGCAGGGCTTTTTAAAATATTTATTAATTTATTTGGCTACGCCAGGTCTTAGCTGCATTACAGGGGTTCTTTGATCTTCACTGTGGCTGGCAAACTCTTTAGTTGTGCCAGGATCTAGTTCACTGATCAGGGATCCAACCTAGGTCCCCTGCATTGGTAGCTCAAAGTCTTAGCCACTGGACCACCAGGGAAGTTCCTACAAACAGATCTGATGAGCCTCAGTGAAAGCCCCAGCTGAGTGACAAGCATGAGTTATTATCTAGTCTTCACAGCAACCATTCCTGCTTTTCGGCACTTCATCTTTGTTTCTCACTTTGTTTGTATTATCTTCACTTCCTTTTCAATTAAGGAGAGTTCCAGCTGATTTTCAAAAACATACTTTTTTTTTTTCTGGGCTTTGAAATGGAGCAAGACCTTACAGTTCTTGTGCCTCCCCCCAACCTCCATGTCCTCTGCCTGCCTTTTATCTGCGGAAAATTTGAGTTAAAGAATCAGTTTAATCCGAGAAACGAGAACAGGCAGAAACAAAGGAGAGCAAATAATGATTAATGCAGTCATTAAGCATAGTCAGGGACTTTCAGTTCCTTCTCAAGGGCTACAGACAATTTTCTGAGCCACAGCTTGTGAGCTGTCTTATTCTGAAAGCCCCACCAGGTGGAGAAGTTAACAGCATGAAGGCCAGACAGTACCCACGGCATAAGCTGCCACAATTCTGAGAACTGGCCTCAAAGAGATGGCAATAAACCCATCCTGGAACTGAAGATTGGCTGTACCTAAAACAACCAAGGTGACACTGGTTAGACCACTGATGACCAAATTGAAGATGACTGTCAACGACGACCGCGCTGTTTCTGCGTGTAGCCTCCTCCTTCTGTCCATGAAAACTCTTGTCCCACTGGCTGCCAGTGTAGGGGAGCTGGCCTTTGGGCAGATATCTGCCCTCCCTCCTCAGCTGCCAACATTGAAATAAAGCAAATTTTCCGCCAACCTGGCCTTTTTGCTGGCTTTTGAGCAGTGAGCAGCTGGGCTCACCACCTTTCAGTAACAGGCTGTAAAACTCAAGTTTATGAACCAATGAAATCAGAGTTATAAGGCAAAATAGAAAACCGAGACCAACACAATGAAAGTCCACCTTCTAAGTTCTCAGGTTCCAGCCTGTATCTGCCTCAGGGAGATTTATCCTTACACTTCCAGTTTATTTCATGCTGGAGAAGGAGCCTCTACAACTTGTTCGCAAAGAAATTTCAATGCTTTAAAACTATAATCACATGTTTCAGTGGTTGTAATTACTTAAACACAATTACTAACTTATAGCTTGGGTTTCTCTCCGTTCAAGTTTTTTTTCTGTTTCTAAAACATACATGTAAACAAGCATTCTCAAAGAAAATAACCTCTCCCTTAAAAAGGCAAACCTTGGCTCTTGTGAAGAGATGAAAAGAATCTTGCTCTTTTACATATAGAACACATACAGTTATGCATATAATATATAAATAAGTATATAGTATATCCATAGAGCTGCCATGTGTTAAGTGTTAGTTGCTCAGTCATGTCTGACTCTTTGTGACCCCATGGACTATAGCCCACTAGGCTCCTCTGTCCATGGGATTCTCCAGGGAAGAATACTGGAGTGAGTAGCCATTCCCTTCTCCAGGGGATCTTCCCTACCCAGGCATCAAACCCAGGTCTCCTGCATTGCAGGCAGACTATTCACGATTTGAGCCACCAGGGAAGTTCATAGTATATCCATAGTATTAAATTGGATGGGAGGGTAAGACGATTCTTAATTTTATTTTGGCCAAGCCGCTCGACACAGGGGAATCATAGTTCCCCAACGAGAGATAACACCAGGGCCCTCTGCAGTGGAAGCACAGAGTCTTAACCACTGGACCATCAGGGAAGTCCACAATTCTTGTTTTTTTTTTTAATGTCTAAAAGTCAGTTCAGCTACTCCAGCATTAAGCTCTTCTCTGTCACCATCATGACCACCACCATAATCGCATCATCTTCATCGTCACCACCGCCACCACCATAGCTTTGCCATCATCATCATCTTCAGCATCGTCATTGTCACCACCACCACCATCACGATCACCACCGTCATTGTCACCACTCTTTGCATATTAAGGGCAGAACTGGAGTGCTAATGGCCAGCACTAATGCTGACACGTCAAAGAAGCAAGTCTGCATTTTAGCACTTGAGGTCCACGAGTGACCTGCTCCTTCTAATGCAGCCTGCCAGTCAGCAAGTCCCAAGGAACCTAACTCCTACCTTTCTTTTGTTTTTTTTTTTGAAAGTCACTCAGTCGTGTCCTACTCTTTGCGTCGCCATGGACTATAAAGTCTGTGGAATTCTCCAGGCCAGAATACTGGAATGGGTAGCCTTTCCCTTCCTCAGGGGATCTTCCCAACCCAGGAATTGAACCCAGGTCTTCTGCATTGCAGGTGGATTCTTTACCAACCTAGCTATCAGGAAGCCTTATCTCTAACTGAAATTCTCTTGCTTTTTAATTATTTTAGAGGCAACAAAGCATCATGTTTAAGCATATCAGCTCTAGAGTCAAAATGCTTGGGTTTAAAAATTTGTTGTAAGAGTACTTCCCTGGTCATCCAGCGATTAGGACACCGAGTTTCCAATATAGGGGACTCAGATTCAATCAGGGAAGTAGATCCCATGTGCTGAAACCAAAAAAGATTCTACATGCCACAACTGAGACATGGCGTAGCCTAATACATAAATAAATATTTCTGTAAAAAAAAATCAAACCCAGAAAAAGCTGACATCTAAAGAAAAATAACAAGGTTGACTCCATCTCGCTGTTCTTCAGAAATAGCTTCCCTGACGTCCCCCATCATATAATCCCTAGTCACACTCTATGGCAATTCTTCCCTAGCAATTGTCACTCCCTGAAATGCTTTTGTTTATTTGTTATTTGGAGCAGCAGAGTTTAGAAAAAAAATTGCAGACTCCGCAACCAGGTTGTTAGTGTTAGTTGCTGGGTTGTGTCTAACTCTTTGCATCCCCATAGACTGTAGCCAACCAGGCTCTTCTGTCCAAGGAATTCTCCAGGCAAGAATACTGGAGGGGGTAGCCATTCCCTTCTCCAGGGGGTTGTCCCAGCCCAGGGACTGAACTCGCATCTCTCACATTGCAGGCAGATTCTTTACCATCTGAGTCACCAGGCTGCCCAGTTTTAAATCCTGGCTGTAACCCCTTACAAGCTAAGTGGGCTTGAGCAAGTTATTTCATCTCCTTTGCCTCATTTTTCTCCTTTGTAAAATGGGATTTTTCAAGATCTGATATCAGAGGAATTTAGTGAAGGTTGAATGCAGTCCATTTGAGGAACTTAGAAGGTTGCTATTACCATCAGAGGTTTCCTTTCTTCCTGCCTCCTCTCACCGGTACGTCAGCTTCTCAAGGGCAGGAACCTTGTCTGTTCATTCACGGCTCTATCTCTGGTGCCTAAAACAGCACCTGGCACATAGTAGGTGCTTAGGAAATACATGCCAAATGAAGGACTGTAACAAAACTCTTCCTTGATGGCTGAATTCCCTGGGCTGACTTTTTAGTCAAAGTTTCCCCAATGAAGTTGTACAGCATCCGGCCTAGAATCATGATGTCCTGGCTGGACAGTCGAGGTCCCCCCTCCTCCTCACAGTCTGTTTCCCCCAGGCCTCCTATTCCACCTCACACTCACCCCAAAAGAGGAGAAAACTGAGGCTCCACATCGTGCAGGTCCTGCCATTCAAAGAAGAGTACTTTTCCTCTGTTCCCAGGCTTTTCAACAACTGAGGGCGTGGAGAGAAGGGGAGGGCAGAGCGAGAATTGCTCAAGGCAGCCGGAGCATCACGCCCTTTTCTGCTGAGTTGCCTCTACTCAGAAAGGACACTCTGACAAGCCTCGAAGTCTCCTTTCTCCACAATGAAGATAAGATCATCTGGCTAGTGTGTCACCGTGTGGGTCTGTCTCCCCCTCTCTCTTTTCTTCCCACTCACTGTTTCCTTACCCCTACCAAGCTCTATCTCCCATCTCTCATCACCTCATTTTATTGCATGCCTGCTAAGTTGCTTCAGTCCTGTCCAGCTCTTTGTGACCCCATGGACTGTAGCCCTACAGGCTCCTCTTACTGTGGGATTCTCCACGCAAGAATACCAGAGTGGGTTGCTGTGCCCTCAACCAGGGGATCTTCCTGACCCAGGGATTGAACCCGCATCTCTCATGTCTCCTGCATTGGCAGGCAGGTTCTTTAGCCACTGAGGAAAGCCCATTTATTTTATTGTACCCAGTAATAAATAAGCTACCACTACCTAACCTCAAGGAAGCAAGCCCCAAACTCAAGGGTCCCCTCTCAACCTGCCCCATACAAACATCATAGCCATCGATCATCAGACACTGTGTGAAACATGTTTCCAATAAAATTTAATTTCATCATCATTCAATGTCATATAGTAAGGATTCTTACCCCTGCCTATTTCACCAAAAAAAAAAAAAAAGTACAATTAGAATGGAGACCAAGGGCTTCCCTGGTGGCTCAATGATTAAGAATCCACCTGCCAATGCAGGAAACATGGGTTCCACCTTTAGTCTGGGAAGATCCCATGTGCCGAGAAGCAACTAAGTCCGTCCACCGTAACTACTGAGCCGGTGCCCTAGAGTCCAGAAGCTGCAGCTACTGTAGTCCAAGCGCCTTACAGCCCTTGCTCCACAACAAGAGAAGCCAGCACAATGAGAAGCCTGTGCACCACAACTAGAGATCAGCCCCTGCCTTCCACAACTAGGGGAAAGCCTGTTCAGCAGCAAAGAGGCAGCACAGCCCCAAATAAATAAATGAAATTACTTTTAAAAAATGGAAACCAAGGCTTGGAGAGGAGACATGACTTGTCCAAGATTACCTGGACCCAAGATTTGAATCCAGGATCCTCTGACTCCAAGGTCTAGAGTTTTCACCATTTTACTTGCTTTCATTTCCCTGCAATATCTGGTCACTGGACAGTGATACTCATATCCCATTCCTAGCACCATCCCCAACCCAGCACACACACACACACACACACACACTCGCTGTCTCATAAATATGGTGATCTAGGAATGTCTTAGTTAGGGTCCCCCAGATTTAGACACTGAGACAAGGATTCTAGTGAAAACATTGGGTTGGCCAAAAAGTTCTTTTGGGGTTTTCCATATATTATAGTTCATCAGAGAGGTGACCCCAGAAAACTCCAGCTGGGGATGGGGGAAGTGAGAGAGGGAAGGGAAAGAACACACAGTGGATGTTCTCAAGCAAGTTATCTAGTAGAAACTAAAATTTAAGGTGGCTGGGGACGTCTGGAAGGCAGCTTAGAGCACACTTCAGAGTTATCCCAACCGAGGGGTGAAGGAGTTGGGGTATTTCTCCACCAGCTACTGCAAGTCACTGATTAAGGCTGTGTCAGCCCCAGACTTGGGCTTCCCAGGTGGCTGAGCAATTAAGAATCCACCTGCCAATGCATGAGATGCAGGAGACTCCGGTTCAATCCCTGGATTGGGAAGATCCCCAGGAGGAGGAAATGGCAACTCCACTCCAGTATTCTTGCCTGAGGAATCCCATGGAGCGAGGAGCCTGGTAGGCTATAGTCCATGGGGTCACAAAGAGTCAGACACAACCAAGCAGATGAGCGCACACACGCACACACACAGAACCCAAGACCTGGCCTCCAAGCAGATAGAATGGGCTCCAGTTCATAACATACCAACCCTACTGGTAACAAAATGCAGTGACTGGCGGATGTTAGTCTAGCATGACTTGAAGATCGTCACAGGTGTGGGCAGGCTCCCAAAACATCTGCTCTAAGCTAAAACTTAGGTGCAAAGACCACACCTGTGTTTTTGGAATGAAAGTTCCACTTTTTTTTAAATATAAATTTATTTATTATAATTGGAGGCTAATTACTTTACAATATTGTATTGGTTTTGCCATACATCAACATGAATCCACCACAGGTGTACGCGTGTTCCCCATCCTGAACCCCTCTCCCACCTCCCTCCCTGTACCATCCCTCTGGGTCATCCCAGTGCACCAGCCCCAAGCATCCTGTATCATGCATCGACCCTGATCTGGCGATTCATTTCACATATGATAATATACATGTTTCAGTGCCATTCTCCCAAATCATCCCACCCTCGCCCTCTCCCACAGGGTCCAAAAGACTGTTCTATACATCTGTGTCTCACTGTCTCGCATACAGGGTTATCATTACCGTCTTTCTAAATTCCATATATATGCGTTAGTATACTGTATTGGTGTTCTTCTTTCTGGCTTACTTCACTCTGTATAATAGGGTCCAGTTTCATCCACCTCGTTAGAACTGATTCAAATGTATTCTTTTTAATGGCTGAGTAACATTCTATTGTGTATATCTCAAAAATATACAAGCCACTCCTGCAGCTCAATTCCAGAAAAATAAACGACCCAATCAAAAAATGGGCCAAAGAACTAAACAGACATTTCTCCAAAGAAGACATACAGATGGCTAACAAACACATGAAAAGATGCTCAACATCACTCATTATCAGAGAAATGCAAATCAAAACCACAATGAGGTACCATTTCACACCAGTCAGAATGGATGCTATCCAAAAGTCTACAAGCAATAAATGCTGGAGAAGGTGTGGAGAAAAGGGAACCCTCTTACACTGTTGGTGGGAATGCAAACTAGTACAGCCGCTATGGAGAACAGTGTGGAGATTCCTTAAAAACTGGAAATAGACCTGTCTTATGGCTGGATCATCGAAAAAGCAGGAGAGTTCCAGAAAAATATCTATTTCTGCTTTATTGACTATGCCAAAGCCTTTGACTGTGTGGATCACAATAAACTGTGGAAAATTCTGAAAGAGATGGGAATACCAGACCACCTGACCTGCTTCTTGAGAAACCTATATGCAGGTCAGAAACCAACAGTTAGAACTGGACATGGAACAACAGACTGGTTCCAAATAGGAAAAGGAGTACGTCAAGGCTGTATATTGTCATCCTGCTTATTTAACTTCTATGCAGAGTACATCATGAGAAACACTGGGCTGGAAGAAGCACAAGCTGGAATCAAGATTGCCGGGAGAAAGATCAATAACCTCAGATATGCAGATGACACCACCCTTATGGCAGAAAGTGAAGAGGAACTAAAAAGCCTCTTGATGACAGTGAAAGAGGAGAGTTGGCTTAAAGCTCAACATTCAGAAAATGAAGATCATGGCATCTGGTCCCATCACTTCATGAGAAATAGATGGGGAAACAGTGGAAACAGTGTCAGACTTTATTTTGGGGGGCTCCAAAATCACTGCAGATGGTGACTGCAGCCATGAAATTAAAAGACGCTTACTTCTTGGAAGGAAAGTTATGACCAACCGAGATAGCATATTCAAAAGCAGAGACATTACTTTGCCAACAAAGGTCCGTCTAGTCAAGGCTATGGTTTTTCCAGTGATCATGCATGGATGTGAGAGTTGGACTATGAAGAAGGCTGAGCGCTGAAGAACTGATGCTTTTGAACTGTGGTGTTGGAGAAGACTCTTGAGAGTCCCTTGGACTGAAAGGAGATCCAACCAGTCCATTCTGAAGGAGATCAGCCCTGGGATTTCTTTGGCAGGACTAATGCTAAAGCTGAAACTCCAGTACTTTGGCCACCTCATGAGAAGAGTTGACTCATTGGAAAAGACTCTGATGCTGGGAGGGATTGGGGGCAGGAGGAGAAGGGGACAACAGAGGATGAGATGGCTGGATGGCATCACTGACTCGATGGATGTGAGTCTGAGTGAACTCCGGGAGTTGGTGATGGACAGGGAGGCCTGGCATGCTGTGATTCATGGGGTCGCAAAGAGTCGGACCCGACTGAGTGACTGAACTGAACTGACGACCCAGCAATCCCACTGCTGGGCATACACACTGAGGAAACCAGAATTGAAAGAGACACATGTGCCCCAATGTTCACCACAGCATTGTTTATAATAGCCACTTTTATTTTTTAAACAGTTTTAATCCCATGGATGGAGGAACCTGGTAGGCTGCAGTCCCTGGGGTCGCTAAGAGTCAGACACGGCTGAGCAACTTCACTTTCACTGTTCACTTTCACACATTGAAGAAGGAAATGGCAACCCACTCCAGTGTTCTTGCCTGGAGAATCCCAGGGACAGGGGAGCCTGGTGGGCTGCCGTCTATGGGGTCCCACAGAGTTGGACACGACTGAAGCAACTTAGCAGCAGCAGCAGTCCTAGATTTATTTGTAGAACCAATGGTTTCTAAAAAATGTTACTTTATTGCTTTTTTTTCTTTCATATTTTGGCAACATCATGAGAAATATGGGATTTTAGCTCACCCACCAGTAAACCTCTGCACCCTGCATTGAAAGTGTGGTCTTTTTTTTGTCCTACTTTTTTGTTTATTTTTTTCTCTCATTCATTTTTCTAAAACTTTTTTATTTTGTATTGGAGTGGTGGTTCAGACAGTAAAGAATCTGCCTGCAATGCAGGATACCTGGGTTCGATCCCTGATTTGGGAAGAGCCCATGGAGGAGGGCATGGCAGCCCATTCCACTATTCTTGCATGGAGAATCCCCATGGACAGAGGAGCCTGGTGGGCTATAGTCCATGGGGTCACAAACAGTCAGACATGACTGAGCGATTAAGCATAGCACATAGCCAATTAACAAACTATGCTGTAATAGTTTCAGGTGAATGGCAAAGGTACTCAGCCATACATATACATGTACCCATTCTCCCCCAAGCTCCCCTCCCATCCAGGCTGCCACATAACATTGAACAGAGTTGCCTGTGCTCAGTACGTCCTTATCAGTTATCGATTTTAAATACAACAGTGTGTGGAAATGCAGTCTTTACCACTGGCCCACCTGGAAAGTCCCCCTGCTTGTTTTTATATTCTCATTTCTGCTCTGTGCAACCAAAATATCCACCTTGGAGTTACAATGACTGAAGCAGATTCATCAGTGGTTCTGACCATTCATCAAGAGACCCTACATGGTGAGGCTGCAGTTACAAGCCTGCAAAGCCCACTGAGAAGAAGGGTAAGCAGAGCTGTGTCATGTTTAAGAGAAGCGCCACAGGGTCGCAAAGAGTTGGACACGACTGAAGCGACTTAGCATGCATGCATGCATTGGAGAAGGAAATGGCAACCCACTCCAGTATTCTTGCCTGGAGAATCTCAGGGATGGAGGAGCCTGGTGGACTGCCGTCAATGGGGTTGCACAGAGTCAGACATGACTGATGTGACTTAGCAGCAGCAGCAGCAGAAGAAGATAAACACAAGATTCTGGCATCAAATTGTTGGAGGTTCAGATATTGTCTGCACGACTTTCTGGTTATGTGTGATCCTGGGCAAGTTCTTCTTTTTTATTATTTTTATTGAAAAATAGTTGATTTACAATTTGTTTTATTTCAGGTGTGTAGTAAAATGATTCATAAATACATATATTCCTTTTCAACATTCTCTTCCATTTTAGGTTATTACAAGATATTGAGCATAGTTCCCTGTGCTATAGAGTAGGTCCTTGTTGGTTACCTATTTTATATATAGTAGTGTGTATATTTTGACCCTGAACTCCTAATTTAACCCTTTTCCCTTCTCCCCTTTGGTGACCATAACTTTGCTGTTTATGTTGATGAGTCTGTTGCTGTTTTGTAAATATATTCATCTGTATGATCTTTTAGATTCTACCTATGAGTGACATCATATAACATTTGTCTTTCTCTGATTTATTGTATTAAATATTTCACTTAGTATGATAATCTAAGGCGCCAAGACCAGCTCGACAAGCAGGGTTTCTGAAAGCGTGATATGGCAAGAGAATGAGAAACGAGACACAGAATTCAGAGAAAAGCAAGGATCAGGGGACGAAGGTGCCGAAACTGAATCCAAGCCAGCTTTCTTATACTTTCAGCCATGAATGAAAGAATAAGCGGTGAATTAAACTCTAACTCGTGTGGCCTTCAGGGCCAAAGAACAAAATGATCATTAGCCACTGAGTAATTAGGAAACAGTAATCAATAACTAATCAGTAACTAAGACTAATATTCATATCTATAGATTTTACACCAGATACGTAAAACACGTGACTCTGAGACGCCAGTTGAGAAACAGTCTGGGGTCAGTTTTCTGACCCCAGAACCATATCTTGTTTTCAAGATTATGAACTGCTTCCTCTGGACTTGTCCCAAGAGTCTCATGCCTGATAGCATCCAGTTTATCATTATAAATTTCTCTTGCTGCCCTTGCCAAGGGCTGCTTTTCTTTTACTCTTCCTGTCTCCTATACTAAGTTCCATCCATGTTGCTGCACAAGGCATTTCATCCTTTTATGGCTGAGTGATATTCCACTGTGGGCTTCTCAGGTGGGGCTAGTGGTAAAGAACCCACCTGCCTATGCAGGAGATGCAAGAGACGTGGATTTGATTCCTGGGTGGGGAAGAGCCCCTTGAGAAGACTGACCACCCTCTCCTGTATTCACAGGCTTCCCTAGCGGTTCATCCGGTAAACAGTCTGCCTGTAATGTGGAAGACCTGGGTTCGATCCCTTGGTTGGGAAGATTCCCTGGAGGAGGGCATGGCAACCCACTCCAATATTCTTGCCTGGAGAATCCCATGGACAGAGGAGTCTGGTGGGCTACAGTCCATGGCGTTGCAAAGAGCTGGCCACAACTAAAGTGACTTAGCATACACACACACAATAGTCCAGTGTATAAACATATCACATCTTCTCTATCTATTCACCCATTAATGGACATTTAGGTTGCTTCCATGACTTGGCTACTGTAAATAGTGCTGCTATGAACATTGGGGTGCGTGTATCTTTTGAATTGTGCTTTTCTCAGATAAATGCCCAGGGATGGCATTGCAGGATCATAGGCTAACTCTATTTTTTTTTCATTTTTTTAAGGAAACTTTCTACTGTTCTCCATAGTAGCTATATCATTTACATTCCCACCAACAATGTAGGAGGGGTTCCCTTTTCTCCATGCCCTCTCCAGCATTTAATTTCTCTCTGCCTCAACATTACCATCTATAAAATGGGCTTGATAATAGTAGGCTCTATCTCTTGGGGTTGAAGTGAGCATCAGAAGAGTGGCTGTGACATTCTTAGAAGAGAGCCTGGCACACAGGGAAAGCTCCAAGGCTTGGCTGTTAGTCAAATTCTTTGATGTTCTTCCCTTCAAGAGAGGGAACCTAATCCTTCCCTTCTTGGGTATGAGCTGGACAGAGTGACTTGCTTCTAAAGATCAGAAAAAGGAAAGATGTGACGTTGTGTGGTGTCTGAGGCATCTGAGATTGTAAGAGTCGTGGTGGTTTCTCCTCTTTCTTTCCAGGATAATTCACTGGGTGGGGTTGAGGGGAAGCTAGTTTATCATGTTGTGGGGACACTCAAGTAGCACTTCAGGGGGGAGCTAAGCCCGCAAGAGGGGGAGCTAAGATTCAAACCAATAACTTGACAATGATCTCCTGAGAAGACCTGATCCAACTCTATCCAGTTAAGGCACCTTTAGACTCCCAACCCTCAGAAACTGCAAAGAAAATAAAAATGTGTTGTTTTAAGGCTGTTACATTTGGAGAGCAACTTGTTACATAGCAAAAGCTAACTGATACACTTAGAAGCAATAGTCCTTGTCAGTTTTTTTTTTTAAAGAATAATCATTACATCACAGGGTTTAAAGTGTAATGTGATAAAACCCTAAATCCTTCCGAACCAAAAAAGAAAAAAAATGCTCAACACTATCCGTTATCATTGACATTATTATTATCCCGCTGTGCTATGTGGTCTCAGTTACTCATCAAAGGTGTGGTACCCGTAATGACTGAATTGGAAGAGTCAGCAATTTCATTTCAGGCAGGACTTTCCAGTACGTGTGAGCTAGTTTAGACCTTCCCTGTAGGGCAATAGAAGACATTTCAGCAAGAGAGTAACGGTCACGCTGGTATCTTACAACACTCACGCTGTGTAGCATGGGTGTCAGGCAGGATGTGGTCATGGGTGGGGAGATGGGGAGAAGAAAAGGGTAATGACCTGGACTAGGGCAAGGGCTGTGGAGACGGAGAGGAACAGCAGAATGAGGGGAATGTCTGGATGTGGGCAGGGAGTCTGGGACCAATGGAGGAATTGACCTTTGGAGATTGGACTAAAGAATCAGAAGGTTTTTCAATCAAGCACAGATTCCCCAGGGGTGATGGGGGTGGGATGAGGTGGTGTATGGGTTTCCTGCTGCACCAAAACAAATCGCCACAAACTTAGTGGCTTGGGACAACACAAATCTATTACATTACAGGTCTGGAGGTCAGAATCCCAAATGAGTCTTAGAGGGCCTGAAATCAAGGTGTCGGGGGGGCTGCGTTCCTTTCGGAGGTTCTAAGGAAGAGTCCATTCTCTGTCTTTTCCAGCTGCTGGAGGTGGTCCATATTCCTTGGTTCAAAGCCCCTTCCTCCACCTTCAAAGCCAGTAGTGCAGTATCTTCTAAATCTCTCTCTCTCTCCCGCTATTACACACATTCACTCCATGGCTGGATGGATTGATAGACAGCTAGATTAACAAACAATAGATAAATAGACAGACAATAGGTGATGGATAGATAAATGATAGATGGGCAATAAGTAGGTAGATTTCTCTGTCTTCATCCTCTCTCTCTTCATCTCCCTCTCTCTCTGACCTTCCTTCCTTCCCACTTAAAAGGACTTTGTGAGTATGTTAGACCTACTCAGATAATCCAGAATAACCTCCTGGTTTAGGATCCTTAACTTCATCACACCTGCAGAGTCCTTTTTGATGTATAAAGTCATATATTCACCATTTCTGGGGACTATGATCAACCTGTCTGAGGTTGGAAGGGAGGCTTATTATTCTACCAGCCACAGAGAGGGTCTGGGGTCCTGGTGAGTGATTGAAGATTGAAGGTGCCAGTCATCCTTCAAACACTAAAGAGGTGACCAAGGCTATGAAATCTGGATGACAGAGATCCTCTAGGGACGAGTGGGGGCGTAAGGAGAGAAGAAAGGGAAGGAAATGTCCAACTCTACTCAAGCGACTTGCGGAAGACTAACCTTTGTGACTTTCCTGGCAAAGAGGAAATTGAAAGGACATTCATGACTCAAGAAGTCAGTTTGGAGAGGCCCCAGAGACGTCACTCAACTGTACTCTTAAAGAGAGTGTGGGGTGAGGGGTGGCTCCAGGCAGCCCTGCCTGACTAAGCTATGTTCCTCCTGCACCCTAAATCCTCCCTGTTAACCTCAGGACGAAGTGCAGGCTCGTTAGTTCAGCACTCAAGACCCTGCCTAATACACCCAGTGAGAGTCTCAGTCACTCAGTTGTGTCTGACTATTTGCATGGACTATAGCCCACCAGGCTCCTCTGTCCACGGAATTTTCCAGGTAGGAATACTGGAGTGGGTAGCCTTTCCCTTCTCCAGGGGCTTTCCCAACCCGGGGACTGAACCCAGGTCTCCTGCACTGAAGGCAGATTCTTTACCATCTGAGCCACCATATATACCATCTGAGAAGCCATATATACCCAGAGCAAACCATAATTCAAAAAGATACATGCACCCCAGTGTTCACAGCAGCACTGTTCACAGCAGCCAAGACACAGAAGCAACCTGCATGTTCATCAACAGAGGACCGGAGAGAGAAGACGGGATACTTATACACAGTGAAATGTTACTCCACTAAAAAACAAGAACAAAATAATACCATTCGCAGCAACACGGATGGACCTAGAGATTGTCACACTGAGTGAGACAGAGAAGAGCAAATATCACCTGGTATCGCTTATATGTGGAATCTGAAAAAAAAAATGGTACAAATAAACTTATTTACAAAACAGAAACAGAGTCATAAGGGAAAAGGTAGGTGGGAGATAATTTGGAAGATTGGGAGTGACATACACACACGACTCCATATAAAATAGATAACTAATAAGCACCTACTGTATAGCACAGGGAATCCTGCTCAACACTCTGTAATGACCTATATGGGGAAAGAATTTTAAAGAGTGGATATGTGTATGTTTAACTGATTCACTTTGCTGTATAGCAGAAACTAATATAACTTTGTAAATTAACAATACTCCAATAAAATTATAACAAAAAAATAATATGCAAAAATAAACTCAAAATGGATTAAAGACCTAAATGTAAGACCAGAAACTATAAAACTCTTAGGGGAAAACAAGCACAACACTCTATGACATAAATCCTCTATGACCTCCTTCCTAGAGTAATGGAAATAAAAATGAAAATAAACAGGTGGGATCTAATTAAACTTAAAAGCTTTTGCACAGCAAAAGGAAACCATAAACAAGGCAAAAAGACAAACTTCAGAATGGGAGAAAATAACAGCAAATGAAATAACTTATAAAAGATTAATTTCCAAAATATACAAGCAGCTCATGCAACTGAATACCAGAAAAACAAACAACCCAATCAAAAAGTGGGCAGAAGACCTAAACAGACATTTCTACAAAGAAGACACACAAATGGCTAACAAACACATGAAAAAATGCCCAACATCGCTCAGTTCAGTTCAGTTCAGTCGCTCAGTCATGTCCAACTCTTTGCGACCCCATGAATCGCAGCATGCCAGGCCTCCCTGTCCATCACCAACTCCCGGAGTTCACTCAGACTCACATCCATCGAGTCAGTGATGCCATCCAGCCATCTCATCCTCTGTTGTCCCCTTCTCCTCCTGCCCTCAATCCCTCCCAGCATCAGAGTCTCTTCCAATGAGTCAACTCTTCTCATGAGGTGGCCAAAGTACTGGAGTTTCAGCTTTAGCATTAGTCCTTCCAAAGAAATCCCAGGGCTGATCTCCTTCAGAATGGACTGGTTGGATCGCTTTCAGTCCAAGGGACTCTCAAAAGTCTTCTCCAACACCACAGTTCAAAAGCATCAATTCTTCGGCGCTCAGCTTTCTTCACAGTCCAACTCTCACATCCATACATGACCACTGGAAAAACCATAGCCTTGACTAGACGGACCTTAGTCGGCAAAATAATGTCTCTGCTTTTGAATATGCTATCTAGGTTGGTCAGAACTTTTCTTCCAAGGAGTAAGCATCTTTTAATTTCATGGCTACAATCACCATCTGCAGTGATTTTCGAGCCCCCCAAAATAAAGTCTGACACTGTTTCCACTGTTTCCCCATCTATTTGCCATGAAGTGATGGGACTGGATGCCATGATCTTCGTGTTCTGAATGTTGAGCTTTAAGCCAACTTTTTCACTCTCCTCTTTTACTTTCATCAAGGGGCTTTTTAGTTCCTCTTCACTTTCTGCCATAAGGGTTGTGTCATCTACATATCTGAGGTTATTGATATTTCTCCCGGCAATCTCAATTCCAGCTTGTGGTTCTTCCAGTCCAGCATTTCTCATGATGTACTCTGCATAGAAGTTAAATAAGCAGGGTTACAACATCGCTCATTATTAGAGAAATGCAAATTAAGACTACAATGAGATATCATCTCATGCTGGTCAGAATGGCCATCATCAAAAACTCTACAAACAAGGCTGGAGAGGGTTTGGAGAAAACGGAACCCTCTTGCGCTGTTGCTGGGAATGTAAATGGATACAGCTGCTATGGAATATGGAGTATGGATATTCCTTAAGAAGCTAGGAATACAACTACCATATGACCCAACAGTCCCACTACTGAGCACATACCTTGAGGAAACCATAATTGAAAAAGACACATGGACCCCAGTGTTTACTGCAGCACTATTTATGATAACTGGAACATGGAACTAACCTGGATGTCAATCAACAGACAAATGGATAAAAAAGCTGTGGTACATATATACAATGGAATATTACTCAGCCATATAAAGGAACACATTTAAGTCAGTTCTGATGAGATAGATGAACCTAGAGCCTTTCGCACAGAGTGGAGTAAGTCAGAAAGAGAAAAACAAATATTGTATACTAGTGCATATACATGAAACCTAGAAAGATGGCACTGCTAGGGAACAGACTGTGCACACAGGGGCAGGAAGGAGAGGGTGTGACGAATGAACAGAGCAGCATGGAAACATATATACTAACATATGTAAAACAGATAGCCAGTGGGAATTTGGTGTATGACTCAGGGAACTCAAACCAGGACTCTGCAACAACCTCGAGGGGTGGGATGGGATGGAAGCGGGAGGGAGGAAGGGGGCATATGTATACCTCTGGCTGATTCATGTTGATGTATATCAGAAACCAACACAATATCATAGGCAATTATTCTTCAATTAAAAATAAGTAAATTTTTAAAAATTAAAAGAAGAACAATGCAAACACACACACACAAAAAGACCCTGACTAGCCTTATACTGGTCCGCCTCTGGCCTCATTGCTCCCTCATCCCTCTAAAGCTCCAGTCATCCTAAACTAACCCAAGTCTCCTGTAACAGACACTGTTGGTGGCCTTGTCCAGCCACCTTTAGCTGCTGGAGCACCCATCCCCCAGTTTCAGTTTCTGTGGGTGTTGCCTGCTAACAGCTCACAGCTTCCCCTTCTGCAGACAACTGCTCTTCAGTTCAATGCCTGCACAAACCCTCAGACCCAACCCATGGCCAATAACCGATGGTCATGAAGGTCGAAATCTCACCCCAAGGTGAAGTCAACTCAGGGGTGTTATTCAGGCTCCAGGGAGCCCTGTGGGATCAGGCTAAGCCTAGGCTCCAGGTAGGACCACCTCCTTGCTCAACTCTTTCTTCCATCTTACCCTCCTCCCCTGCTTATTGAATTTCTATGCACAATATCAGAGAAGGCAATGGCACCCCACTCCAGTACTCTTGCCTGGAAAATTCCATGGACAGAGGAGCCTGGTGGGCTGCAGTCCATGGGGTCACTAAGAGTCAGACACGACTGAGCTACTTCACTTTCACTTTTTACTTTCCTTCATTGGAGAAGGAAATGGCCACCCACTCCAGTGTTCTTTCCTGGAGAATCCCAGGGACGGGGCAGCCTGGTGCACTGCCGTCTCTGGGGTCACACAGAGTTGGACACGACTGAAGCGACTTAGCAGCAGCAGCATGCAGAATATATCATGTGAAATGCTGGGCTGGGTGAATCACAACCTGGAATCAAAATTGCTGGGAGAAATATCAACAACCTCAGATATGCAGATGATACCATTCTAATGGCAGAAAGTGAAGAACTAAAGAGCCTCTTCATGAGGATGAAAGAGGAGAGTGAAAAAGTTGGCTTGAAGCTCAACATTCAAAAAACTAAGATCATGGCCTCTGGTCCCATCACTCCATGGCAAATAGATGGGGGGAAAGTGGAAACAGTGACAGACTTTATTTTCTTGGGCTCCAAAATCACTGAGGACCATGACTGTAACCATGGAATTTAAAAGATGGTTGGTCCTTGGAAGGAAAACTATAACAAACCTAGAAAGGATGTTAAAAAACAAAGACATCACTTTGACGGCAAAGGTCCAGATAGTCAGAGCCATGGTTTTCCCAGTAATCACACATGGATGTGAAAGCTTAACCATAATGAAGGCTGAGCCCCAAAGATCTGATGCTTTCGAACTGGGGTACTTAAGAAGAATCTTGAGAGTCCCTTGGACATCAAGGAGATCAAACCAGTCAATCATAAAGGAAATCAAGCCTGAATAGTCATTGGAAGGACTGATGCTGAAGCTGAAGGTCCAATATTTTGGCCACCTGATGAGAAGAGCCAACTCATTGGAAAAGACCCTGATGCTATGAAAGATTGAAAGCAAAAGAAGGGGGCAATAGAGGATGAGACGGTTAGATGGTTTCACTGACTCAATGGACATGAGTCGAGCAACCTTCAGGAGATAGTGAAGGACAGAGAAGCCTGGCGCTGCAGTCCATGGGGTCACAAAGAGTTAGAAACAACTTAGAGGGTTTGCACACAAACCCTCTTCCCCTCACTCATCCTTTGCTATGCCCTCCATCAATCAACCCCAAAATAAGAACCCTCATGGCAGAGTCAGCTTTCAGGGGAGCCTAAGAACCCCCTCCCACCATTAGACACTAAGCTGTCTCCAACAACACAAGAGAAGACTCTACACATGGACATCACCAGATGGTCAATACCAAAATCAGATTGATTATATTCTTTTCAGCCAAAGATGGAGAAGCTCTATACAAGACCAGGAGCTGACTGTGGCTCAGATCATGAACTCTTTATTGCCAAATTCAGACTTAAATTGAAGAAAGTATGGGAAATCACTAGACCATTCAGATAGGACCTAAATCAACTCCCTTATGGTTATACAGGGGAAGTGACAAATATATTCAAAGGATTAGATCTGATAGACAGAGTGCCTGAAGAACTATGGACGGAGGTTCATGACATTGTACAGGAGGCAGTGATCAAGACCATCCCCAAGAAAAAGAAATGCAAAAAGGCAAAATGGTTGTCTGAGGAGGCCTCACAAATAGCTGAGAAAAGAAAAGAAGCTAAAGGCATAGGAGAAAGGAAAGATATGCCCATTTGAATGCAGAGTTCCAAAGAATAGCAAGGAGGGATAAGAAAGCCTTCCTTGGTGATCAGTGCAAAGAAACAGAGGAAAACAATAGGATGGGAAAGACTAGAGATCTGTGCAAGAAAATTAGAGATACCAAGGGAACATTTCATGTAAACATGGCCTCAATAAAGGACAGAAATGGTATGGACCTAAAAAAAAGCAGAAGATATTAAGAAAAGACAGCAAGAAAACACAGAAGAACTATACAAAAAAGATCATTATGACCCAGATAATCAACATGGTGTGATCACTCACCTTGAGCCAGACATCCTGAAATGCAAAGTCAAGTGGGCCTTAGGAAGCATCACTATGGACAAAGCTAGTGGAAGTGATGGAATTCCAGTTGAGCTATTTCAAATCTTAAAAGATGATGTTGTGAAAGTGCTGCACTCAATATGCCAGCACATTTGGAAAACTCAGCAGCGGCCACAGGACTGGAAAATATCAGTTTTCATTTCAATCCCAAAGAAAGGCAATGCCAAAGAATCTTCAACTACCACACAATTGCACTCATCTCACACACTAGTAAAGTAATGCTCAAAATTCTTCAAGCCAGGCTTCAACCGTACATGAACTGTGAACTTCCAGATGTTCAAGCTGGATTTAGAAAAGGCAGAGGAACCAGAGATCAAATTGCCAACATCCACTGGGTCATTGAAAAAGCAAGAGAGTTCCAGAAAAACATCTGCTTCTGCTCTATTGACTATGCCTAAGCCTTTGTGTGGATCACAACAAACTGTGGAAAATTCTTAAAGAGATTGGAATACCAGACCACCTGACCTGCCTCCTGAGAAATCTGTATGCAGGTCAAGAAATAACAGTTAGAACTGGACATGGAACAACAGACTGGCTCATATTGGGAAAGGAGTATGTCAAGGCTGTGTATTGTCACCCTGCTTATTTAACTTATATGCAGAGTACATCAGGAGAAATGCTGGGTTGGATGAATCACAAGCTGGAATCAAGATTGCCAGGAAAATTATCAATAACCTCAGATATGCAGATGACATCACCCTTATGGCAGAAAGTGAAGAAGAACTAAAGAGCCTCTTGATGAAAGTAAAGGAGGAGAGTGAAAAAGTTGGCTTAAAACTCAACATTCAGAAAAACTAAGATCATGGCATCTGGTTCCATCAATTCATGGCAAATAGATGCAGAAACAATGGAAACAGTGAGAAACTTTATTTTGGGGGGCTCCAAAATCACTGAAGATGATGACTGCAGCCATGAAATTAAAAGACACTTACTCCTTGGAAGAAAAGTTATGATAGCATATTAAAAAGCAGAGACATTATTTTGCCAACAAAGGTCCTTCTAGTCAAAGCTATGTTTTTTCTAGAAGTCATGAATGGATGTGAAAGTTGGACTATAAAGAAAGCTGAGTGCCAAAGAACTGATGCTTTTGAACTGTGGTGTTGGAGAAGACTCTTGAGAGTCCCTTGGATGGCAAGGAAATCCAACCAGTCAATCCTAAAGGAAATCAGTCCCGAATATTCATTGGAAGGACTGATGCTGAAGCTGAAATTCCAATATTTTGGCCACCTTATGTGAAGAACAGACTCATTGGAAAAGAGTTGGGAAAGATTGAAGGCGAGAGGAGAAGGGGATGACAGAGGATGAGATGGTTGGATGGCATCACCAACTCAGTGGAACTGAGTTTGAGTAGGTTCTGGGCATTGGTGATGGACAGGGAAGCCTGGCATGCTGCAGTCCATGGGATCACAGTCAGACACGACTAAGCAAGTGAACTGAACTGAACTGTCTTAAGAACTGAGATCTGTCATGGATACTTACGAGTCCCATATCCTATGTATGTTTCCTATGTAAATATCACCTCTTGAGAGGGCAGCAGAGCTTTCCCGTGTAAATATCACCTCTTCCAGGGACTTCCCATGTAACTATCACCTCCACCAGGGAGCCTTCCATTGTATTTATCATCTCCCCCAAAAAGCTTTTCCATATAAATATCATCTCTTACAGGAAACCCTCCCTGCCCTCCACTTCAAGATTAGGGATTTCTCCTGTGCTTCCCCAAATCCCAACATTCAGCATGACCTATGCTTACTGGAAAGAATGAAAGTGAAGTGTTAGTTGCTCCACCGTGTCTAACTCTTTGCAACCCAGTGGACTATAGCCCACCAGGCTCCTCTGTCCGTGGAATTCTGCAGGCAAGAATACTGGAGTGGGTTGCCATTTCCTTCTTAAGGATAACTTCCCAACCCAGGGATAGAATCTGGGCTTCCTGCATTACAGGCAGACTCTTTACTGTCTGAGCCACCAAGTCTGCTTCCTTCAAAGACTGGGAGCATCACAGGGCCTGGAAAGGGATTCTGTGGGACACCGTATCCTAGAAAATGAAGAAACAAAAGAAGAAGAAAAAAAGGGGAACTAGTGAATGTCCTGATCCTCCCCTGACCCCAGAGAGATGGCCAGAGATTTGACACATCTGGGGATGAGCAGCAGTAGCCTTTCTCCTGGACTAAAGGAAAAGGAGCCCTGAGAGGGAAACAGGAGATAAAGGCCAGAGCCACTGCTTTCTCTGAATGATTCCTAGTTATCCTGGGCTCCTCAGACCCCTGCCAAGTAGGGGTGATTTACTGACAATCCCTCAGAACTATACCCAGTTCAACGACTCCCTAGGATGACTCTTAGAACTTGACATATAGCCATCCTCTCAGTGAGATACAAGGCAAATCAACAAGAGGAAAGTACTGGGACTTCCCTTGTTGTCCAGTGGCTCGGACTCCATGCTTCCAAGGCAGGGGGCCTGGGCTTGATCCCTGGTTGGGGAACTAAGATCCAAATGCCAGCAAAAAAAAAAAAATTAACAAACAAACAAACAACAACAAGAAGAAGAGGAACAGGTTGAAGTCCAGGTGAAATTACATTCAATCGCCCAGGATTGCCTAGGGCCAGGAGTGGAGGGAGGGAAGGATGATCAAAAGGGTGAAGAAAATTTAGGAGGAATGACATAAATGTTCTCTATCTTGATTGCAACAGAGTTTGTCAAATGCACCAGATCTTACACTGTGAAAAGAAACAGTTTGTTGTATGTAAATCACTCTCTTGATAAAACTGCTAAGAGTAACTCCAAAATGAAGAGTACCCAGCATTCTGTCAAATTATTTTATTGTGCATGCCACATGAAGAGACCAAATTGTTAGATTTTGTATACTATGTATAAAGGGACCAAATTATTTTCGTATTATTTATATTATATAAATGGATATTTATATTTATATATTTACATTATATAAACAGATCAGAAGACGTGTGCTTAGAGGATCACTAGCGAATTGTGTCCTCTTTTTCACTGAAGCATTCGTTTGAATAGATAGCTAATCTTGGGACTTTCCTGGTGGTCCAGTGGCTAAGACTCTGAGCTCTCAATGCAGGGGATGGGGACTTGATCCCTGGTCAAGTCATTAGATCCCTCATGTTGCGATTAAAGATCTGGCATGCTGCAACATAGTTCAGAGATCTTGCAATGCCCCAATTTAAGCCAGGCATAGCTAAAGAAATACGTTTTTAAATAGATAGCTGATCTTATTTCACAACTATAAAGACCTCAGAAAGCTTAGAAACAATCTAAATGTACACTCCCTTTAAAACTGAAATGAAACCACAAACACTAATACAACGTGTGTTTCCTAACTGCGCCTAGACAGATAAGAAATGTTCCTTGGAAATCCTTCTTCATCCACAGTAACAACATGGTTACACCCCTGAGCCTACACAGTGAACATGTTTTAATCTGATGTAATCTAATGGAACATTCCTCTCTGAGTGCATTGCTGGTGTTTGCAGGCTTTGCTGCACACCTACTTTCCCTCTGCAAAATAACTGCAGAAACTTAGTTCTCCAAATGGTTTTCTGGTGATTATTCCATCTCACGGCTAGAGGAACTGTAAGTAGACCTCGTTTGGACAGAACCAAAAGTATCAACAGAAGAGGATGTGGACAGACAGAGCTGTGAGAGAAAAATAAGAAGTCTTCATATTTGCTCCCCAAACACAGGGTAATTAGGGGCCAGAATTTGAAGAAGCAATTCTCCAACAGCGTAAGAGGAAGGTGGGCCTCCAGGTCTGAGCCTCTGCAACTGTCAAAGATTCTGGAACGAGTGGAACATCAGAAGGAGACAACCCTTGAGGACTTCCCTGGAGGTCCAGTGGTTAAGACTCTGTGCTTCCAACACAGGGGGCAAAGGTTCAGTCCCTGGTCAAGAAACTAGATCCCACGCAGCATGGCCAAGAAAGAACAAGACAGCCCAAACAAGGGATAATTCTGTCCATGAGCTTAGAATACACTGGCAGATAGAACTAGTATCAGTGCTTCCCTTTGCTGGGGCTTTCCATAACAAAATCCTGCAGGTGGTGCTAGAGGCAAAGAAACAGCCTGCCAAAGAGGCGACACAGAGATGTGGGTTTCATCCCCGGGTCGGGAAGACCCCCAGGAAGAGGAAATGACAACCCACTCCAGTATTCTTGCCTGGAGAATCCCATGGACGGAGGAGCCTGGCGGGCTACATGGAGTTGCAAAAGAGTCAGACGCAATTGAGTACTCGCGTGTGCTCACACACACACCACACACATGTAGGTGGCCTAAGCAACAGATAGACGTCCTCGCGTGGTCTGGAGGCCGGTTGCCCACAGTCAAGGTGTCAGCAGGGCTGGGTCTCCCTGCGGCCTCTCTCCTCATCTTGTAGACAGCCGTCTTCTCCCTCTGTCCTCACAGAGTCGTCCCTCTACTCAGGTATCCGTGTTCTGACCTCCTCCTCTCTTGAGGACACAGTCCTTGCGGGTCAGAGCCCGCCCTAACGATCTCCTTTAACTTCCTCACCTCTGTGAAGACTGCCATCTCCGAGAACACTCACATTCTGAGGGCCTGGAGTTGAAAACTTTAACAAACATGTTTTGTTCAGGGACGGTGACACATTTCACTCACATTCCAGCTCCAACCGCTTAGCATGTGACCTCAAAATGTGACACCTTCTTTGATCTTCAGTTTTCTCATCTACTGAAAAATATGTCTACTTCTGGAAGGAACCTAAATGTCCATTGACGGACGAGTGGGTAAAGAAGATGTGGCCTACATATACAATGGAATACTACTCGGCCATGAAAAAGAAGGAAATCCTGTCATTTACAGCAACATACACGGGCCTAGAGATTCTCATGCTAAGTGAAGTAAATCAGACAAAGGCAAATATCATATGCGCAATCTAAAACAGGATACAAATGATCTTATTTACATAATGGAAATAGACTCACAGACATAGAAAACAAACTTATGGTCACCAAAGGGGAAGAGGGAGGGGAAAAATTCAGAGTTTAACAGATACACACTACTATATATAAAATAAGCAAAGGTCTTACTGAAGAGCACAGGAAACTATATTCAATATCTTGTAATAATCTATAAAGGAAAACAATCTGAAAATGATTATGATGTAGAGATAGATGGAGGAATAACTGAATCACTTTGCTGTATGCCTGAAACATTATAAATCAACTATCCTCCAATTAAAAATTAATTTAAAAAAATACACATGTCTACTTCAAATAGTAATCATAGGGACTAAATGAAGTAACATAGCACTTAGCCAAAGCACTTAGAGTAACAAAATACACAGTAAACACGCATCAGCTGTATTATCACTATTACAATACGCTACATACATCTACATCCATGCACGTATATATTATCAGGCTTCCCTAGTGTGATCACTCACCCAGAGCCAGACATCCTGGAATGTGAAGTCAAGTGGGCCTTAGAAAACAACACTACGGACGAAGCTAGTGGAGGTGATGGAATTCCAGCTGAGCTATTTCAAATCCTGAAAGATGATGCTGTGAAAGTGCCGCGCTCAATATGCCAGCAAATTTGGAAAACTCAGCAGTGGCCACAGGACTGGAAAAGGTCAGTTTTCATTCCAATCCCAAAGAAAGGAAATGCCAAAGAATGCTCAAACTACTGCACGATTGCACTCATCTCACATGCTAGTAAAGTAATGCTCAAAATTCTCCAAGCCAGGCTTCAGCAATACGTGAACCCCAAACTTGCAGATGTTCAAGCTGGATTTAGAAAAGGCAGAGGAACCAGAGATCAAATTGCAAACATCCACTGGATCATGGAAAAAGCAAGAGAGTCCCAGAAAAACATCTATTTCTGCTTTATTGACTATGCCAAAGCCTTTGACTGTGTGGATCACAATAAACTGCGGAAAATTCTGAAAGAGATGGGAATACCAGACCACCTGACCTGCCTCTTGAGAAACCTGTATGCAGGTCAGGAAGCAACAGTTAGAACTGGACATGGAACAACAGACTGGTTCCAAATAGGAAAAGGAGTATTCCAAGGCTGTATATTGTCACCCTGCTTATTTAACTTCTATGCAGAGTACATCATGAGAAACGCTGGGCTGGAAGAACCACAAGCTGGAATTGAGATTACTGGGAGAAATATCAATAACCTCAGATATGCAGATGACACCACCCTTATGGCAGAAAGTGAAGAGGAACTAAAAAGCCTCTTGATGAAAGTGAAAGAGGAGAGTGAAAAAGTTGGCCTAAAGCTCAACATTCAGAAAACGAAGATCATGGCATCTGGTCCCATCACTTCATGGGAAATAGATGAGGAAATAGTAGAAACAGTGTCAGACTTTATTTTTGGGGGCTCCAAAATCACTGCAGATGGTAATTGCAGCCATGAAATTAAAAGACGCTTACTCCTTGGAAGAAAAGTTCTGACCAACCTAGATAGCATATTCAAAAGCAGGGACATTACTTTGCCAACAAAGGTCCATCTAGTCAAGGCTATGGTTTTTCCAGTGGTCATGTATGGATGTGAGAGTTGGACTGTGAAGAAAGCTGAGCAACGAAGAATTGATGCTTTTGAACTGTGGTGTTGGAGAAGACTCTTGAGGGTCCCTTGGACTGCAAGGAGATCCAACCAGTCCATTCTGAAGGAGATCAGCCCTGGGATTTCTTCGGAGGGAATGATTCTAAAGCTGAAACTCCAATACTTTGGCCACCTCATGTGAAGAGTTGACTTATTGGAAAAGACTTTGATGCTTGGAGGGATTGGGGGCAGGAGGAGAAGGGGACAACAGAGTTTGAGATGGCTGGATAGCATCACTGACTCGATGGACGTGAGTCTGAGTGAACTCTGGGAGATGGTGATGGACAGGGAGGCCTGGCGTGCTGCAGTTCATGGGGTCGCAAAGAGTCGGACACGACTGAGCGTCTGAACTGAACTGAACTGAGTGGCCCAGTTGGTAAAGAATCTGCCTGCAATGCAGGAGTTACAGGTTCGATCCCTGGGTCGGGAAGATCCCCTGGAGAAGGAAATGGCAACCCATTCTAGTATTCTTGCCTGGGAAATCTCATGGGCAGAGATTTTCACATGTCATGAAATATTGTTCTTGTTTTGATTTTCTTCAACCATTTTTTTACTTTTTGGCTGAACCATGCGACTTGTGGGATCTTAGTTCCCCTCTCAGGCATCGACTCCATGCCTCGTGCAGTGAAAGTGCTGAGTACTAACTGCTGGACTGCCAGGGAATTCCCTCTTCATCCACTTAAATGTAAAAAACACTCATAGAAGCACTATTCCCAGAAGCCAAAAAGTAGAAACAGCCCAAATATCTGTCAACAGATGAGTGGATATGCAAAATATGCTATATCTATCTGTTACATAATTAACAGATCAGCTCTTCACATTGAGTGGCCAAAGTATTACAGCTTCAGCATCAAACCCTGGTGCTGGGAAAGACTGAAGGCAAAAGGGGAAGGGGGTGATAGAAAATGAGAAGGTTGGATGGCATCACCGACTCAAAGGACATGAGTCTGAGAAAACTCTGGGGGATAGTGAAGGACAGGAAAGCCTGGGATGATGCAGTTCATGGAGCAGCAGAGTCAGACCCAACTTAGTGACCAAACAACCACCACCACAGTCTGTTACCCAACCAAACTTGGATCCAATATATTATGTATATTTACCACAATAAAATATTATAACTTTTTACAAATCTTCAAACTTGTAGCTTAACTCAGGATGAGTTTTGATCTCCCCTTGTCCCCCCTAACAAAGCACTTTTGTGCAGAACACAAGTATATATAGAAACACCAGCTTCCCATCAGGGTTAGAAAAAAATCCCGTTTCCATCATGGTTTGTCTCTGCCAACCTCTTACTTCTCTCTTTTCTCTATTTCAGCCACTTTGGCCTTATTACTAGTTCTTGATTTCACCAAACTCATTCTTCATACCTCCATAAAGTGGATTAAAAAAAAAAAAAAGAAGCAGCAGCTCTGTCCGATATCTGACTTCCTTGCCTGAAATTCCACTGTTAGAGAGTCATTCCTTTGGCTAAACGCCTTTCTCTTCCAGGAAATACAGGGTACTGACTCAACAGTCTCCTCAGAGCCTTTTCATTTTTCATTTCCTCTGTTTAAAACACACATTTTTCCTCCTCTCTTTTCCACGGTGCACTCTCTCCATTCATTTGAAGTCTCAGTTCAAAAGTCAGAGATGACTTCCCTGCTGTCTGATCAATAATAACCACCCACCACCATCAAGACACTCTCTACCCTGCTACTCTACCTCTTTTTCCTCCATGAAGATACTTTCCAAATAAACTCAAACTGAGGTCACATCTTTACTCAGCCTTATCTCCTGCCCCTTCCTGTTTACATAGGTCAGTGTGGCCAGAACAAGAAGAATAATGCAATTTACATAAGGTCCTATGGGTCATTCTAAGGATTCAGTTTGGTGCCTGAATTATGTGATATTGATTGTGCTTTTGCAGAATGGGTAGGAAATTGGGGAGACCTTTACAAAAGTCAATGAACATGATGATACTAATGACTAGAAATAAACTGTGACAAGTGTAAAGTGCCATGCCAGCATCCACTGAATAAACCCCCTTACCCCATGGCTCCATCCTCCTGCTGCTTAAAACTCAAACTTTTTTACAACTTTTTTTGGCTGAGCTGGGTCTTTTTTTTTTTTTTTTTTTTTAACGTGCTCCACCGGCTCTGCATTGCTGTGGGCGCACTCTTGTGGTGAGCAGGGTCTACTCTCTAGTTGTAATGGATGGGCTTCTCATTGCAGCGGCTTCTCTTACCGCAGTTCAGGGACCCCAGCGTGCCGGCTTCAGGAGTTGCTACGTGCAGGTTCAGTAGTTGTAGCTTCCAGGCTTAGTTGCTCCACAGCATGTGGAATTTTCCTGGACTAAGGATCGAAACTGTGTCCCTTGCAGTGGCTAGAAGATTCCTATGCACTGTGTGTTAGTGCCTCAGTAGTGTCCGACTCTTTGTGACCCCATGGACTGTAGCCTGCCAGGTTCCTCTGTCCATGGAATTCTCCAGGCAAGAATACTGGAGTGGGTTGCCATTCCCTTCTCCAGGGGACCTTCTCAACCCAGGGATCGAACTCGGGTCTCCCGCATTGCAGGCAGATTCTTTGCCGTCTGCGCCCGCAGGGAAGCATGTATCCACCAGGTAAGTCCCAAAGCTCAAACTTGTAAGCCTGATGTAGACCCCGCCCTCCAGCCTGGTCACAGAAGTAGAAAGTTTAGAATCCGCCATGGCCACTAGAGGGCAGCACACAGCTTCAAATCGGTGAAGCGGGAACACAGTGCAAAAACATTTCATCTGACCCCAGCCGGTCCTGTCTCCTCTCAAACGTTGTCCTGAGTCTCCGAGGACAGGCTTTCATCAAGCCAACAGTCCCCATGAAATGTGATAGGAACCCAACGTGGAAATCTACCGCAGAAGTCAATTTTGGGAGGTGATGAAGATGTTTATGGCCTAGACAGTGGTGATGCTTTTGTAGGAGGATGAGAGTTTGTTAGTCACTCAGTCGGTGTCTGACCCCTTGCGACCCCGATGGACTGTAGCCCGCCAGGCTCCTCTGTCCATGGGATTTTCCAGACAAGAATACTGGAGTGGGTTGTCATTTACTTCTCGAGGGCATCTTCCCTACCCAGGGATCAAACTCAGGTCTCCTGCATTACAGGCAGATTCTTTACCATCTGAGCTACCAGTGTGGATAGAAAGTGAAAGTGAAAGAAAGTGAAGTCGTTCAGTCGTGTCCGACTCTTTGCGACCCCATGGACACTAGGCTTCTCCATCCATGGGATTTTTCTAGGCAAGAGTACTGGAGAGGGTTGCCATTTCCTTCTCCGGGGAACTTCCCAACCCAGGGATCGAACCCAGGTCTCCCACATTGTAGACAAACACTTTACCGTCTGAGCCACCAGGGAAATACCAGCGTGGATAGGTATCCCCAAACTCATTGCTGTGTATACACTCAATGTGTACAATTTTTATATTAATATGTCAATGATACCTCAATAAACTAGGTTCAAAAAGAAAGAAAAAAATGCCCTGTGCCTGACTTTATTGGCATTCCACCATTAGAGAGTCATTTCTTTGGATTTAATATTTCTCTTCCAAGAGATACAGGGTACTAACTCAACAGCACAAGCTGAGCCCTGGAAGGGATTAAAGAATTAGGAAGAGCCTTTGTGTCACAGTAAAAGGTTCTGGGCAGAGCCCACTGTACATACAGCAGGGGTCTTTTCAAGAGTATAATTAGTAAGAGTTAGTGGCTCAGTTGTATCCAACTCTTTGCAACCCCTTGGACTGTAGCCTGCCAGTCTTCTCTGTCCATGGGATTCTCCAGGCAAGAATACTGGAGTGGGTTGCCATTTCCTTCTCCTGGGGATCTTCCCCACCCTGGGATCATACCCGGGTCTTCTGCATTGCAGGCAGATGCTTTACCATCTGAGCCACTTAGGAAGCCCTTAAACACACGCTTATCCTCCAAAGGCCTAGATCCAATCTCCCCTTCGAGGAAACTCATTCCTCTTGGCTCCTCCAACTCTGTGTTTCTCCCTCTTGCCCCAACCTGGCCACATGAAGCTGTGAGTGTTTGTATCCAATGACTCTGACATGAGACCTCTATGGATCCCGTCCCTTTACTTTTGGGTGAATGAATCGAGGGTGGGATTGGGGGTACCTCTGGGCAGGGTAATGATGCTGCAGGGCCAAAAGTATCAAGGGCTCTTTCTGTTGTTCAAACCTGGGCTCATATAAGCAGGCTTGTGAACAATCACATGCACACGCACACCCACACAAACACACACCCTGCTCTCCACTTCCCCAAGCCAAGTTATCTGCCAAGGAGGTGGGTGCACTATTCCCAATATCCACCAGAGGGCAGGCGTGGCTTAATTTGGGGCTATCTGCGAGCGCGCGCGCGCGCGTGTGTGTGTGTGTGTGTGTGTGTGCGCGCGCGCGCGTGAGAGAGAGAGAGAGAGAGATTTACAGGTTTGGTTTTGTTTTTCCCTTTGAATGATGGCCATTCTGACCGGATGGCTTTGGGTTTCCCAAGTGGCGCTAGTGGTAAAGAACCCACCTGCCGCTGCAGGAGACAAGAGACAAAGGCTGGATCCTTGGATCTGATCAGGAAGAGCCCCTGGAGAAGGAAATGGCAACCCACTCCAGTATTCTTGCCTGGGAAATCCCATGGACAGAGGAGCCTGGAGGGCTACGGTCCATAGGGTTGCAAAGAGTTGGACCCGATTGAAGCTACTTAGCACACACGCATTCTGATCAGTGTGAGGTGATGCCTCATTGTAGTTTTGATTTGCGTTTCTCTAATAATTAGTGCCAACGAAGGTCCGTCTAGTCAAGGCTATGGTTTTTCCACTGGTCATGTATGGATGCGAGAGTTGGACTGTGAAGAAAGCTGAGGGCCGAAGAATTGATGCATTTGAACTGTAGTATTGGAGAAGACTCTTGAGAGTCCCTTGGACTGCAAGGAGGTCCAACCAGTCCATCCTAAAGGATATCAGTCCTGGGTGTTCATTGGAAGGACTGATGCTGAAGCTGAAACTCCAATACTTTGACCACCTCATGTGAAGAGTTGACTCATTGGAAAAGACCCTGATGCTGGGAGGGATTGGGGGCAGGAGGAAAAGGGGACGACAGAGGATGAGATGGCTGGATGGCATCACCAACTCAGTGGACGTGAGTCTGAGTGAACTCCGGGAGTTGGTGATGGACAGGGAGGCCTGGCGTGCTGCGGTTCATGGGGTCACAAAGAGTCAGACATGACTAAGCGAGTGAACTGAACTGAATAATTAGTGGTGGCGAACATCTTTTCATGTGCTTGTTGGCCATCTTCTGATGTTTATAAATGTACTTGTTTGATCCAATGGATATACGTCTGATTGTGTTTGAAGTCTGTCCACCAGTTTCACCTGTGGATGTCTTCATCTGAGTAAGATCCCAGGGCAGGGTGTATTGTTTGAGGATGTTGTATCTGTCAAGCTGTCTGCTTGTTTCGGGTACCATATGGTGTGTGCTTGAGGGTGTGTTTCTGCACCTGGCTGAGTAGACACATGTCTCCGTACCTATCTTTATAAATCAGTTTGACAGGTGCACCTCTGAATTGCCAGTTGAAAGCGGATGTCAGTATTTTTGTACCTCTGTGTAGGCGTTTCTACTCTTATTTCAGTCAGTTTCGGTATTCGGGGAGGGGAGTGTCTGGGGTCTGGGATCTGTCGGCCTGGAGTAATGAATGAGGGGAGGAAATCTGTGTGCATCCCTAGAGATGTCAGCTTGCCATCAGATGTGGGCAGAGTCCTTCTGTGTCCACCTGCACGCCTGCTTTCCAGTCTATTTGCTGTATTTGCCTGTCTGTGTATTTGGGGGGCTGTGTTTCTTCCTGACAGTCAGTGCACCTGCTTGGCCTGTTATGTGTCTGTTTCATCACAAGGGCCTTTATATTCATCACGTATGTTATGGGTTAAATTGCATTGACCCCCCCACACACAAATAGAGACCTAACACCCAGGACCTCAGAATGTGACCTTATCTAGAAATAGGATCTTGGCAGATACGATGAGTTAATTTGAGGCCACACTGGAGTAAGGGGGCCCTTAATCCAGTTAGATTGGTGTCCTTATGGTGGTTTAGTTGCTAAGTCATGCCTGACTCTTTTGTGACCCCATGGACTGTAGCCTGCCTGTCGGAGGGCAGGGTCCTCTGTCCATGGGATTTCCCAGGCAAGAATACTGGAGTGGGTTGCCATTTCCTTCTCCACGGTCTCTTCCAGACCCAGGAATAGAACCCATGTTTCTTGCATTGCAGGTGGATTCTTTACCAACTGAGCCATTGGGACGCCAGTGTCCTTATAGAAAGGAGAAATGTCTTTGTTTTTTGTTTTTGTTTTCGCCTCATGGCTTGGAGAATCTTACTGTCCAAACTGAGGATCAAGCTCTGGTCCTTGGCAATGAACACACGGAGTCCTAACCACTGGACCATGAGGGAATTCCCCAGGGGGGAGAGATTGGACACATGCGCACAAGTAGGATGCTGTGTGAACTCTGGAGTTGTGCTCCCACAAGGCAAGCTCCCAAGAGGTGTGAGAGAGAGATGCCTGAAACAGATTTCTCTCCACCATCTTCAGAGGGAGAACAGCCCCCCACTGACACCTTGATCTTGAACTTCTGGTCCCCAGAACTGTGAGACAATCAATTTGTTTGGTTTAATTAAGCCATTCATGGCAGGAAAGCAATGACAAACCTAGACAGTGTGTTCGAAAGCAAAAACATCAGTTTGCTGACAAAGGTCCATACAGTCAAGGCTATAGTTTTTCCAGTAGTCATGTACAGATGTGAGAGTTGGACCATAAAGAAGGTTGAGCACCAAAGATGCTTTTGAACTGTGGTGTTGGAGAAAACTCTTGAGAGTCCCTTGGACTGCAAGAAGATCCAACCAGTCCATTCTAAAGATCAGGACTGAATATTCATTGGAAGGACTGATGCTGAAGCTGGAGCTCCAATACTTTGGGCACCTGATGCAAAGAGTTGATTCATTGGAAAAGACGCTGATGCTGGGAAAAATTGAAGGCAAGAGGAGAAGGGGACGACAGAGGATGAGATGGCTGGATGGCATCACTGACTCGATGGACACGAACTTGGGCAAACTCTGGGAGATGGTGAGGGACAGGGAAGCCTGGAGTGCTGTAGTCCATGGGGTTGCAAACAGTCAGACATGACTTGGCGACCGATCGACAATGGCAACAATTAGGCCACTCAGTTTGTGGTACTCAGTTGTGGCAAACTAATACAGTGTGTTTGTGTGCGTGCATCCCCAGGCTGCTGCTGCTGCTGCTAAGTCGTTTCAGTCGTGTCAGACTCTGTGCGACCCCATAGACGCCAGAGCCCACCAGGCTCCCCCGTCCCTGGGATTCTCCAGGCAAGAACACAGGCAGCTGGATGTAACTGACAGCCAGAGCCAGGGAAGTTCCTGGTTAGGGCAACGTGGGGCTGCCCTGTGTTCTACTTGTTTGTTCATTGGTCGCGCTGGGTCTTTGTTGCTGCGCACGGACTTTCTCTAGCTGCAGCGAGCAGGGCTGCTCTTTGTTGCGGCGCGTGGGCTTCTCACCGCAGGGGCTTCTCTCGTTGCGGCTCATGCGCTCCAGAGCGCTGGCTTCAGGAGCTGTGGCACAGGGGCTTACTTGCTCCCCGGTATTTGGGATTCTCGCAGAACAGGATTGAACCTTGTCCCTTGCATTGGCAGGCAGATTCCTAACCTCTGGACCCCTTGCCCTGTGTTCCTTTGAACCTCTCTATGCCAATGCATTTCGGTGACAGCTGTTCCCGGGAACCCAACTCTACAGGCCCACGCCAGGACACACCTGAGGCCGCCCCTCACCTCTGCCAGCCGGTAAGAAGAGGCCGCCTTCAGCAGCTGTCTGCCTGGTCCCTCGTGGGGGGTGTGACAAGGCAGCTCCAACCACTTCTCCAGCCCCTTACTCTCTCCCTCCCCCTCTGAGCACAGTAACCTCCTGGTAATTTTCAGAACCTACAAGGCTCACATTCATTTCTCTTTCCCCTAGACCCACCCCATTTTTCTTTTTTTCAAATTGAAGTATAGCTGATTTACAGTATTGTGTTCGTTCCAGGGGTACAGCAAACTGATTCAGTTATACATACTTTTTGTCGGATTTCTTCCCATATAGATTGTTACAAGATACTGAGCATAGTTCCCTATACTATAGAGTAGGTCCTTATTGTTCGCCTATTTTATACAGTCTGTAGATGTTGATCTCATACACCTGATTTATCTCTCTCACCCCTCTTTGCCCTTTGGTAACCACAGGTTTTTTAAATCTATGAGTCTGTTTCTATTTTGTAAATAAATAATTGTGGGGTTTTTTTTTTTTAGTTTCCATGGATAAGTGATATCATACAGTATTTTATTTTTCTGATTCACTTTGCTTAGTATGGTAATCTTTAGGTCCATCCATGTGGCTGTAGATGACAAGATTCCATTTGTATTATGGTTGAGTAGTATTCCACTGTGTGTGTGTGTGTGTGTACACGTCTTTAGCCATTCATCTGTTGATGGTGTTGATGTTGCGTCCCAATCCTTAGAAGGACACTAGCCCCATTGACTTAGGGTCCACCCTAATGACGTCACTTTAACTTAATTAGCTCTTTAAAGAACCCATCTTCAAATACAGTCAGCATCACAGATTCCTTCTTATCACACAAGTGAGTGAATAAGTCAATGAATTAATGAAGGAACGATAGAAAGGGCTTCTGGCAGGTTCTGATTTTATTCCGTGTATTCACTGCTTCTCCCTGGTTGAGGAGTAAACCTTTGCCAACTGATGTTGCTCTGGCCAATGAGATGTCTTCTTTTCATTCCCAAGAATACGAGGAAACCGCTGAGTGGTCCAGTCATTTCTCTGTTACTCCTGCCACAAGCCTGGCACATCCAAAGGCTGTAGTGCCTTCTCCTTCCAGAAGCTTCTTCTTCAGCAGAGTTGAAGCCAGTGCATGAAAGAATTATGTGACGTTGAGATGAGAAATCATTTGTTACAGTAGCAACACTCAGCCCAAGGTGACAGATTTTTTTTCTCCTAAGAGTTATTTCTTCAGGAAATCTACCAAAGATGTGACTTCCGGGGTTTCAAAAGCCTAAGGAAAGATTCTGGTGCTCACTTCAGCAGCACAAATATTAAAATTGGAACAGCACCTGTGCAAGGATGACAGCAAATTTGTCAAGCGTCCCATATTTTTGACATGCATGGACCTGGAGCCTGTCATACAGAGTGAAGTCAGAGGAAAACAAATATTGTATATTAACACATGTATGTGGGATCCAGAAAAATGGTATAGATGATCATACTCACAAAACAGAAACAAAGATACAGATGCCGAGAAGAAACGAATGGACACCAAGGGGGAAAGGAGGGAGGGTGGGATGAACTGGGAGGTTAGGACTCACATATACACGCTATCAATACTGTGTGTAAAATAGGTAAATAATGAGAATCTTCTGTACAGCAGCCGGAACTCTACACAGTGCTCTGTGGTGACCTAAATGGGAAGGAAATCCAAAAAAGAGGGGACATATGCATACACATAGCTGATTCACGTTGCTGTACAGTAGAAACTAACATAACACTGTAAAGCAACCTTTGCCGACAAAGATCCACATAGCCAAAGCTACGGTTTTTCCAGTAGTCATGTACACATGTGAGAGTTGGACCATAAAGAAGGCTGAGCGTCGAGGAATTTTTGCTTTCAAATTATGGTGCTTGAGAAGATCCTTGAGCAAGAGTCTTGGACTCTGGATAGCAACGAGATCAAACCAGTCAGTCCTAAAGGAAATCAACCCTGAATATTCATTGGAAGGACTGATACTGAAGCTGAAGCTCCAATACTTTGGCCTTCTGTAACGAAGATCTGACTCATTGGAAAAGCCCCTGATGCTGTAAAGATTGAGGACAGGAGAAGAAGGGGACAACAGAGCATGAGATGGTTGGGCAGCATCACCGACTCGATGGATATGAATTTGAGCAAACTCTGGGAGATGGTGAAGGACAGGGAAGCCTGGCGTGCTGCAGTCCCTGGGGCTGCAAAGAATCAGACACGACTTAGTGGCTGAACAGCAGCAATCTGTGAGTGTAAAATTCTTTCCTGCCACATAGGAGTCCCATTTCCATATTTCAGGCCTTATTTGTTTTTATACTCTAAACTTTTTTGTTTTCTATTTAGGTATAGCCAATTAACAAACAATGTTGTGATAGTTTCAAGTGAATAGTGAAGGGACCCAGCCATATATATACACGTGTCCATTCTCCCCCAAACTCCCCTCCCATCCAGGCTGCCACCTAACCTTGAGCAGTGGAGTTCCATGTACTACACCCAGCAGGTCCCTATTGGTTATCCATTTTAAATACAGCAGTGTGTAATATCCATCCCAAACTCCCTAACTATCCCTCCCTCCCATCCTCCCCCCACCACCCCACACCACCGGCAACCAGAAGTTCACTCTCTAAGTCTTCGAGGGCTTATTTTAAATGACAGAGAAAGGTGACAGAGCTGGAAAGCAGGCATGGGGGCTTGTGCCCGTCCCAACTCCCTCTCCCACCATTCCCCTTGCAGGTCTGACACGGTCCATGCATTCATCATTTTATTGGAAGTAGTTGCCTGGAGCCCCACCTTCTCAAGGGGACCCAAGAGGAAATGCATGTGTTATAAATTAACCATGGCAGGGCATCATCCCTGGAGCCCTGCCAGCTGGACGCTAGCCCTCCACAGTCCGCGGACTCTCAGCCCACCAGGATCTGTCCCAGCTCCTGGCCCCACTGCCTGTTCATCCTGGGCTTGGAGCCTGGAATCTCTTGTCTCTCTGCCAATGTGCCAAGGCTCAGCAGTACTCAGAATAGTCCTCTTCCACATAGTTGGAGGGGAACCAGCCAACCTGGAAAGAGACGGGGAAGCAGTCAGGGCGGCCTCTCTGCACATTCTCCTGCTGTTCCTTGACAGGAACAGCCAGGTTTCCTCCTACCTCGGGCCTTTGTACCACACCTTCTACCCCAGAAAGTACCTCCCCGGATACACCCTCAGCTGACCACCATCCTCCTGTCCTTTACTCACGCGTCACCTTACCCATAAGGACTTCTAACCATCCTATTTAAGCACTGTAAACCTCACCCACCCCGACACTCTTCACCTCCACTTACGACTTTTCCGTAACACTTTTCACCATCTAATTGATTATATATGTTACTTATTTATGGACTTGTTCTCTGTTCTCCCTCCTTTCACTACAACAGGGCAGGGATTTTTGTCTGTCATCACTGAGTTCCAAAAACCTAGAATAGTTCCTGGAACACAGTAAATACGTAACAAATATTTGTTGAAAAGATAGATGGATGGATGATGGATGGATGGATGGATGAACAATGGATGGATGAATGGAACGATGGATGGATGTTGGAAAGATGAATGGATGGATGAGCAAAGGATGGATGGATGGAATGATGGATGAATGATAGAATGATGAGTGGATGGATGAATGGATGGAATGATGGATGGATGGGTGAACAATGTATGGATGGACAAAATGACGGATGGATAGAACAATAGATGGATGGACGGGTGGGTGGATGGATGGGTGGATGGGTGGATGAATTCTTTGTAGCCCAGACCTTCCTAAACACCCCAGAAGGCTCCCTCACACTCTGTTTGTCCTCCATCGCACAATAAATTTACCTTCTATGGCTCCTAAAACTGTTCTCCTAAGCAATTATCCAGAGGTCACTTTTCATGTTTCCCTCTGGTAGAATTTAGGCTCCTAACCTCTGTCCTTATCTTCATTCAACAAGTATTTTTTGAGAAACTGATACAAGCAAGGCAATATGCTGGAGACTAGAAATTCATCAGCAGATGAAATAAAGAAGACTCTCTGCCTTTGTGAGACAAAAATAAGAAGCAAAGAGAAGCAAAGCTTTCTGAGAAAATTTGAGTTCCCTCCTGAGAGTCCAAATTCAGGCAAAGAACACAGAAGGCAAAAGCAGCTGGTCTGCCTCTGCATGCATTCAATAAATACTGAGCAACTATGTGACAGTCACTGTTCTAGGCACTGGTGACACTGACGTGAATAAGACAAATTCCTCCCTTCAGGTTCCCCCAAACATGCCATTCACTCTCTCGCCCCAGGGCCTTTGCACATGATGGTTTGTTTGCAAAACACACTGGTCCCCCTCCCCGCTCCCGACTGTGACTTTTTACCTGGCTAACTTTACTCATCCCTCAGTGATCAGCTTGCCTCTCAGGTGTCCTGACCTCATCCAGGGTGAGTCAGGGGTTCCCCATCTCAGTCTTGACCACTCAGTCTTACGAGGGTGTGTTCACAGTTCCACACTTCCCACTAAACTATGAGTTTCGTAGGGCAGTGATGGCGCTGTGCTTTTCTGTGCCTCCTCGGCACCCAGCAGAATGGTACATAGTAGGTGCTCAATAAATAAATGCAAGATGCATACATGAAATCTCTCTCCCTTCCTCCTTTCCAACCAGGGACACCCCCCCTGCCCACCCTCCCCAGTCCACCATCCAGGACAGCCCCACTGTAACTGCCGAGCCCCGCCCCAACTCACCCGGCCGTAGATCTCCCCTCGCCACCAGCCCTGCTGCCCCTTCTTGTTAAGGATCTTGATAATGTCGCCCTCTTTGAGGGACAGCTCTGATCGGTCCCGGGCGCAGAAGTCATAGCGGGCTTTGGCCGTGCCAAAGTACTTGGTGCTCCCGGCTGTACGGCAGAGAGCAGACATGGGAAACAGCCCCGAGCAGTGCCCTTCCACCCGCCCACCACCTGCAGAGGACAGTGCTCTCAGGAGAATGCGCTGGGATAAATGACCCCTCAATGCTTCTTTCAACTGTGTGTTGGGCACCCTGTGTTCTGAGGGAAGACAGCTGTCTTCCCAGAATCATCCAGCCCAACCAGCGTGCAAATTTAGAGGATAATACCATATATGATCTTTAAAATGTTTTGTATCTATTCATGCTTTCCTGGTGGCTCAGATGGTAAAGAACAGCTTGCGATGCAGGAGACCCTTGGTCGGGAAGATCCCCTGGAGGAGGAAATGGCAACCCACTCCAGTATTCTTGCCTGGAAAATTCCATGGACAGAGGAGCCTGGTGGGCTACAGTCCATGGGGTCACAAAGAGTTGGACATGACTGAGCAACTAACAAACATACACATATATTCATAGTAAGAGAAACAGAAGAAAGATGTGGAAATTTCCACTTAGATAATATTAATTATATTAATAGGTCTAAGAGTTAAAAAAGAGAAGGAGAGGGGCTTCCTTTGGTGACCCAGTGGCTATGATTCTGTGCTCCCAATGCGGGGGGCCCAGGTTCAATCCTTGGGCAGGGAACTGGATCCCACATGTCACAACTAAGTGGTCACATGCCACACCTCAAGATCCCGCGTGTCACAACTAAAAAGATCCTGGAGATCACAATGAAAATGGAAGATCCTGGGTGCCGAACTAAGACCCAGCACAGCCAAATAAATAAACAAATAGTATTTTTTTTTTGAAACAGAAAAGAGAGAGAAAGATAAGCAAGGGGGGAAAAGGACACAGGAAAACTCAAAGTACGATATTAAGTGATATTGTAGACAATCAGTCTGTAGTATTTCTGCAGATAGGCTGATAGAATATATTTTCCAATAAGAAGTGTGCAGACAAAAACATTTGATTGAATGATGAGAACAAGGACAATTTTCATCTTAGAGTCCTGGTGTTGCGCTGGTGTTGCTTTCTCAAAAATATAGCTCTTTCAGTGGGGAACTGTTGTTTCATTGGCAAACATTTGAACAATCATTGATTTTTAAATCCATCTTAGAATTTTTTTCTGGACAGGTAAGAATTCAGAAACTCCACCACCCTTGTGACTTTTCCACTAAACGTACTCCAGAATGCACTCCAGCAAAATAAAATTTGAATCAGAATAAGGAATTTTAAAAATGAGGGAAAACATGGAAAATAAGAAATGTAGACAGTTTAGACAATGCTTGATAACAACTTTGCAAACTGAAATGCAATGGTGAAGAAAGAATTCCTAAAATGTAAGGCATGATTGTTTTCATTCACAGAAAACCACAGCCAACATTCCAGAGAATTTCAACAAACCAGGTTAGTAAGCTATACAAAGGAAAACAGAAGTAAGAGAGTGCTAAAGATCTTGCCTTTCTGTGGGAGAAAGTTTATCATTGTTTCAGTCACTCAGTCGTGTCCAACTCTCTATCTATGACCCCATGGATTGTAGCCCGCCAGGCTCCTCTATCCATGGGATTATCCCAACAAGAACACTGGAGTGGGTAGCCATTCCCTTCTCCAGGGGCTCTTCCTGACCCAGGGATAGAACCCGGGTCTCCTGCATTGCAGGCAGATTCTTTACCATCTGAGCCACCAGAGAAGCCCAGGAGAAGGTTATCGATACTGATTAATACCTGATCTAATACAAAATTAAAGGCTTAAAAGATACAGATGAGCACCCTCCTGGTTTCTTGTATCCTCATTTTCCCAAATATGAAAGTAACCCCTTTCATCCAAGCAAATGGATAGGCAGATCTCTCAGGAGCAAAGGGACAAACTGGAAGTGGGAAGGAGTTCAGGCTCTTTTACAGACAGGACTTCTCCATGCCCACTGGAAGCAATGTCCTCAGCATCCCCCAGTGTTCCCTCCACGACAGGAAGGAGCTGGCACTACAGGGCCCCATCTGGAGGCCTCCTACCTGGCGGTTTGCTAATGGCTCTCCTCTCAGGCTCCTTGAAGGGGAACTGCAGGGTGGTGTCCAGCGACTTGAAGCAATCCTTCAGAGAGTTCTGCTGGTAGAATTCCACCAGCTCCTAGAAAGAGAACGGGACAGATGCTCTTCCAGAGGGCCAGCCCACAAGGGAGGGAGGCAGAGCTGGAAGGAACCACGTCCAGCTCCTTGTGTGAAGCAGACCCCTTTTCTGCGCTCCCTGGCAACAGATTCCTTGAAAGCTCCCCATGACAGGGAGCTCACTCCCTTCCCAGAGGCCAGGACCATTTTATGGGGAACAAATCACACTGTCTCAAGACAGTTCTCCTAATATCCAGTTTGTTTCATGACAACCTTACCAAATAATCAACTTGTTTGATGAGCAGTTCACCAAAACCAAACCCCCCTCTACCCTCTGGGTGTCAAGAGCTCTATTTTTACAGATAATTGTAATAATAATAAATGTTATTTATGAAGCAACTACTGTGTGCTGGTCAGTGTGCAACCACACATCATCAAAATCTCTTAATAACCTAGAGGGGTGGAAGGGAGGCTCAAGGGGGAGGAGATCTATGCATATTTATGGCTGATTTACATTACTGTATGGCAGACACCAACACAACATTGTCAAGAAATTCTCCGCTAATTAAAAATAAATATTTAGGGGCTTCTCTGGTGGCTCAGATAGTTATTGAAAAGCAGAGATATTACTTTACCAACAAATGTCCATCTAGTCAAGGCTATGGTTTTTCCTGTGGTCATGTATGGATGTGAGAGTTGGACTGTGAAGAAGGCTGAGCGCCAAAGAATTGATGCTTTTGAACTGTGGTGTTGGAGAAGACTCTTGAGAGTCCCTTGGACTGCAAGGAGGTCCAACCAATCCATCCTAAAGGAGGTCAGTCCTTGGGTGTTCATTGGAAAGACTGATGCTGAAGCTGAAACTCCAATACTTTGGCCACCTCGTGCGAAGAGTTGACTCATTGGAAAAGACCCTGATGCTGGGAGGGATTGAGGGCAGGAGGAGAAGGGGACGACAGAGGATGAGATGGCTGGATGGCATCACCGACTCGATGGACATGAGTCTGAGTGAACTCCGGGAGTTGGTGATTGACAGGGAGGTCTGGTGTGCTGCAATTCATGGGGTCGCAATGAGTCAGACACGACTGAGTGACTGAACTGAACTGAACTGAACTGGTGGCTCAGTGGTAAAGAGTCTGCCTGACAGTGCGGGAGACGTGGGTTCAATCCCTGATCCAAGAGGACCCCACATGCCACGGAGCAACTAAACCCCTGCACCACAACTACTGAGCCTGTGCTCTAGAGTCCAGGAGCTGCAAGTGCTGAGCCCATGTGCCACAACTACTGAAGCACATGAGCCTTCTAAGGCTCTGCAACAAGAAAAGCCACCACAATGAGAAGCTTGAGCACCTCAACTAGAGTCTAGCCCCTGCCTGCTGCAAGTAGAGAAAAGTGCGCACAGAAATGAAGACCCAGCCCCAATTTTTTTTAGTTTTAAAAAATAAATATGTTTTTAAATCTCTTAATAATCATGGGAGGTAAATAGATTGATGAGTCCCCTATTTTATAGATGGAGAAACTGAGTCACAAAGAAGGCTCATCCAGGGTCATATAGCTAGAAAAGGACAGATCCAGAATTCAGTCCTAGGACAAGTGATAGAGTGTAATAGCCAAAAGCTGGTCTCTATGTGAATGTGTGAAAGTCACTCAGTCATGTCTGACTTTTTGCAACCCGATGGACTGTACAGTTCACGGAATTCTCCAGGCCAGAATACTGGAGTGGGTAGCCTTTCCCTTCTCCCAGGGATCTTCCCAACCCAGGAACTGAACCCAGGTCTCCCAAATTGCAGCTGGATTCTTTACCAGTTGAGTCACAAGAGAAGGCCAGTCTCTATAATAAGACTCATCTGAATTCAAGAGTCAGATGTGTGTCATTTATGACTATTTCTCCCAGAAATGTTCAAGCTCATCCTAAAAGTGGGGGAAAAGGCAAGTCAAAATTAAGGACATTTTGCAAAACAAAATATTTTATATGTTTAGGAGTTCTAGACTTCAAAAATGCCAGTGTCTTGATTCGTGTTCATGTTTGGCAGTGAAAGTTGCTTAGTCATGTCCGACTCTTTGCAACCCCATGGACTATAGAGTCCATGAAATTCTCTAGGCCAGAATACTGGAGTGAATAGCCTTCCCCTTCTCCACGGGATCTTCCCAACCCAGGGATCAAACCCAGGTCCCCTACATTCCAGGTGGATTCTCTACCAGCTGAGGCACTAGAGAAGCCCAAGAATACTGGAGTGGGTAGCCTACCCCTTCTCCAACAGATCTTCCCAAGCCAGGAATCGAACCAGGGCCTTCTGCATTACAGGCAGATTCTTTATCAACTGAGCTATCAGGGAAGCCCGATGTTTGGCAGAAACCAATACAATACTATAAAGCAATTATCCTTTCTAAATACATTCAATTATTTTTAAAACGACAATGTCATAGGTGATGGGAGTGGCTTTTTTTAACAGAATATGGTTGTTTTATGTAATTGAAATATTTTTCCAGTTCATTACAAGTGTGAAAAAACACTCAAAACGCTGGTTGTTTATTTCATTTTAGTTGGATTAACACATTCTCTCACTTGGAAAACAAGCAGACAAAAAACGCCAATGTCATGAAAGACCAAAGAAATAAATAAAAGACTGGGGAGCTCCCGCAAAGTAAGAGAGACACTAAGGACATGAATGCAATGCGTGAGTCCCCTGATAACATCCTGGGGATGAAAAGGCTGTAGTAAACGTAATTGGGGCCATCAGGGAGCTTGGAAAACGCACTGTATTAGGTAATAATTTTGTATCAATGTTCAACTCCCTGACTGTGATAATGATACAGTGGTGAGGGAAAAAAAAGTGTCTTGGCTCTTCCGATATGCATGCTAAAGTACTTATAGGAAGAATTTTTAAAATTTATTTTTAATTGGAGGATAATTGTTTACAATGTTGTGCTGGTTTCTGCCATACAACAATGTGAATCTGCTCTAAGTGTACTTATGTCCCCTCCCTCTTGAATCTCCCTGCCACCTTCTACCCCTTCTCGCCTCTCTAGGCCATCAGAGTACCAGGGTGATCTCTCTGTGTTATACAGCAACTTCCCATTAGCTATCTATTCTGCACATGGTTCTGGAAGAGGGCAGGCAACACACTCCAGTATTCTTGACTGGGGAATCCCATGGACAGAGGAGCCTGGCGGGCTACAGTCCATGGGGTTGTAAAGAGTTGGACACGACTGAAGCAACTTAGCATAGCATTACACATGGCAGTGTGTATGTTTCCACGCTACCCTCTCAGTTTGTCCCGCCTTCTCCTTCCCACACTGTGCCCACAAGTCTGTTCTCTATGTCTTCGTCTCTAATATCCTGCAAATAGGTTCATTGGTACCACTTTTCTAAATTATAGGAAAGATCTTGATATCTGTGAATTACTCCTAAATAGTGCAAAATAAATGTGTGTGTGTGTGTGTGTGTGCGCGCGCGCGTGCAGAGAGGGAGAGAAAGAAAGCAAAAGAGGAAAAATATTAACAACCAATCAGTAAAACCAGGTGAAAGGCCCACAGATATTCATGACACTATTTCAGTAACATCTCAGTAATTTTTCAGAAATAAAAAAAACGGAGGGAGGAAAAATTTTCAGAATAAAAAGTTTGGGGGAGAAAAAGATATGTGGAATGAGTGAACAGTCCCTAACCTTTGGGGGAGTTAAGGATCTGTTTGAAGCTCAAATGAAATTTGAGACACCTTCCTCAAAAAAAAAAAACGCAGATATATGCAAAATTCTAGATTTTTTTCCAGAGAATTCAAAGCTCCTCAAGGATCCACAAACCACAGGTAGGATCCATGAGCCTTATCAATGGGCTTAAGAGGTCTAAAAGATAGCCCCAAATTGCACGGCAACAAATAGAACACTTGAAAAGCCTCTGGATTCTCCATGAAATGGTCATTAAACAGGTTAAGAAGAGCTAAGTCTTTTTAAATGGGGGTATAGTTGCTTTACAATGTGGTGCTCATTTCTGCCATACAGCAAGGTGAATCAGCTCTATGTGTATATATGTGTATATACATATCTCCCCTCTTGTTTGGGTTTCTTTCCCATTTAGGTCACCGCAGAGCATTAAGCAGAGCTCCCTGCGCTATACGGCAGGCTCTCACTAGGCTTCTGTCTCACACATGTTAGTGGATACACGCCAGCCCCAATCTCCCAGTCCATCCCACACTCCCTCTTTCCCACCTTGGTGTCTCTCCACACTGGTTCTCTATGTCTGTGTCTCTATGTCTGCCTTACAAAAAGAACTAACTCTTGATGTCTGACAAAAACAGAGACTCTGCCATTCTATGATACCAGATGAGAACTAAACCTCAGTTTCTCCCATCTGTGAAATGGGAACTCAGAGCTGAGCGAATGACCTACAGTCCTAGTGATAATATGTCTGGCACTTAACAAGCGCTTTGCAAGTGATCACTGAAGCTACTGTTGTTAATATTATTCTCATTGTTGGCGATAAGAAAAACAAGTTTAAAGCCAGTTGCTCCATAGTGCCTCTTGGAGCGGTTATTCTGGATGGAGGAAAAGGGGTCCTAAGGTGGAGCTTCAGAGAGGGTCCAAGTTAGACTCTGAAAGACTGGGGTTAGGGGTACGTTGACCCTTACCGTAAGCCCCCTGAAAGCTTTCTTTTCTGTAATCCGGTACAGTCCTTCTGCTGTCATGATTTTAATATGCTTGACTTCAACATTATACCTGCAAGCAGGGAAACAGAGCAAGATGTCACTGAGACCTGAGTCAGGGAATTCAGGCCCATTTCCTGTCGCATCTCAGCCCATCCCCCGCCTCCCGCCCCAACCAAGGAAGAAGGGTACTTGGCTATTGGAGGGAACAGGCAACCACTGGCAACCAACAGAATCCCTTCCCTGGAGACTTTGCTGTTCTAAGCCTTCATTTCTTCCTCTGTGTAATAGGAATCATCTTCTTTAACTCGGGGTTGTTGAGAAGTCAAATAGACTCTGTAAGCAAGGCATCCTTCTAGAATAGATTGAATGAAATCTCCACTTCGACCAATATAAAGGACCATAGAATCTAAAGGGCGTAGAAGAGAATCCATTCCCACCAATAGGGCGGGAAAAGACATGAATTGGCAGGAGTGGTTCTGTTTACATGAAGAACTAGATAACCAAAAAAAATCTCCTACTTCAAAAAACCCCTAGAAATGCTGAGAGAAGAATGCTGAACTCTTAAAAACGAAAAAAAAAGTAAGGGAAATCCCCCAAAGGACAAAATGAGGATGAAACTTAAAAGTCTGTGTCAATTCAATTTTGGCTGGGCAATGCAGCTTGCAGGGTCTCCAACCAGGGATCCAACGAGGGCCCTCAGCAGTCCTGACACTGGAAAGTAAAAGTGTTAGTTGCTTAATCGTGTGCAACTCTTTGTGACCCCGTGGACTGTAGCCCACCAGGCTCCTCTGTCCATGGAATTCTCCAGGCAAGAATACTGGGGTGAGTTGCCATTTCCTTCTCCAGGGGATCTTTCTGACCAAGGGATTAAACCTGGGTCTCCCACATTGCAAGCAGGGCAGCCCCCAACTGACCACCAGGGAATTCCCTAGAGCGTACATCTGGATCACATAGAAATATGAGATGAGTTATTGTGTCCTTGTTGGGTAGAGAGTTGGCACTGAGACACACCTTCATTCCCAAAAGCTGGACTATCATGTCAAAAACCCAGGGGGGAGAAGGTGTTCTAGAAAAACTCCACCCATCAGCACAGCAGGGGCCATGTGAAAGCTTGTTTGTCTCAGACTCAAAATAGAGAAGTCACACTTAAGAATTCATCACCTTAACTTCACCTTCTTATGGGTTTAGCGTTTATACTTAAACCACCTGTACAGACTGGGAAACTAAGGAATGAAACAGAGCTATTTTAATCTGATAAAGAAGTAAACTTGTTGGTGATTCCCAACGGAAGCAAATGCAAAATCTCTGGAGACCCAAGCAGCAAAGATACCCATGGGGAAAGCCCCACTTATCATCACAAGACAAAATGAAAAAACCAACAAGGAAACGAGTCACCACAAGAAAGAAGCTGCACCCAAAACAAACAGAAAGGCAGCACAGCCAGGGTCTGCAAGACTTGGATCCAGACTGCATTTCTGCCTCTTATGGCATGACCGATCAATGGACATGAGTTGGAGCAAACTCCGGGAGATGGTGAAGGACAGGGAAGCCTGGTGTGTTGCAGTCCATGGGGCCACAAAGAGGCGGACACTGCATAGCCACTGAACAACACAAAGAGTATGCTTAATGTCCCCTTAGAGCCTTGCTTAAGAAGCATATCTTTTTTCTGTGGGTTACCAATCAATGAAAAGAAATAAAAAACAAAAATTAAAAACACACAAGACCCTATAGGAGTTCAATAAAAGTGACTGTTGTTAACGTACAATAGTCAATCATCTTGACAGGGACAGAGTAAAGGGGCAAAATAGGTGATTAAACAGTCAATCCCACTAGGGGATTGTACATAGAAAAATATGGGAGACCCCTGTAAGTTAATGATTACTCAAGAAAGCAGATTTGCTTAACCACAAAACCAAGCAGGCTTGCTTAGCCACACAGCCATGTAACAGAGGCTCGGGACATGACCCAAAACAATAAAACAATGGTGGCATGAGCCCCACCTCCTGCCCAGTGAGCGCAGGAAGTTAATGAATCCTAGGACATGCTCTCTGCTCACAAGAAGAACAATAATTTGCAGACCACACAGGGACAAGAAAACTCCCCTGCTCAACCTGGGGGAGGAGGAGCTGACGCTGGAAGCATGACAGCTATCTACTCAGGAAAGTCAAAGAAGTTCTCTTCCCCCTCCCCACCGGTCCTTTGTTTATGAAATTGTAGCCCAGTGAGTTCTTCACTTCAGTTCAGTTCAGTCACTCAGTCGTGTCCAACTCTTCGCGATCCCGTGAATTGCAGCACGCCAGGCCTCCCTGTCCATCACCATCTCCCGGAGTTCACTCAGACTCACGTCCATCGAGTCAGTGATGCCATCCAGCCATCTCATCCTCTGTCGTCCCCTTCTCCTCCTGCCCCCAATCCCTCCCAGCATCAGAGTCTCTTCCAATGAGTCAACTCTTCGCATGAAGTGGCCAAAGTACTGGAGTTTCAGCTTTAGCATCAGTCCTTCCAAAGAACACCCAGGGCTGATCTCCTTCAGAATGGACTGGTTGGATCTCCTTGCAGTCCAAGGGACTCTCAAGAGTCTTCTCCAACACCACAGTTCAAACACATCAATTCTTTGGCGCTCAGCTTTTTTCACAGTCCAACTCTCACATCCATACATGACCACAGGAAAAACCATAGCCTTGACTAGATGGACCTCAGTCGGCAAAGTAATGTCTCTGCTTTTTAATATGCTATGTAGGTTGGTCATAACTTTCCTTCCAAGGGGTAAGTGTCTTTTAATTTCATGGCTGCAGTCACCATCTGCAGTGATTCTGGAGCCCAAAAAAATAAAGTCTGACACTGTTTCCACTGTTTCCCCATCTATTTGCCATGAAGTGATGGGACCAGATGCCATGATCTTCGTTTTCTGAATGTTGAGCTTTAAGCCAACTTTTTCACTCTCTTCTTTCACTGTCATCAAGAGGCTTTTTAGTTCTTCTTCACTTTCTGCCATAAGTGTGGTGTCATCTGCATATCTGAGGTTATTGATCTTTCTCCTGCCAATCTTGATTCCAGCTTGTGCGGCAGAGCATTTCTGGCCCACCCTTTTGTAAACCTCACAAGCATCCCATCCTAATAAGTCACCTCATATCTATCACTTTGCCTCTCGCTGAATTCTTTTCCTGTGCTGAGACATAAAGGACTGGTACTGGCGCTCCTCAGAGCCCTCGGAAACAATACCCAAATTGTTTCATCCTTCCCAAGCACCTGAAGTGCTCAGCTCACAAGGGGAAACAGGCCAGGAAAAAAGAAATTACTTAATGCTGATGGCAAATTCTGCAGCATCCTTCACCCTCTGCCGCACCAAGAACGTCCCATCCGAGCGGTTGGTAAGAATGCTTTCCGCCCCGGCTCGCTCCATGGGGCCAGCGTACCTGTCAAAACATACCAAGAAGAGAGGTTCACATAACTCTGATAGGTAAACCTGGGGGAGGCAGTGGCCATTAGACACCGTAAGTCACGCCCAAGCTTTCACAGTTGGATTGCAGGAGACAACACAAGCCTTTGGGTGTAGCTATGTCTCAGTGCAATACAGGAAGAAATATATTTGCTCTCTGTGCTCTCCACCCTTTCCTGGCATGCTGCTGCTGCTGCTGCTGCTGCTGCTGCTGCTGCTAAGTCACTTCAGTCGTGTCCGACTCTGTGCGACCCCATAGACACCAGAGCCCACCAGGCTCCCCCGTCCCTGGGATTCTCCAGGCAAGAACACTGGAGTGGGTTGCCATTTCCTTCTCCAGTGCATGAAAGTGAAAAATGAAAGTGAAGTCGCTCAGTCGTGTCCGACTTTTCACAACGCCATGGACTGCAGCCCACCAGGTTCCTCTGCCCATGGGATTTTCCAGGCAAGAGTACTGGAGTGGGTTGCTATTGCCTTCTCCATATAACTCCTAAAACCTTTGGCATCTCCAAAGTAATATATCTTTTTAAAATTTTTATTTATTTTTATTTTTGTCTGTGTTGGGTCTTTGTTGTCTGTGTAGGTTTTTCTCTAGTTGTGGCACATGAGCTCAGTCGTTGCGGCTCCCGGCCTCTGGAGCACAGGCTCAATAGTTGGGGCACATGGGTTTAGTTGCTCCACAGCATGTGGGATATTCCCGGATCAGAGATAGAACCTGTTTCTCCTTCATTGACAGGCAGATTCTTTACCTCTGAGCCACCAGGGAAGCCCAAGCTGACTGGGGCTCTTCTCTTTTTAATATTTACCTTTTTTTACTTGGCTGCCCTGGGTCTTAGTTGAGGCATGTAGGATCATCAGTCTTTGGCGCAGCTTGCAAACTATTAGCTGCATGTGGGATCTAGTTCCCTGACCAGGGATCAAATTCAGGCCCCCTGCATGGGGAGTTTGGAGTCTTAGCCACTAGACCAGGGAAGCCCCTGGGGGCTCTTTAATAGCCTCAGGATGAGGCTTAGTAGTCAGAAGAGCCATGTGATTAGAGGCTTGAAATTTTCAGCCCTGCCCCACCTCCACACCTGCGGAGATGGAGGTTGAGTCCATCACTAACGACCCATAATTTAATCAATCTTGCCTATATAAAGATGCCTCAACCGAACTCCAACCAAATCATTTTTTTTTTGTGGGGGTGTGGGGGTGGGGGTGGGGGTGGGGATTCCCAACCACCACCACTCGTCTTGTGGAATCCTACTTCCTTGACAGTTAGAACTGGACATGGAACAACAGACTGGTTCCAAATAGGAAAAGGAGTACGTCAAGGCTGTATATTGTCATCCTGCTTATTTAACTTATATGCGAGGTACATCATGAGAAACACTGGACTGGAAGAAACACAAGCTGGAATCAAGATTGCCGGGAGAAATATCAATAACCTCAGATATGCAGATGACACCACCCTTATGGCAGAAAGTGAAGAGGAACTAAAAAGCCTCTTGATGACAGTGAAAGAGGAGAGTGAAAAAGTTGGCCTAAAGCTCAACATTCAGAAAACGAAGATCATGGCATCTGGTCCCATCACTTCATGGCAAATAGATGGGGAAACAGTGGAAACAGTGTCAGACTTTATTTTTTGGGGCTCCAAAATCACTGCAGTTGGTGACTGCAGCCATGAAATTAAAAGATGCTTACTCCTTGGAGGAAAAGTTATGACCAACTTAGATAGTATATTCAAAAGCAGAGACATTACTTGGCCGACTGAGGTCTGTCTAGTCAAGGCTATGGTTTTTCCTGTGGTCATGTATGGATGTGAGAGTTGGACTGTGAAGAAGGCTGAGCGCCAAAGAATTGATGCTTTTGAACTGTGGTGTTGGAGAAGACTCTTGACAGTTCCTTGGACTGAAAGGAGATCCAACTAGTCCATTCTGAAGGAGATCAACCCTGGGATTTCTTTGGAAGGACTGATCCTAAAGCTGAAACTCCAGTACTTTGGCCACCTCATGAGAAGAGTTGACTCATTGGAAAAAACTCTGATGCTGGGAGGGATTGGGGGCAGGAGGAGAAGGGGACGACCGAGGATGAGATGGATGGATGGCATCATGGACTCGATGGACGTGAGTGAACTCACGAGATGGTGATGAACAGGGAGGCCTGGCATGCTGCAATTCATGGGGTCGCAAAGAATTGGACACGACTGAGCGACTGAACTGAACTGAACTTCCTTGACCAGGGATCGAACCTGTGCCCTCTGCATGGGAAGTGCAAAGTCTTAACCACTGGACTACCAGGGAAGTGCAAAGTCTTAACCACTGGACTACCAGGGAAGTCCCAACCAAAGTGTTTGGAGAGATTCCAGGTTGGTGAACACTGAGAGATACCAGAGGTGGGGTGGGTGGGTGCAAGCCCAGAAAGGGTGTGGAAGCCCAGTCCTATTTCCCCATACCTTGCCCCAAGCAACTCTTCCATCTGACTGATCCGGATTTGAATCCTTTGATAATAAACAGTCTAGTAAGGAAACTGTTTCTACAAATTCTGGGAGTTTGTGTTAGCAAATTATCAAACCCAAGGAGGGGGCTATGGGAAGCTCCCATTTGTAGCTGGTGGGTCAGAAGTCTGGGTGACCCAGGCTTGTGACTGTCATCTGAAGTGGAGGGCTGTCTTTTGAAGTGTGTTAGTCACTCAGTTGTGTCCAGCTCTTTGCAACTCTATGGGTTGCAGCCCACCAGGCTCCTCTGTCCATAGGATTCTCTAGGCAAGAATACTGGAGTGGGTTGCCATTTCCTTCTCCAGGGAATCTTCCCAACACAAAGATTGAACCCAGGTCTCCTGCACTGCACGTGGATTTTTTTTTACCATGTGAGCTAGGTAAACCAAGCTAGAAACCAAGCCCTTAATCTATGGGATTTGTCGCTAACTCCAGACAAATCGTGTCCGAATCGAATAGAATCGTAGCACACCCAAGCTGGTGTCTGTAGAATTAGAGAATTGTCAGGTGCGGAGAATTAAAACACACACACACACACACACACACACATTTGGTTTCAGAACTATTGAGAGTATGAGTATAGAAAAACAGGTGTGGGGTTTTTTTTCCCTTTTACTCTGAAATTTGGCATTTCTGGAAAAGTATTACTGAGTGTCCACTGTCTGCCCATCTTTGTGGTCACCAGGATGGAAACAGGATAAGGAGAGTGAGACATAGCCTCAGGTACAAAAATTAAAGGGCAAGCCAAAAAAGTCAGTCAACAGGATAAATAACAACAAAGAAAATAAGTAGCACTTTAATGCAATATTTTCTAAATCGCGAAAGCAGCCATACAAAGGAATGAAATACTGATTAAATGCTATAAGATGAATGAACCCTGAAAACATGGTGCTGAGTGAGAGAAGCCAGTCACAAAGGGCACACAGTGCAGAATTCCATTTATATGAAGCACCCAGAACTGGCAAATTCATAGACACAGAAAGTGTGTTCATGGTTGTCAGGGCTTGGGGAGGGAGAGGAAGGGTCACTGCTAACAAGGGGGGCATTTCTTTTGGGGGTAATGAAAATGTTTCGGAGCTAGAGAGAGGTGCTGGTTGCATACCATTGTAAATGTACATTTAATATAAATGTGAAAAATAAATAAAGATGTGACTATGAATATAATTATGCTGTAAGTGCAAATATACAGTGGAAATAATATATATTAATTATAGATAATATATAATTATATATGATGTATAGGCAAGAACATGAATATATTAATAGCATACATTTAAGTATATAACAAAAATATATATTAACTATAGATAACACATAATTATAAGTGATATATAAATATGAAGTCAATGTGTTAATGTTATAAATATAAACAATATATAACAAGTAATATATATTAATTATATACTATATAATTATAGATAGATGTATGGAATTAGTATGAAATGAATGTGTATGTAAATATATAACAATTTATATTATTACCATATAATTACAGATAATATATGTGTGAATATGCCTATATGCTCTAAGTGTGAATATAACATAAATAATGTATGTTAATCATACATTTTTGTTGTTAAATCGCTAAATAATGTCTGACTCTTTGCAATCCCATGCAGTATAGCTGGCCAGGCTTCTTTGTCCATGGGATTTCCCAGGCAAGAATACTGAAGTGGGTTGCCATTTCCTTCTCCAGGGGACCTTCCTGACTCAGGGATCAAACCCGCATCTCCTGCATTGTCAAATATTGGCAGGTAGATTCTTTACTGCTGAGCCACCAGGGCTTCCCATAATATAAACATATAACCTAATATGTATTAATTATATATATAATTACATTATATATTTTAATATATAGCTAACTATATTATTCAATATATAATTATATTGATAAATGTGAAAATGTAATATAGGTGTAAATAATAACATAAATGCCACTTTAACTGGTTAGTTTTATGTCATGTGAATTTTACCTCAATTTTAAAACTAAATTGAAAAAAAATCTGTGATGAATAAAATGTCAAAACTTTAAGTAAGGACAAGATCTGACTCTGCACGTGCCTGGCTGACCACAATTCACCTTTCCCTACTCCCAGCCCTGTCATATCCTGCCTTGATTTACAGTTTTGATAGTTTGCCCATCATAGCTGTTTTTTTCCCCATTGCTTTTGTTTTTTTTAAGTGAAAGTGAAGTCGCTCAGTCGTGTCGGACTCTTTGCGACACCATGGACTGGAGCCCATCAGGCTCCTCCGTCCATGGGATTTTCCAGGCAAGAGTGCTAGAGCGGATTGCCATCGCATTAAAAGAGTATGGCTCGCACAAAAAAAAAAAAAAAAAGTGTGGCTCTCAAAGTCTGAGTTTCCGGCACCCCCTTAAACCCTCGTTGCACCCAAAGTCAGGGTCTCGCTCTCTCCTCGCCCCAGCTCTGGCCGTAGTGGCCTCATTTTACCGCATCTGGCCGGGCAGGGATAGAGTGAGCACCCTGCCTCAGGTGAGCACAGTTCAAACCCTGGATCCGCCACCCAGTTGCCCTGTGACCTCGGGACCCGAGTGTGCTTCTCTCAGTCTTAATGTCCTTCTCTGAAAAGAGGAGATAAAACTGCCCATCACAGAGGAACATTTTCGACAAAAGGCAAAGACGCAGTTGAAGCACCTCATACGTGGTGAGTGTTCACCACACGGTGGCGTTATTAGACCCTTTGTGTAATAAAGTTGGGCTTCGAAGTCCGGCAGTCTTGGGTTCGAATCCCACCTCTTTCACTTCCTTGCTTTGCGACACTGAAGAAGTTACTTGCTGCTCTCTGAGTCCTGGTTTCCTCCATTGCAGAAAGAGATTAAGAAGAGTATGCACTCAAAGCATTATTCAAGAATTGCCCTCAAAATGCTGACCCAGTGGTCATAAAAACAGCATCACAGTGCATCAAGTCTAAGATACCAATCATTGTAAAATACACCATGCTTTCACGGGCAATTATGAAATAAAAATTACTGGTTTCCCTAGTGGCTCAGATGGTAAAGAATCTGCCCAGAGAAGGGAATGGCTACCCACTCCAGTATTCTTGCTTGGACAGAGGAACCTGGCAGATTGCAGTCCAAGAGGTCACAGAGTCTGACACGACTGAGTGACTTGGCACACACACGCACCCATAAAATTAGGCAGAAGAACTGAGACACCACTAATTGTAAGAGCCATTCCAATGCCAGAGGCATTAAATAATGAGAGGGAAAAATATGCATTTTAGAATGGGTGAAATGTGGTCATAACAGCTAATGCTAATAGGAATAGCTCATTCTTATTAAGCTTTTAATAAGCTTAAAAGCTTATTATCTATCTATCTATCTATCTATTTTTTGGATAGATAATAAAGTGCTTTTTGCATGTCAGGAATAGAGCTAAGCACTTTACAGGCTCATGGAAACTTTTTAACAGCCCTATGAATCAGATATTGTTACCAATCTGTTTTCCAGGGAGGAAAGCTGAAGCGCAGAGAAGCTGAGTTACTGGCTAAAGGTCACACAGCTGGATAATGTTAGAGTCAGGATTGGAACCGAAGTCAGTGGGCTCCAAAGCAACAGTATAAACCTCCATCCCTCACTGTACTCTAAGCAGTAGGTTCTCAGAAAAAGGCAGGTGGAGAAGGAGAAGAAGCTCCCATTATATTATCACCATCATTTTCTTTCCATGAGAACCTAATATCCCAAAGTCAAGGACCCTCTTTGGTCTGTGCTCTCTCCTCAGCAGCCCCCGGTGTAGGGCTGGACCCAGCAGTTAAGGCTGAAGAATGAATAACTGACTTGTTATTCATTCATTAAGGCTGAAAGTTTGAAGAATGAATAACTGACTTGTTTGCAGCCCCTTGTGGCACCCCAATGTCCAGCCCAAACATCCACCCCAATACACCCCAAGTTAAAAATAAGAAAGATGGTTCTTACTCACCAGAGATGAACGGACAGGTCCTGGGGGGGACCCTGGGGACACAGACAAAGACCGAGAGTTAGGGGAAGGGGTCAGCATGGCAACAGACTTCAGGACACTGCATTCACTCATTCCACCATCATGTATTGGGTGTCTATTATGTGCCAGGCACTGTGCTCTTCTCTGGAAATACAGCCCCAGAATCCAGTGGGAGAGATCAGCCCACCCCTCCCAAATGAATCAGCTTTAAAGAGGCAGCTACGAGTGTAGGCAGTAACTGGAAAGACATTCAGATCTTGACGTGTGAATTCTTGGCTCCTTGGGAAAATGGTCGATTCCAAGATTGGGGCAGAAAGAGTACAAGAGCAGTCTGCTCTTGTGCTAAAAAGTAAGGAAGAGCTCAGAGAACAATGAGGTTATGTCAGAAGGACAGAGGAGCCAGCCTGAAGGGGCTCCCACTGGTCCAGTGAACCAGTGAAGTTGCCCAATCATGTCCAGCTCTTTGCGACCCCCATGGACTATAGCCTCCCAGGCTCCTCCATCCACGGAATTTTCCAGGCAAGCGTACTGGAGTGGGTTGCCATTTCCTTCTCCAGGGGATCTTCCACACCCAGGGATCAAACCCAGGTCTCCTGCATTACAGGCAGATGCTTTACTTTCTGAGCCACCAGGGAAGACCTAAGCCCACTGGTCCAGGCCGGGACAATATTAAAATAAAAATCCAGGAACATTTCCTGAGATAGATAACAAACAGATACACAGATAGATGCATAGATGATTGATAGATACAGAGATGGCTATATAGATAGATACACAGATAATGGATGCATACACAAGGACATAGATGCACAGATGATTGACTGGTACATACATAGATACACAGATGAATACATAGATGATTACTAGATCCATAGATAATTGATACATAGATGCAAATCGATACATGGATAGACACACAGATACACAGATATGCAGGTGAGTAATAGATTCATAGATACAAAGATGATTGATTGATTGATACATACATAATACACAGATACATAGAAAAGACAGTTCTTTATAATAGAATATCAGCTAATAACTTAGGAGGAATGATGGAGTTAGAAATTCATAATGCAACTCCACAATGGAGAAAGGACCCCAAGCCAAAAAAAAAAAAGCAAAAGATATTTTTTGGAAAATTGGTAAAGTGTAAATACATACTGAATTATGTAATATATAATTTATATATTATAATTTCTAATATGTGATAATTTATAATAGTAGAATGCCCATGCTGAATTTCATGTTTTCAAAAATCATGCTACGTATATACAAGAGAAAGTTACTCTTCTTGGCAGGTATTCAGATTAAAGGGGAAATGTGTCTGTAAACTTACCTTGAAGAGTCTCAAGAAAAAATAAATAATAGATATTTTCTAAATAAATAAAATGTTCAGAGAAAGATGACAGAGCCAATGAGACAAAATGTTAACAATTGGTGATCTGACTAACATATACATGAGCGTTCTTTGCATGATTCTCGACTTTTCTGGAAGTCTGAAATAACATAAAATGAAAGGAAAAAAATGGGAGGGACTGTCTCTCTGCAGGCTCCTACGAGGGCTACAAAGCAGGCAGTGGGGTAGTGAGGAAGCGTGAGGTTTGGGAGAGTGGGGAAGATTTGAAGTCATTATCAAGATGAGGAAATCAAGAGAGTGGGAAACAGGTGAAGAAAGACAAGCGCCGGGCAGACCGGGGGGCAGGTCTGCTCCCTGCGCAAGGAGGCACAGGGGACGTGACCCCATAGAGGACTCTGTTTGGTGCCTCTGAAGGAATGTAGGCGTTGGCCAGCCTTCTGAACCCCTGCTCCTTCCCCAGGTGATGGAGAAGATTCAAGGATGGAGGTTCTTTAAAAAGCTAAAAATAGAGCTACCATATGACTCTGAAATCCCACTCTTAGGCACATATACAGAGAAAAACATGGTCCAAAAGGATACAGTTCAGTTCAGTTCAGTTCAGTCGCTCAGTCGTGTCCGACTCTTTGTGACCCCATGAATAGCAGCACGCCAGGCCTCCCTGTCCATCACCAACTCCCAGAGCTCACTCAGACTCACGTCCATCGAGTCAGTGATGCCATCCAGCCATCTCATCCTCTGTCGTCCCCTTCTCCTCCTGCCCCCAATCCCTCCCAATATCAAAGTCTTTTCCAGTGAGTCAACTCTTCGCATGAGGTGGCCAAAGTACTGGAGATTCAGCTTTAGCATCATTCCTTCCAAAGAAATCCCACTGTTAATCTCCTTCAGAATGGACTGGTTGGATCTCCTTGCAGTCCAAGGGACTCTCAAGAGTCTTCTCCAACACCACAGTTCAAACGCATCAATTCTTCTGCGCTCAGCCTTCTTCACAGTCCAACTCTCACATCCATACATGACTACTGGAAAAACCATAGCCTTGACTGGACGGACCTTAGTTGGCAAAGTAACATCTCTGCTTTTGAATATACTATCTAGGTTGGTCATAACTTTTCTGCCAAGAAGTAAGCGTCTTTTAATTTCATGGCTGCAATCACCATCTGCAGTGATTCTGGAGCGCAAGAAAATAAAGTCTGACACTGTTTCCACTGTTTCTCCATCTATTTCCCATGGAGTGATGGCACCGGATGCCATGATCTTTGTTTTCTGAATGTTGAGCTTTAGGCCAACTTTTTCTCTCTCCTCTTTTTACTTTCATCAAGAGGCTTTTTAGCTCCTCTTCACTTTCTGCCATAAGGGTAGTGTCATCTGCATATCTGAGGTTATTGATATTTCTCCTGGCAATCTTGATTCCAGCTTGTGTTTCTTCCAGTCCAGCGTTTCTCATGACGTACCTTGCATAGAAGTTAAATAAGCAGGGTGACAATATACAGCCTTGACGTACTCCTTTTCCTATTTGGAACCAGTCTGTTGTTCCAAGTCCAGTTCTAACTGTTGCTTCCTGGCCTGCATACAGACCCCAATATTCATTGCTGTGCTGTTTACAATAGCCAAGACATGGAAGCAGCCTAAATGTCCATTGTCAGAGGAATGGACAAAGAAGATGTGGTACGTATATAAAATGAAATATTACCCAGCCATTAAAAAGAACAAAATAATGTCATTTGCAGCAATATAGACGGAACTAGAGATTGGCTTCTCTGGTGGCTTAGATGGTAAAGAATCCGCCTGTAATGTGGGAGACCTGGGTTCGAGTCCTGGATTGGGAAGATCCCCTGGAGGAGGGCATGGCAACCCACTCCAGTATTCTCGCCTGGAGAATCCCCATGGACAGAGGAGCCTGAGGGCTACAGTCCATGGGGTCACAAAGAGTCAGACATGACTGAGCAACTAAGCACAGAGATTGTCATACTGAGTGAAATAAGTCAGACAGAGAAGCAGAGGCATTGTATGACATCCATTTTATGCTAAATCTAAAAAGACATGATACAAATGAACTTATTTAGAAAACAGAAACAGACTCACAGGCACTTAGAGAATAGACTTATGGTTGCTGAGGAAAGGATGGGAGGAAGGGAGGGTTGGGAAGTTTGGTAAGGACATGTATACCCTGCTATATTTAAAATAGATAACCAACAAGGATCTGCTGTATAGCACAGGGAACTCTGCTCAGTGTTATGTGGCAGCCTGGTTGGGAGCAGGGTTTGGGGGAGAATGGATACATGTATGTATGACTGAGTCCCTTTTCTGTCCACCTGAAACGATCACAACATTGTTCACTGGCTATACTCCAAAACAAAATTAAAGGTTAATTTTAAAAAGTCATATGTTCATGTGTATGTAATAAAAACTGAAATGTTAAAAATAAAAAGAACCAGGAGAAAAAGACTGGTCATCCTTACCAGGGTGAACCCCTCTCTGGGCTCAGTCAGCAAGGTAGGGAGTGACATGCCATGATGGGCAGCCCCTCCTGATCTCAGGAGCATTCCCCTCGATGCTTCCCACCCTCACAGGACCCTCTCTGCACCCCCGTGCCCTCACTCCAACCAGACTGAGGCACTCACATGCACGTAGGGCTTGACCCTATTGCAGGGAAACCAGCCGACTTCATTGGTAGACGTATTCCTTCCCTAAAAAGATGGAAGGGAGAGATGGACAGAGAGGTTACAGGCAGCCACAATGCTTGTGTGTATCCATCTCTCACCCAACAGCCACTCTGCTTGGCCATCTATCTCTCCATGACCTGGAATGACCCAGAGAGGGACCAACCAGTATCAACTTCTGGGAATACCACCAGCCCAGAAGGGCCAGGTCAGCCCCAGAAATCCCCATAGACATCACCCTGCCTGGAGCAAACTTCCATTGCCAGAGTCCAGTGGGAGCATGATCCCATTCCCAAGGCCACCTACACCCTAACCCCACGTTCAGGTCCTTCCCAGTCATTCCCATGGCCCCAGCCTGTACCTCCCACCAGTTCTGTTCGGCTTCAGCCTTAGTGAGCTCCACAATGTCTCCCATGCTGAGGCGTAGAAAAGGTCCAATGGCTCCAGGGGGTGGAGGCAGCCCATAGTATTCCTGGCACACCTCCATCTTGGGCAGGCCTGGAGGGGAGGGGAGGGGATGATACAGTGAAAGTCCAGGACTTTCAAACCCAAGTCTCGCCACCCAACAGGATGGCAAAAGTTTAAAAGACAGACAATACCAAGTGGCAGCAAAGATGTGGAGCAACTGGAAGCCACGTGGATTCCTGGATTCTTTTCTTTTTTTTTTAATTTGAAGAAGTTTTTAATATGAAAACATCTAAAATAATTTTTTTTTTGCATAAATGGGAAGGGTGGCCAGGACTCCACAGCTCATTCTTGCATGCGTAGTAGGAACCCACTTTGGAAAACTGCTGGGCAGTATTCACTGAAGCTAATTCCACTCATGAATATATCACCCAGAGAAATGAAACACAGGTCCCCAGATAGTCATAGATGAAGAATGTTCACAGCAGCTCTATTCACAAGAGCCAAAAAATTGGCAACATACCCAATGTCTTTAAGAAGATGAATAAACACAGCATGAAATAACCATATCGTGGAATACAATACAGCAATGAAAAAGAACAAGTGACTGCTTCGAGCAGATACACTAATATGCTGTGAGAGTCCATGCTATACAACTGCATTTGTATGAAATTAAAGGGCAGGCAAAACTAATCTATGCTGACAGAGGTCAGAAAGTGATTCCCTCTGAGAGACAGGACAGACTAGCACTGAGTATGACCAGCACCATCCACTAAAACTTTCTGTGATGATGAAAGTGTTCTATACATTGATCTGAGTGGTGGTTACATGGGTAGAGATTCAGTGAGCCATACGCCTAAGATTTATTCATCTTACACACCTTATGGTATGTATTTCCTGTCTCAGTAGAAATATTTCTGTCTGTCTCATAGAAAATTATATATATATTATGTATATTTCAATAGGAAATTATAGAAAATTATATATTTCTGTCTCAATAGAAAATAATAATTATATATTCATATAAAAAGGATATGAGCAAGAGTATGTGTGTATATATATATGTAAACATATATGTGAACATATACATATTGTTTAAGTATCTATATAGTGGATATATACACACATACACACATTCATGTATATTTTCTCCTGCTGAGAACATCTGGGTTGTTTCTGGATTTTGACCAGTAAAGCTAATATATACATTTATTTATAAAGCTGATTTTATACATATATATTATTACATTATATACATATAGAGTATATACATATATGTATTCCCACTGTTGACCATATTTGAGTTGTTTCTAATTTTTAACTATTACAAACAAAGCTGAAGTACCTATAGCTATAGATATAGAAGTGTAGCTATCTATAGATATCTATCTATCAAGATAGATAGATGGAATGACAGATATGAAACTGAATCGTTACATCGATTCTGAGCGAAGAGCTTATTTTTCTTGGCCACACCAAGTTCTTTTTTTCACTTTGCGGCCGCACTGTGCAGCATGCAGGATCTTTGTTCCCCGGGAATCAAATCCACACCTCCTTCATTGCAAGGCAAATTCTTAACCACTGCACCACCTGGGAGGTCCCCCCTAGTTCTTGAATAAAGTCTTGCCCTACTCACCTCCTGCTTCCTAGGCTTTGCACATGCTGTTTCCTCGGCCTGGACCACTTCTGCCTCCTCATCCATCTAACTCCACCTCATCTTTCAAGTGTCCACTTTAATGCCTCCTCCTCGGAGCAGCCTTCCCTGATGGCTCAGACCCATCAGGTCTCCTACTGTGATGCTCCGGAAAACCCTCTACTCCTTCCACCTCAACTAGAATAACTTAGCCAAAACCTGTCTCCCGCTACCCACCTGGGAGCTCTGGAAGGACAGGAAGTATTCTGTTTTTAGTCACCAGTTTACTTCAGAGGATATATACAATAGATGTTGAATAAAAATTACTCATCATGACTGTGATCCCCCAGACACTATTAACATATACATGAATCCAGCCTTTCCACCACCACCCCCACCCCTGGCTAAAAAGAATTCTGCCTTGGTCAAACTGCATCTCCTGCTCTCTACCTTGCAGGTGGACTATGCTTTGCTGAAACCACCCTATTACGATAAGATTCTGTGACACGGAATCAACGGGAGAGGGCATGAGGTGTGCCCAGCCAGCTAAGACTACAGATGGAGTTTGTCAGCAAACAAAAAAAAGGGAGGGGGGTCAGTGAATAATAAAGGTGAATGGGAGGGGGTGGAGGAATAAACTGGGAATTTGAGATGGACAGATGGACACTACTATATATAAAGAGATAAAGAACAAGGACCTACTTATAATACAGGGAACTATATTCAATACCTTATAATAACCTACAACAGAAAAGAATCTGAAAAATATCTGTATAACTAAATCACTTTGCTGTATACCTGAATCACTGTAAATCAACTAAACTTCAATTTTAAAAAACACCTGTATACATAAAAAAGTGAATGGGAGGAAAGTGCATGGTAACAAGGATTGCCATGTTCCAAGCACCCCCTTCACAGTGTTTAAGCAAAGCTAATAAGAAACTGACTTTGCTATTTAAAACTTCCTTTCAAGTTTCTGGGACTAGAACAGATGTTTTATAAATAGGATGTTATGTGGTCATTAACATAATTGTTGAGATCTCTCCCTGGGTCAGCATCACTGAGGTAAAGACTAGATTTCTTTCTGCCCTGCACAGCATCCCCTGCTGACTCACCTAGCTCATTCCTCTTTTTGTCTTGAGCCCGCCGATGTGGCTTATCCTGGAGAGAGAGACCAAAGAGCAAGCATGACTATCTGTACCCAGTCTGGGGGCCCTTCAACCCTTATCTGCCTGCGGGTGTGCCTGCTCAGTCACTCAGTTGTGTCAGACTCTTTGCAGCCCCAGGGACTGTAGCCTGCCAGGCTCCTCTGTCCATGGGATTTCCCAGGCAAAAATAGTGGAGTGGGTTGCCATTTCCTACTCCAGGGTATCTTCCCAAACCAGGGATCAACTGGGCATCCAGCCAAGAGCCACAACCATTGATAGAGTCTCCCAGGTCCTTCCTTCCCAACTCCTGCCCCAATTTCCATGCACAGAAAGGAACATGGGGGGTCTCACCTTCTTCATAGTTCCTGAATAATCTATGAGAGGGTAAATATACAGATACACTGGTTAGAATGGGGTGGGGGGAACCCTCATGCAGAAACCCACCTCCCACCTCAGTGCCCTAGTACCTTGTCCATGTCGACCACATGGAGGGACCCTCCCAAGACACTCCTTGTGTGCAGGTGCTCGGCACCGTTGACAGCGGTACCCCTGATAGAAAGTGCCTCTGAGATGCAAGGAGGAGATAAAGGAAGGAGTCAGTGATGCTGAACAAACACAGCCAATCATTTTGCCAACAACATAAAGGGCCCCTTTGGGTTTTCTTTAGAGCAGAAGAGAGACAGAGAAGCTGCAGATCAAAGGAGAGCCTCCCCACTCCCAACTCAGGGGCATGATGGCCAGGGGAGCCCCCCATCCCAAAGAGGAAGGGACAACCCACCCCAGCTACCAGGTCTATCCTCCCAGACTCCCACCTCAGCAGCATCTGGCAAGCCTTGCAGGATGCGGTCTCCTCAAATGAAAACATCTGGAAGTCATGACCATTGGCAGTGGCGTTCTCAGGGTAGATGTTGGAGCTGGCGAGGGAAGAGAATTCCATGCAGTGGAACAGGATTCAGCCATTAAAGGCAATGAGGTACCAGTACACGCTGCAACCTGGATGGATCAAGACCTCTTTCCTTTTTTTATGGCTAAATACTGTTCCATTGCATGGATATGCCCTGTTGTGTTTCTCCATCCACCCACTAATGGACATTCGGATTGTGACCACCATTTTGCTGTTGTGAACAGCGCTTCAGTGAACACAGGTGGAGACAGAAAGTGGGTGAGTGGGTGCCAGGGGCTGGCCGTAGGGAAAACAGGAAGTGATCACTGCTTGAGTGCAGGGTCTCCTCTTGGGGTCTGAAGATGTTTTGGAACTAGACAGAGGTGATGGTCGCACAGTGTGAATTTACGAAATACCACTGAACTATGCACTTTTTTTTAAAGATTCTTTTTTAATGTGGACCATTTTAAAAGTCTTTATTGAATGTGTTACAATGTTGCTTCTATTTTTTATGTTTTGGTTTTTTGGCCGCAAGGCATGTAGGATCTTAGTTTCCTGACCAGGGACTGAACTCACACCCCCCTGCACTGAAAGGGGGAGTTTCAACCACTGAACTGCCAGGGGAGTCCCAGAATTGTGCACTTCAAAATGGCTACGTTTTTGTTAAGTGAATTTCATCTCAAGAAAGAGAAGGAGGAGGAAGACAAGGAGGAATGATTTCCAGGCTGGTGATGGAAAATCGTGAACACTTGGCATTCTGGGGATGCAGACTGTCTTGAAAGCCTGTCCCTCCCATTTCCCAGAGCAAGAAACTGAGGTTCTGAGTGACCCCACGGCAGGGTGAGACTGAAGCCCAAAACTGCCGAAAGTCCTCTGAGGATGGAAAGATGGAGGAGGAGGGGGTCTCACATGGCCATCTCGAACTGCTCCATCCACTTCTTCTTTAGTTCTCGTGTCTTGAAGAACAGCTCATAGCCCTGAGCACCTTGGTCCTCAATCAGGAGGAACATGTGAGTCCACTGCAGAGAAGCAGGGTTTAAAATGAAGGCACCTGCCCTGCAGAGGGTGGGACCACGAGCCCATTGACCCTGCTGCTCTGGGGAGGAAGGGGTCAAGCCAACTACAGCCTGTCTGCCCCCAGGAGGGCCCTGTAAAGGGCTTCCCAGGAGAAGCAAATACATACCCACAAATCTAGATTCATACGCACGCATACTTATACCTATGGCTGATTCACACTGATGTACGGCAGAAACCAACACAATATTATAAAGCAATTATCCTCCAATTAAAAACAAATTTAAATAAAAAATTTTTTTAATTACAAAACAAAATAACACTCAGGACTTCCGTGGCTGTCTGGGGGTTAAGACTCTGCACTTCCACTGCAGGGGGTGTGAGTCTGATCCTTGATGGAGGAACTAAGATCCCACATGCCATGTGGGCCAAAATAAATAAATTAAAATTTTTAATTAATTTCTCTTGACTGGAGGCTAATTACAACATTGTAGTGATTTTTGCCGTACATTGACATGAATCAGCCATGGGTGTACATGTGTCCCTGAACCTCCCTTCCTCCAACCTCCCTCCCCATCCCATCCCTCAAAGTTGTCCCAGTGTACCGGCTTTGAATGCCCTGTTTCATGCATCAAACTTGGACTGGTGATCTATTTCACATATGGTAATATATATGTTTCAATGCTAAATCACACACACACACACACACACACACACACACTGGCATTCCAAGGGCCAAGCAGAGAGTTCAAGTGGCATTGAGGGTCCCCAGCATTGGGGTCTCCCAGTTACCACCTCCGAGACTTACCTTCTTGTTGTCCCTCTCTCCGGAGGAGTCATCTCGAATCTGGAAGCTGTGCAGGTTCACAAAGTCCTTGAGGTCATAGGAGTCCCCTCGGCGCTTACAGATGAGCAGAGCTTTGTCAAGCAGGAAGGCATACCTGAAAGCAATCAAGTGTCCCCGTCTGGCTCCTCCCTAAGTTCCCACAAGCTCTCCACCTGATCCCCTCCCACTTTCCGGGCTCACTCTGCTGTCAATCTAGGATTCTGGCTCTTCTTCTCCTGAGTGGTCAACTTGGCCACGCCTACCTGTCTATCTTGACCACACCCATTTGATTCTTGCTCTTCCTGCCACCTGTCCTCCTTGGCTCCACCCACACAACCATGCTGACTCTGCCTCTCCTCTCAGTCTAGGCTCCACCCACTGGTCCATATGGCCCCACCTACCTCAGATGGTAAAGAATCTGCCTGCAATGCGGGAAAACCAGGTTCGATCCCTAGGCTGGGAAGATCCTCTGGAGAAGGGAATGGCAACCCACTCCAGTATTCTTGTCTGGAGATTCCCATGAAGAGAGGAGCCTGGCGGGCTACAGTCTATGGGATCGCAAAGAGTCGGACACACCTAGGGGACTTTTTTAAAAAAACCTGTCTATCTAGAAATAGCACCAAGCCCTTGCCCAGATTCCATCCTAGATCTGTGTTGGCTCCACCCACCTGCCTAACCAGTAGCCTGGTCCCACCCTTGTCCAGGCTCCGCCCCAGATCCGTATTGGCTCCGCCCACCTGTCCATCTTGGAGCGCCTCTCCACCGAAGTTATCTTCAGCTCACCATCGATCTTGGGTCGGCCGTAGTGGGCTAGAGACTGGTCCTACACAGCAGACAAGACGTCTGGCAAGGGGCCCCCAGGAAGAGATGACACCCCCTCTCCACATGGCCACACCCCGGCCCTCCCTGCCCACCCGCTCACCAGGTTCTCGATGGACAGTTGGAAGTTGGTAATCTGCCGCAGCGTCTCATTGTCCCGCTTGACCTCGTTTACGCACTGTGCCAGGTCCTGGGGGTAGAGCAAGGGTGAGCCCAGGCCTCCTTCCCAGAACCCTATCCCCTACCTGGCAGGGGATAGAGGGTCAACCTCCAGCAGAGGGCAGAAGGAGAATGTCACTGTCCCCAAGGGGATGCTGGGAATGAGTCATTCGAGGTACAGGTGTGTCCCCTGCTGTGGAGGGAGGGGGCGGCCCATGGGTGTGGCCGTGCCTGGGTGGTACTCCCTGACTTAAACCCATGGTGTCTGTGTGGCACCGCCATCCCTGTGTGTGACCACTCACCCTCATGGCATCTAGGGCCAGCCGCAAGTTGTCCTTCTCCATCGCATCCTGTGTGTGTTTCACCAGCTCCTGTGTGACGCACAGAGATGCATATTGCCTGGGCCTGCCCCCTCCTGCTGGAGGGCCTTCCAAACAAGTCTGGCCCACCAGCTCCTTCTTCCTCCCTCTGCTGTCCCTAGAGGCTGGGGCACAGCTCCAGTGATCCCCTCCCAGAAAGGGAAGCCCAGTCCCCAGGAGCCCTTGCAGGGAGATCTATGTGCCCATGCCTTCCCCGCTTTGTGCACCTGGAGCAGGAGGTGATATTTGAGCACTCGCTGCATGGGGACCATCAACAGGTCCCTTAAGGTGAACCTCCCGTTGTTGGCGCGCTGAGAACATTCCTAGGAGGTTGGAGAAAGGGGTGAGTGAGAAGAGGTGGAGGCAGGTAGGGATTGTTCTAGAACCTGAAGCCTCTTCTCCCGACTCCCCAAGGAAATAAAGAAGAAAGCTACGGGGTGAGGGTGACCAGCTGGAGGCTGCCTGGGGTAGATGTCCAGGATTCCTCAGCTGAAGGGGGCTCCAGAGAAGGAGGTGCACAGGCCTGGAGGGTCCCCATGATGGAGACCAAAGATATTGAATGGACAGCAGAGACTGGCCATCCCTCATCATCCCTGCTCTGTCTATGCTTCCACTAGACAAACGGATCCAGGTTTCGGTTCAGTCCAGGATCCATGCTCTCTCCAGGATCAGGGCTTGGCTGGGATCGGGGCTCTGTGTGAAGTTGGAACTCAGCCCAGAACTGAGGTTTGGCCCAGACTTGGTGCACAGCCAGGGCTGGGCCTCTCGCTGGGGTTCAGTGTGCCCTCGGAGTTCAGGTCAGTGTCAGGATCTCAGGCTGGTACCAGGGCTCCATCCAGAGTGCAGGGTTCAGCTGGGGTCAAGGCTCAGTGCTCTGGTCTATCTCCTCCTGCTCAGTTTCTCCCACTTGGCTGATCAGTACCTCCCTCCCCAAACCTTCAGCGGGCAGACCCCTGGCTGGGCTGCAGCAGGAAGGAATGCTCCCTCCAGCTCAGTCTCCCCACTACTGCCCCCCAGAGAGTGGAAAGGAGTGAGAGAGCTTCCCCCCGCAAAGATGAAGCCCATCCCCTACTTCCAGCTTCATTTGTACATCCTCCCGGGCTGTGGCCACGCGGTCCAGGTGCTTGCTGGCCGACTCCACCTGGCTGCAGTAGCGGCCGTAGATGAGGAACCTGCGGGAAGAGGGCAGGCGGCCGGGGAATGACACTGGCACCAAGGTCAGGCAGATCTGGGTGTCAGTCCCGGACCTGCCTCTTCCCAGCTGGATGGTGCTGAGCCTCAGTCTCCCTGTCTGTAAAATGGGCATAACAATAGCACCTCCCACATATGGGTTATTGTAGCATTAAATGAGATAATGCACAAGAAGCTCTTAGTGGAACACCTGGCATAACATATCTGCTTGATGTTCATTTATTTAATAAGAATTTATTGAACACGTACTGTGTGCCAAGTTCCACATTAAGCTCTGTAGAATTCCCTGGTAGCCCAGCTGGTAAAGAATCTGCCTGCAGTGCAGGAGACCCCTGTTTGACTCCTGGGTCGGAAATATCCTCTGGAAAAGGGATAGACTACCCACTCCAGTATTCTTGGGCTTCCCTAGTGGCTCAGCTGGTAAAGAATCCGCCTGCAATGCGGGAGGCCTGGGTTTGATCCCTCGGTTGGAAAGATCCCCTGGAGAAGGGAATGACTACACACTTCAGTATTCGGGCCTGGAGAATTCCATGGACTGTACAGTCCATGGGGTCACAAAGAGTTGGACATGACTGAGAGACTTTAAAAAAAGGCATCAATTTATTTGATCCTCACCACAACCCCAAAGAGGAACATTCTGGGGTCACACTGATTTTAGAGATGCAGAAGTAGAAGCACAGAGAGGTTAAGTGACTTTCTAGTGCCATACAGCTCACAAGAGGAAGAGCTGGGAGTTTAACCAGAGATGAGCAGCCCTGTGCCCACAGGCAAAGAAAGAAAAGCCTTCTTTGTTTGGTGGTCTATGAGGGCAGTGTCTCCCGAATGCCCAGCCTGGGCAGGGCAGGGTGACCTCCAGAGGTCTGGGCTGGCTGCCTGGGTCTCACCTCTCCTTGTATTTGATGAAGACCTGGTAGAGGGTGGCTGCACTGGGGTTGGCCAGGGCTTCCTTCATCTCCTTTAGGAAATGGGTGTGCACACGAAGCAGGTCCTACTTGGAGGGAAGGGGTGAGGCTTGGGGTGGGAGCCTGGAGCTGGGGATGCTGGGTGGGAGAAGGGTCATCTGCCCACCTTATGAGCTTCATCTCCCAACCCCCAAACCCCAGGGACAGGTGAAGCCAGCAAACCATCCCCTCTGGACAGAAGCCCGGGAAGGCAGTAATCAGTCAGCTCACCTCGATGTTGATGAAGATAATCTCGATGTCTTGGGGTTTAAGGAACCGCTGCAAGGGCTTCATAAAATGCTGTGGGGGAGTGGGGAGAGAAGGATGGAGAAGGGGAAGACTCCTCCTTCCAGGCGAGCCCCAGAGACACAGAGAGGAGGAGACAGAGATGGAAAGGGACAAATGGAAACATGAGAGACTGGGAGAGATAGAGAGAGATGTGTAGAAAGAAAGAGACAGAGGCAAGGAAACAGAAAATGAGAGAAAAGAGAAATGGAGAAAGTCCACACTAAAAACCTGTACAGGACTGTTCCACGCAGAATTCATCATCATAAATTCCCAAAGCAGAAACAACCCACATGTCCATCGACAGATGAATGAATAACAAAATGCGGTCCATCCAGGAAAAGGAGTGAAGCACTGACACTCACCACAGTGTGGATGAGCCTTGAAACACGATATTCAGCGAGAGAAGCCAGGCACAGAAGGCCACACATGAATGAGTTCATTTAGATGAAATGTCAAGAATAAGTAACGCCACAAAGACAGAAAGTAGGTTAGTGGTTGCCAGGGAGGGGCTGCAGGGAAATCGGAGTTTAAGGGGTGATGGTTAAGGGGTATGGGATTTCTTTGAGGGCTGATGAAAATGTTCTAAAATTGGGAATTTCCTGGTTGTCCAGTGGTTTAGGAGAGCCTGGGTTCAATTCCTGGCCCAGGAACTAAGATCTCACAAGCTGCAAGCCCAAAACAACAGAAAAAGAAAGAAAATGTTCTAAAATTAAACAGTGGTACACAACTTTGTGGGGTTCCCAGGCGGCGCTAGTAGCAAAGAACCTGCCTGCCAATGCAGGAGACACAGGTTCAATCCCAGGGTCAGGTAGATCCCCTGGAGGAGGGCATGGCAACCCGCTCCAGTATTCTTGCCTGGAGAATCCTATGGACAGAGGAGCCTGGCAGGCTGCAGTCCATGGGGTCACAAAGAGCTGGACATGATTGAGCACACATACAACACTGTAAATCAACTATACTCCAATAAATTTTTTAAAAAAATAAAGTCATGATGGTAGCAAACCCTTGAGAATATACCAGAAAATATTAAATTGTAGATGCTCAATGGCTGAATTGTATGGCATTTTTATTAAATCTCAATAAAATGGTTAAAAAAGAGATGGCCAGGGACTTCCCTGGTGGTCCAGTGCTTAAGACTCCATGCTTCCACTGCAGGGGGCATGGGTTAGATCCCTGGTCCAGGGAACTGAGATCTCACATGCCACATAGTGCAGAAAAAAAAAAAATAAAAAGACAGAGAGAGAGAGAGAGAGAGAGAGAGAGAGGGCCAAAGGAAAAAGAGGAAGTAGAAAGTGAAAGTAATAGAGATAGATGGGCAAATGAGGATACAGGAAAAGAGGGAGACAGGAATAAAGAGACACAGAAGGGGAGAAATTCAAACAGAGGGGGAAGTAGGGAGCAACACCAACGGGACCAGAAACTATGAGAGACGAAGAAATACGGAGCAGTGAGATCAGGAAACATCCCCAAGCCCGTGTCGGGTGGACGCTGCCTCTCCGCTCTGCGCATGCGTCTGGCAAGGACCGGCTCGGAGCGTCACCTGTTGGATGGAGCCCAGCGTGTCCGTATACTTCTCTTCCGTCTGCTGGATCTCCCGCAGACAGCAGCACCGCTTGTCATACTCTGTCATCTTGGGCTGAGAGTGGGGAGGATAGGCTGATGTTGGGGTGTCCGGGGATGCGCCCCACCCATGAGCCTGCCCAACCGGGTCCTGCGTCCCCACACACCGGCATGGGTACAGGCTCCGAGCGCATGAGGTCCTCGTAGACCTCATCGCCCTCTGCCTCCTCGTTCTCCACGCAGTCGTACAGGTCCTCATCCTCCTCCACCGTGTCGCTGCAAGACGTGGAGTCAGGAGGAGCTAGGGAAGCCCCCAGACCAGGGACCCTCCGACACCCCAGGGAGAGGCCATGTCCCCTCAGACCCGCACCCCCCTTGGCGGGGTCTTGCCTCCTCAGACCACCAGGGCAGGATCATGGTCTCAGACACTCACTCGATCTGGTCGGACAGCCCACTGTAGATGTCTTCATCACCCACACTCTCCTCAGTGGGGAAGGGCCTGGGGGAGAGATGGTATGAGCAGAGACCCAGGGGGGCCAGGTGGGCAGGGGGCTTCAAGGAGGAGGAATAGGGCCGAACTGGGTCCAGAGCATCGGCTCATGTAGTTACTCACATGATCCCCTTGTTCTGGGCAATCGGGGTCCAGGACAGAGCGGACAGGGTGTAGATGACCTGTGACGGGGGCCAAGGCTGCTCAGCAAGCCCCTTCCCCACCCGCATGCCAGAACACAGCCTCCAAGCACTTGACCTTGAGGTTAGACTTCATGTCCCTGGGAGCCCAATTCAGAATTTTCCCACCTTCCTATGTCCCACGTCAGCATGTCCACATTCCCTTAACTGAGCACCCACCACTTGAACCCTTTGTTCTAGTCAGTCGTCATAAACGCTCAGACAGAATGGGATGATCTTATTTCCAAGTTACAAAGGACCTAGGGCTCAGGAGGCACGGCCACATATCCGAGGTCACACAGCAAGTGATGAGACAGGGACTCACACTGGGTTCCACGTGTTCCAAGCAAGGCTTTCTGCACCTGCTGTACGACTTGTTCTAGCCCAGCAGTCCTTCCCTGACAACACTTGGTTTGTCCAGTGTAGACATTCATGGAAATGAATTGAAATCCAGTCTTTGGGCTCTAGGTGTCCAGCTCACAGGCAGCTCAGTCCCATCTTACCTTCCCAAAATCCTGCACATCGAAGAGGTCGAAGGCCTCAAAGAGTTCACTCCTCTTGAGGCCAAACTTCTCATAGCAGGTAGACAGGAAAGTGCGGATATTCTTAAGGCAGAGGAACTGTGGGAAGAGAAATGAGGTTGGAGGAAACAAAACGGGACAGGGGAGAAGTTGACTCCTGGCCACTGGGCTTGAGGTCTGGCCCAGGAAGAGGGAAAAGAAGGCACAGCCCCCTCAGGAAAGATCAAGCTATACCTGAAGCCACATCTACCCCTGCATTTTTTTTACTGAAGTACAACTCATAAGATACAAAGCTAACCATTAACAGATAACAATCTGGTGTATATAAACAATGGGATGATACTCAGCCATTGAAAAGGAATGAAATTTTGATTTATGCTGCATCACAGATAAACCTTGAAAATATTATGCTAAGTGAAATAAGCCAAATACAGAAAGATGAAAGCTGTATGATACCACCTATATAAGTCCCTAGAAAAGGCACATCCATAAAGACAGAAATTAGGATGGGGGGCATACCAGAGGCTGGGCGAGGGGATGGGGAGTCTGTGTTTAATGGGCACAGAGTTTCTGTTGGGGATGATGAAAAAGTTTTGGATATAGTGGTGATGGTGACACTACATGATGAATGTATTAAATGCCACTGAATTGTATACTTGCATGTGGTTAAAATGGCAAGTATTATTGTTTTAGTTTATATATATGTTATTTGTATATTTTCACATAAAATTTTACTTATATTTATAAAATATACTTATTTTATTTATATATAATGATAAATATGTATAGTTTACCACAATAAAAAATTTAACCATTAGCCACTTTATTCATTGTTCAATTAATTTTTATTGGGTTATAGTTGATTTACAATGTTGTGTTAGTTTCTGCTCTCCAACAAAGTCTTTCAGTTATACATATACGTGTATCCACTCTTTTTAAGATTCTTTTCCCATGTAGGTCATTACAGAGTCTTTTTTTAGAGCAATGTAAAAGTATTTTTATTTTCAAAAATAGTAGATGTAAGCATTTAAAGTTGTCTAATACTATTGTACAATTGATCTTCAGGTTGTATGCAAAATATCTGACACAGGGATACCCTAATTTTTAAATTGGAGGATAACTGCTTTACACAGAGAAGGCAATGGCACCCCACTCCAGTACTCTTGCCTGGAAAATCCCATGGGTGGAGGAGCCTAGTAGGCTGCAGTCCATGGGGTCGCTAAGAATCGGACACGACTGAGTGACTTCACTTTCACTTTTCACTTTCATGCATTGGAGAAGGAAATGGCAACCCACTCCAGCGTTCTTGCCTGGAGAATCCCAGGGACGGGGGAGCCTGGTGGGCTGCCGTCTATGGGGTCACACGGAGTTGGACACGACTGAAGCGACTTAGCAGCAGCAGCAGCGCTTGCTTTACAATGTTGTGGTCCTCTCTGCCATTACAGAGTACTGAGCAGAGTCCCCTGTGCTATACAGTAGGTTCTTATTAGTTATCTATTTTATAACCATTGAGTGGTGGTGGTTTAATTGCTAAGTCATGTGAAACTCTTCCCAACACCATGGACTGTAGCCCTCCAGGCTCCTCTGTCCATGGAATTTCCCAGACAAAAATACAGGAGTGGGTTGCCATTTCCTTCTCCAGGGGGTCTTCCCGACGCAGGGATCAAACCTGTGTCTCCTACATTGCAGGTGGATTCTTTACTGCTGAGCCACCAGGGAATCCCATTATAGCCATTAACCATTTTTAAATGTCCACTTCAGCGGCATTTAAAGGGTTCACAGTATTGTGCCATCATCACCCCACCTAGTTCCAAGACAATCTGTCACCCAAAAGGAAATCCTGCACCCACGAAGCACGCACTTTGCATTTCTCTCTCCCCTCCCTTCTCCCAGGCAACCGTTAGTGTGCCTTCTGTCTCTATGCTTTTATCTATCTATGTCCATCAGCTGATACTGGGTACACAAAATGAGGCATAGCTAAGCAGTAGAACACAACTCAGCCACAAAAAGGGGTGAAGGACTAACGATGCATGCTACAAATAACCAAAACCATGTTCTGTGAAAACTGCCAGACAGAAGGTCACATATTTTGTGGTTCCATTTATATGAAACATCCCTGATAATATTTATATGAAATAGCCTTGACATTCCACTTATATGAAATATCCCTGCTACTGTATAGCACTGGAAATTATATTTAATACTTTATAATAACCTATAATGGGCTTCCCTGGTGGTTCAGTGGTAAAGAATCTGCCTGCAATGCAGGAGACCTGGGTTCGATCCCTGGGTCGGGAAGATCCTCTGGAGAAGGAAATGGCAACACGCTCCAGCATTCTTGCCTGGGAAAATCCCAGGGACAGAGGAGCCTGGGAGGCTACAGTCCATGGGGTCACAAAAGAGTCAGACATGACTTAGCAACTAAACAACAAGAGCAACAACTCTGTGATTCTCCAACATCTGTATCTGGGGATGCCTACTCTATGTGGTTGGGCACTCAGACTTGTTCCATTCTCTTGATCACCCTGTGGGGTTTTAATGCCCATTTTACCTAAAAGGACAGAGGCTCAAAGAGGGAAGGAAAGTTGCCCAAGATTATTAACTGCAAGAGTGACTCTGTGGCTGGGAATTCCCTGGTGGTTAAGACTCTGTGCTTCCAGTGCAGGGGGCACAGGTTTGATCCCTGGTCAAAAAATGAAGATCCCACAAGTCACAGAGGTGTGGCAAAAAAAAAAAAAAATTCTATGCACAGGGAACTCTGCTCAATATTATGTAACAACCTAAGTGGGACAAGAATTTGAAAAAGAAGAGATACATGTAGATGTATCCTGAATCACCCGACTGTACATCTGAAACTCACACAACATTGTTAATCAACTATATTCCAATATAAAATAAGAAGTTCAAAAAGGAAAAAGAGTAAGCATGTGGCATAGAAAACACACTTCGGGTCATCAAAGGGGAAAGGCCGAGAGGGTGACAAATTAGGAGAGGGGGATTTATAGATACACAATATTGACTATAAAATAAATAAACAGCAGGGACCTACTGTATAGCACAGGCAAATATAGTCGATACTCTTGAAATAACTTACAGTGGAAAAGAATCTCAAAAAGGATATATGGCAACTCCAGCATTCCTCCCTGGAGAATCCCCATGGACAGAGGAGCCTGGCAGGCTACAGTCCGTGGGTGCGCAAAGAGTCAGACACGACTGAGCAACTAAGCACAGCACTTACATATATATAACTGTATCATATTTGCTATGTACTTGAAACTAACAATACCGTAAAATTCTTGCCTGGAGAATCCCCATAGACAGAGAAGCCTGCTGGGCTACAGTCCATTGGGTCACAAAGAGTTGGATATGACTTAAGCGACTTAGCACGCACAAATCAACTATACTTCATTTTTTTTCTAACCCAAATAAAAACAAACAAACAAAAGTAAGACCATGGAAGAGCTGAAATTTAAGTCCAAGATGATATGAATCTGGAGTCAATTTTCTTGACTATAACTTCATTGCTTTGTATGCAGCGGAAGTCACCGTGAAAGCACCTGCGACATGTTCCATTCTCAGCACTTTCTCTATATTGTTTTAAATCTATGTATCTTCAAATTTAAAAAAAAAATATATATATATATAAGGTAAGCAACAGGACGGTTTGATGTACTTATTCATAGTGAAAGCATTACTACAGTCAAACTAATTAAGACTTCTCGTAGTCACCATGTTTTCATGTGTAATGAATGCACTTGAAATCTACTCTCATAGAGTAGTTATGTTGTTCAATACAGTGTTACCAAGTACAGTCATACAGTACCCTAGAGCTCCAGACTGACTCATCCTATGTAACTTCAACTTAATACCCTTTAACCAATATCTGCCCATTAATTTCCCCACCCCTACCCCCAGCTCCTTGTACCCATGGTTCTATTCTGCTTCTGTTAAGTTTTACTCTCTCTGTGTAGAGAGGTCAGCTCATCAAAATGAATTTAAAAATTAGACAGGAATGCTTCTACTCTGTGTGGCCCCATTAATTATAATGTTTGCTGTTGGTTCCTAACAGAAATTCTGTTTTCCTTTTTCTTTTTTGTTAAATTGAAGTATTAGTTGATTTACAGTGTTGTCTTAGTTTCAAGTGTACAACAAAGTGATTCAGATATAGATAGATAATTCTTTTTCAGATTGTTTTCCATTATAAGTTTTTGCAAGGTCTTCCCTGGTGGCCCAGTGGTGAAGCATCTGCCTGCCCATGTAGGCGACACAGGTTCAGTCCCTGATCAGGGAAGATCAGGCATGCTGTGGAGCAACAAAGCCCCTGCACCAAACTATCGAGCCCACACGCTGTAACTGCTGAAGCCCACGCGCGTAGACCCTGTGCTCCATGACAAGAGAAGCACCGCAGTGCAAAGCCCGCATGCAACTACAGCAGTCCCCGTGGGATGCAGCTGGAGAAAGCCAGCGCAGCGATGAGGACCCAGGGCAGCCAAAAAAAAAACAATAGTAATAATAAATCAGTTGTCATAAGAGAATGAATATAGTTCCCTGTGCAATATAGCAGGTCTTTGTTGGACATCTATTTTATATATAGCAGGGTACATATGTTAATCCCAAACTTCTAACTTATAGAAACATTTTTATCCATTTAAATAAATTTCTTTGTATTCCTAGATTCTTGGAAAGTCTTTGTATTTGCTTATTTCATTGAATCAAGAATGGATGTTGACTTTGATTAAGTGATTTCAAAGACTTGTACAAGACAAGCAAGTGTATTTTGTCCTTGATTCTATTAGCATAGGGAGTTATATTAATCGAACCCCCGATACTGAATCTTTGGTTCTTTTGAAGTGACTCTCAATTTTCCTCTGCATTTGAAAAAGGTGAAAATGAGTCACACAACATCTATGGGCTCTAAAATGTCAGTGTAAAACCCTGATTATAATTTTAGTGTCGTTAATTCCTATGTATCTAAAAATTGTAGATGTTTGGAGGCTATCCGGCTCAATATTTGTGAATATTTTTGCTCGCATGCATGTGGCCACATTTAAGTCAGATCAGAAATGATTAAAATAATGAAAAGAGGAATTTATTTTAAATTTTTAAAATATATGTAATCATATTTATATGAGAGATACCGTGGAATCCTTGCAATAATCTTACAAAATAATTACAACTATTATATTCATTTTATAGATAAAAAACTCAAGCAGGGACAGACACTGCTGGAGTACAAACTTAGCTGCATTTATGAATCAATTCAATACACCCTGTTCTCTGTATCTTTGTATCTCACACTTTCATCTTCAGATTGTATCTTCTTCTGAATTATTTCCACATCCACAGCCTACTTAAGCCATTCTACGTGGAACATGAACTTTAACATAAATGAATGTATTAAAGGCGAGAACATCCTACTCTCAAAGAAAACCAGGATCAAGTGCTATAGACAGAAGTCAGTGTAAAACAAATGTGATGTAAATAGTGTTATAAAATTTTAGCTTGGCGGTCCAGTGGTTAGGACTCCGCACTCCCAAAGCAGAGGGCCGGAGTTTAACCCCTGGTCAGGGAACTAAATCCCACATGCCACAACTAAAGATCCTGTATGTCACAACTAAGATCTGGTGCTGCCAAATAAATACTTTTTAAAAAATTTAAACCTTTGTCTTTGGTACAAAGCAAAACATTACACTTAAGAGTGAAATGCTGCAGAAGTTTTCTTTGACATCAGAACTAAGGCAAGAGTGCCCACAGTTTATTCTTATTCATACTGCACCAAAGATCTTAGCCTGCATTGTAAAGCAAGACAAAGAAAGAAAAGGAAATTAGAAAAGAAAGACATTAATGCTCAGTTTCGCAGATGATATGACTGTCAACACAGAAAGCCCCAGAGAACACACACATAATAACTGGACTCAACAAAATAGCAATGTCACTGAAGACAAAATCAACTTAGTGCATCACATATCGGCACATCAACAACAAACAATCAGAAAATGTGTTTTTTTTTTAAAGATAACATTTGTGAAATATTAGAATAAGCCAAACTAAACTATGGTGATAGAAATCAAATCAGTGGTTGCTTCTGGGGTGAGGAGGGTAGAAGAGATTGACTCAGAAAGGCTGCCAGTGATGAAAAAGTTCTGTGTCTTGATAAGGGTGTGCGTTGCACAAGGGTACATGTTTGCTAGAACTGATTGAACAATAAGTTGAAGAACCAAGCATTTCCCTGTATGAAAACTGGATTCGATTTTAAAAGGATAGCATTTCCCATCACCTAAAAGTACCCTTGCCTGGAAAATTCCATGGATGGAGGAGCCTGGTGGGCTGCAGTCCATGGGGTCACTAAGAGTCGGACACGACTGAGCGACTTCACTTTCACTTTTCACTTTCATGCATTGGAGAAGGAAATGGCACCCCACTCCAGTGTTCTTGCCTGGAGAATCCCAGGGACGGGGGAGCCTGGTGGGCTCTGGCGTCTATAGGGTCATACAGAGTTGGACACGACTGAAGCGACTCAGCAGTAGCAAAAAATGTAAAAGCTCACTGCCTGCCAATTCAGGGACACAGGTCTAACCCCTGGGTGAGGAATATCCCCTGGAGTAGGTAATATATTCTCCAGTATTCTTGCCTGGGAAATCCTCGGACAGAGGAGCCTGATGGGCTAGAGTTCATAGGGTCGCAAAAGAATCAGATACAACTTTGTGACTAAACAACAACAAAATGTAAAACAAACAACAAAGTTGGTTAATATTAACACGCCTAACAAAAGAAGTAAAAATCCTTTATGAAGTAAATTATAAAATTTTCTGGGAAGGTATGAAGGAGCATCTAAATAACTAGAGTGAAATATGTACTAATTCTTACCTAGAGCTACTCAATATTTTAAAATTTTCAGCCTTCACCAAAACTGAGCTATAGATTTAAGGCAATTACTATTAAAATCCCAGAATGACTTTTCATTGAACATCGTTTATGTGACCATCACTGAACTCCAGGGCTCTCTTTAAACCTTATAAGCTTTAATCCCTGGAGCCAGGACAGAGATCCTGGGATGGTAAGGTAGGGAACAGGATGGAGAATAAACTCCCACAGTGCCCCTAATCCAAAAGGATACACGAAGGAAATTCTGTGGCAGACCAGTGATTAGAACTCCATGTTCTCACTGCCAAGGGCCCAGGCTCAATTCCTGGTTGGAGAACTGTTGCTGCTGCTGCTGCTGCTGCTGCTGCTGCTGCTGCTGCTAAGTCGCTTCAGTCATGTCTGACTCTGTGAGACCCCAGAAACGGCAGCCCACCAGGCTCCCCCATCCCTGGGATTCTCCAAGCAAGAACACTGGAGTGGGTTGCCATTTCCTTCTCCAATGCATGAAAGCGAAAAGGGAAAGTGAAGTCGCTCAGTCGTGTCCGACTGTTAGCGACCCCATGGACTGCAGCCCACCAGGCTCCTCCGTCCATGGGATTTCCCAGGCAAGAGTACTGGAGTGGGGTGCCTTCGCTTTCTCCGGGTTGGAGAACTAAGATCTCACAAAACTCAAGGTGTGTCCAAAAGAAGGATAAGAGAAGATTCTCCTATTTGCTGCGTGTCTTTGGAAAAAATCACCTCCCCTCTCTGAACTTGTTTCCTCGCCTATAAAATGGACCATCGCAATACCTACTGTGGCACGTTATTGCAATTCTATAGAATAATCCATGTAAAGGGTTCAGCATGGTGTGAAACCTCAATATCTGGAAGTAATCATTATCATCCTTACTATCATCCTTGTTATCACCATAGTGATTATCACATCATCAGTAGTATGATTACCACCACCATAATCATCTTTATCATCATCACATCAATATCATCAGCATCTTCATCATCATGACCAATGTCACCATTATCACCATCACCACCATCATCATAATCATTACCATCACCATCATTACCATCTTCATCATCATGATCAATGTCCCCATCATGATCACTATTACCACCACCACCATCATCTTCATCTTCATCACCATCACCACCAGCAGCAGCAATATCACCATCATAATCACCACTGTCACCACCACCACAGTCACCAGATCACCACCATCACTGTCACTGCCATCATCATCACCACCATCATCATCACTATAATTGTATTCACCATCATCTTCTTAGCTCCAGCTGGAAAGCCCAAGAGCATTCACCGACCCATCAGGTCTCAGAACTGGAAAAGACCTCAGGTAGCCACTGGTCTCGGAGAAGGCAATGGCATCCCACTCCAGTGCTCTTGCCTGAAGGATCCCGTGGACGGAGGAGCCTGGAAGGCTGCAGTCCATGGGGTCACTGAGCGATTGAGCGACTTCACTTTCACTTTTCACTTTCATGTGTTGGAGAAGGAAATGGCAACCCACTCCAGTGTTCTTGCCTGGAGAATCCCGGGGACGGGGGAACCTGGTGGGCTGCTGTCTATGGGGTTGCACAGAGTCGGACACGACAGAAGTGACTTAGCAGCAGCAGCAGCAGCCACTAGTCTCCAATGTTCATCACCCAGAGAGAGGAAAAAATATCCAGACAGGAAGAACTTATTCAAGGTCACAAAGCAAGCTGGGTATCTCATAGCACCTCCCAGGCCTTAGTTCTATTTCTGCTGCCTACCTGTGCAGAGGCCACTGGAAGTCCACGAGAATTCGTGCTTTCTCTTCTATAATATGGAATTGCTGCTGGAAAGCTGACTGCCCAGCCAAAGACTATATTTCCATCCCCTCTTGGAAGTGGGTGTGGCCATATGCCTAGTTCCAGCCAATGGAATATGAGTATTCATTATATGCATCATTCTCAGGGCAATGCATTTAAGAAGTGAAATTGCATTCTGCATACTTTCTTTTCTCCCGTTGTCTACAGACAGAAATGATGCTGAGACTTTGAGGGATAGCAAAGCCACAAATGAAAATAGTCTCTGAATCACACCATCAGAAAAAAACCTCCCTCCTGACACCAGGAGGAACATTGGACTACTAGGTGAACAGGAGATAGATTTCTTTTGAATTAAGTCACTGCAAAGGCTTATTTGTTACAGCAGCTAGTGTTATCCGAATACAGTAGCCTTAAGGGCCAGAGCCAGCTGTGGTCTGAATGATCCTCAGAGGCCCCGTAACTACCCACTCTAGCTCTTCTTGTAATTGTTCCACTAATTACACACAATAATTACACACAATGGCAAGAAACGAACAGCTGGAACCTGAGCTAAGAGCTCCTGTCACATCTGCTTAGTGGACTTCTGCTCATCCTTCAAGGCTCATCTCCAATATCTCTTCTTCCAGGAAGCCTCCCCCAATTTCTTCACCCAAGCAGAGTCCTCAGCCTCATTCCCCTACCCTGGGATCCCTTAGTATGATGTCCCTCCCCACCCCTAAATGTTACGTATTTTACGTTTTACACCTTGTTCCTATTTTCCCTCTGCCTGAATGCCCCTTGTGATCATCAACAAATATTTTTCAGCTCCTACCATCTAGAAGGGTTTTCCAGGTGGTACTAGTGGTAAAGAACCTGCCTGCCAATGCAGGAGATGCAAGAGATGCAGGTTCGATCCCTGAGTCAGGAAGATCCCCTAGAGGGGGGTATGGCAACCCACTCCAGTACTCTTGCCTGGAGAATCCCCATGGACAGAGGAGCCTGGCGGGCTACGGTCCATAGGATCGCAAAGAGTCAGACACAGCTGAAGCAACTTAGCACACACGCACCTAAAGCAACGGAGCCCTCCAAGACAATACGCCTGGATGCAAGCCCAAGTCCTCTCTGCAGCTCACCCGTGCACCCTTCCACCATCACCTCCCTCCACTCAGCTCCTCCCCATCCTCTCCTCACCCACTTGGCCCTCCTCCCTATTCCTAGAACAGTCAGGCAAGATTCAGCCCTAGGACCTTTGCGCCGGGTTACTTTCTTCCTAGAAGACTGTCCATCCCCCCAGTTAATTTGGTGCCTCCCTTCCTTGTCACTTTTGGACCTTTGATGAAATGTCATTTCTCAGGAGACTCCACCCAACCACTTGATTTAAGCTTGTAGGGAATTCCCTGGTGGTCCAATGGTTAGGACTTGGTGCTTTCACTGCCCTGGGTCCTGATTTGATCCCTAGTCGAGGAACTAAGACCCCACAAGCTGAGAAGCATGGCTGAAAAATAAAATAAAATTGTAACATACATGTATTTCAATTTTGCAATTTTTAAAAAATTGTATTTATTTATTTTTGGTTGCACTGGGTCTCTGTTGCTGCTCGTGGGCTTTCTCTAGTTGTGGCAAGTGAGGGCTAGACTCCAGTGGCAGTGTGCGGGCCTCCCATCGCAGTAGCTTCTCTTGTTGCACAGCACAGGCTCTAGGGCTCAACAGCTTCAGTAGTTGCAACTTTCAGGCTTAGTTGCACTGCAGCATGTGGCATCTTCCTGGACCTGGGATCAAACTTGTGTCCCCTGCATTGGCAGGCAGATTCTTAACCACTGGACCACCAGGAAGTTCTCACTTATTTATTTTGTGATTGTCTGTATTCCCCGCACGCAAGCCCCCCTAACACTATAGGACATCAGCACCATGAAGGCAGGATTCTCTGTGTATTTAGTTCACTGCTGTGGCCTCAACAGCTAGTACAAGGCCCAGCACACAGTCAGTGCTCAAAAAAAAGTTGATGAAGAAGTGGATCTCCATTTGACAGATGGGACAACTGAGGCTCAGAAAGGAGATAGCCCCTTCCCGAGGCCACACAGGTAGAAGTGGGGAGCCAGACACCAGCTCTGCAGGTCCAGAGGCGGCGCTCGTCGCCCAGCCTCTTCAAACTACACCAGGTTGCCTTGCGTTTCATGGTGCTGCAGTGCAGGTGGGAACTATCTGGAAACCAGGGTGTAATGGCACCTGGGAAACGTAGTTCCCTTTGATACAGAGCAAAGCAAAGAAGTGCAGGTAGGATCTGAGAGCAAGCAGGCTAATGACCCTCATAGAGCCTGAGCAAGTGACTGCCTTTTTGTGTTCAGTGTGTTATCTCAGCTCCAATCCTTTGGCCACCTGATGCGAAGAGCCGACTCACTGGAAAAGACCCTGATGCTGGGAAAGACCACTGAGCAGTTTGAGGGGCTCAGCCTGTGACAGGAAACACATGTACCACTCTGCAGCCTGGCAGCCTCTGTGGGATGAATCCAGACAGGACCTACAACAAAACAGATGGCCCCATCTGGCCTGAGGGAGGAAGTTCTCTGCTGACCTCAGGAAGATCAGCTGAGCCTTAAGCCTCCCCCCAACCACCCAGTCATGTGACATCTTGAAAGGGGAAAGAGGGTATGACTCATCAGCCCTTTGGGCTGGAGTAGGGCCAGGTGAAGAAAGGGGCTCCCTCCGACAGCAGGAGTGACTGAGGTTAGACCACTAGAAGGACTTCCTGGTAGGCGGAAGTGTGGGCGAAGGTAGCAAAGGACAGGAGGCCCTTTGACTAAATGGAGAAGGGGCCTGGGAGACTTTTTTCCTCCCTGCCGGGGGAGTGGGGGGGCAACCCCCTCAGTTCCCCTCATCCCTCCACCAGAACCTCAGAGCTGGGCTGGCATCTCGCCCATATGCAAATCAGCACCCAGACACTTCCCCTTGCTTGCAGGTCCCCCACCATCACAGCCCTGCACCAGGCAAAGAAAGCTGGAAAGGTCGACCAGTTCATCACCCTCTTTCGGGGAACTGGTGTGCAGTGATAGAGGTCCCTTGGGGTGCTGGAGATGGGGGCGACGGGATGTAGCGTACGTGGGGCAGGAGAGTCAGAAGCCAGAGCTGAGCCCACAAACAAGCAGAAACCAGCTCCCCCACCCCCACCCCAGCCCCAGGGAGCCGACCGGAAACAGGAAATGCCTGTTACCAGGGCTTGCTCGGGGGAGACCGAGAAAGGGCGGCCCCGCCGCATTCAGCCCGTGCAGCCCCTTAATCTTGAGCTCGCAAGACTTCTTCCTGCAGACCAGAGAGGGTGGGCGTGCTGTGCATCCTTTTCGAAGCCTGCAAGCAGAGGTGCTGAGTATAAACGCCTCTTCCTGGCATTCAAAACCCTCCCTACTCCAGCCCATCTCTCCCCATCCCCTCCCCTCCCACTCGAGCACGCACTCAACATCTCACTACCAGTACAGGGGATCAGACAAACAGGGTTTGACTCTCAGCCAAGTCAACTGCAACCTGATGGACCTTGGATGGGTCACTGCACCTCCCCGGTACCTCTGTTTCCTCATCCTCACCATGGAAATAAAAATACCAGTCGAATCTCCACTCTATCCCCTACCCAACAGTCAGGGCCACACTTTCATTCAGCAAGCATGTGTTGAATGCCTACTGTATCCTGGGACTGGGCGGTGGCTAAAACAGAAGCTTGTCCCTACAGAGCTTACAGTCTAGTAGCGAGGCAGATACCAAGCAGTTGTCATTGTTTAGCCGCTCAGTCTTGACCGACTCTTTGCGACCCCCGTGGACTGTAGCCTGCCAGGCTCCTCTGTCCATGGTATTTCCAGGCAAGAATACTGGAGTGGTTTGCCATTCCCTTCTTCAGGGTCTCTTCCCCGACTCAGGGATCGAATCCGCATCTCCTGTGGTTCCCACATTGGCAAGCAGATTCTTTAGCACTGCGCCACCTGGGAAGCCCCACTACTTGTGTAAAAAGTATTATAAACCTATTACAGTACAGCACTGTATAACAAATTGTGTTAGTTTGGGGTACCTGGTCTAACTTTGTTGGACTTATGAAAAAATTAGACTTACAGGGAATGGAGCTTGTTCGTATGTAGGGGACTTACTGTAAATATTATTTTAGAGTGTGAGGTGGGGGAAGAGTGTTCCAGGCAACGGGAATAGCATGAAAGGGGTCTCTGATCACTTAGCCACTCATTCACTGATTAGGGAAATATTTATTGAGCAACTATTATGTTCCAAACACTGGTTTAAATGCTAGGGATACAGTTGTGAAAAAAATAGATTTACATCCCTGCCTCCACGAGGCTGACATTCTGGCAGGAGACAGACAACAAATGTGTTACATGACTGTGTATATAGCTTGTGTGTGTGTGTGCGTGTGTGCGTGCGTGCGTGCTCAGTCATGTCCTACTCTTTGCAACCCCATGGACTGTAGCCCGCCAGGCTCCTCTGTCCATGGGGATTTTCCAGGCAAGAATACTATAGTGGGTTGCCATTCCTTTCTCCAGGGGATAGTCCCAACCCAGGGATCAAACCCATGTCTCTTGTGTCTCTAGCATTGGCAGGTGGATTCTTTACCACTGCACAACCTGGAAAGTTCATATAGCTTATTGCTGCTGCTGCTGCTAAGTCGCTTCAGTCGTGTCCTACTCTGTGCAACCCCATAGACAGCAGCCCACCAGGCTCCCCCATCCCTGGGATTCTCCAGGCAAGAACACTGGAGTGAGTTGCCATTTCCTTCTCCAATGCATGAAAGTAAAAAGTGAAAGTGAAGTCGCTCAGTCATGTCTGACTCTTAGTGACCCCATGGACTGTAGCCCACCAGGCTCCTCCATCCATGGGATTTTCCAGGCAAGAGTACTGGAGTGGGGTGACATGCTTATTCAGTTCAGTTCAGTTCAGTCGCTCAGTCGTGTCTGATTCTTCGCGACCCCATGAATCACAGCACACCAGGCCTCCCTGTCCATCACCAACTCCCGGAGTTCACTCAGACTCATGTCCATCGAGTCAGTGATGCCATCCAGCCATCTCATCCTCTGTCGTCTGTCCCCTTCTCCTCCTACCCCCAATCCTTCCCAGCATCAGAGTCTTTTCCAATGAGTTAGCTCTTCGCATGAGGTGGCCAAAGTACTGGACTTTCAGCCATGCTTATTAGGAGGTGGTAAATATTAAACGAGAAAAATAAGCAGGATAACGGGATGGGGCAGGCCAGGAAGGAGTGCCATTCTAAATGAAGGGGCCAGAGAAGGCTCACTGAGAGAGTGACATTTGAATAAAGACTTGTAGGAGGACTTCCCCTGGTGGTCCAGCGTTTAAGAATACACTTGCCAATGTAGGGGACATGGGTTTGATCCCTGGTCCAGGAGATTCCCACATGCCTCGGGGCAACCACAACTACTGAGCCTGTGTGCCTAAAGCCCGTGCTCTGCAACAAGAGAAGCCACCGCAGTGAGAAAGCCACGTACCACAACGAAGAGTAGCCCCTGCTTGCTGCAGCTAGAGAATGCCAGCGCACAGCAACAAAGACCCAGAGCGGCCAAAACCTAAGAAGTGTTTAAAAAAAAAAAAAAAAAAAAGACTTGAAGGAGGGAATAATCTGGTTAGGTGTCTGGAAGAAAACCCTTCCAGGCAGAGGGAACAGCTAGTGCAAAGACCCTGAGACTGGACCCTGCCTGGTGCTTTAAAGGAAGAGGCTGGAGACCGGAGTGAGAAAGGGGGAGTGGGAGGGACTGAGCCACGGGTGGTATCCGATGCTGATTTACCAAAACTGGGGCCATGTGAGGGAAATGGGGCAAGTGTCGCCGTGGGAGCATCCCACCATCCTGCCGTTATCTCCCAGAGTCCCTGTGAGGGAAGCACAAATTATATTTTTTAACATTTTAAAAAGGATTTTTTTGATATAGACCATTTTTAAGTCTTTACTGAATCTGTTACAACACTGCTTTGGTTTTATGTCTTGATTTCTCGGCCATGAGGCATGTGGGATCTTAGTTCCCTGACCAGGGATCAAACCCACACCCCCTGCATTGGAAGGTGAAGCCCTAACCACTGGACCACCAGGGAAGTCCCAAGTACACATGATTGGTGTCTTTCGAAGCATTTTCTCCAACTCTCCCCTGGTCCCCCGCTCAGTCACAGCTAAGATCGACGGCAACAGCCCCACCTCTCTTGGGATGCTCAGATGCTGCACACATCTGGGGGTCACTCTGGGTCCCCCAAGCAAATAACCACAAGACAGCCAACCCCCAGGGAGAAGTTCTGGAAACCCCATCCTTTGAGGGGTCATGAAAGCACTGTGGGTGTTCTTCCTCGGTGAGAGGGAACTTGGAGGAAGCTGAAGACGTAATCATAGAGGCAGATCTCTGATGGGTTATCTGGAGGAGGACGATTAGCTGGGGACATGTGATAAGGAGAGTCCTAAGAAACGAGATCTGGGTTTGATCTAAGAGTGAGCAAGAGTCCAAAAGCAGCAGAGCCATTGAAGCTTAGGAGGGCCCTGCCACTGGAAAGGAAACCATTGCTTATCATTGATTCTTAGGCAAAGAGCAAGAAGAGCTTTCTTTTTTAACTAAGACATTTCATTGCTGTTCAGTAGCTAAATCATGTCTCTTTTGTGACCCCCATGGACTGTAGTAAACCAGGTGCCTCTGCCCTCTACTATCTCCCAGAGTTTGCTCAAATTCATGTCCATTCAATTGGAGATGTTATCTAACCATCTCATCCTCTGCCACCCCTTTCTCCTTTTGCCTTCAACCTTCCCCAGCATCAGCGTCTTTTCCAGTGAGTCAGTTCTTTGCATCAGGTGGCCAAAGATGGGAGCTGAGATAACAAAGAGGCAGTCACTTGCTCAGGGTCTATGAGGGTAATTAGCCTGCTTGCTCTCAGATCCTACCTGTCCTTCCTTTGCTTGGCTTTGTGTCACAGGGAACTGCATTTCCCAGGTGCCTTTGCACCCTTCCTTCCAGCTAGTTCTAGCCAATGGGAGGCCCAGGCAGGAGACCAGAGGGTGGAAGGAAGAGAGAAGCCAGGGTGTTTCTCCTTCTCTTGTTCTGCCTCTCCAGCAGCAAATATACCTCCTCCGTGGTCTCAGCTCCCTGAAGGCAGCTTTAGCCTGAAGGTCTAGCTCCTGTTCAGTGGTTCTGACCCCAGGGTCCTGGTCCTACTACCCCCTTCTATTTTTTTCTTCAATCTATGCCTACGCTCTGGCTTACCTTAGTAGCAGGCATCCCTGGTGGTTCAGACGGTAAAAGAAGCTGCCTGTAGTGCAGGAAACCTGGGTCGGGAAGATCCCCCAGAGAAAGGAACGTCTACCTACTCCAGTATTTCCGCCTGGAGAATCCTATGGAAAGAGGAGCCAGGCGGGCTACAGTCCATGGGGTCACAAGAGTCGGATACAACTCAGCGAAATTATTAATAACTGTGCTTTCCAAAGATGGCAACAAAAACACCACCATCCAGCATGCTCTTCTGCAGTATGACTTGTCAAATCCCCCTCAAGAGGTGGAGTTTGTTTCTCCACCCCTTGCCTCTAGGCTGGTCTCAGCTACTTGCTTGTCACTGAGAACACAACCAAGGGGCACCATATGATTCCTAATTAGGTCAGAAGAAACCTTTCAGTTTCTGCCTTGGTTTCTTAAGAAACACTTGCTGTCTCTCCACACTCCTTCTTGAAAGCCCAGTCACCATGTTGTGAGGAAACGCAAGTCACATGGAGAGACCTCATGCCAGTTTTCCAGGCAAGAGCTCCAGCTAAGCAGAGCTTCAAGTCATCCTAGCCTAGGCACTCCCACAAGAGAGTGAAGAAAGCTCCAGGTGCTTCCAGCCCCCAAATATTCAAGGCTTCTCCTCACAGAGCTGAAACCAGCGTCACCACGCCCCATCTGAACCCCAGACTCACTAAATCTGTGAGAAAGATAACATAGTTATACATCACTTAGTTTGGGCTGGTCTGTTTCACAGTAACAGATCACTGAAACACAGAGGTACTTAAGTCATAAGTACTTGGAACAACACTTGCAGGTAAGTAAGTGCTCAGTTAGTAAGACCTGTTTCTGTTGTTACTCATTATACTTTCTGAATCTAGTCCCATCCATTTCATTAAAATTATTGTTTTCAAAGTACCCAAACCTGGGGAGTTCCCTGGTGGTCCAGCGGTTAGGATTCCACGCTCTCACTGCTCGTGGCCTGGGTTCAATCCTTGGTCAGGGAACTAAGATCCCACAAGCCACATGGTGCTGCCAAAATAAATCATTAATTAATTCATTTACAACAGGGTTTATTGATTAGCAACAATTTCAGCTATTAGCTATTGATCAGTTGCTAATCAATAAACAATAAACCCTGTTGTAAATCAATAAATCCAATAAACCCCAAAATCGGTTTCCAAGGAAGATGGAAGGTTCTCCTGGAAAGAGGAATTTATGACTACCAGTTATTCACACTTTAGTGAGAATTAGCAAACTATCAAAGTGACAGGTGATGGAGATTTACCAAAAAAAAATCCAAGTACCAAGACCTGGATGTGGATACACTTTCTTCTTTAGGTCTCTTGACGTTACATCCTTCTGGCCCCTGACACTACAACCTTATAGGGTAGGTACTATCCTTACCCCCAATCCAAAGGGGGGAAACCAAGTCACGGAGAGGTTCAGCAGCTCATCCAAGATCACAAAGTCAGGACTGGCACCCAGACACCCAGGCAACCAGAGTCCATGGCCCTCAAACAGGGTTTCTAGGTCCTAGCACGACTGATAACGGGGCAGCTATCTTGGGCATTCTTGCTATTGATCAGTTGCTAAGTTGCGTCTGATTCTTTGTGACCTCATGGATTGCAGCACGCCAGGCTTTCCTGTCCTTCACTATCTCCCAGAGTTTCCTCAAATTCATGTCCACTGAGTCAGTGATGCCATCTAACCATCTCATCCTCTGCCACTGCCTTCTCCTTTTGCCTCAATCTTTTCCAGCATCAGTGTCTTTCCAAGTGAGGCTGCTCTTCACATCAGATGGCCAAAGTTTTAGAGCTTCAGCTTCAGCATCAGTCCTTCCAATGACTATTCAGGGTTGATTTGCTTTAGGATTGACTGGCTTGATCTCTTTGCAATCCAAGGGCCTCTCAAGAGTCTTCTCCAGCACCACAATGCAAGAGCATCAATTCTTCAGCACTCAGCCTTCTTCATGGTCCAGCTCTCATGTCTGTATATGACCACTAGAAAAACCATAGTATTGACTACATTGACCTTTGCCTTGGGCACAAGAGGACAAATAGCTACACCTCTGTTCTCTACCCACTCAACACAGAACCACACCACTCCCTCCAGCAGGGACAGCCCAAAACATCTCCCCTGGTAGGGGAGCCACATGTCCCCTGGTAGGACAGAGCTGCTTCCCCCCTACCCCCAGTTAAGAACAACTGCACTGTGACCCAGGTTCAATCCCTAGTCAGGACTGAAAAAAAAGAAAGGAACCACTGCACTAACCAGCACGCTGGGCTGCCGCCCAACTCCAGGGTCAGATGGCCCAATCAGAACTCCCCAAAAGCTCTATCTCCCCCAGCCTTCCCATCTCAGCAAATGATACCGCCATTTGTGTGGGTCCCTAAGCTACAACCCTTGCCTGGCATCATCTGGCCTCCTCCTTTCATTTATTTCCAGCCCTCCTCCGTCCAATCTGTCAGCAAGTCTGATCAGCCCAACCGCCCCAAAATGGGAGGCAGAGGCATTGTCCCCAGCTCCTTGTCCAAGCCCCCGTCACTTCTCCCCGGAACCCCTCCATTGACTCCCTCCTCCCAGGTTCCCTTGCTGCCACCTCTGTTGCCTTTAGAGTCTGGTCACCGTAGAGCAGCTTAAAACCCTCCAAAGATTTCCAGTCCCATTTAAATTCCATACACAGTCCCAAAGCATTTTCCACTGAAGTGCCTTCCTCCCAAACATCATTTCCCTCCACTCACCCTTCAGTGGCTCACCTTCTTCAGCCAGCAGATTCTTCATTCTCACCTGCCTGCCACAGGGCCATTGCACAGGCTTTCTCGTCCCTGCCCCCATGCTTCCTCGAGCTGGCTCCTCATTCTTCAGCTCTCAGCTTTCCTTGACCACCCTGTTCTATTTGCTCTTCAGCATCCTGAACCTTGATTTATTCCATCTGCAACACTTACTACTGTGTTTTACTGATTTGCAGGGGGTTGACAGGAAGCCCCCAGATACATCCACATCAGGTCCTTGGCACCAGTGAATGTGATGTTATTTGGAAAAGAGGGCCCGGGACGGAGGGTGGTCTTTCCCTGTGGCTCAGTGGTAAAGAATCAGCCTGCCAGTGCAGGAGACACAAGTTCGAGCCCTGACCTGGACAGATCCTACATGCCACGGAGCAATTAAGCCCGTGCCCCACAGCTTCTTAAGCCTGTGCTCTAGAGCCTGGAAGCCGCAACTGCTGAGCCCACACGCTGCAACTACTGAAGCCCATGCACCCTAGAGGCCCTGCTCCACAACAAGAGAAGCCATTGCAATGAGGAGACCGTGTACCACAGCCAGAGAGCAGCCTCTGCTAGCCAGCGACAAAGATCCAGCACAGCCCAAAGAAGCCCCTGTGCTTCCAATGCAGAGGGGGTGCGCTCCATTTTTCTAAAAATGACTTTGCAAAAACATCATAAAGGATATCAAGGTGAGGAGATTATTCCAGACTATGAGATGCACAGACAGACAGACATGAAGGACACAGTCATGTGAAAATGGAGGCAGAGGCTGGAATAACACAGCCGCAAGCCTAGGAATGCCTGGAGCCAGTCGAAGCTGGAAGATGCAAATAAGGGATTCTCCCCTATAGCCTGGAGTTGGAGCAAGATGCTGCTGAAGCCTTGATTTCCAACCACTGCCCTCCAGAACTCTGAGACAATATAGCTGTTGTTTCAAGCCACCCAGTTTTTGCGACTTTGTTACAGCGGCCACAGAAAGCAGAACACAGGCAGCCTTCTCTCCCAGGAGGCCACCAACTCAGGAGAGCAGAGAGCAAATCTGTGGTGTTTTTTCCCATCACCCCAGTCATCAGCACAGTGCTGCTGCTGCTGCTGCTGCTGGCTGCCCAATAATAAAATAAAGAGATATCTAACTTGAAGAAGCTCTCAATCTCATCTTTACCCCAGCCAGTAATTAATTGTTCATTTCTCTTTAAATTCTGCGCCACCCACCTCCCCTTACTCACCTCCCTCCCCCATCCACCTCCCACCTCTCGGACACAAGAAGCTCACTCCCTCCAAAACAGTGGTTCTCCCAGGGGCAATTCTGCCCCCCAGGGTATATTTCGCAATGCCCAGGGACATTTTTTTGATCCCACCTTCCTACAACGCACAGGCAGCTCCCAGGACAGAGAATGAAATGCCAATTTCAGCACTACTGGTACTGAGAAACTCTGGACTCAGTTCAGCACTTGATACCAAGATAAACATCGGTGGATCAACTGCCTCTTGACTTCTCCCTGCTTTTCTGGCAACCATCCCTCAATTTCCCCGGATGAAACAGCCCTTCCCCCCGTCTAGTTCCTTTGGGTAGAGTTGACTCCCTCACCAGTGCCAGGAATGTGCGTGTGATCTGGCCTGATCAACCAGACCATGCATTCTCCCAGCAATGGGTTCAGGATTGGACATGTCACCTCCTCCCTCAAATGATCGTGTCCAATGAAAGAGAGATCTGGGGTTTAGGGGCCATTAAATCGACCCTCTCATTTTCCACTGGACACGGAATTGTGGGAATAAAAATTTGGAACATTTGGACACTCATATCTACCTCTATGAGGGCCAAGAACGACTAAGATGGAGGAAAACACTTCAAAGAAAACAGTGTTAAGAGATGGAGGGCAATGTGTAGAGAGAGGAGGGTTCCTCAGATATTGTCAAGACCCTGGATCCAGCTGAACCTAAAGGCCTTGTCTCCCAAGCTTTTCAGTTATGTAAGGTAATAAACATTATTTTTGACTAAGCCAGTTTCAGTTGGGTTTTCTGTCACAAGATCTAAGACTCTTGCTCGAAACTTCTGCAGATTAAGCTCAGAATTTCCTCAAACCTTAAACTTCTCCAACTGAACATCCCTTATTTCTTCAAGAACACTGTTCCCACAAGGGACCTGACTTTCATGTTCCTCTTAAAGTCCAGGTCTCAGAACACCATCCTTGATATCAAAGGAGGACAGTCCATCTCGGCAAGGTAGTCAGATCGTTTGAACGTAATATAGTGAGACTGTTAGAAACCCAAATATGCCCATCCAACATATCCTCGGGTCCTGCCCACTTCCTTGCACCATTAGTTTTTGCAAGAGCGAAACAAAACTCCTTTTGGCCCCTGAAATATACCCTGACTTCCCACAGTCAGTTGGCATGTCATCTCCTCCAGAAAGCCTACCCTGATTGTTTCTGGGACTTCCCTTCTCTCTGTTCCCACAATGCCCTGGGTGCCACCCACCCATCACTGAGTGTGTTACTCTGTCATAACTGCCTACTTCCTCATCTGTTTCCATGAGCTGCAATATGGTCTGTGTCTCATTCATGGTGGGACTCTCCATCACCCAGTGAGTGGAACTAGTACAAAGAAATGTCTCTGAGGTGGGTGGCAGCCTCACCACCATTATTATTTTTGTTATTATTGCTATCATCACCAGCTTCATTTGCCCCATTTTACGGATGAGAAAACCGAACATGAGAAAGCTGAGGCAACTGCTTGAAGTCATGTAGCCTGGAACTAGTAAAGTCAGGATGATCTCAGGTAATTCATTCTCAATCACCGATTACCAGCTACCACTACCTAGTCATAAGCACTCAACAAATAACTACTAAATCAGAGATGGATCAGCAAACTCTGTAAAGAGGCAGACAGTCATTTGGGTTTTTTTTGCTCTGCAGGTCATAGAGTTTTTGCCGTAGGTCACAGAGAGAGAGCAGCCACAATGTGATGACAAGTGGGCAAGACTTTGTATCAGTTAAACTCTGCTTACAAAAAGAGGCAGACCGCTGACGGTTTATAGGGTGCTGACCCCTGTACTGAATGACTGAATGAATGGATATCTGATCAATGTTTTATTGAGTGGGGCTTCCCCGGTGGCTCAGAATCTGCCTGAGCAATGGTAAAGAATCCACCTGCCAATGTGGGAGATGAGAATTCAATCCCTGGATCAGGAAGATCCCCCAGAGAAGAAAATGGCAATCCACTCCAGTATTCTTTGCTTGGGAAATCCCATGGACAGAGGAGCCTGGCAGGTTATATCATCCATGGGGTCATAAGTCAGTCGGACACGACTCAGCAACTAAACACCAACAACAATTTTATTAAGCACCTACTATGCACTGAGTGCTGCCCTAAGAACTAAGGACACAATTGTGAACCAAACAGACAAAAAGCTTTTCCCTGATATTCCAATGGGGGAAGCAGATAATAACCAAATAAGCCAAAAAACTATGGTAAGTCTGGGGCTTCCCTGGTGGTCCAATGGTTAAGAATCTGCCTTCTAATACAAGGGTCACAAGTGTGATCCCTCGTCCAGGAAGATCCTACATGCCGCAGGGCGACTAATCCCCTGCCCCACAACTACTGAGCCCACGGTGCCCTGGGTTAGCTCATGCACCACAACGCATGCCACAACCAAGACTCAACACAGCCAAATAAGTAAATAATTTTTTTAGTTAAAAAAAAAATCAATGGTAAGTCAGCAAGTGCTAAGTACTACTTTGTTGTTCTTTAGTCACTAAGTCGTGTCCAACTCTTTTGTAACCACAAGGACCATAGCCTTCCAGGCTCGTCTGTCCATAGGATTTTCCAGGCAAGAATACTGGAGTGGATTGCCATTTCCTCCCCCAGGGGATTTTCCCAACCCAGGGACAGAGCTTGCATCTGCTGCTTTGGCAGGCAGATTCTTTGAGCCACTTGGGAAGACCCACTAAGAATTACAGAGGAAAATTTAAAAAGGGAAGAGAATAGAAGGTGTTGTCGGGGGGCGGGCATGGCAGACAGGGCAGGGGATATAATTTCATGTAAAGATACCAGCAGAAATCTCCCTGATAAAAAATCTTCAGGAGATAAGAGAACAACCAGAGTATATATCTGAGGAGAAGAGTGATTTGTGGAGAAAGACAGCAAGTACAAAGGCCCTGGGGCTGAATTGTACCTGGTGAGTTCTAAGAACAGTGAGGGGACCCATGTGGCTACAGTAGGGTGAAGGAGAAGATGAGAGCTGAGAGGCAGGCAGAGACCAAATGCATAGGCTCTTATGGATCATGCTGAAGATTTTGCCTTTTGCTCCAAGGGGAACCATGCATGGGAGAGCTGAGAGCAAGGGAAGGGCTAGGGGTTTCCAGCATCCTCCATGAAGTCCTGAAGGGTGACGTTTCCCGGTACTAGGCCCAGAGAGGAAGTCAGTGAACAGAACAGAATGGAATGGAAAGAAGGCACGGCACCAAATATTGACTTTGTCAAGCTTCCATCCCCATCAGCCCTCATGAGCCTGTTTAGATGAGGTCTTCCACCAACACAAGCCAACCCACTGGGCTGAGATTTCCTTGTACCCAGGCCCCACTCTGTCTCCAGCTGAATCCTTCCCCATGGCTCTGGTCCATGTCCTCCTCCTACTTCATCTCACAGAGGTTTCCTCAAATCCACCCCGCTCCAAAGCTACATGGCTGAAGTCAGCTAGGCATCACCCAGTGACAGACTGCCTTCTCTATATCCACCCAACCCATTTCCTTGTCCTTCCTGGCACAGAGCTAAACTACATTCCCAGCCTGCCTTGCAGTTGGATGGGACCACATAACCAAGTTCTGGCCAACAGAACAAGGATGGAGGTGATGGTGTCACTTCTGGGTCTGGTCCATGAAAACCTCCCAGAGTTTCCCTCCTTGAGGGTTTCCCTCAAGGGCTCCAGGGAGGGTGGGGCCATGAGGCAGAAGGAGCCCAGGTCCTGTAGGGACTTTGTAAAGAGCAGCTGGGCTTCCCTGGTAGCTCAGTGGTAAAGAATCCACCTGCCAATACAGAAGACGTGGGTTCGATCTCTAGCCCGGGAAGATCCCACATGCCTCGAAGCAGCTAAGCTGGTGCAGCGCGACTGCTGAGCCGTGTTCTAGAGCCTGAGAACCACAACTACAGACCATGCGAGCCCCGGAGCTTGAGTTCTGCAGCAACAGAGGCCACAGCAGTGAGGAGCCCTCGCGCCACAACTAGAGAGTAGCCCCTGCTCACCAAAACCAGAGAAAAAGCCTGCGCAGAAACTAAGACCCAGTACAGCCAAAAAATAAATAAATCAATAAAAGATATATATATATATAAAGGAATATTTCCTTAATCCCCCAGTTGACCCAAACCAGGTTGTGATATAAGCCAGAAGGAAATTCTTTAAATTCACTGAAGAAATACCGTTCACTACAGCAACTAACATTTTGCACCCTGACCTATCCTACAGGCAAGCTCAGACCCACTGAAATCAAATTAGCAAAAAGAATGACTCCCATTAATTTACATGCTGTCTATCAAACATATGTCAATCACTGTGATAAAAATTTAGCCTACATTATCTTGCTGAACCTTCACACAACCCTGAGATAACAATGCTGTCCACACCCCCATTTTGTAGATAAGGCTCAGATAGAATAAGTCATTTTTTTCTCCAAGATCACAAGGCTACTAAGTACCTGACTTGAAATTCAGAACAGCTCAGTATATAAAGAGTTCCTAAAAATCAATTTTTAAAAAGGGGGCAATAGTCCTAGAAGGGAAAAACATGGGCAAATGATATGAACAAATATTAGTTTGCAGAAAGAAAATGAAAATAACTCTTATAAGAAAGGATGCTCAGTCTCAGACTAAGAGAAATGTAAACTGAGTCATAATGAGCTTCATTTATCACCCAAGCTGGCAAGACTCCAAAAGCTTAACAACTGTTGGCAAGGCAATGAAGAAACCAGCATTCTCATTGTCAGAGGTAATGTAATTGAACAATGCATATGGGAACAATCCCATACAGGGGACAATTTGGCAAGATCTACCAAAAACACAGACTCACCTGCTTTGAGCCAAGAAACCCTTCTGAGAATTCATCCCATGGATATACTTGCTCATGTATCTGGCTGCAATAACAGCATTTATGCATAACTAGATACTTTTCTATGTTCTTTATAGTAACTCATTTATCCTTCGCAACAGTACTTTCACATAAGGACTTATTATCTCCATTTTAGAGATGAGGAGACGGAAGCACAGAGAGGTTAAGTAACATGCCCAAGGTCACACAGTAGAGGAGCTGAAAAACAGTTCATGAACAAGGTTACTGATCACAGAAAGTGTGTCAGAACAAAAGCCTGGTTCAATACAAGTGCCCAGCAATAGAAGTAATGGTAAAATAAACCATTGCCCAGCTGGGGCCATGGAATTGAGTTTAGAGTAAGTTAACCGTAAAGATTCTAAGGAGAGAGTAGGGATTCTGAGGGACTTCCCTGGTGGGCCAGTGGTTAAGAGTCCATGCAGGGGGCATGGATTCAATCCCTGATTGGGGAAGGTCCACATGCCAACACAGGGCAGCCAAAAAGGAAAGAAAAAAAAAAAAAAAGAGTAAGGATCCTGGGGCCAGGCTGCATAGGTTCAAATCTCTGCCTTTGTCACGTTCAAGCTGGTTACCCTGGGGCTAGTGACTTAACTTCTGGGTCTCAGTTTTCCCAGACGCAGTGTGCAAATTAAGTCACTGTGTAAAAAGTGTTTAAACCAAGGATGAGCTCGCTTTTTCTACAAACATCTAGATAATAAATGTTTTCAGCACCATAGGCCAGATACTGTCTTCGTCAGTTACCCAAATTTAGAATTGTAACTGGAAATTGGCCATAGATAAAACATAAACAAATGGGCATGGGTGTGTGCCAATAAAACTTTATTTATAAAACAAGCTGTGGTCCAGATTCAGCCCTCTTGTAGTTTGCCAAGCCCTAGTTTGGAAGAATGCCTGGCATGTGGTTAGCCCAATAGAAGTAGTTTGTTTGGTAAATGGACAATCTAGAATATCCTGCAGTCAATTTTTTATACATGATCTTAGCCAAAAGGCCGAGAAGTGATGCTGCAGTCATTTTTTTAAAAGAATGGGAACACTGTATGAATTGATTTGGAAAGACGACCAAGGTGATGATTAAAGTAACGAAAGCAGGGTATACAGATAATATGTTCTGTCTCTCACAGAAAGAGAGGAGTGTAGTTAATAAGAACCTAAATTTCTATGTGCATAAGAAAATTCTGTAAGGATATATAGTCAGCTTAAAAAAAGTAGTCACTTACGGGGGAAAGCAGGACTTGGGTATCTGAGGAAGATGGCCAGAGGTTATATTTTTCTCTGCACACCTTTTACATGTTTTGAACTTTGAACGATACACACATATTATTTAACTAAAGAATCAAATATTTTAAAGATTCTACCAGGCTCTCTGTCCCCCAGCACAGGGTTTCTCAAAGTCAGCCCTGTTGACATTGGGTGCGTGCGTGTTCAGGCTTGTCCGACTCTTTGAGACCCCATGGGCTGTAGCCTGCCAGGCTCCTATGTCCATGGAGTTTTCCAGGCAAGAATTCTGGAGTAGGTTGCCATTTCCTCCTCCAGGGGATCTTCCCTACCCAGGGATGGAACCCACATCTCCTGTACTGGCAGGCGGATTCTTTACCACTGCACCACCTAGGAATCCCACTGTTGACACTGGGGCTGGGTAATTCTCTGTTGTATGTGAAATTGTCAGATGTTGCACAGCATCCCCTGTCTCTATCCACTGGATAACAGTAGCAGCTCCCAGAAGTGACAACCCAGGCTGACATTGCCGAAGGTCCCCTGCTGGGGGAGCAAAACCACCCCAGCTGAGAACCACTGCCCTAACCCAAACTCCTACATGCTACCAAGCTATGCTGCCAACCCTCCCATTTTCCCTCATCTTTCCTAAGAAGACTTTTTAGCGAGAGTTTATCGCAGATTTGATCCCTGGGTGGGGAAGATCCCCTGGAGGAGGGCATGGCAACCCACTCCAGTACTTTTTCCTGGAGAATCCCATGGACAGAGGAGCCTGGCGGGCTACAGTCCATGGGGTCACACAGAGTCGGACCCCACTGAAGCGACTGAGCACAGCACAGCACATCTGGTGTTGACACTATGCCGAGTGGTATTGAAATGTTACAACAGTCCTCCCCTCAAAGGTGCCATTTTTAGCCACAGTTCACAGATGGGGAAACTGAGGTTCAGAGAGGTGAAACCAGGAAGTGGTGCAGCCGGGATCTGAGCCCAGATCTGGCGCCTTCGAGCCACCACCACCACCACCACCTCTAGCATCAGCCCACTCCTCCTGTTCTAACCCTCCCACCCTCTCCCTTCCCTGCCTCTACTGATGGTGCCAGGATTTATTGGCTGGGGACGGAAGCACAGAGAGGTTAAGTAACATGCCTAAGGTCACACAGTGGAGGAACTGTGGGCTCCCAGAGACAGCAAAGAGTGTCCAGTCACCCTTGTGGCCATCTGTAATGACATCGTCCTCTCTCTGGGTCTCAGATCTCATCCAGCATGGAGACCCACTTCAATCTGACCTCACCCATGAACTATGCCCACACAGCCCGCCCATTCACTGCCCCGCAGCACGACTATGTGGCCACTGACCTGCTCCTACCTTGGGGCCTTTGCCAGGAGCTGTTTCCTTCGATTCACCCAGCTCTTCCCTCACTTTGCCCAGGTCTCTGCTCAAATGTCACCTCATCAGGGAAGCTTCTCAGACCTCATATGCGAAAGTGCAGCCTCACCCTCCCAAGCCCCCCTTTCTCCAGACCACCTACCATTCCAGACAACATATATGTTGCCTTATTTGCCCACTGTCAGTGTCTCCCATTAGAATGTCAGCTCTTTGACAATGGAGTTTTTTTTTTTTTTTTCGGAGGGGCAGGGAGTACTTTACTTATTTATTTTTGATCGTGCTGCGTGGCATGTGGGATCTTAGTTCCCTGACCAGGGATCAAACTCGTGTCCCCTGCAGTAGAAATATGGAGTTTTAACCACTGGACCACCAGGGAAGTCCTGACAACAGAGGTTTGTGTGTGTCCTTGTCCCACTGTCTCAGCACCACGGATGAATGAATGAACGAATATGCTCTTCCCGCTCTACCCAGGAAAGAGTGGAGCAAAAGCAGAGGAGCTCTCAGGAGGAAATGAGAGAAATTGAGACGCCTTCTAATTCCAGACTCCACACCTTTATTTACGGCATTGTGTGTCCCCCACCCCATCCCACCCCCACCAGGAGCCCTCCCTTTTCTCTCTTTGCCCTTCCACACCTCACTGGGAGTTCATAGCCCTGGCTTAAATCTGTTGACAGGGACTTGCAAACTTAAAGAGGCTGTTCCTGGGGCACCTCCCTTTGGTTTAAAATGACTATCTTTTAGCTTCCCGCGCATGGCCCCACTGTGAACAGCGCACTGGATTGCACTTCGAAAGGAGATAAAATGCACAGGGCAGGAAGGCCCAGAGCTCCCAGATAGGGGGGATCATGGAACACCCTTGCCCAGTGCAGGGTCTGACACAGCTAGGCACCAAAGTCAGAGCAATAAGAAAACTCCTACTCACTCTTCAAAGCCCAGCACAAATGTCCCCTCTTGCATTAAGCCCAACTCCCCCAGGCAATCTTTTGCCTTTGCTCCAGGGCCCTCAGCCTAGAATTTTTTTCCCTCTGTCTCAGTCCTGACAACACAGGGCTAGGGAATGTCTGTCTTCCCCAGTCTGGGAACTCCTTGAGGGCCAGACTGAGACCTGGGTCCTTGGCATTGACCAGCACAGAAAATCAGGATTCATTAGTCCCTGCAGCTGCTCTCTTAGAGGTTAATGGCACACCCCACTGCCCTTTATCAGAAACCAGCTGTAGGGAAGATGCAGGCAAGGATGGAAGTTCATCCTTAGGTCTAACCACTTTCCCATTAGCGGCTGTTGAAGCCACACTGGGTCTCGACTGCCCACAGGTCAGAGGCCTGACTGATCCTAGGGCTACTTCCTTCTGTGTGCAAACACATGTAGGCATAATTGTGTCCTGTGGCCACAACAGCTGGCCGGGGTGGGGGGATCTCTGGGATTCCCTCATTCTTTCAGGAAACCTGCCTGTGCTCAGGGAGGGTGAGCCACCCATCTCTCCCATGCGTGGGCCTGTCACCAGGAAACATCCCCAGGGACCCCTCCCTGATGACTTACTGCTCCTCCCCCCATCTGCACGTGGCATCTCAACCCAGAAAAGAGGCAGTGCCCCCAGGCCGCCCCCCCATCCATCCCCAAAAAGGGCCCCCCCCACCAGTCCACTGCACCTCCAGACAAGGCTTTCATCCTGGGGTGGGACCTGAGGGCTGGATGGCTAGTGTCCCCTCAGATCCCAGGGCAGGCAGGGTGCCCCCAACCACTGGCCATCAGCAGACATTACTTTTCATCCAGTGCTCAAAAAGCCAGAGGGAACCAGAGAAGGTACAACAGAGAGAGAATCCAGTCCAGTGACCTCCCCCACCCAACCGCATTCAAATAGGGATTTGAATATATTTCCTGAGCCGGGGAGGTTGAAGTCAAATCCACCACCCCATGAACCCTGGGGCCCTTGCAGAAATCCCTACAGAGAAAAAAGCAGCTATTTCTAGGTTCCCCCAAACCCCAAGAACCCAGTCTCAGGGCTCTTTGGGACTGCCTCCTGCCTCAATGTACCTCTTGGGATGGACAGAGCTAGGAAGACCAGAGTCCCAGACCCACAGTCCCTCCAGCCCTCCCCATGCTGCCCCAGGCCCCGGCAGGAAGCCAAGGGGAAGATGTGAGGGGAAGGAAGGGGCCCAGGGCCCAGGAGGAGGCGACGCATGTGGGGGAAGGAATAGGAGGAGGCCCTTCCCCCATAGCCAGAATCTTAGGGGGTGGCGGGGTCAAGGGAGTCCAAAATCTCAGGTGCCCTATCGACCACCCAGGAGATTCCTAGGGCCCCCTCCGGACCCCTAGCATGTCCCTTTCAGGGTCTAAATCTCCAGCGGAGTCAGCCTGAGGTTTTGGACTTGGGTTAACCCCAAGTTTGCCAGTTTTCAGCCTAGACGTGGGAACCCATTCCTGTTAACCTTGGGGGGCCACCACTGAATCTTCAGTGTTAGGACCCTCACATATCCCCCATGCCAGGCCCAGAGTGGGGGCCAGCCTCCTCTCTTCACTGCTGGCCCAGAGGTGCAATGCATCAACCTCCTGGGTACCAGCCTGGGGTGCCTCCTGCCACCCACCCTCCGGCAGGCCTGCCTGTGGCCAGTCTCACCTGGGACATCTGGGGACGCAGGTTGACTTCCCGCAGGTTGATAGCGTGGGGCAGCAGGTTGTTGAGCAGCTGGCACAGAAGGACGCCATCCCGGAGGGCCTGCGCCAGCTCGCACACCTGGGCTCCATCCCAGGTCACACGGTGGCTGGGCGGTAGCACCCGGCACTGGATGAGCCAGTGGGTGCACTGGCGCCACAGCTCCATGGCCGCTGCCTTCCCAGGCCGGTCCGCACACCCTCGCGGCCTCCTCCACCCGCCCGCCGCCCGCCTGCCTGCCTGCCTCTGCTAGCTAGCTACCACTTCCTCTTTTTTGCCTGTAACTGTCGCCCTGAGAGGGGGTGGAGGAGGAGGAGCCGTGGGGTGGGGGTGGGGGGGGAGCACCTGGCCAGACCCAGCCCAGCCCCTTTTCAAGCAGGACCTGGCCTCTCTTTTGCCCACCAGCTAACACCAGGGCATCTGGGCATGGGGACAGGGTAATTAGGCGGAGACCCACTGCCTTCCTCTGCACGCAACCCAAGAGCGGTACCACCTCAGGAACATACTCAAAATCCATCCTCTTCTCACCCCTCCCTTCTTCACCTCCTTGCTTGGCCAGCCCTGCTTCTTGCTAACCTGGACCAGTCTCCTCCACCTCATCCCCAGGCTCCCGTTCTCACCCACCACAGTCTGTAACCCCCCCATCAGAGGGTGCCTATGAACACCCCAGTCAAGCCACTGAGTCCCACAGCCTCCCTCATTGGGAGTAAAAGTCTTGCCTGTACACCACAAGGCTCTTCCCTTATCTCTTCCACTCTCTCCTTCATTTGCTCTCTTCCAGTCAAAAAGGGCCTCCTCAATGTTCCCTGAACCCACGAGGTCACCCCAAAATCTAGAGTCCTAGGACTCACCCTAGAGTCCTGCCACAGGGCCTTTGCACATGCTGGTCCTCTGCCTTAGACAGCTCCATGGCCAGCTCCCTCATCTTCTGCAAATCTTAGCTCCAGGCCACCTTCTCATGAAGTCTTCCCAAACCTTTCCATTTCAAATCACAGTCTTTATTCCCCACCCCATCACACCCTGTCCCACTCCCTCCCCCCACATTAAGCCCTGATTACCAGTATTCTTGCCTGGAGAATTCGTTGGTGGGCTACAGTCCATGGATTACAAAGAGCTGGACACGACTGAGTGACTTTCACTTTTCACAACACTACTGTCCCTGAAACCTGATATTTTATTATGCTTACTTTTTTCATTGAGTATTTGGAAATTTGTGTCTCTATTGGCTCTGTCTTCGACATTTATCCCATGGCTCTGGCCACCATCATCTTATAGACTTCCATAATGTTGTTCATTCATTTAGCAAATATTTGCAATCCCAAAGAAAGGCCATGCCAAAGAATGCTCAAACTACCACACAATTGCACTCATCTCACATGCTAGTAAAGTAATGCTCAAAATTCTCCAAGCCAGGCTTCAACAGTATGTGAACCATGAACTTCCAGATGTTCAAGCTGGATTTAGAAAAGGCAGAGGAACCAGAGATCAAATTGCCAACATCTGTTGGATCATTGAAAAAGCAAGAGAGTTCCAGAAAAACATCTACTTCGGTTTTATTGACTACGCCAAAGCCTTTGACTGTGTGGATCACAACAAACTGGAAAGATCTTAAAGAGATGGGAATATCAGACCACCTGATCTGCCTCCTGAGAAATCTGTATGCAGGTCAAGAAGCAACAGTTAGAACTGGACATGGAACAGACTGGTTCCAGATAGGAAAAGGAATACAAATGCTGGAATAGATGAAGCACAAGCTGGAATCAAGACTGCCAGGAGAATTATCAATAACCTCAGATATGCAGATGACACCACCCTTAAGGCAGAAAGTGAAGAACTAAAGAGCCTCTTGATGAAAGTGAAAGAGGAGAGTGAAAAAGTTGGCTTAAAACTCAACATTCAGAAAACTAAGATCATGGCACCCAGTCCCATCACTTCATGGGAAATAGATGGGGAAACAATGAGAACAATGAGAGACTTTATTTGGGGGGCTCCAAAATCACTGCAGAGGGTGACTGTGGCCATGAAATTAAAAGACGCTTGCTCCTTGGAAGAAAAGTTGTGATAAACCTAGACAGCATATTAAAAAGGAAAGACATTACTTTGTCCGTCTAGTCATAGCTATGCTTTTTCCAGTAGTTATGTATGGATGCGAGAGTTGGACTAGGAAGAAAGCTGAGCACAGAAGAATTGATGCTTTTGAACTGTGGTGTTGGAGGAGACTCTTGAGAGTCCTTTGGACTGCAAGGAGATCCAACCAGCCCATCCTAAAGGAAATCAGTCCCGAATATTCATTGGAAGGACTGATGCTGAAGCTGAAGCTCCAATGCTTTGGCCACCTGATGCGAAGAACTGACTCATTTGAAAAGACCCTGATGCTGGGAAAGATTGAAGGTGGGAGGAGAAGGGGACGACAGAGGATGAGATGGTTGGATGGCATCACTGACTCTAAGGACATGAATTTGAGTAAGCCCAGTAGTTGGTGAGTGACAGGAAGGCCTGGCGTGCTGCAGTCCATGGGGTAGCTAAGAGTAGGACAAGACTGAGCAACTGAATTGAACTGCTGTCTTGAAGCTCTTATCATTACCTGAAATCATGTGGTCTACAAGGTCTCTCTCCCCACCTCCACCCCACTAGACTGGGAGTGTTCTCCTCAGCCCCCCTCTATCTCACAAGCCCCCACCCCACCCCACCACTCCTGGGATTTTAAAATTATTGTAACCACCAGGGGGCGCTAGAAACCTTCATTGGCTATAAACGAGCTGTGCACCAAAAGCAGGCTGGCCGAGGAAGACACTTCCTCAGCCTGAGACTGAAGTCTCTTCCATATTGGCAGGTGGGAAAGCCCAGCCTGGAAATTCCCAAATTTATGATTCTACAGACACCAAAACTTTCGTCCCCAGGCATCCGTGACTCTTTGCTTCAATTTCCTCATCTGTAAAATGAGTGACAGCAAACTTCACTGTTTAGAAATACAGTAGGGATCAGAGATGGTGGGGCTGCAAAAATCAGAGGAAGACAGGATTGAGCTCCCAGGGCTCCAGGCTTGAATTCCACCTCGGCCAATCACAAGCTGAGTCAACCTTGGGCAAACTTGGGCTTAGTTGCCCCATGCCTCAGTTTCTGCATCTAGAAAATGGGGTGATGAAAATAGGACCCATCTTATTGAGAGGTCTATGTAAAAATAGAATTGTGGAGGCAGGGCAAACAAGTATACAGTAAGCACTTAATGAATGTTAGCTGCAGCTACTGCTTTCAGTTCTGTTGCTATTACTATGCACCCTCAAAAAACTTGGCCAGAGGGTCCTTATTTCTGGTTCCAGATCCCCCCCATACACCTTCCTCACGCTTGTCTCCAGGCAACAGGATGGTTCCTCTCCTTCCCTCCACCTAGGAAACCACCTGAATGTTTGCCCCCTATGTCCCGCCAGAGTCTAGATCAAGTCCAGCTGTCTGTTACTGGGAAAGCCTGTCGTGTTTTCCCGCATCTCTCTCCACAAACCCGACACCCAATGTGGGGTTCCTTCCGAGAAACCCAGGGGGGCAGTCTGGAGGAAGCGCACTCTGCCACGTCACAGCCGCCACCACTCCCGGTCGTGTGAGACAGCCCGTAAGGGCCGCCCCGCCCCTGCCCGGAACAGAGGAGCTAGGAGACATCCCTTGCCCCGTCGCAAAGGGTCAGGGGCTCTTAGGACCAGCCTGTGGCCTTAAGCGGAAACAAGGGGCAGAGCTCTAAGGGCGGGACTAAAAGAGTGACTAGATGAGTGGGCGTGGTCAGCCTGAAGGGGCGGGGCAAGTTTAAGGGGGCGGGTCCACTAGTAGGAACGAAAGGAGTTCCCCGGGGAGCGTGACCTACCGGAAGACGGTTCATCCAAGGGGGCGTGGTTAGCGAAAAGAAAGTTTATAAGGGGCGGGGCGATAATAAGGGGCGGGGCGATGAGTTACAGTAGGAGAAAGGGCGGGGCCTGGAGGGGAGGGGTTTAAAGTGGGCGGCACCAGGTGATGGCGCTAGGTTCCCTTTGGGAGCGCCAGGGGAAGGCTGGACCTGGTTGGGGCGGGGAGGGAGGGGTCGGGAGACGCAGAGCCTCAGGCTTCCGCCTGGCCCCAAGTTCTTGCGAGCTCCGCGGGTCCCGGCCCAGGTGAGTGAGGGGCCCCAAGCAGAGCCAGGACCGGGAGATTTGGTGGGGGTAGGGAGTTCTCTTTTCCAGGTGAGGACACCTGCTCTCTGGAAGAATCTCTGTCCACGCGCGTCCGCGAACGTAAAAGGGGTCACCTGATTGGGTCACTGTGCATCATGCGTGTCTGTGTACCTGGGCGTCCTCCTCCAAGCGTATTTTCTCTGCAACATGGACAGCCTCCCTGCTTCCATGCCTGAGCAATGTTTTTAAACCACAAACCAGATCGTGCCCCTCTCACTTCATACCTTTCCGTAGCTCCTCTTCCATCCCACCGAGACGAAAATTCGAGGTTCACCAGTTTCCTGCATCGTCTCTGCCTAACCTCACTGCTCTCCACTTTGCTTGTGGCTCACAGCATTGTCACACCTGCCTCCTTGACCACGTAAAACAAGAAGCAAGCTCTGCACCTTTGCCCTCCCTGTATATCCCTCACCCGTACTGCTCTTTCTTCACATCGTTGCTTAACTGTTTCCCCCGCTTACTGAGATCTCAGCTCCCAAGTCACTTCGTGGGAGACAGCCTTCTGACTACCTATTCATATTTAAGGTAGCCTCCCCCGGCCAGCCTCTCTTTACATCTCCCTGTCTTATCACCTTCGTTGTTCACCCTTAGACATTATCTTCTTCATTCCTCGTGCACTTATCTGTTTTGTGTGTCTCCTCCACCGGAGGGGCCTTGGTCTCATTCATCACTGTTTCTCCTTGGCACACAGTAACCATTCAACCAGTCAGTACTTTGCTCACTTTTGAGTCTCCGTGTCCACCTGGGCCCCTGTCTGGTGCAAGTGGCTGCCCCCTGCAGGAGTATATGGTCAACAGAAAATGAATGATCCCCTCCCTTCTTTCCCCAAACTTGCCTCTCACCCACCTCCTCTCTTGATTTCTGCCCCCTTCCTCTCTCTCCTGCCCAGATACCCAGAAATTATTCCAAATGATGCAGGACAGGTGGATGACTTAATTGGCCTGTGGCCATCCTGTGACTACTCTGAGCTCCCCCTGAACAAACCAGAGTCAGTGATGCATCTTCATATCCACTAAAGGGCACGCAAGACAGAGGATGCTGGAGTCAGGGGACTCTTAAAACCGAGGCCTGGCCAGGCCCAGCTGACAAACAGGAAGTGCACAGGTATCCAGGAGACACACCTGGTATTCAGGTATGTGGCGCCTGGAGCCAAAGCTCTACTCAGCTCTCCCGCCCGTTTAGCCACCTCAGACCAGTCTGGGAACTTCCTGGCCCTTTCAGGCCATCAGCCCAGCTGACTCAGGTCCTAAAAATCTTCGTGCTTTTTCTCTGCAGACCTGGCCAGGCCCAGAAGGCCCTGGGGGTAGGGGAAGCAAGACACTTTCCCCACCACCACCTCCTGCTCCCTCTCCCCCTCTTCCCTCTCTTCCAGAGCAGTTTTTTCACCAGATGCTTGAGAGACCTGGGGCCTGAGTCACGTGCAATGATCAAGGGGTCCTAGAGCATCCATGTCCTAAGTTTGATCACAGTAATAAGGAAGTGGATCGGCTCCAAACTATGAAAACCTGTAGATGTCTATTTGCTGTTTGCTGACTTGTCTACAAAAATGTGACCTTTTAATGGGCTTCCCTGGTGGCTCAGAGGTTAAAGCATCTGCCTCTAATGTGGGAGACCTGGGATTGATCCCTAGGTCAGGAAGATCCCCTGGAGAAGGAAATAGCAACCCACTCCAGTGTTCTTGCCTGGAGAATCCCATGGACGGAGGAGCCTGGTGGGCTACAGTCCACAGGGTCACAAAGAGTCGGACACAACTGAGCGACTTAACTTTAACTTTAACTTTAATGGTCTTTTAAAATGGGTTTCCCCCCTGGCTCAGTGGTAAATCACTTGCAACCCAGGATTTGGCTGAAGATACAGTTGATCCCTGGGTTGCGAAGATCCCCTGAAGGAGAAAATGGCAACCCATTCCAGTATTCTTGCCTGGAGAATCCCATAGACAAAGAAGCCTGCCAGACTACAGTCCATGGGATCACAAAGAGTAAGACACCACTGAGCGACTGAGCATATAAAATGACCTTATTGGAAAGCCACACATGGGTTAGATTTTTTGGTACAATCTAAGAATCCTTGAGTGTGCCTACAGATCACTGAAATGCTATGGGTTTTAGTAAATTTAATTCTCCCCAGCCTGAAATTTAGGCTGCAGTCCATGGGGTCGCTAAGAGTCGGACATAACTGAGCGACTTCACTTTCACTTTTCACTTTCATGCATTGGAGAAGGAAATGGCAACCCACTCCAGTGTTCTTGCCTGGAGAATCCCAGGTACAGCAGAGCCTGGTGGGCTGCCGTCTATGGGGTCTCACAGAGTCGGACACGACTGAAGCGACTTAGCAGCAGCAGCAGCAGCAACAGCCTGGAATTTATTTCACCCCAAGAACCAGCAGGCTTGAGACTTCCCCCGGTGCTCCGGTGTCTCTGCTCTCCCAATGCAGGGGGCCTGGGTTCCATCCCTGGTCAGGGAATTAGATCCCAAATGCCAGAACTAAGAGTTCTCATGCCACAACTAAGACTCAGTGGAGCCAAATAAATAAATTAAATTTAAAAAAAATTTAAAGAAAGAACCACCTGACTTGGCCCCTTAAAATCCTCCCAACCTTTACTCACCCCCAAGACCTTCCTAGGTCACCCTATAGAAAAATCTCAACCCCACTGCTTCAATCTTCATATCCGATCCCTGGTTTCATTTTCCCCCTTAGTTCTCTCTGATCTATTTTAGGCTTCCTTTTCTACTCACTGATTTTCCTAATTTCTGTCTTCTCAGCTAGAAGATGCCTAAGAGCAGGAATCTTGGTCTGTGTTTTTCACAGCTAGGTCTCTAGTGCCTAGAAGGGGCTCCCGGCACAGAGTGGGTGCCCCCATAAATATTCTTTTGAGTTAATTTGTTAATTAAATTTCTATAAAACATAGCACTATGTCATCTGCATTAAAAATTGCATTACATTTGAGATCATTGTCTTCTTCCTTCGCAAGAATCCCAGTGAACTTGCATGACTGTTTTCATGAAATCACAGCCTAGTCTAAATTAAAGTTAGGGACTTCCCTGGCGGTCTAGTGGTTAAGACCCCGCACTTCCAAAGCAGGGGGTACCAGTTTGATCCCTGGTTGGGGAACTAAGACCCCAGATGCTGCATGGTACAACCAAAAAATAAATTAATTAAAAATAATAAATTAAATGTATTCATTTCATGCTTAGTCGCTCAGTCATGTCTGACTCTTTGCAACCCTTTGGACTGTAGTCTTCCTGGCTCCTCTGTCAATGGGATTTTTCAGGCAAGAATACTGGAATGGGTTGCCATTTCCCACTCCAGGGGATCTTCATGACCCAGGGATTGAACCCACGTCTCCTGTGTCACCTGCCTTGCAGGTGGCTGCTTTACCCACTGAGCCATCCAGGAAGCCCCAAAGTTACTCATAGCTTGAATTTAATCTGATATATATATCAAATATAACTCATATAATTTATAATTAAAAATATATAATCTGACTATGGGTAACTAATTTAATATAAATATATATTAACATATAGTTAAAATATATTTATATTTAGAATATACAATACACAAATATGTAAATATTTAAATACATTTACATATAATTATATAAACATGCTGAATATTGAAATAGAATATATATATATATACACATATACAGAGAGCATTGCATTTTATGGCTTGATAAGATGTGGGCTGTTGTCTTCAACCTATGAGGAACATGAAAGGGCTGACCAAGCCATTCAGGAAGCAAGAATAATTATTCCTGTTTTACAGATGAGGAAGACTGAGGCCTGTTGGAAGTACAAAGCACAGCCCCTGCACCCTCTGCCCCCAAGAGCTCCATGCAGGTGCCACAAGATGGAGAGGACTTTGTGGGCCAACCCTGGTACCACGGCCCCCTGTCCCGCCAGGTACCGCTGCTTCTCACAGGACCACATACCATCTGATGGGGAGTCTCACTCACCTTTGACTTATTGGGGACTCCTGGGTCCCAGATAAGGGCCTTAGGGTCGAGATCTATCAGAAAGAATGGCTTGAGGGCTGAGGATTGTTTTGCAACTTGGTCTATGTGGGATGGCACTTCTTATCTTTAAATTATCACTTCCTTTGGGATGGTGTTGAAGAAGGTGACAGGAGTTAAACAGGGTACTAATCACTCCTCAAACCACCCTTTGGCCCTACTTATCTCTCTGTCTCTCTCTGTATCCCAGGTCACCTGTGGCTGCCAGGGTCCCATCTCCCTCTCAATTCAAAACATCTCACTTGCATCTCCAACTTAGGAGTCACCTTCAGGAGTCCCAGGACCTTAGACATCTAATCAAATCATGAGAGGCAGTGTAGCTTAATGGTGAATACCCCACACTTTAGCCACAAGCAGCCTGAGTTCAAATCCTACAACTTATATTGGATATAAAATAGGCAGTGGCACCCCACTCCAGTACTCTTGCTTGGAAAATCCCATGGACAGAGGGCCTGGTGGGCTGCAGTCCACGGGGTTGCTAAGAGTCGGACACGACTGAGGGACTTCAGATTCACTTTTCACTTTCATGCATTGGAGAAGGAAATGGCAACCCACTCCAGTGTTCTTGCTTGGAGAATCCCAGGGACAGGGAAGCCTGGTGGGCTGCCGTCTATGGGGTCGCACAGTCAGACATGACTGAAGCGACTTAGCAGCAGCAACAGCAGAGCAAGGTACTTGATGGCTCTGGGCCTCTGTTTCCCCATCTGTAAAATGGGCATAATAGTACCTCTCTTATCCTTGGTAAAGGATGAAGTGAGTTCATACATTTTACACTTAAAACAGTACCTGGCATATAATAAGGGCCATACAAGTATCCTTTGCACATATTGTCCAGCTCCCAGCCTCCATCAGCAGCTCTGCTTTGCCCTTCTATGATGTTGTGGCCCTCAGGCCCTGTTTTCAGCCACCATAGCTGGCATGATAGTGCTCTATTTTTATAAAGGTGAATTTCAAGGCCATGGTCTGTTTGGAAGAACCTAGCAAATGGCTTTTCTGAATGCCACATTTGCATAAGAAACTCAGCACATGTCACCAGGTTGGAACTTGCATTAGTCAGCATCAGCTAGTGGCTGTAACAAACACTCCCATGCTGTCAACGACTCCATCGACATTTAAGGACTAGTTCATGTCACAGTCTAAGAAGGATGCAGAGCTTCAAAAGGAGTCAGACCCAAGCCCTTTCAGTCTTCTGCCCACCCCCCGTCCCCCCCCCGCCCCCCCGCCCCAAGGGCTCTGGGGGCATCAACTGACAGATTCAGGACGAAACCTGTAGGACTCTGCTAGACTTATTTCATGGGCTGGGTCTGACCGGTCCCTACAGGACTCCTCCCACATCCCATTGGTCAGATCTTGTCACACGGTTAACCGCAAAGGAGCCTGGGAAATGTAGTGCGGAAGTATTTCCACTAGACAAGAAGAAATTGGCTCAAAACTACCCAGTCTCTGGGGTGGCTTTTCTTGGGTCGGAGGGAAGGGTCGGGAGTCTCCATTAATTATTGATACGTGCTCATGCGTAAACCCTTGCCCCCCAATCCTCCATCCTCAGAAGGCCGAGGACCTTCTCCAGCAAGATGGTGACTTCTTAGTTCGTGCGTCCAAGTCCCGTGGGGGCCACCCTGTGATCTCTTGCCGCTGGCGGGGCTCAGCCCTGCACTTCGAGGTGCTTCGTGTGGCCCTGAGGCCCCGGCCAGGCCGGCCCACAGCCCTCTTTCAGCTAGAGGATGAGCGTTTCCCCAGCCTGCCTGCCCTGGTTCGCAGCTATGTGATTGGCCAGCGTCCACTGTCCCAAGCCACAGGGGCTGTGGCCTCCAGGCCAGTGCCACGGCAAGGACTAATTCGACGCAGCTTTAGTGAGGACACTCTTCCAGACGGCCTGGCTCGCACAGAGCCGCTCAGGTATTCACAGGCTCTCTATATCCCGAAGACAACCAAGGACCGCCCCTCCCCCTCCCCCCCCGCCCCGCCCCCAGGGTTCTCCACCACTGTTCCTGTGTGTTCCAACAGTGGACGGCTCTGTCCACTATTGACATTTGTGGCCAGATTATTCTTGGTTGTGGGGGCGGCCGTCCTGTGCATTGCAGGCTGTTGAACGGCATCCCTGGTCTCTTATCTACTAGATGCCAGTAGAATGCCCTGCACCCCTCCCCTTAGTTGTGACTACCAAAACATATCTCCTGACATTGCCAAGTGTTCCCTGGGGTTAGCAAGCAACCCAGGGGTTAGGGATCCCCTGGTTCTGAGTGATGGGATGTAAGGTTTTCTGGGCATTGGTGGAGGCTATATGCTATCTAACTATCTGCTCGGAGTAGAACAACATATCTCCCTTATCTCTGTCCCCCAGGGATAGGAAGCGGAGTGATAGTCAGCCCGCAGGTTTGGAGCATATGTGGCGGCTACCAGAAGACCCTCCTGGACCAGGTAAAAGGTCTTCCAGGATAGGACATAGCTCCGAAATTCCTCTGCGATGCATTATCCAAGTGACACTGGGCAGGTGACAACCTGCTGGGAAAAAAGGATGGTGATGCTCTCAATGTTGTCACAGTGACTAAAACACACACAGGAACTCTGTAGGTGCTTAAAAGTATGGGTTTACAATGATTCCAAGAAACCCTCCATGCTCTAAGCATAGCTAACCTCTCCAATAATTCCATCCCTCATCCCCTGTTCACTCTGGCCACACAGACTTCCTTTCAGTTGCTGGTTGTTGCTGTTGTTCAGTCTGCTGGAACCTTGTACATTTTTTCCTGCCTCAGGACCTTTGCACTTGCTGGTCTCATCTTTGGAAAGCTCATTCCCTAACCTTTACCTGACTGTTTCTCATCTAACAGGAGTTCCAAAAAGCAGCTAACCCTGACCATCCTACATAAAGGAGGAGTTCCCCTTGTGCCCTGACTGGTCTGTTGTCTCCCATTCAACATGAGCCCTCACTGTGTGTGTCAGACACAATACTAAGTGCTGAGATGCATCAGTGAACAAGAAAGACAAAGATCCCTGCTCAAGTGGAGCCAACATCCTATTAGAGAATGAAGGACCATGAACAACAGAAACAAGTCAATTTGTTGTTGTTCAGTTGCCAAGTCATGTCCACTCTGATCCCATGGATACAGCACACCAAGCTTTCCTGTCCTTCACTATCTCCCAGAGTTTGCTTAAATTCTTGTCCATTGATTCAGTGATGCTCTCTAACCATCTCATCCTCTGTCACCCCCTTCTCCTTTTGCCTTCAATCTTTACCAGCACCAAGGTCTTTTCCAATGAGTTGGCTCTTCCCATTAAGTAGTCAAAGCATTGGAGTTTCAGCTTTAGCATCAGTCCTTCCAATGATTATTCAGGGTTGATTTCATTTAGGATTGACTGGTTTGATCTTCTTGCTGTCCAAGGGACTGTCAAGAGTCTTCTCTAACACCACAATTTGAAAGCATCAATTATTTGGCACTCAGCCTTCTTTATGATCCAACTCTCACATCCATACATGACTACTGGAAAAATCATAGCTTTGACAATACAGACCTTTGTCAGCAAAGTGATGTCTGTGCTTTTTAATATGCTGTCTAAATTTGTCATAGCTTTCCTTCCAAGGAACAAGCTTCTTTTAATTTCATAGCTGCAGTCACCATCCACAGTGATTTTGAAGTCCAAGAAAATAAAATCTGTCACTCCTTCCAATTTTTCCCCTGCTGTTTGCCATGAAGTGATGGAACCAAATGCCATGATGTTTGTTTTTTGAATGTTGAGTTTTAAGCCAGCTTTTTCATCCTCCTCTTTCACCCTCATCAAGAGGCTCTTTAGTTCCTCTTCACTTTCTGCCATTAGAATGGCATCATCTGCATATCTGAGGTTGTTGATATTTTGCCCAGCAATCTTGATTCCAGCGTGTAATTCATCCAGCCCAGCATTTCACATGATGTACTATGCATATAAGTTAAATAAACAGGGTGTTAATATACAGCCTTGTCTCACTCCTTTCCCAATTTTGTACCATTTTCAGTAAGATTCTAACTGTTGCTTGTCCAGGATACAGGTTTTTCAGGAGACAGGTAAGGTGGTCTGGTATTCCTGCTTTTTAAAGAGCTTTCCACAGTTTGTTGTGTTCCACACAGTCAAAGGCTTTAGCATAGTCAATAAAGCAGAAGTAGATGTTTTTCTGGAATTCCCTAGCTTTCTCTATGACCCAACGAATGTTGGCAATTTAATCTCTGGTTCCTCTGCCTTTTCTAAACTCAGATTATATATCTAGAAGTTCTAAGTTCACACACTGCTGAAGCCTAGCTTGAAGGATTTTGAGCATAACCTTACTACCATGCGAAATGAGTGCAACTGTATTGTAGTTTGAACATTCTTAGAGAAGGAAATAACAACACACTCCTCTAATATTCTTGCCTGGAGAATCCCAAGGACAGAGGAGCCTGGCAGGCTACAGTCCACAGGGTCACAAAGAGTTGGACACGACTGAGCAACTTCACTTTTGAACATTCTTTGGCATTGCCCTTGGAGAAGGCAATGGCAACCCACTCCAGTACTCTTGCCTGGAAAGTCCCATGGACGGAGGAGCCCAGTAGGCTTCAGTCCATGGGGTCGCTAAGAGTCAGATAGGACTGAGCAACTTCACTTTCACTTTTCACTTTCATGCATTGGAGAAGGAAATGGCAACCCACTCCAGTGTTCTTGCCTGGAGAATCCCAGGGACAGCAGAGCCTGGTGGACTGCCGTCTATGGGGTCTCACAGAGTCGGACACGACTGAAGTGACTTAGCAGTAGCAGCTGGCATTACCCTTCTCTGGGACTGGAATGAAAACTAACCTTTTCCAGTCCTGTGGCTACTGCTGAGTTTTCCAAATTTGCTAATATATTGAGTATAGCACTTTAACAGCATCAACTTTAAGGATTTGAAATAGCTCAGTTGGAATTCCATCACCTCCACCAGCTTTGTTTGTAGTAATGCTTCCTAAGGCCCACTTGACTTCACATTCCAGGATGTCAGGCTCTAGGTGAGTAACCACACCATCGTGGTTACCCTTGTCATTAAGACCTTTTTTTTGTACAGCTCTCCTGTGTATTCTTGCCACCTCTTCTTAATAGCTTCTGCTTCGCTTAGGTCCATACCGTTTCTGTTCTTTATTGTGCCCATTCTTGCCTGAAATGTTCCCTTGATATCTCAATTTTCTTGAAGAGATTTCTAGTCTTTCCCATCCTGTTGTTTTCCTCTATTTCTTTGCATTGTTCATTGAAGAAGGCCTTCTTGTCTCTCCTTGCTATTCTCTGGAACTCTGCATTCAGTTGGGTATACCTTTCCTTTTCTCCCTTGCTTTTCACTTCTCTTCTTTCCTCGGTTTGTAAAGCCTCCTCAGACAACCATTTTGCCTTCTTGCATTTCTTTTTCTTTGGGATGGTTATGGTTACTGCCTCCTGTACAATGTTACAAACCTCTGTCCATAGCTCTTCAGGTACTCATGTCTATCAGATTTAATCCCTTGACTCTGTCACTTCCACTGTATAATCATAAGGGATTTGATCTAGGTCGTACGTGAATGGCCTAGTGTTTTTCCCCTACTTTCTCCAATTTAAGATTGAATTCTGCAATAAGGAGTTGATGATTTGAGCCACAGTGAGGTCTAGGTCTTGTTTTTGCTGACTGTATAGAGTTTCTTCATCTTCTGCTGCAAAGAATATAATCAATCTGATTTCCATATTGACCATTTGGTGATGTCTGTGTGTAGAGTTGTCTCTTGTGTAGTTGGAAAAAGGTTTGCTGTGACCAGCATATTCTCTTGACAAATCTCTGTTAGCCTTTTCCCTGCTTCATTTTGTACTCCAAGGCCAGACTTTCTTGTTATTCCAGGTATCGCTTGACTTCCTACTTTTGCAACCCCCTATGATGAAAGAACATCTTTTTTGGTGTTAGTTCTAGAAGGTCTTGTAGATCTTCATAGAATGGTTCAACTTCATTTTCTCCAGCATTAGAGGTTGGAGCATAGATTTGAATTACTGCGATGTTGAATAGTTTGCCTTGGAAATGAACCAAAATCATTCTGTCATTTTTGTGATTGCACCCAAGTGCTGTGTTTCAGAATGTTTTGTTGACTGTGAGGGCCACTCCATTTCTTCTAAAGGATTCTTGCCCACAGTAGTAGATAACGGTCATATGAATTAAATTTGCCCATTCCTGTCCATTTGAGTTCACTGATCCCTAAAATGTCGATGTTTACTCTTGCCATCTCCTGCTTGACCACATCCAATTTACCTTGACTCATGGTGTGCTGCAGTTCATAGGGTCACAGAGTTGGACACACCTTAGTGACTGAACAGCAACAGCAAATGGATCTAACGTTCCAGGTTCTTATACAATATTGTTCTTTACAGCATTGAGGTTTACTTTCACCACCAGACACATCCACAACTGAGCACCATTTCCCCTCTGGCCCAGGTGTTTCATTCTTTCTGGAGCTATTAATGATTACCCTCCACTCTTCCCCAGTAGCATATTGGATACCTTCTGACCTGCGGGGCTTATCTTCCGGTGTCATATCTTTTTGCCTTTTCATACTGTTCATGGGGTTCTAACGGCAAGAATACTGGGGTGGTTTGCCATTCCCTCCTCCAGTGGACCACTTTTTGTGATAACTCTTCACTGTGACCCATCTATCTTGGGTGGCCCTACACGGCACGGCTCATAGCTTCATTGAGTTATGCAAGCCCCTTTGCCACGACAAGGCTGTGATCCATGAAGGGGAATCAATTATGCTTTGGGTTAAAAATTAAAAGTAGGATAGAGCAAGGAGTATTACAGTTTTTAGTAGTAGTTAGGAAATTTTTTCATGGAGAAATATTTGAAGGAGATGAGGGAGGGAACAATGTGGATAATGGGGTGAGAGTGGCCCAGACAGAGAGAACAGTCAGTGCAAAGAAACTGGAACCAGAACAGGAGTCTGAGCTGTTCATTGAACCAAAAAGAAGTGAGTATAGCAGAAACAGTGGGAGTGAGAGGGAGATCAGGAGAGAGACCAGGCTCAGATTGTGAGAGCTTTGAGGGCTGACAAGAAGACTTCGATCCTTATTCAGAGAGATGGGAACATTACGGAGGTTTTAAACCCCCATAACAGGGTCGACTTAAATGTTTAGTAGATACAGTCTCCCAAAAGTCTGTGTGCAGTTTTAAGTTAATAACCTCAGAAGTAAATATATCACAAACTTAACAGAAGACATCATTCGAAAGTTTGATAAATTCACTTTCTTTGAGGCATATGTAACTTGGTGAATTTTGAGTGACATATTTTTTTTCATTTTAATTTTGTGTGGTCAGTGCTTACCATCTTCAATCAGAGGAGCAAAAAGGAAGAGTTCAGACTTAAAATGGAGTCTTCAGAATTGGCAGAACTACATCCATGTCAGAGAAAGTTCATTTTCAGACCATTGATAGGTATCTAGCATTGATGTTGATGAAGCTGTTCAGCTTCAAAGCTGCAACAGGTAATTTAGGATACCTGGTTATTGGCTGAATGAGTGCAGGAACCAGAAGGTTGGTAGCTCAGGAAGCCATCACCCCAGCCAGCTATCTTCTCTCTGTACTTCTTTCTCCCCTTCTTGTATGACCCCCAGGAGCCTCCACTGTACCTGCATCTGGCCTGCCTCGGACAGGTAGTGACCCCGTGATACTAAAGACCCCAGTTCCCTTGGGGTCCGTTGCTGACAGTCTCAGGGCCTCTGATGGGCAGCTTCATGCCAAGGCCCCAACCAAGCCACCTCGAACACCCTCATTGCTACTGTCTGATGCCTCTGGACGCCCCCCGACGTACTGTGAGCTGGTGCCCCGACTGCTCAGGGTCCAAGGACCGACCCCTGGCCACAGCTGCCCAGAGTCAGATGTGCCCTGGTGGGAAGCCGAGGAGGAGAAAGAGGAGGACAGATGTTTTGCAAGACCGCAGGCTGAGGTCTCTTTCTGTCTCCCTGACACCCCCTCCTGCCTGCTGGGCTCCCAGAATCGGCCTCTGGAACCCGAAGTCCTGCATACTCTCCGTGGCCTGTTCCTGGAACACCATCCTGGGAGTACAGCTCTCCACCTGCTATTGGTAGACTGCCAGGTGGGTCCCTTACCAGGTTTCCCTCCCCGGGTAGGGCCTGAAGCCAGGGCATGACCCAAACCCACCTCACACCCATAGACTCACTCTGCTCCTTTAACGTCCCTGCTCTTACCCCCGCCCCCCATCGCCAGGCCACAGGCGTCCTGGGAGTGACCAAGGCTCAGCGGGGCGCCATGGGGGTCGCCTCTGGTCTGGAGCTGCTCACACTTCCCCACGGGCATCGCTTGAGGTTGGAATTGCTGGAGAGGTGAGCCAGCCACCTGAAATCCCCAGGGGTCTTCAAACCTCCTCCCATTCCCGGTTCCCCAGGGAGGAGAGGAATGGGCAATGCCGCCGACTGTCCCTCCTCACCCCCACATCGCAAACCTCCCCACTGCCCCCAGACCCTTGCTCTCCTCCTCTGCAGGCTCGAGACGCTGGCGTTGGCGGGGGCGCTGGCAGTGCTGGGCTGCGCAGGGCCGCTGGAAGAACGCGCGGCCGCCCTGAGGGGCCTGGTGGAGCTGGCCGTGGCGCTGCGGCCAGGGGCGGTGGGTGACCTGCCCGGACTGGCCGCGGTGATGGGCGCCTTGCTCATGCCCCAGGTGCGTGGGAAGCAAGGGAGGAGGCCGAAGTGCAAGTGATGGGGAAGAGTGGAAGGAAGGAGTGCTCAGGTCTCTTCCTCCAGGTGTCGCGTTTGGAACGCACGTGGCGCCACCTGCGAAGGAGCCACACGGAGGCTGCGCTGGCCTTTGAGCAGGAGCTGAAGCCGCTGATGAGATCTCTGAATGAGGGCGCCGGTGAGTGGCGGCTTTCGAGGAGTGATAACCCTAACCAGAATTTGGATTCAGCCCTAAGCCCCGCCCGCCCGTGTCTTAGTCCCCGCCCCTGGGTCGCTCCTAGGCCACGCCCCCTGCTTAGGCCCGGCCCCTGACTCACATCCAGCATTGCTCTAGGCTCTGGCCTACCGGTCTCGCGCCGAACCCTTGCTTCTGTCTCGGGCTCCACCTTGGCGGTACGAGCCGCCTGCTCTTTCGGTCCTAGGCTCCGCCCCTTAATCGAGGCCTCCGCCCTCCGCGCCCTTGCCCCGACCCCCGCGCCCTTGCCCCGCCCTCCACGCGAGACTCTGCCCTGGACCCAACCCCTGGGCGGGCCTGTTCTAGGCTCCGCCCCGGCTCCAGGCCCCACCCTTGTCCTCCTCCGGTCCGGGCTCGAGCCTCCGTGTCTGACTCAAACCCCACACGCTGCCCTGTCCTAGGGTGCCCTGGCCCCAGTATATGTTGCGTCCTCTTCACCCTAGGACCCGCACCCCGCCCCTAGCTCAGCCCAGACCCTTCCCCCAACAGGACCCAGCGAACCCGGCGAGGTGGCGCTGCCGCACGTGGCACCCGCGGCGCGCCTGCTGGAGGGTGAGGAACTCCCGGGGCCCTTGGACGAGAGCTGCGAGCGGCTGCTGAGCACCCTGCACCGGGCGCGTCAGACGGCCCGGGACGCGCCCAGATTCCGCGAGGCGGCGGCGCGGCGCCTGCGAGGTGAGCGCCTCCCCTTTGAGAGGTTGCCAGAGGATCCCCACTTTAGAAACAACCTGCATGCTCCAGCGCGGTAACCTCCAAACCCACGGGGCCAGAGACTAGACTCTTCTCACGCCTCCCAGAGTCCCACCCAAACTGGGCGGGCCCCGGTCCCAGGGGTGTTCCCACCTCCACACATGCCACCGCCCCCTGCAGCGTTGATGGGCACAGCGCCTTCTGCTCCTCGGAGCCACGCCCACAGGGCCCCACCCCCCACTCTCCCACCTGGGAAGGCCCTACCCCCAGAGGGTCTCAATTCCCCGCAGGAATGCGCAGCTCCCTCCGAAATGACTCAGACCATTCCCCCACTGTATTCAGAACCACGCTTCTGTCCTGGGGCAGCCCGGCCTCCGGAATCACCAACCTGGGTGGTTCCTTAAGACCCTTTTCCTTCCAACATGGCCCAACCGCCTCTTCCCAAGTTTGTTACGCAGGGTGGCCCAAATTCCACCCTCAAGGCAGCTCCATCTCCAGGTTCAAGCCCTAAAGCAGGGGGTGCCCTGATGTGGCCCCTGGAACGGACTGGCCCCCATGCACCCTGGCAGAGCCCGCATCGACCAAGCCCGTCAGCCACCCCCGCCCCCCAACCCTCACTCCTGCAGACCTCTCCCCAGCTAACGCTGCCCGGTTGTTCAGATAATCTGGGGCAGTCCCGCCTGGTCAAAGTCCAGAGGGAACCAGGCAGGTGTGGGAGGAGCAAGGCAGGTGCCTGGGCCCCACCCCCAGCTCACCTGGCCTCGCCCCCAGGATTCCGGCCCAACCCAGAGCTGACAGAGGCCCTGACCACTGGCTTCTTGAGGAGGTTGCTCTGGGGGAGCCGAGGGGCTGGGGCACCATGGGCCACACGACTCGAGAAGTTCCAACGCGTCCTCAGCGTCCTCTCGCAGCGCCTGGAGCCTGACCCTTGAAAGCACAAACCCTCTTCTCACGCTGGGATACCGAAGCATCTGGGGACCCCTGATGGAGACCAAGGAAGCCGCCCGTTTCTTCACCCAGCCAAATGCAGTGGGGACCTGCACCGTGCCCCACAGAAGGAGCGGACTGGTTTGCAAGCACCCACCTTGCACCCTAAAAAGGCATGTGGATTCTGGGAGTGGGCAGCTCCTGCCTTACACTAGAAGACCCAGATGTCTGGAGGTTCTACACACCCCACCCCACCCCTACCCCTCAAGTGATGAACGTATGTCTCTTAAAGATAACTTGAAGATCTGTCTGTAAGAGGCCAGAGTTCAAGTGTTTTAAAAGCTGTGTGACTTTTATCAGATCACTTGACCTCTCTGTGCCCAGTTTCAATATAAAAGTGAGACTGTACTTTCTAAGGGTTATCATAGTGATGAAAACTCAATGTTTGAATGAGCTCCTAGGTGGAGAATGCCTGGCACAGTAGGTGCTCAGCAGATGTGAGCTGCAGGGAACACCAAAGGGGTGACATCCAGCACCCTCCTCCCTACCGGAGTCACAGACAAACACTCGACTCCCAGCAAGGGGCAGAGTTTATCCAAGGTGTACCCAGGTTCATTGCCACTTCCTCATTCCCCGTGTGGCCCTTAAGGAGCGTGGTGTTTGCATATCCAGCCCCAGTATCAAAACCTCCTAGTAAGCCACAGACTCCAAGAGTTTTTCATCATTTTTTATATAAAACAAAATGACCCTAGCCGAGCGGCAGGAAGAAAAAAGATTCGAAACATGAGTATGTACATCAATGGTAGAAGGCACAGCGGGTCCATCTGGGGAGAGGAGTGAGGGGGTAGGGGTGGGGGGCAGCAGGTTACACAGGTCTCAGCCAAAGCCACGGGGGCAGAAATAAAGTGCGTAGGTCCTGGGGCCCCCCGTGGCCCAGAAGCAGCAGCCAACAGCCCCCCTCTTCCTGCTTCCAGCAGGGTTCAGTTGAGCATGACGCGGAGGTAAGAGGTGGGCACATAGCCCTCACCTCCCTGTTTCCGCCTGACCCGGGTCCACCCGTCGCCTTTGTCTTCTTCCATGAGACTGAGGTCCTCGCCCTCAGCCATGGAGATGGTGCCCTCGCTGGACCCTGTCACAGAGTGGCAGTGGGCTCAGGTCTGCTGGAGGTGGATCTCAACAGAGTCTAGCCCCAAATGCCACCCTCCCCTGCCCCCATCCCCCACCAAAGTCACCAATGTACCACTCAGGCTGTCCATACCTTCAAAGTGGTAGATGGCCACACAGTGACCAATGGGGGAGGCGGGCTCCTCCTCAAATTCCTCATCAAACTCTGTGTAGATGGGGGCGTCCTGACCCTCCTCAGAGGGGGGCTCTTCAGAGCTGGTTGAAGAAGGTAAAGCAGTGAGAATAGGCACCCCTTACCAGGGTCCCGGGTCTGGGGACAGACCCACCCTAGCCTCCCTGCTCACCTCTCCTTGTTCTCCTGCGATCCATTGTTGCTGTTGCTGCTGCTGTCCGGTGGCGCGCTGGCTGGGGGGTCTGGAGGCCGGGTGTGCCGGCCCAGGGTGTCTCCCCGGTTGCTTAGGACTCGGCTCTCAGCTTCTGCCAGCCAAGCCTGAAAGGAGGGGACCGCACATTCAGCTCCAGGGCCAGGCTTTGGGGTCAGCCCACTCTGGGCCTGGAGTTTTCCTGAGATCACCCATGTACACCAGAGGCGGTGATGAGAAACAGCTGGAGCCCCCACCACCTACACCTCCCTGTCCCTCATTCTCCCCGTCCCCACCAGGCAGTGACTCAGCCAGGCCTGCCGGCCCCGCCTCTCCCCAGGGTCTGCCCTGACCTCATACTTCTGTACTTCCAGTTTCAGCCGTTCGATATTGTTCAGGGTTTCTGTGATCCGGGGTTCCAAGCTGGCTGGGTCTCCCATCTGGGGTGTCTTTTCATACACATCCTTCATTTTCTTCAGGGCCTCCCTAGGGTGAGACAGATGGAGGAGAAAGAAATCCATGTGATTTAACAAACAAGAAAAGATGGGCTTTGCTTCAGGGAGCTCAGCCAGTGCTTCATAGCCTGGATTCAAATCCCAGAGCGGGTATTTCCTAGTTGTTCCAAAACTGTGTCTCAGTAGGCTTGTCTGTGAAAGGAGAATAATGGTATCGATATGTGTTGTGAAGATGAGAGCAGTGCCTTTACTGGAGTATAACTATGCTGGAGTATAGTTGCTGTACAATGTTGCGTTAGTGAAGTGAATCAGCTCACATGTATACATACATCCCCTCTCTTTTTGGATTTCTTTCCCATTTAGTCCACCACTGTGCACTGAGTAGAGGTCCCTGTGCTACACAGTAGGTTCTCATTAGTTATCTATTTTATACATAGTAGTGCAAAGAGTCGGGCATGACTGAGCGACTGAACTGAACTGAACTGAACTGAGTGTATATAGGGGGCTTCTCAGGTGGCACTAGTGGTAAAGAACCACCCATACAAGAGATACAGGACATGCAGGTTTGATCCCTGGGTCAGGAAGATCCCCTGCAGAGGAAATGGCAACCAACTCCAGTATTCTTGCCTGAAAATTCCATGGACAGAGGAGCCTGGAGGGCTACAGTTCATGGGGGTTGCAAAGAGTCTGACATAACTGAGCAACTAACACTTTCAGATTTTCATACTGAGAGCATATGGCATACCAGAAACTTATTCTAAGCATTAGAAATACAGCACTAAACAGAACTATGTGGATCCTACCTCTCAGGTAGGAGACACACTGTCTCCTATGTGTATCACAGTCTCTCAGGAAAACAGGAATTCTAATGATCCATGTAAGGAGTTAGAAACTCTATAAATGCTAGGTATTATTATTATTATTATTATCATTAGTCTCCCGTCCCTGCTTCTTCCATGTCTATATATACAGGCGGTACTTGTTACACGCATGGACCTCTGGACAATGACAAACCTGGATTCAACTTCTTCCCAGTCTTAATACCTGATGCTCATTACAGATGAGGAAACTGGAAAGAACTAGAATAAAGGCCAGTCTATTTGGACTCCAGAGCATGCACCAGTAACCTCGACATCATAAAAACCTCAGGAATGGGGACCTCTCTGGTGGTCTGGTGGTTGAGTCTGCACTTCCCCTGCAGGGGGCACAGGTTCCATCCCTGGTAGGGAACGAAGACTCAGGATGCTGCTCGAGGTGCAGCCAAAAATTAAAAAAAAAAAGAAAAACGAAACACTCAGGAACAATAATCAAATGGAACTTTATACCAAGAAAAGCCATTTTGTACAAGAAGTTCTGTGCAAAACAGCAAAATATCATTTGGCTGCCTATCTGCAAGTGGCAAACGTCATTCTTATTATGTAAGAGGACTGGGAAGAGAATCTTGCTACTTGGAAAGTTTGAGTAAAGTTTTTTTTTTTTAATCTGGCAGGTTTTGTTATTGTTAATATTGTGAGTGTTTTGAGTTATTAAATGAAAAAACCATATGCTTTTTTTTCTTTTAGCCAATTAATGGAGTGAATAAGACTCATAGATGTTTTTGATATTCAACCATCTTTGCATTCTGGGCTAACCCCACTGATCATGATTTTTTTTTCTTTTTTATTATTATTCTTTATTGTGGTATATACATAATATAAAATTTGCCATTTGTGCTATTTTTAAGTGTACAATTCCATGGCATTAAATTCATTCATGGAGCTGGGCAATCACCATCACCACATGATGTAATACTGTTTTTAATACATTGCTGGACTTGGATTGGCTAGGATTTTGCAATCTAAGATCATTAAGTTAATTAAATAAATCCATAATTTTATTTTCTTGAATTCTTGCTAACTCAGTTTTGGAACTGAGATTCCACCAGCCTCCTAAATGAACTGGCAGCTTTCACTCTTTTTCTTTTTTTTCCCAATCTTTTTGGCAGCATGTGGGATCTTCATTCTCTGACCAGGGATTGAACCTGTGCTCCCTGCGTTGGCAGCACAGTCTTAACCACCGGACCTCCAGGGAAGTCCCTTTCACTCTTTCTCTGTTTCCTAGAATGACTTGTATAAGGTGGGAAGAAACTGCTGCTTCTCCTCGCTGCTGCTGCTGCTAAGTCACTTCAGTCTTCTACTTGCAGTTCACCTTCTAAACCCATTCGGGCCTGGGGTTTGTTAGAGAGGAGATCTTTGGGTACCATTTCAGTGTGATTCATTTATCCTTTCACCTTGTTCCTTACCTGCTCAGCCCCTCACCTTACCTCTGGTCCATCTCCTTCTGTAGTTCACGGTTCCGTTCTTCCAGCTGCTGCTGCAGTCGCTTTCTCTGCTGCTCCGGGGGCAAGTGGCTGAAATCCTCAGTCACCACTGTCTGCAAGGTGGAAGAGGACTGAGTTCCGGAACACAGAGTTCGAGCTCCCAGGTCTAAGATAGGCCTAAGACACATCAAGTCCACCTTCCCCCCTGCCCAAGGTTCTTGGGGGGCAAGGCCATGCACAGAGCGAAGCAGGTCCAGGTGGGGCCTTGGAAGGAGGGGGCCCAGCCTGCGGCAGGAAGCGAGCCCAGGGTCCCGCCACCCGGCCGCTGGGCGGGCTGGGGCCGCCCCCTCCTCCTCCCCCAGAGGCCTCACTTACCCCACGGCTGCCTCGAAGGCTGCGGAAGGATGCTAGCCGCGGTTTGACCGACTTACTGATCTCGCTCAGTATGGCCAAGGGGTCGAGGCCGGAGCGGGGGGACGGGGGTCCATTAGGTAATGCCGAGGGCAGGGGGCCCCCCAGGGGGGAGAGAGGTGGGGGGCACGGCTACCGGCAGGGGCCAGGGAAGGCATGGGTCAGAAGGGTCGGGAGGATGTAGAGAACAAAGACGGATGGACGGACGGATGGACGGCGGATGGACGCAATAAAGAAAAAAGAAAAAAAAAAAAAACCAAATGGAGAAAAGAAAAAAAAAGTAAGAAAACCACAACTCAAGATGCACAATCACACACACAGAAAATGCATGCAAAGAGCAACACAAAAATCTGGGAGATGGCGGGAGGGCATTAGATTGTGAGCCAGAAGGCCAGACCCCTCCCCCTCTACCTCCCTACACTTCCCACCTCCCTTGCATCTTATGTCCAGTTTCTAGAATGGAGGCTGGGGGCACAGGGAGGCCCATGTTTCTCTACCCCACCCTCATCCCCAGCTTTCTGGGCTCACAGTCTAGAAGGTGGAGGGAGAGGCATGCAGAAATCAAGGTCTCAGACAAAAATGGGCCATAGATGTCAAGGGCAAGCTAAGAGAAGGGTCAAAGGCATGAAATACCAAAAGGGCTACGGCCGGGGTTTAAGCTAGGGGATTCAAAGCGTATGTCTACAGGGATCAAAAGTATGAAGCAGGAGTCAAAGGTATAAATTGGGCAGAGGAGGGGGTTGTCAAAGGTATAAACCAGGGGTGTCCAGGTATGTGCCTGACATTGAAAGCCAAAAATCCCCCCAAGAAAAACCAGCCTGAGGTTAGGGGGCCCAATGACTCATCAGAGGGTTGAAGAGACTCAAGGGGAGTCCCTAGGGCTGGTGTCCCAAGCCCTCACCCAGCCCCGAACCCTAAAGCAGGTCTCTTCTCTCAGCCTCCTGAGAAGCAGCAGACAGACGCCACAGGCCCTTCCCCGTCAATCCACCCCCCTCCCCCGACTGCCCCCCCCGCCCCCCCCCCCGCCCCAGCCTCAGGGGACTTGAGACCAATGGCCCAGCCGCCTTCCTTCCCTCCAGCCCGGGCCAGCAGCCAAGAGGAAAATTCCTGCCCGGGACTCAGCGTTCCGGAGGCTGGGGCTGACTCAGTGTGGGCCCCTGCTGTCCCCACTCACACCCAGCCCTCCACCCTGAGGGCCCCGGCCCCCACCTTGTTCTTCTTGCCGAATGGCCAGCGTTTAGCCCGGCTGCGGCTCGTGCCTCGGAGCTCTGGCCGTCCATCGGAGGGGGTACCCAGGCTGCTGTCCGAGGGCACGCGGTTCATGGGCTGGCTAAAGTCTTCGAATTCCACGTCACCCGGACGGGCAAAGCCTGACTTGTGCAGCTCAATTAGGACCTGGGAATCCTGGGAATGGTGAGGGGCAATCAGGGGGCAAGACTGGGGGTCCAGCCTTCGGATCCCTACTTCTGCACACCACCCCCAACCACTGCTTGTCCCCCTTGGTCCACTACCAGGACCAGGTACCCACGTTCTTGGCATTCACAGCATCTGCAGCCACCTTCATGCCCTCCAAACACTTGGCAATGATGGGTACCACCTCCAGCTCAGTCTCTGACAGGAGGCCGTAACCAGCCCCCAGGTGGGTGGCCCGCCGCTCATCCATGTCCTGCAGCTTCTGTAGAGACGGGGGGCACAGTTCTCAGGGGCATTGATCGAGGGGCTGGTGGCAGAGTGATTCCCTCCTGAGCATAATGGAACCCCACACTGACCACAGCCCCAAGCCCAGTTTAGCAGGGAAAACAGAGAATTGAACCCAGAGACTTCCAGCTCAGTGTGGTCAGGGGAGAAATTTCAGAGGCCAGGGAGATGTCAGAGAGGAATCTGAGGCCCTCCCTTTGCCTAGGGAGTCAGGAAAGGCTTCTCAAAGGAGGTGAAAATGTGGCCAGGAAGGGACTTCCCCGGTAGTCCAATGGCTAAGGCACTGCATTCCCAATGCAAGGGGTCCAGGTTCAATCCCTGGTCAGGTAACTAGATCCCACATGCTACAGCTAAGACAAGGTACAGCCTAATTAATTAATTTTTTAAATATACTAAGAAAAAAACACAGCCAGGAATTTCAAGAAAAAAGCAGACCCAACACAGATACTGCCAGTCTCAGTGTTGGGATAGAGAGTAGAGTACAGAGCTGAAACAGGAGAAGGGAAATTTGAGATCTTTCAGAGGGTTTGTTACAATTGGGGCTTGGAAGAACGTAGGAATTACAAAAGGAAAGAACGACATCCCTGGCAGAAAGAACAGCTTGAATAAAATTGGAGAACACTGACTATTTGGTTCTAACTCCTTTCCAATTTAGAGATTAGGGCATTACAGCTGGGGTTTTGACAAATGTGTAGGAGTTGGTTAACTCTGGGCTTCTCTAGGGAAGGTGGGACTGGGGTTTGTAGCACTCACATCAAATATCTGGGGCATCTGGGAAAAATAGAAGTGAGACTGGTCACGGTTGAAGCGCTGTAGTTGGGCTGCATACTCATTTTTGCTTTCTTCTGCCATGTGACTCCGAAGGTGGGCTTGTTGTTTGGCCTGAGGAATATCGAGGTGGGGGAGGGTCATAGCCCAGTTCTGGCCTTGCCGAACCCTGACCCCCAAGCCTGTCTCAGACCCTATAGGCACCTTCTCCACATCAGCCTTGGTGGCGTTGATATCCTGGTCAAGCCTCTCAGCGGTCTGGGCTGCCTTCTCAGCCTCCCGGCAGTCCCGTTCAAATTTACGTTTACTCTGTGTTGGGGACAGAACCGGAATGAAGGAACCGCCCGCCACGGTTTCAGGGACTGGGGGGAAGTCACCAGCAACTGGGAGTCAGGGTGGGGACAACGGGCAGCTTGGAAACCCACAGGAGAGGAGGGGTCCAGGCCAGATGAAGTGAATCGACAACCCTCACCCAGCTGCTCGGGGCCAGAGCCTCGCTTCTCCACACCCACAGACTCACATTCTCCAGCTGCTTGAAGCCACTTTCCAGCTGCTGCTGGGCCCGACGACCTTCTTGGAAGTGCTGTGGGAAGAGGGGGCGATAAGGCTCACCCTGATGTCAGGGGACCCTCGGGAAGCCCCAGAGAAGGGGTCACCCACCATCTTTCTCTCCTGTTTCATCTCCTGCGAGTACTTGGCCAGCTCCAGACATACACGCACGCTGAGGTTCTCGGCCACCAGCTCCCGCTGGCCGGCAAAATCATTCACCTCCTGCAGAATCTGCACGAAGGACTGTTGCTGGCTGAACCTGGGGTGGGGTGGAGGGGGGACAGGGGCTGGGGGTCAGGACCCCTGGGAGCCACAAGCCCCCAGACCCACCTCCATATGAAAAAGCGTGAGCCCCAAGACATTCACCCCAGAAGCAACAATAAATTCTGGCCCACACCCTCAACCCTCGAGGGGGACACAGAAACTCAGAATTCTCAAAATCTGGGGAGGTCTTAGAAAGGGGGTGCGATGCTTACACCATCTTTTTGCATCACTCTCATGGTGTCAGTAGCAGCATCGTATAATCAAATACTATAAATGCTTTTGCAATAAGTATTAGTATTCACATAAGTGAGATAAAATCCAAAAGACCCTAATGAACTTAATTAACTTCATGTCAGTTCAGGTCTTGAGATTGCCTCCAAACAAGCGACCAGAAAATCTTTTGCTTTCTAGAGCTTTGGGGGTTTCTGGAACTGGAATAAAGTGAAATGAGCCAGGCATTGTTTTAACACACTATCTTAATCTTCATATGAGCCCCTACAAGGACATCGTCATCCCCAATTCACAGGAGAGGAAAACCAAGGCTCACAACATGAGTCACTTGCCCAGAGACACTCATTTAATAACTGTGGGAGCCTCTCCCATTTAATAGGTGAGGTAAACGGAGGCTGAGAACTGAAGTCAAGTGGCCAAAGCAGTTCAGCTGGAAAGTAGTGGATTTAGAATTCCAAGCCAGGTAATTCGGTTCCTGCATCCAAGCTCACGCCTCTAGGTGGAACTGGGGTGAGAAGTGAGGGATCTGTTTGCGGGGAGCCCAGCTTGAGAGAGAGAGAGGAAGTGGGTCCCATACCCTCGGCCCTCCCAAATCTAGCTCTGTATCCATCCGGTGTTCGTTCTTACTTGGATTCAGGGTCATCTTTGGCAGGTCTTTTGGGCATGTATTTTTTCACCAGGCTCCTACAGAGAGAGGCAGGAAGGCTGAGCCCCCAGTCCTCCAACCGCTCCCCCTAACCCCAGGGCGCGGCCACCCTAGGGTCTCACCGCAGTTGCTTTGCATAAGCCTGCTCCACCTCCGTCCGCTCTTTCACGAACTTCACGTATCTGTCCAACAGGTCCAGACCCCACTGCGTGTGCCGCTCGAGCACCTCAAACTGATCCTAGCAGGGGGATTGGGAGGACCAAGGTCAGGACCCGGGGACCCCACAGCCGCCAACCCAGCGGCAGGGGAGCCTCCCGGCTCCGAGCTCCAAGAAGGAGTGGCTTCCCGGCCCCGCCCCGGAGCGGCGCGGGGGGAGGCAGGAAACCGGCGGGAACCCCCTCCCCTTCCCGGGAAGGGCCAGAGAACTGGGGCGGGGCCCCAGCCGGACTACAGGGTCCCCTCTCCCGGCTCCAGGAGGGGTGTGGAATGGGGCAAGGCCACTCCCCCTGCCCCGGGTCCCCTAATCCCCCCCAGATTCCGGAAAATCCGGCCTGTCTGCCGTGAGTCAGGGCCAGAGGGGCAGGGTTCCCTGCAGCTTGGGGGGGCCCCAGAATGGTCGGAGCGCGGGCATTAGGTTCCCCCGGTCGCCAGGCTTCCCAAGGTCCCCCCAGGGGCGACTCAGTTTTCCTCACTGACTCCACTTTTACCTCTAAAAGAAATCCCAGAGTTGGTGTGGGGGGGACGATCTAGTTAACCCAGGGCACCCAGGAACCCAGGAGTGCCACCGCCCCCAGAAAGAGGAGGCGTCAGAGGTTCCGGCTAGGAAAGGGGGAAAAAATTCTGGGGCTTCCAGGGCATAGGTTCGAGGCGATTGGTGGCGGCCCCTCCCAGTGCCTAAGGAGGGCTGGGGGAGGGGGCTGAGGCCGAAGCTCGCAGCCCCCTTCCCCCTACAGCGTCCCAATTCCCTAATTGTAGATTAGAGGCGACGCGAGGGCGGTTTGGACTTCCAGGTCCCACGTGGGGTTGGAAGTGGCCAGAGGGCCCCCTCCCCCGCCCCAGCCGGACAGGCGGACGGCGGGCAGGGACCCAGGGGCCGTAAGATAAGCCGCCGGCCCAGTCAGGGCGCTCAAAATAGGTGACCTCTCCCGGCTGCTCAGGCCTGGTCCCAGAACTTCTTCTGCCCTCCTCACTATGAACCCCGTACCTCAGTTTCCCTACGCGGCTCCTTAAAGGTCGCCCTCCGCTCCGGGGCGTCCTGAACCGCCCTGGGAAACTCCGCGGAGAGAGGGGATTCCAGGGGTCGGTGGAAGGGAACGCGCAGAGATCCCGCTGGGGTACTGCAGGGGCAAATCGTGGGTCTGGACCCCAGGAAGGGAGGAACTTGGAGTCAAGCGGAACGGACTCACCCACAGTTCGGTGCCCCAATCCATGCTGCTCCAGCCGCGGCCGACGCCTCCACCGCACCGGGTCCCCGCCGCCCGCCGCCGCCGGGAGACTCAGCCCAGGGCGAGGAGCCCGACCCCGCCTCGCTAAGGCCCCGCCCACTCCAAGCTCTGCCACGCCCCGTACACTCTGCCACGCCCCCGCACTCTTGGAGCCCTGGCACGGCCCCCTGAAAGCAAGACCCCCTCCAAGGAGGCGGGGCCCAACGGACGCCCCGCCCCTTCTTAAAGGAATGCGCGCCACCCGACGCCACTGAACAGACAGACCCCTTAAAGGACCCCCATCCATTTTCCAAATCCCCTGGGACCCTTTTGTCCACCCCATCCCTGCCCCGCCCTGGACAGTTTTTCTTTTCCTCTTTCCTTTCAATCATCCATTAAAGGGCCAAGACACTAAAACCCCAACCCAAGAGGTTTTCCCCCCACTCCATCGCAGGGAGAACTGAGGTCACCCCGCTCTTGAGGGCCGGCCTGGCTCCAGACGTCTACGTTCGTCCCACTAATGGTCTGGTCCCTCCGGCCACAGGGCGGATGGGAGGACTTCGATCCTGTCCAGGACGCGCCTCCGCCAAGGCCGGGTCCATTAGCGCCCCTACCGCATCCTGCCTCCCTCCCTAAAGTCTGCGCCGGGAAACTGAGGACGGGCTGTCCTTGGGGCGCCAGGCCCAGGCCTTTCCTTGCTCCCGTACAGTTCGAGCTTGCACCTGCCCATTTCCCAGTCTCATCCATTAAGGCGCAATCAGGTTTAATAGTTTGCACAGACCCTAGTATTCCTACTCCACCACTCCCCGGCTCCTCGAACCCTTGGGCTTGGAAGTCTGTCACCTCTCTCATAAAAGTCAGTTCACACACTGTTAATCCCTTTGAGGCACTGGGATGAAAGGGGCGAGATCCAAGCAGCAACCTCCCCCAACTCCCATCCTCTCCTGCCTTTGGTGCTTTCTCTTTGGTTACAGAGGTGACAGTCGCCCTGCTGGGGCTGAGGGCATTAGACCCCCTGGGACAAGTCAGACTCTGAGCCCCGGCTTCCAGGACACAAGAAGTCACAACACGGCTAGGAGGATAGATAGCTCCAGTAACCCACAATGGGATAGACGGCTCTGCGGGGACCTGGCCCCACCTGCTGGTGGCTTCCGAGTTAGAAAACTTCAAATTGCAAAATAGACGGGCTCCAGAGGAAACGGCAACCCACTCCAGTACTCTTGCCTGGGAAATCCCATGGACAGGGGAGCCTGGCAGGCTACAGTACATAGGGTCACAAAGAGTCGGATATTACTGAGTTACTGAGCATGCATGCCAGAGGTTAGAGGGTCAGATCAAGTCAGAAACTCAGCCTGGGGTCTGGAACTCAGCGGCTCAGCCTGGGAGTTGGGGGTCTCAACTGAAATTGGGATTCATCCCAGGTGGGCACCACAACTGGGATGGGACCTGACTAGGATCGGAAGTTTAGGAGAGGGGTGAGCCACTAGTCGAAGGCCTGGGACTCAAACGAAGGACCACAGGTCTGTCTTAATCTGAGGTCAGGGCTCAGTCTTTATCTGAGATCTGTCTAGGTGTAAACTCAGCCAGAGATTAAGGCTCAGTATAGGCTGAGAGTAGAAGGGGAAGGGAGAGCTGCGTTTCAACTGAGATCAGGACTTAGCTGCAGGTAGGCGCTCAGCCTGGTGTTGCGGTTCAGCCTGAATCAAGATTGTCCTGGGTTCTGGGGATGGGACTCCATCCATTGGCCTCACTCCAGGATAGAAGCGTCCGCCTAAGCCTGGTAACTCAGTCTGGGATCATAGGTCATTCCAGGGTCATGATTTAGCTTGGGGCCAGGTTTTGGCCTCTCAGTGGATCAGCAAGATTAGGAAAACAAGACAGGCTTCAGCAAATGCAAGTGTTTACCAAAAGCCTGAGCTTTGGCTGGGAGCCACATCCCCAGGGGGAAGGAGGGAAGTCTGTCTTTAGGGATACTGGGAGATGTAGTTTATTGTATGCCCCCATTGAGTTGTTTGCTGCCCCACCCCCTCCAACATTGCGTTCTGGGTAATGTAGTTCTGAACGGATCTGTCAGTTAAGAGTGGGTGGAGGAACTCCTCTTCAGGGAAGGATATTGGCTCCATCACAATTGGTTGGATGAACTGTTTATCAACTTACATCCGGGACAATCTTTCTAGTGATTGGTGCGTGTGAAGGCGGGGTTAAGCAATATTAGCATTCCCATTCGGGACTGGTGTTGTCCATTTGGTGTCTTACAGGGAGCGGGCACGAGAGGAGGCAATCGGTGATTGGCTGGAAGCGCTCAAAAAGCAGAAGGGTCGGCCCCCACCGTGCGGCGATTGGCTCACTGGTAGGCGGGCCTGGGGGCGTCAGAGGCGGTGTCAAGGGCGGTGGCTCCAGAGATGGCAGTGAGAGAGAGGAGGGGGCTCGGTCGTGGGAGCCCCGCGGAATGGGGGCCGTGGCTACTTCTGCTGCTGCTGTTAGGCGGTTCCTCTGGACGCATTCACCGGCTGACGCTGACGGTAAGTGCCGCTGCGTGGCGGTCTGGGGTGCGGGGTCCAGCTTTGGCCCGGAAAAGCCCCTAGCTTGGAGTGGTCTCGTCCTGCCTCCCCCGCTCCTTATGCGGAATGGAGAGGTCCAGCGCCCCCTGCTTCAGGCCAGGAGTGGTCTCGCCAGAGGATCCCCCTCAGTGGTTCTTTTGAAATTGCCTGGCCTGCTGCCCTGGGGTCGTCCCTAGCCCACAGCGGGTGGGGCTTCACCTCTGGGGACCCAGGACTCTGAGGCCTTTAAATTCTTGGGATCGTTTTGGGGCTGCTAGGGACCCTTGACGCCGCCCAGGGAAGTCCCTGGGGGTTCTAGAATGGGAATACTAATTGGGATCCTGGGGACTCAGTTGGAATCTAAAAATTTTCCGAGAATTGAGGACCAGGGTCCCAAGATGCGTAACTCTGCTTTATGGGTGATGCCCACCTCGTAGGGAGAATTCCACGTATCCCAGACCTTCTCTTCCTGGACTCTCCGAATGGTGGCCAGAGGATCCCGAACCATTCTGTGCTTACCTGGAATTGGTCTGGGGTCATGGCCTACAGAGGTGGCCCTCTCTTCCTCTCCCGTCACCCTTTGAACCTGTCCTAAATACAGAGATACCGGGAGGGGGCCGAAGCCCTTGGCGGAACCTCGTGCCAGAGCCCTGGGGCTGGGCTGGTGAGAAGTCTGAACTGTCTCTGTTTCCTTGGTCTCCGGCAGGGGGAGAAGCGAGCAGACATCCAACTGAACAGCTTTGGTTTCTACGCCAACGGCTCCCTGGAGGTGAATCTGAGCCTCCTGAGGCTAGGCCGCCAGGATACAGAAGAGAAGCCCCCGCTGGTGAGGGGCTTTGGGAAATTTGCTGGAGGAGGGAGAGGTGCACGATGAGTTTCTGAGCCCACCCACTCTCCCCAAATTCTGGATTCACATCCTAGCTCTGCCTCACCCTTGTGATCGTGGGCCATTCCTTTGGTCTCTCTGAGTTTCTATTTGCTCATCTGTAACTGAGGAATATTTGCTCATCTGTAACTGAAGAGAAGGCAATGGCAACCCACTCCAGTACTCTTGCCTGGAAGATCCCATGGACGGAGGAGCCTGGTAGGCTTCAGTCCATGGGGTCGCTGAGTCGGACTTGACTGACCGACTTCACTTTCACTTTTCACTTTCATGTGCTGGAGAAGGAAATGGCAACCCACTCCAGTGTTCTTGCCTGGAGAATCCCAGGGACGGGGGGAGGGGCCTGGTAGGCTGCCGTCTATGGGGTCGCACAGAGTCGGACACGACTGACTTGACTTAGCAGCAACTGAGGAATAATTTCTCAGGCTATACACTGAGCTGGTGAGAGGGGAGCCTACCAGTGAACAGGACAGCCCCAATTCCTGCAGTCAAAATAAGAGGCTAGTGTTATTGAACCCCTGCTGGGTACCCATATACTGCAAATCAATTTCCATGAGTCTGTTCTGTCATAGCCACCTTTCAGGATTCCTGTGAAAATATTACACCTGTAAACCAAATTGTACAGGTGTTTGTACAGACTCAGAGGTATGTGGCTTACTCAGAGTCCCAGAGCTTGGCCGTAGATCCAAGTGTGCTGGATTCAAGAGCCCAAGGCAGGAAGCCGTAAACGTTCCGTTTATTTTTTACATCATCATTTTAAATTGGGGGTGGGGGGAGAGGAACCAGTGAAGGTCTCCTGGAGGAAATGACATCCCAGTCGAGTGGGTAGCAGTTAAAGGAAGAGGATTGGGGTGCTGGGGGCACGTGGGAAAAGTCAGTGAATGCAGGATCTCCCCCTTAGTAGGTATTAAGGAAATTCGAGGTTATCTGTCTGTGTCCTTGCTGGCGTCCCTCACCTCACAGTCTCTTCTCTTTCCACTTGCCAGGTGGGGTTCAGTCTGACCCGGGTGAGATCTGGCAGCATTCACTCCTACTCAGTGAGTGGTAGGGGTGGAAGTGGCGAGAGGAGGGTGGAGAGGCAGAGGCAGAGGAAGGGGAGGGTTGTCTGTCGGCCTCTGAAATTCAAAGGTGCCTGTCCTCTCCCAGGGAGGAAGGGAGAGACTCACCCTTGCCCCGGGGAAGGGGGAGGGGATGGGGAGGGAGGAATGGTGGGACTGGACAGGTGGGTGGGGGTAACCAAAGCTCCCTACTGCCCACCCTCCAGAACCGGGACTCCCATGAGTGTCCTCTCCAGAAAAACAGTAGCAGCCTCCTGGTTCTCTTCCTCATCAACACCAAGGATCTGCAGTGAGTATGGGGGCTACCCTAAAGATCCATCACTGGGGTGTCCCTCGTTGTGATACCCATGTGAGCTGATCAGGTGGAATGAGAACCAGCCAGAAAGAACCTTGATGCCTTTGGAGAAAGCCACTCACTTTTGTTGTTGTTAAATTTTAGTTATTTATTTATTTTTGGCTGCACTGGGTCTTTCTGCGTTGCTGCGCAGAAGGTCTTTCTGGGTTGCTGCGCATAGGCTTTCTCTACTAGTGGCGAGCAGAAGCTACTCTCTCTCTACTCAAGATGCTCCGGCTTCTCATTCCTATGGCATCTCTCATTGCGGAGCACGGGCTCTAGGGCATTCGGGCTTCAGTAGGTTCGGCAGGTGAGCTCTAGAACGCAGGCTCAGTGGTTGTGGCGCATGGGCTTAGCTGGTCCGTGGCATAGGGGATCCTCCCAGACCAGGGACTGAAACCATCTCCCCTGCATTTGGCAGGTGGATTCTTCACCACTGAGCCACCGGGGCAGCCCTCCCTGGTGGTACGGCAGATAAAAATCCACCTGCCAGTGAAGGAGAGGCAGATTCAATCTCTGGATCAGGAAGATCCCCTGGAGTAGGAAATGGCAACCTGCTCCAGTATTCTTGCCTGGAGAATCCCATGGACAGAGGAACCTGCAGGGCTACAGTCCGTAGGGTCCCAAAGAGTTGGACAGAACTGAAGCGACTTAGCATGCACACACGACCAGGAAAGCCTGACAGCATTTTCTTGTTAAATAAGGTGTACTTCAGTAGAATGAGTGACTCGGTGTCATTCGAAGTAACAGAAAATCCCTGGTGCTGGCAACACAGGGATGTGGCAGCCATCTCGATGGATGGTGGCCAAATGCTGCCACTTGATGACCACTGATAGAGCCCCTCCAGAGAGGAGACCCTGAGGACCTGAGTGGCCATTGAGTCCCTCAGCATAGCTGGTGTGCCTGACCTCAGCCTTCAGCCTCCCCACATCATCCCCAGGGTCCAGGTACGAAAGTATGGGGAGCAGAAAAAGCTATTCATCTCTGCTGGGCTCCTCCCGGAATCACCCTCCGAACCAGGGCTCCCGAAGTCAGAGCACATGGTCATCCCCAAGGTGGACCACGGTGAGTCAGGCTGGGAGGAGTGGGTGGGGAAGGGTGCTCCATACATCCCCCATCGTTCTGCTGTCTGTCCATCTCTGATCTCACCTATGTTTTACCAGCAGGGACCACTGCCGCACCCGACAAAGCCAAGTCGAAACCCATAGGGTCACAAGGGGACCGGCAGGTATGGGAAGCCAGGGCAGGAGGGAGGAAGGCCCCACCCCCATAGGAGGCAGCTGATGCTCCATAGAGGCACTCTGTCCCCACCAGGGTGTCAGTGGGAAGGACCAGGAGCTGGTGTTGGGCCTGGGCCACCTCAACAACTCCTACAATTTCAGTGTGAGTGTCCGGGGGTGCCTGCAGCCCCTCCCCTCCGCAAAGTGGGGACGCCCCCAAGCTGAAGTCCCCTCTCCCCTCTGTCCGCCCCACCTCTCAGTTCCATGTAGTGATCGGCTCTAGGGCCGAGGAAGGCCAGTACAACCTCAACTTCCACAACTGTGACAACTCGGTGCTAGGCCGGGAGCAGCCGTTTGACATCACGGTGAGTGGAGGGGGAGGGTAGTGGGTTCATGGAGCCCTCACTGTGGGCCAGGACCCCATGTGCATCAGGGAGACAGGAAATCTGAGGATCCGAAATGAGAGAACGGAACCTGGAGACTCACACTCAGGGCCCAGCACGTCTAGAGCTAGCCTGCAACCCCCGTCCCGCTTTGCTCCCTCCCCAGGTAATGATCCGGGAGAAGAACCCCGAGGGCTACCTGTCAGCGGCGGAAATCCCTCTTTTCAAGCTGTACATGGTCATGTCTGCATGCTTCCTGGGCGCCGGCATCTTCTGGGTGTCCATCCTCTGCAAGAACACGTAATGCCCTTGACCCTGGGGGTCCTCCACCTCCTGTCTCCCCACTTCCCCACCCCTGCCCCTGACCAGTGCCCCCTCTCTTATGTCCCTCATCTCTCCTCCCCCTCCAGGTACAACGTCTTCAAGATCCACTGGCTCATGGCGGCCCTGACTTTCACCAAGAGCATCTCTCTCCTCTTCCACAGCGTGAGAGTCTGGGGCCAGGAACAGCGTGGGGTGGGCTGGGGTCTCTGGGGCCAGGAAAAAGCCCCTACAAGCCACTGCCCAAATCTCTGCAGACCCTGGGCTGGAGAGTTCCATATGTCCATCCGAGTGTCCATCCATTTTATCACTGTAGCCAGCTTTCCATCCGGCCCTTCTGTCCAGCTGTGATGGCCCACCTTTCCGTCTAACTATCTGTGGGTCCAGCTGTGACTATCAACCAGGCCGATTGTCTTAACTGTCCATCCGTCCGACGATGACCTTCCCTCCATTGTCACGGCTGTGACTGTCTCTTTCTCTGTCCACGCGCCATCCTGATTGGAACCGTCCGTTCTTGTCCCCTTCCTGGTCATCCATCCGACAGTGATTGTGCATGTTCCCAAACCACCATCCATCCACCCTCCCCAATCCCGTCCATCTGTCTGACTGTCCATCCGTCCACCCACCTCCAGATCAACTACTACTTCATCAACAGCCAGGGCCACCCCATCGAAGGCCTCGCTGTCATGCACTACATCACGCATCTGTGAGTGCCCCTTTCTGCCGGGCAAGGTGGTGGGGAGGCAGACAGGGGAGGGCTGGGCCTCCAGCGTCTCACCACACCTCCTACCTCCCTCCGCCAGGCTGAAGGGTGCCCTCCTCTTCATCACCATCGCCTTGATCGGCTCCGGCTGGGCCTTCGTCAAGTACGTGCTGTCGGACAAGGAGAAGAAGATCTTTGGGATAGTGATCCCACTGCAGGTGCCTAGGGAGGCCCCAGGGGTGGAGCCGGTGGGTGTGGCTACACACGCCCAGTCCCCCCGCCCACCTGCCCCGCCCCCGCCCCGCAGGTCTTAGCCAATGTGGCCTACATTGTCATCGAGTCCCGCGAGGAGGGTGCCAGCGACTACGGTATCTGGAAGGAGATCCTCTTCCTGGTGGATCTCATCTGCTGTGGCACCATCCTTTTCCCCGTGGTCTGGTGAGGACCCCCACTGGGCCCCTCCCACCGTGGGCACGGGCGGGGGCGGTGCTGACTGCCCCCTGCGTCTCTCCTTCCATCCCAGGTCCATCCGGCATCTCCAGGACGCGTCTGGCACTGATGGGAAGGGTGAGGCTGTGCCCGGGGCCCTCGCTGGCTGCTGGTCCCTCCTGCTAACCCCCGGATGCTCCTCCCATCCCTCCTCTGACTGCCTCGCCTCCCACTTACCTTCTCTTGCACATCCCTCTCCACACTCTGCCCCCAAATGTCCTCTCCTCCACCCCTGACCCCTTCATCCTGCCCCCCACAGTCATCCCCTTGACCCCCACTCTCTGTGCCCACCATTCAGTGGCAGTGAACCTGGCCAAGCTGAAGCTGTTCCGGCATTACTATGTAATGGTAGGAATCCTCTGCTCACTCGGGAAGTTTGGGAGGCGGTGGTAGAGCCGGGCGGGTGGGGGGCGGGTTGGGGGGCGGTGGGAACGGAAGACAGCCAGCTCATAAGCAAGCACACCCACCCTAACCCCTCCATCTGCAGTCCCTTGGAGCCTGGCCCCCCTGCCCTCCACCGATAATCCCCTGGCCCCCAACCCAGGCATCCTCAGTGGTGCCGGTGGTCTCACCCCCCAGTGGCCCTGTGCACACCCACGTCCCTGCAGGTCATCTGTTACATCTACTTCACACGGATCATCGCCATCTTGCTGCGGGTAGTCGTGCCCTTCCAGTGGCAGTGGCTGTACCAGGTGAGCACAGAGGCCCCAGGAGGGGCGGAGGGTGAGCCAGACGATAGCGGTGGAGGCAGGGGGCGTGTGCCTTTCACTCCCACTGCGCCCCCTAGACCCCTGAGGGGATGAGACCACCAGGACCCCTGAGGACGCTTAGGGTGGGGGCTGGGGAATTATCGGTGGAGGGCGAGGGGGCCGGGCTTCAAGGGACTGCAGATGGAGGGGTTAGGGTGGGTGTGCTAAGGAGCCGGCTGTCGTCCGTTCCCCCCACCCACCCCCCACCTCCGCCTCCCAAACTTCCCAGCTCTTGGTGGAGGGCTCCACTCTCGCCTTCTTCGTGCTCACGGGCTACAAGTTCCAACCCGCAAGGGATAATCCGTACCTCCAGCTACCCCAGGAGGATGAGGAGGGCATGCAGACAGAGCAAGTGTGAGCCCTAGGGCTGGGGTGGGTGGGGCTTTGGCAGCGAGGGGCGTGGCCTGGGCGTGGCCAGGAGGCTCTGGGGTGGGTGTGGTGGGGCTGAGTGGGTGGGCCTAGGCAGCGGGGAGGAGAAAGGGGGGCCAGGCTCAGAGCACGGTGGGTGGGATCTGGGCGGGGCCGGGAGGCTCGAGGTGGGCCTAGGGAGCTTCGAGGGTGAGACTTGGCTCCCCTCAACTCCTGAACCACCTCCTTACTCTCTGCCTGTAGAATGACCGATTGTGGGTTCCGGGAAGGCCTGTCCAAAGTCAACAAAACAGCCAGCGGGCGGGAGCTGTTGTGATCAGGTCTCCATCTCGGACAGTCCTTCGTCCTTCCTCCTCATCTCTTCACACATTCCCCGCTCTGGCTTCTCCCAAAGCTGGTGAGGGGAGGAGGGGGTCGGTGCTCACAGAGCACCCAGCATCCTGGGACCAGAGTTCCCGGAGCCCGTTCAGAGGAAGACAGACAGCCCCCATACCCCACAGATGTTGAGCACTGTGGCCCCACCCGGGACCACCCCCTACTTCCAGCTGTACAATAATGACCCATCTGTTTTGCTACCCTGGTCTCTTGCCTTTTGGGGGGTTGAAGAGCGCATTGCAGAGGCTGTTTGGAATTTAGAGACCCCGGGTGGGGGTGGGGGCGGGGGTTGAGGTTGAGGTTGCAGTACCCATTACTTTGCACATTCAATAAATATCAATTGAGCCACCACAGCGTGCCTGCCCCACACAGGACACAGCAGTGACCACAGTCCACCCCAAATCCCAACACTTAAGTGTCTGCTTCCAGCACAGGGTCCTGACTCAGCCTGGGGAGTCAGAGGTGAGCAGAGAGAGAAGAAAGGGATGCACAGGCCCAGATGAGGGGACCACCTGTGCAAAGGCTGGAGGGGAGGAAAAAATGGTGATTGGATGAGCAAAAGAGGCTCAGTGTCATATCTTTTTGCCTTTTCATACTGTAATAAATTTCTCTCACAATGGAAACAGAGACTTTCTATTGGGAGGCTCCAAAGTCACTGCAGATGGTGACTGCAGCCATGAAATTAAAAGACACTTTCTCCTTGGTAGAAAAGCTATGACCAACCTAGACAGCGTATTTAAAAGCAGAGACATTACTTTGCCAACAAAGGTCCATCTAGTCAACGCTATGGTTTTTCCAGTAGTCGTGTGGATGTGAGAGTTGGACTATAAAGAAAGCTGAGCGCTGAATAATTGCTGCTTTTGAACTGTGGTGTTGGAGGAGACTCTTGAGAGTCCCTTGGACTGCAAGGAGATCCAACCAGTCAATCCTAAAGGAAATCAGATCTGAATACTCATTGGAAGGACTGATGCTGAAGCTGAAGCTCCAATACTTTGGCCACCTGATTCAAAGAACTGACTCATTGGAAAAGACCCTGTTGCTGTGAAAGATTGGAGGCAGGAGGTAAAGGGATGAGATGGTTGGATGGCATCACTGACTGGATAGACATGAGTTTGAGAAAGCTCGGGGAGTTGATGATGGACAGGGGAGCCTAGCAGCTGCAGTCCATAGGGTTGCAAAGAGTTGGACACGACTGAGCAGCTGAACTGAACTGAAATGAGGTGGCTCAGGCTGAGTGCTGTGTGCCACATCCTAGTCTAAAGCCTCCAGGGTCTTTAGGGTCTTTAACTCTAGAAAAGCTTATGAAGCACTGAAAGACTGTTTAACTTGCCCAAGGTAACACATCAAAATGTTGGAAGGCTCAAGACTCAAAACATCAGCAATCTGGTTCCAGAGCTGCCCTTTACCATGGTATGCACTGCCCGCTCTGCACCAGACTTGCCCCCAAGCCTCTCGACCTTGCCCACATTTGCTGTGTAGCCTGTTAAGTAGCTTAACCTCTCTGTTTCCTTTCATGTAAAATGGGGACCCCAGAGAGCTGAGTATCACACATCATGATGGGAATCTGGCTCAGCACAGTGCCCTGCAACACAGCCTGACCATTTGTGAATTTCCCCCAACCTCCAGGAGTGCAGATTGGAGGTGCACCTGTGCACACATCTGTGCACACACCTGTGGGCCGGCGCCCATGATGCATTTGGCTCCGCCCCACTTCACCCTTCATCTAGAGCACTCAGAACCTCTTCTGGAGCCCTGAGAAATATTCCTTGGTGGGGACTGCAGGCATGGATGGGCCAGGGGGAGGAAATCAGGCTGGGGTCAAGGGTTTCTGCAAGAGGAAACAGGTCCAGCTAGGGCCCAGATGAATATATATAGCCCAGCCAGACAAAGAAGGAAGTGGGAAGGCTGAGGAAATTCTGCAGCAAGGCGATGCCCAGAACAGTTTGCAAGTTCCTCTGCAGGTCTGGCGGGGGTCAGGGGGGAGGGCAAGAGCAACTGGCAGAAGCCTAAAGGCAGGCAGACATTGTTGGACTCTATGCTGGGGCCCACGGGAGGCAAGAAGAGTTTAAAGCAATGAGGGACTTGGTTGTCCAGGGATGATGTTTTATTCTTCGTGTGTGTTAGGGCATATGGCTTTCCCAAGTTGTCCCCTCCCTAATCCCCACAGCCTGGAACTATGTCCCCTTACATGACAAGAGGCACTTTCCATGTGAGGAATGATTCTGGATTGTTCGGATGGATGCACTGTCATTACAAGAGTCCCTGTAAGAGGGGGGCGGGCACTTCACAGGAGGCTCAGATGGTCAAGAATCAGCCTGCAATATAGGAGACCCAGGAATGATTCTTGGGTCAGGAAGATCCCCTGGAGGAGGGAATGGCAACCTGCTCCAGTATTCTTGCCTGGAGAGTCCCATGGACTGAGGAGCCTGGTGGGCTATAGTCCATGGGGTCACAAAGAAATGGACACAACTCTGACTAATACTAGGAGGTTCAGGATCAGAGAATGAGATGTGATGGTGAAAAGCGATGTGGGGTGTTTTATTTGGTTGAGTTTTGCTTTGGTTTGGTTTTTGGCTGTGTCAGGTCTTAGTTGCTGCACGCAGAATCTTCCAATTGTTGTTGCAGCATGTGGGATCTTTAGTTATGGCTCTCAGGATCTGTTATTTGCTCCCTGTGGGATCTAGTTCCCCAGCTAGAGATGGAACTCAGGCCCCCTGCATTCAGAGCGCAGAGTCTTAGCCCGTGGACTGAAGATAAGTCCCTAGAGTCATGCATTTGGAAGATGGAAGAAGCCACGAACCCAGGAATGGAGGCAGCCCCTAGAAGCCAGCATAGCCCTGATACAGATTCTCCCCTAGAGCTTCCAGAAGAAACACAGCCCTCCTGACACCTCAATTTCAGACTTCAGCTCTCCGGAACTGTAGGATAATAAACATTGTTCTAAGCCACCAGAACTGTGATCATCTGTTACAGCAGCAATCAGAAACTCTGGAGCCCAGCTGCCTGCTTCAAATCTCAGCTGCTACCAGCCAGAGGCTCTTAACCAACTGGCCAAAGCCCTCAGTTTCTTTATCTGTAAAATGAGGATAGTAATAGCACCTGATGGGCTTGCCCGGTGGTTCAGTGGTAAAGAATCCACCTGCCAATGCAAGAAACTTGAGTTTGATCCCTGGGTTGGGAAGATGCCCTGGAGAAGGAACTGGCAACCAACCCCAAAATTTTGCCTAAGAAACCCCACGGACAGAGGAGCCTGGTGAGCTCCAGCCCATGGGGTCACAAAAGAGTCAGACACAACTGAGTGACTAAACAGCAACAGTAGCACCTAAGGTCCTCAGAATAAACAAGATGTGCCGAGTTAAGATGCATAAAATCAATAAGACGCTGCCACTGAGAGGTTCACAGTCCTTAGCGTGCATTCCGCGATTACGCATCATGATTTTGTAGAAGGGATGCAAAGGTGTGTTTTAGAAAAAAATCCCCAGGGACTTTCCTGGTGGTTCAGTGGTTAAGGCTCCATACTTGCAGTTCGAGAGGCGTAGGTTCAATCCCCGGTCAGAAAACTAAGATCCCACATGCTGCACCATGAGTCCAAAGGGGAAAAAATCCCCAGTTGCTGTGGACTAGATGACCTGGAAGAGGTGAGTTTACAGCAAGGAGGCCAGGGACCCCAGGAGTGGAAAGAAGGATGGATGGGGAGAGACAACCCAGGAGTCCCAGGGAGGATAACAGGGGATGAGGGAGAGGGAGGAAGCGGGAACTCTGGCCTGGAGGCCTGGAGGGGCTGTCACTGAAATAAGGCAAGAGAGAGGAGAAGCAGAAGTTAGTAAAAATAAAAACACAGTTCAAGTACATCTTGCATGCACCAATTGCTGGGCGCCTGTCTGAGCACTAGCTTGCCTGATGATAGATGCTGTCACCCCAAAACTCAGAGGGAGGTTCCTTGCTCTGTTCTGCAAGGAACAGAGGCTGGGAGAAGGCAGAGCTGGAGTCAAAACTTCTGGCTTGGAACTCACTGGTGGTCCAGTGGTTAGGACTCCACGGTCACTGATGATGGCCTGTATTTGATCCCTGGTTTGGGAACTAAGATTCTTCAAGCTGAGTGGCATGTATAAGAAAAAAACAAAAACACACCCCTGGCCCCTGTATCCCCCAAAGTGGAGGATTCCTGGTATCTCTGCTTGCATATGCATGAGTAGGTGGGGGAAAGGAGCCAGAGGGCAAATGGATGGGTTCCATCAGGTCAAGGTTAACCCAAGTTACTGAGTAACAAGTAGGGGAGAAGGGGAAGCCTAGGCTGCTGGTGGGGGAGGGAGAGGTGGAGGTGGGACCAGGCTCTAGGTCCTGGAGAGAAATTCCCAGAAAGCAGTGTAGCACCCATCCTGGAATGGGTGGGGGTGAAGGGTGAGGAAGATGGATGTCCGCTGCTCCCAGATGTGGCCACGCCTGTGTGGGGAAAGGGTGGGGTTGGGGTGCAGCCAGGAGATAACAGTACTAAGGCAAATGCAGAGAACTGAAGGGGAGAGGGGCACCTGGGCTCCCGTCACTCAGAAATCACACCCATTTCTGCCCCCCTCCCCATTCTATTTGCACCCTAGCCAGGATTGCCAGAAAAAATACAGGATGCCCAGTTAAATCTGTATTTCAGATAAGTAACACATATTTTGGGTTTCTCTGGCGGCCCAGTGGTAAAGAATCCACCTGCCAATGCAAATGACTCGGGTTCAATCCCTGATCCAGGAAGATCCCCTGGAGAAGGAAATGGCAGCTCACTTCAGAATTCTTGCCAGGGAAATCCCACGGACAGAGGGCCCTGGTGGGCTACAATCCATGGTGTTGCAAAAGAGCTGGGCACAACTTAGCAACTAAACAACAACAAGCAAACATATTCTGTTTGTGTAAGAGTCTCCTAGAGGGGCATCCTCTAGGAGGATGGTCCAGTGGTTAGGACTCCAGGCTTCCAGTGCAGGGGTCCTGGGTTTGTTCCCTGGTCAGGAAACTAAGATCCTGCAAGATGTATGGCATGGCCAAAAAAAAAAAAAAAAAAGAAAATCCCCTAGATATTCCACTTAGAACCTGCCCAGGCAGCCTCGCTCCCCCTGGGTCCACACCAAGAATGCCTCCTTCTCTTTCTCCCCTGCTGGCTTATTTTTCCCATCATCCTCCTCCCAAACTTCTGGATGCAAATATCCATTCCCCTGAAAAAAGCCTGGAAGAATTCCTCTTGTTTCCTTCCCTCCCAGGAGACCTTGGTTCACTTTCCCCTCCATCCCTCTGGTCACCTCCTGGATATCATGGGTAGGACCCGTCTCAGACCTTCATCACTGTGGGCATGAGTCTTCCCTCCAAGCCCAGGACTTCAAGGCATCTGTGTGTAGTCGGTCGCTCAGTGTCCGACTCTTTGTTGCCCCATGGACTATAGCCCACCAGGCTCCCCTGTCCATGGGATTCTCCAGGCAAGAATACTGGAAGGCGTAGCCATGCCCTCCTCCAGGGGATCTTCCTGTCTCTCACAGCATCTGGGTTTTCTTAATTGTCAAAACAGCAGGAACTGGGACTTCCCTGGCGGTCCAGTGGATAAGACTCTGTGCTTCAAATGCGGGGGGTGGGGGCGCAGTTTCGATCCCTGGTTGAGGGAGCTAAGCTCCCACCTGCCTGCTGCTCGGTGTGGCCAGAATAAAAAAGCAGCAGGAACTGCCATCAATCCCTATGTTCAGATGGACTAACTGAGGCTCTGAGGGAGGGGCAGTCAACCCCACGGGGAGAGCGAGGCCAGCAGGAATTCCTTCTCAAATTCTTGATTCCTTGACAAATCACAGAGCTCGAAGGCTTAAGTCTATAACGGAACCAGGAAACGGGGTGAATGTTTTGGCGGGTGGACGGGGGAGAAAGATAAAGAAAGTATTGGGGAGTGGAGGATCCTAGAAGGTGGCCACGTCTCAGTTTCAGAAGTTGAACCCCAGTTCTGTAGGGTAAGCAAGTGTTTGCCTCCCCCCACCCCCTCCCCCTCTTCCAAGGAAAGGGTGTTGCAATCAGATCAGACAGAGTCCAGGTTTGTTGTTTCTCCACGCCTCCCCCTACTCGGGGGGAGGGACACAGAGGGCATGGCCAGGAAAAGAGCACGGTTTACAGGAAATCAGAGTGAGGTCCCTGTTAACCCCTTCAAGGAGGCTCTGGAAAACAGCCCTCTGGGCTTCTGAATCCTCCATCTCTTCAGGGTTCTAGATAGATCCCCCATCCTCCCTACACCTGGCTTCACAGTCTCCCCATCCCCCAGAGGCTCAACTTACAAGCAAATTAAATTGACACTGAGGCAAAAATAGGGTGGTGGGCCGGGGGCAGGGGTGGGGGTGGGGGATGGGCGGGAGTGAGTAAATTGGCAACTTTGTGCAAGACTGGTGATTATGCAAATCAATATAACTACGGAGGGGAATTTAGCGATATCTAGCAAGGTTATTGTTAGAACACAGCCTTTGATCAGAATTATCTTTTCTTATTGTAGTAAGAACCCTTTGAAGTTGCTTGCTGTTATAACCCCTTTACAGGAGGAAACTCAGGCTCAAATGGTTATCAGTAATTTCCCCAAGGTTTACCAGTTAATAATCATGAGACTGGGCAATAACTGGGCAATAATGCAGATTACTTTCTGGAGGGAGCATGGTTTTGTTACAATAGGAAGTCTGTCTGTCCGTCAGTAGATGACTGGTTATTTTCACTGCCTGTAAGAACAAGGAAGCTCTCTGTGCTCTGATAGTGAGACAATCTGTACTGTATATTGTTTATGAAAAAGCAAGGTGTAACCCACGGAGACCAGGAAGAAGAGTGTGTAGAGCTTTCTGATATTTGTTTTTGAAACGTGTGAATGTTTGTAAATGTATAATATACCTCTGGAGAGAAACGTGAGACTTGGTTACAGGGTCATGTCCGAGACCCTGATGGCTAGCAACAAGAGCAGGAGGAAGGTTACCTTTTAGATATTGAACCATATGACTATATTACCAATTCATACGCAACAAGTTAAATACAATTTTTACCAATAATAATATCCCGAGGATGTTTTTAAATTTATTTTTTAATTGGAGGATAATTGCTTTACAATGTTGTGTTGGTTTCTGCCATACATAAACATGAATCAGCCATAGGTATACACATGTCCCATCCCTCTTGAACCTCCCTCCCCTAAGAAGGTGTTGATGTAACACAAAAGCTAGCCATGGGACTTTCCTCAATCATGACTTTTTAGCCACTCAGGCCTCTTGATGAGATTAGGTGAAGGGAATTCCAGGCTCTCTTTGCCCTAGAAAACATTCTCAGTTGGATAGTGAACTCCTACACATACTTCAAAGCCCAACTGAAATGTCCCTTCCTCCAAGAAACCTTCCCTGACTCTCCAAGAAGCTGAGTCCTTCTCCACTGGAGAAAACACTCCATGAGGCTAGGACCATTGATGTTGGACTCTGTCCCCGACCCCCAGCCCCATGCCAACATGGAAGATTCTGGAAGTGGGACATGAGATGCTAGCACAGAGATGGACTCACAGGAAGAGTCTGCTGAATAAATGCATGCTTAAAAGTAGACTGAGGGCCAGGCCCAGATATCTGGACTTGGGGGCGAAGGGTGGCTCTCTGCCCTCTGCTTTCATCTACTACCAAGTGGATGTAACGGGGAAAGGTCCCTGATCACCAGCTGGCCGTGACCCGGAGGGAGGCCAGGGCAGGAGGTTGTTGTGACCCTGTAGCTGAAGAACATGGCCCCGGGTTACTTATGCCAGGCATGCTGGCCCTACAGATTGAAAAACTTAGGAAACAGTATTGAGAAATCTGGGGCAGTCCCAGGGAGGGGGAAGGCCACAGGGAGTGAGGGCTGGTCAGGGGAGGGAGGAAGGCAGGAGCCAAATAAAAGGCAGCCTCCAGCAACCTCAGCTCATTCCCCTCCCCTGCCCTCTCCCTCTGTCCCTCCATCCCTCTGTCCCTCCACTGCCCCAGCACCATGCAGCCCACCTCAGGTCCCAGCCTGCTGCTGCTGCTGCTTCTAGCCAGTCTCCCCATGGCCTTGGGGAACCCCATGTGAGTAGTCACAGCCTGACCCCAAAAAAAGGCTGCTTCGGAGACGAGAGTGTGCATTTGTGGTACAAGGCCCTGCGTGTGTAGGGTGTGCACGTGGAATGAGTGATTCTGCAGGAGAGGTGATTTGGCGTCCTGGACATTTGACCGTCACAGATTCTGGGAGTTTGTAGTTTCAGGTTTTAAGGGTCTAGAGACTTCGCGTGGGTGTATGTGGCTGAGGGAGTGGATCTGGGTCTGAGGTGCCACAGGTTTAGGGAGGAGTTTGGGATGGTCTTGGCTGTCCTGGTGGCTCAGCAGGTAAGGAATCTGCTTGCAATGCAGGAGACACAGGAGACGCGGGTTTGATCTCTGGGTCAGGAAGATCCCCTGGAGGAGGGCACCAGCAACCCACTCTGGTATTCTTGCCTGGAGAATCCCATGAACAAAGGAGCCTGGTCGGCTACAGTCTAGAGGGCAGCAAAGTCGGACACGATTGACACCACTTAGCACATAGCACACATGGTGTTCAGGGCTGGGTGTTTAGAGACTTGGGGTGTTTAAAGATTTTGGGAGTAGAGCTCCTGGAATAAGCGGGTTCAGTGGTGAGTTTGCAAGTCTTGGAAGAGTTGGCCCCTCTCATTTTGGTGTTCAGCAGTTGATGGGATGTGAAGCACCGCCCCTGCCTCCCACCCCCCACCCCCGCCCCGCCCCCAGTTGTCTGCCGGTCACCGGATCCCCTGTGAGACCAGGGACTGGGGCAGAGTGCTCAGCCTGGGGAAGGGCTGGCAGCTGGGGCTTCCGGGCATGACAGCTCTACGCCCCATGCTCCCCTCCGGCAGGTATTCCATGATCACCCCCAACATCCTGCGTCTGGAGAGCGAGGAGACTGTGGTGCTGGAGGCCCACGGAGGACAAGGGAATATTCAGGTCTTGGTCACCGTCCACGACTTCCCGGCCAAGAAACAAGTGCTGTCAAACGAAAACACCCAGCTGAACAGCAACAATGGCTACCTGAGCACCGTCACCATCAAGGTGGGCGCGCCAGGGAGCCCAGTCCTGCTGATGCCACACCAGCTCTGAGAGTCCTCCACGGAGTCCTCCGAGAGCCCTTCCCCCTCTCTGAGCCCCACCCACACGGCCTGAGCCCCGCCCCTTCTGTCTCCCCCTCCCCCATCTGAGCCCTCCCTTTTCTGAGCCCCTCCCACTGCTTCATCCAGAGCTTTCTCTGAGCTGTCTCCACCTTCTTTTTTATTTTAAGTTAATTAATTTATTTTAATTGGGAGACAGTTACTTTACAATATTGTGATGGTTTTTGCCATACATCAACATGAATCGGCCACGGGTATGCATGTGTCCCCCCCCATCCTAAAAACCGCTTCCACATTGCTCCCCACCCTATCCCTCTGGGTTGTCCCAAAGCACTGGCTTTGGGTTCCCGGCTTTTAAATTTATACTGGAGCGTAATGTTGCAGTAATTTCAGGTGTACAGTCAAGTGATGCAGTGATACATATACATATATATATTCTTTTCCAAATTCTTGCCTCATTTAGGCTGTTAGGTAATATTGAGCAGAGGTCCCTGTGCTATACAGTAGCGCCCTGGTCTCTCTGGAGTCCACCTCCTTCCAAGCTCTAGGATCTCTGAGCCCTTTCCCATTTCTGAGCCCCGGCCCTCCTAGCCCCTCCCTCTCTAAGCCCTCCTCTTCCTTCAGAGGCCCTTCCATCTGAGTCTTCTCTTTGAGTCCCTTCCCCTTCTGAGCCCTCCCTCCTCTGAGCCGCCTCTTGCTTCCCCTTCCCATGCCTCCCTCTGACCCCAACCCCCTCTCTAACCCTCCCCCCATCTCAGTACCCCGTTACTCCCCAAATCTGGGCCAACCAGAATTGATGGGCAGGCTTTGTTGTGAAGAGGGCAGGTGGAGCAGACCCCTAATGATCTCTTGGTTCGTTCCCAGATCCCGGCCAGCAAAGAGTTAAAATCAGAAAAGGGGCATAAGTTCGTGATTGTTGTCGCGACCTTCGGGAATGTCCAGGTGGAGAAGGTGGTGCTGATCAGCCTTCAGAGCGGGTACCTCTTCATCCAGACGGACAAGACCATCTACACCCCAGGCTCCTCCGGTAAGGGGCGGGGAGCGGTGGCTGGAGAGGGCGGGATTGGGGAGGGGCAGGGCTGGAGGAGGGGCAGAGTCTCACCCAACTGTCTCTCTCTCTCCCACCCCTCAGTCCTCTATCGGGTCTTCACTGTGGACCACAAGCTGCTGCCCGTGGGCCAGACGGTTTTCATCAGCATCGAGGTACCAGCCAACCGGGGCCCCAGACCTACCCGGGGCTGAGACCAAGGGAGAGACAAAGAGATCGAGACAGAGAAAGAGCCACCGGCGGAGACCCAAAGTCAAAGAGAGGCATATAGAGAGGTCGGGAGAGGGGGCCGGGAGCCAGGGAGACCACGTGGCGCGATGCTTGCTTGCGCCTGAGGATTCTAGCTCCAGATAGACACCCGGTCACTGGGTGACTCTGGACAGGTCACTGCACCTTTCCGAGTCTGTTCATCCGAGGCTTGGGATGATGACAGACACTAATTCCCTAGTGCCGCCAGAGGGCGCCCGTGAGCACTTGAGTCAGGCCCTGCCCCTCCTCAGCCCCCAGCCCTCCAGGCCTCCCACTTCCCTGAGAACAAAATTTCAAGTCCTCCTGCAGCCCACAGGACTCTGCAAGACCTACCCCATCCCCTCCCTGCCCTCGCTTCTTCCCTCTTCTCCTTGGCTCGCTCTGCTCCAGCCACACACCGGTCTCCTCAGGCGCAGCCCTGCCCCGGGGCCTTTGCGTGGGCTATTCCCCCTACCCAGAAAACCCTCTTCCTGGAAATTTCCGCACCGACTGCTCCCTCACCTCCTTCAAGTCTTCGTCCCGTGTCCCAGTTTTACAGTGAGATCTCACGGAGTGCCCTGTAAAACTGCAACACCCCCTCTCCTTCTGGCATCGTAAATTGGATCTATACACTTTATTAACTGCACCTTCCCCTAACCTCCACTGAACATAAATTCCAAGTGGGGGGGAAGGGATTTTCTGTTGACAGCATGCTTGGCGGGTAGTGGGATAAACAAAAAGTTACTGGAAGGGGGGAGGGAAGGAGAGGGGAGAGAGAAGCAGGGAGAGACGGGGAGGGAACCATACATGTAGGGTGAAGGGAGAGAGAAGGCAGGAAGACTGGGGCATGTCCTCCTCTGGGGATCTTCCTGAGTATTTCCTGAGATTACACAGAGCTAACAAGGGCCAGGTCCTGAAGGCTGTGAGCTGGCTTTAGAGATGAACAGGACACACATCTCCCCTAAAGGCACAGTACTCAGCTCCCAGCAAATGTCACCCCGTACCAACAGAAGCATGTTATCCACAGTGACCCTAATTTCCAAGAGAAGCCAGAAAACCGGATTTCTATGTGATGTCTCCTGATGTTTACCTGTTGGCAGTGCATGAAATCCCATGTGTATGAGGTCGAGCCATGCAACATTGCTATGTCAAAAAGGCAAATGTGGGCAGTTATGTGTGGTATATGTATGTGCTAATCAAATGCTTAGCACAGGGTCCTGCATCACAATAGATGACATGTGCTAGTTATTATCATTTTTAACATCTGTTTATTAGGTTGTGTTGCGTTGTAACTGCGGCATGTGGAATCTAGTTCCATGACCAGGGGTCGAGCGTGCAATCCCTGCATTGGAAGTGTGGAGTTTTAGCTACTGGGCCACCACCAGGGAAGTCCCAAATGCTAGTCATTATTTGTTTTTGGAGAGACGCTGATCATCATCAGCTCTTGCCTATATTAACATGTCCCAAACCAGTGACATAGGAGAAATAATTATCTTTTTCTAGATATGCTCATTGAGCACAGAGAGGCTAAGTAACTTGCCCAAGGTCCCACAGCTTGTAATTGGCTCAGTGGGGATTTGAACCCAAGCTGACTGGCTCAGGGGCACGTTCTTCACCACTGCCCCTGTGGACCTAACACAGAGAGAATGTCCAGACGCAGACAGGGAGGGGCGAGCCGAGAGGCAAAGCCTCATCTCTGAAGAGCCATTTCTCTGTCTCCCCACAGACTCCCGATGGCGTCCTTGTCAAGCGGGACTCCCTGTCTTCTCACAACCAGTTTGGCATCTTGGCCTTGTCCTGGAACATTCCAGAACTGGTGAAGTATGTCAGGTCCTCCAGGAGGGGGTTTGGGGCTCCCCTACCCCAGGAGAGGGAGTGGGGGGCTGCCAGGTGTGCCCAGATCACCAGCCTACCTTCCCCACAGCATGGGGGTGTGGAAGATCAAAGCCCACTATGAAGATTCTCCGCAGCAGGTCTTCTCCACTGAGTTTGAGGTGAAGGAATATGGTAAGAGGGCCAGGGAGCCGGGGCTCGTGGGGGGAGGGAGAGGGGGTGCATCAGGCTGGGCCCAATGCTGGTCCCCCACCAACATAATCTGTCCCCCCAGTGCTTCCCAGTTTTGAGGTCCAACTAGAGCCTGAAGAGAAATTCTACTACGTTGATGACCCAGATGGCCTGAAGATCAACATCATTGCCAGGTGAGGGGCAGGGGGAGGGGCCAAGTGGGGTGAGGGGCTTAACAGAGGCCAAAGCTAGTTTGGAGGAAGACTCATCTGCAGAAGCAAAAATGTGAGACTGTCCCTGCATCGCAGGTTCTTGTACGGGGAGCACGTGGACGGAACAGCTTTCGTCATCTTTGGGGTCCAGGATGGTGACCGGAGAATTTCATTGACTCACTCCCTCACCCGTGTTCCGGTACCTAACAGAGGCCCTGTCTGGTCTCCTCCACCCTGAACACCCTTCCTGTCTCCTGTCGTCTGAGCCCATGCCCTGGGCGCTCCCCCCAGGTCTCCCCTCCGCCATGAACCCTTACTGTCTCCCCCAGATCAACGATGGTAATGGGGAGGCCGTACTGAAACGTCAGGTTTTGCTGAATGGAGTACAGCCCTCCCGAGCTGATGCCCTGGTGGGCAAGTCCATATATGTGTCCGCCACCGTCATCTTGCAATCAGGTGAGGCCCAGTCTGGGGGCGGAGGCCCAGAATGAAAGGGGGATCCAGTCTGAGGGGGGACATGCAATCTGAGGGAGAAGGCCAAGAAGGAAGGGGGCAGGATCCAGTCTGACAAGGGAGGTCTCGTCTGAGAGAGGAAGCCCAGAATTAAGGGGGGAGTCCAGGCTGGCAGAGGAGGTCTAGCCTGAGGGAGGAGGTGCAGAATGAAGGGGGGCATCCAGTCTTTCAGGGGAGACCTCGTCTGAGGGAGGAGGCCCAGAATGAAAGAGGGGTCCAATCTGACAGGGAAGAACCACTCTGAGGCATAAGACCCAGTGCAAGAGGGGAGATTCATTCTGAGGGTGGATGTGCAGAATGAAGGTAGAATCAGGTCGATGGGGAAGATAGTCTAAGGACAGAGGCCCAGTACAAAGGCAGAGTGCAGTCTGATGGGGGAAGCCTGGTCCTGAGGGGTGGCCCAGGAGCCCACCCTCATGGCTGGCCCCCCTCAGGCAGCGACATGGTGGAGGCGGAGCGCACCGGGATCCCCATTGTGACTTCCCCCTACCAGATCCATTTCACCAAGACCCCCAAGTTCTTCAAACCTGCCATGCCCTTCGACCTCATGGTGAGACCCTGGGCAGGACTGCATCCCTGGACACTGGTCCTGAGCACGATCACACCTCTGGGTCTGCCTAAATGCCCTCCACCTGCCCCTGTACCCACAGGTGTACGTGACGAACCCTGACGGCTCCCCTGCCCGCCACATCCCAGTGGTGACCCAGGGCAGCAATGTGCAGTCCTTGACCCAGGATGATGGCGTGGCCAAGCTAAGCATCAACACACAGAACAAACGGGATCCCCTGACCATCACCGTGAGTTCTGGGCCAGCCTCAGGGGACTTAATTTTGTAGAGTGGGGTCCTAACTTATGCACAAAAGGATCCTGTCCTGGGCATAGAGTGGGTTCCTTTCATTTGCATAAAGGGATGTGCCATCCACAGACATGTTTTCATTTGCATAAAAGGGCTCTCTTTATGTTTACATTTATTTGATTGAAGTAGAATTGACTTACAATGTTGTGTTAATTACTGCTGTACAGCAAAGTGATTCAGTCAGACGTATACATGTGTACATTCTTTTTCATAGTTTTTTCCATAATGGTTTATCACAGGATATTGAATAGAGTTCCCTGTGCTGTGCTGTAGGGCCTTGGTTATCCATTCTGTATATAACAGTTTGCATGCCCAGACGTGTTTCCATCTGCACAGCAGGGTCCTACCTTCTAGATGTCTTCTGCCCAGATGTCTTTCTATTTTAAATTATTTATTTATTCATTTTATTTATTCATTGGTGGCACTCGGTCTTCGTTGCTGTTTGCCAGCTTCTCTAGTTGTGGTACTTGGATTTGTCACTGAGGTGGCTTCTCTCTGTTGCAGACCACAGGCTCTAGGGTGCATAGGCTCAATAGTTGTGACACACAGGCTTTTGCTCCACAGCCTGTGTAATCTTCCCGGACCAGGGATCGGACCCATGTTCCCTGCATTTTCAGGCAGATTCTTATCCACTGTGCCATCAAGGAAGTCCCTGCCTAGACATCTTATATGCACACTTGTGATGGCATTGGGCCCACCTGGATCATTCGGTTTCTTCCCCATCTCCTTAATATCCTTAACCTAATCTCATCTGCAAAGTCTTTCTCCTCACATAAAATGCCTAGTCTCAGGGGTATGGATTTAGATGTCTCTGGGGAGGGCAGGTGGGCATCATGGCGTCTGTCTTTCCCTGACCAGGTACGCACAAAGAAGGACAATATCCCCGAGGGGCGACAGGCCACCAGGACCATGCAGGCCCTACCCTACAACACCCAGGGGAACTCCAATAACTACCTGCACCTCTCTGTGCCCCGCGTGGAGCTCAAGCCTGGGGAGACTCTCAACGTCAACTTCCACCTGCGCACAGACCCCGGCCAGCAAGCCAAGATCCGCTACTACACCTACATGGTCCGTGGCTTTCTAGAACTCTCAGCATCCCTGGGAGCCCTCATCCATCCCAGATTCAGCCCTCCCTCCACCCTGACTCCCACCCATTCTCCCGCTCACCTTCCTGATCCTTATACCGAACTGTTCCCCCAGATCATGAACAAGGGGAAGCTGTTGAAGGTGGGACGCCAGGACCGAGAGCCCGGCCAGGACCTGGTGGTGTTGCCCTTGACCATCACATCAGACTTCATCCCTTCCTTCCGCCTGGTGGCCTATTACACGCTGATCAATGCCAACGGCCAGAGGGAGGTGGTGGCCGACTCCGTGTGGGTGGATGTCAAGGACTCGTGTATGGGCACGGTAAGCTCCCTGGCACCTCTCTGTGCCCATCTGGGGACCCTCCGCCTGGCTGTCCCTCTTGTGCCTCTGGCTCTCTCTCTCTGCAGCCTTTCGAGTCCATGCCTCTCCCCCATTTCAGAGTTCCTGCCCCTCCTCCTTTCCCATCTCATTCTTCCGTCTCTTTCAGCCTCAGTTTCTTCATCTTTTGTTTTTCTTCATATGGACCATTTTTTAAAGTCTTTATTGAATTTGTTACAATATAACTTCTATTTTATGCTTTTGGTTTTTTGGCTGGGAGGCAGGTGGGATCTTAGCACCCCAACCAGGGATCAAACCTGTACTCCTGAATTGGAAGGCAAAGTCATAAACCACTGGACCACCAGGGAAGTTCCCTTAGTAGCTTCTTTTCCTTCTAGTTTTATTGAAATGTAATTTACACACAGTGCTAAGTTTAAGGTGTAGAGCATGATTTAACCTAGGTACATCATAAGTGATCACCACAATAAGTTGAGTGAATACCGATCATCTCGTAGAGCTATGAGATTAAAGAAATAGAAAAAAAACTTTTTCCCCTTGTGTTGAGAATTCAGGGTTTCCTCTAACAACCTTCCTATATAATGGCACAGCAGGGTTAAGTACATGTATTTATTATGTTGTACATTACACCCCTGGTACTTATAGCTGAAAGTTTGTTTTTAACCACCTTCACTCAGTTCTCCCTCCTTTTACCACACATCTGATCTCTTTTTCTATGAGTATGTTTGTTTGAAGTATAATTGACCTATGGTGGTGGTTACTTGCTAAGTCATGTCCGACTCTTTGAAACCCCATGGACTGTAGTCTGCCGGGGTCCTCTGTACATGGGATTTCCCAGGCAAGAGTACTGGAGTGGGTTGTCATTTCCTTCTCCAGGGGATCTTCCCAACCCAGGGATCAAACCTGGGTCTCCTGCATTGCAGGTGGATTCTTTACCGACTGAGCTACAGGGAAGTGCCTAATTGACCTATGCCACTATGTTAGTTCCGGGCGTACGACATTTCTACAATCCGAATATCAGTATGTGATTCGATATTTGTGTTTCAAAATGCTCACCATGATGAGTCCTGTTAGTAACCACGTGTCACCATACAAAGATCCTCTGTGGTTACTGACTATCTTCTTCACACTGTGTATTTGATCCCTATGACTCATTTATTTCATAAGTGGAGGCTTGCACTCAGTATCTGCCTTGCTGCTGGTTTTCTCTCTTTTCTGCCTGATGCCAGTTTGGCTTGCTTCGTCCCCTCCTCTTTCAGTCCACCTCAAGACCTCCTCTGTCTTGGGCTTCTTGGGGTCTTACAGGGCTGACTTCCCCCTCCAACCTGCTCCCCCTCCCATAGCTGGTGGTGAAAAATGGTGGGAAGGAAGAGAAACACCATCGACCCGGGCAGCAGATAACCCTGAAGATCGAGGCTAACCAGGGGGCCCGAGTGGGGCTGGTGGCCGTGGACAAGGGCGTGTTTGTGCTGAATAAGAAGAACAAATTGACCCAGAGTAAGGTATGCCCCAGAGTCGCTGAGGTTGGTTCAGAGATGGCATTGGGATGAGGTGGGAACGATGCTTGTTGTCGTTCAGTCACTCAGTCCTGTCCAACTCTTTCTCAACCCCATGGACTGTAGCCCACCAGGCTTCTCTGTCCATGGCATTTCCCAGGCAAGAATACTGGAGTGGGTTGCCATTTCCTTCTCCAGGGGACCTTCCCCACCCAGGGATGGGACCTGTGTCTCCTGCATTGGCAGGCAGATCCTTTACCACTGAGCCACCTGGGAATGGTGCTGGAGCGGAGCAGATGGGCTGAGCATAGAGGTCTGAAGGGATGTAGACACGGGGATGGGTTGAAGTCAAGTTGAGGAAGAGAATGTGGGCGGACAAAGGTCCACGTGGAAGATGGTGCTGCGAATGGATACAGTCCAGAGTCCAACTCTGGATCGTCCATCGTGGCCTGCCAGCTTGTGGAGCAGGATAGGATGGGTGGGGTGGGGCTGGATGGACAAGTTGGCCAGAGGGTGGTGGCACTTCTGACCCTCCGCCTCCACTCCACCCCGCAGATCTGGGACGTGGTGGAGAAAGCGGACATTGGCTGCACCCCAGGCAGTGGAAGAGACTATGCCGGCGTCTTCACGGATGCAGGACTCACCCTTAAGACAAGCCAGGGCCTGGAGACCCAGCAGAGGTCAGGTGAGGAGGCAGGGAGAGGCAGTGCAGGTGAGAGCAGGGCCTCCATCCCCCAGATACTGAGAGCAGGCTAAGGGCGGGGCTCTGGGGTGCAGGTTGGGGTGTTGAAGTCCCGCCTCCACCACCATCTCTCAAATCACTTCTTTCTGAGCCTCAGTATGGGCTGCAATAACACTCCAACATCACGGCGGGGGTGGGGGTGGGGGTAGGGGGAGGCGGCAGTAGGCAGGAAACCAAGGATACATCAATCAGTCAGTCAGTTCAGTCGCTCACTCATGTCTGACTCTTTGCAACCCCATGAATTGCAGCACACCAGGCCTCCCTGTCCACCACCAACTCCTGGAGTTTACCTAAACCCATGTCCATCGAGTTGGTGATGCCATCCAGCCATCTCATTGTCTGTCATCCCCTTCTCCTCCTGCCCCCAATCATCCAAGCATCACAGTCTTTTCCAATGAGTCAACTCTTCGAATGAGGTGGCCAAAGTACTGGAGTTTCAGCCTCAGTATCAGTCCTTCCAATGAACACCCAGGATTGATCTCCTTTAGGATGGACTGGTTGGATCTCCTTGCAGTCCAAGGGACTCTCAAGAGTCTTCTCCAACACCACAGTTCAAAAGCATCAATTCTTTGGCGCTCAGCTTTCTTCACAGTCCAACTCTCGCATCCATACATGACCACTGGAAAAACCATAGCCTTGACTAGACAGACCTTTGTTGGCAAAGTAATGGCTCTGCTTTTGAATATGGTATCTCGGTTGGTCATAACTTTCCTTCCAAGGAGTAAGCGTCTTTTAATTTCATGGCTGCGATCACCATCTGCAGTGATTTGGGAACCCAAAAAGATAAAGTCTGCTACTGTTTCCACTGTTTCCCCATCTATTTCCCATGAAGTGATGGGACCAGATGCCATGATCTTCGTTTTCTGAATGTTGAGCTTTAAGCCAACTTTTTCACTCTTGTCTTTCACTTTCATCAAGAGGCTTTTTAGTTCCTCTTCATTTTCTGCCATAAGGGTGGTGTCATCTGCATATCTGAGGTTATTGATATTTTTCCTGGCAATCTTGATTCCAGCTTGTGCTTCCTCCAGCCCAGTGTTTCTCATGATGTATTCTGCATAGAAGTTAAATAAGCAGGGTGACAGTATATAGCCTTGACGTACTCCTTTTCTTCTTTGGAACCAATTTGTTGTTCCATGTCCCGTTCTAACTGTTGCTTCCTGACCTGCATACAGGTTCCTCAAGAGGCAGGTCAGGTGCTCTGGTATTCCCATCTCTTTCAGAATTTTCCAGTTTATTGTTACCCACACAGTCAAAGGCTTTGGCACAGTCAATAAAGCAGAAACATAGTAGGTGCCTGACCCATCTGGCTCCCCTTCCACCTGCCTTTAGATCCGCAGTGCCCGAAACCAGCCGCCCGCCGACGCCGCTCGGTGCAGCTCATGGAGAAGAGGATGGATAAAGGTGTGCGCCCTCCGCTGGTTCCCACCCCTTCTGGATCCCAGCTAGAAAGGGAAGGGGAGGGTCTGACGGTGGGGAAGTTCTCCCTGGGCTGTGTCCTGAGTGCCTGCTGCTTCGAGGCCGCAGCTGAGGCCGCGCGGGACGTGGGGGGGAATCTGTGTTCCCATAGTGGGTCAGTACAGCGGCGATCTGCGCAAGTGCTGCGAAGACGGCATGCGGGACAACCCCATGAAGTTCCCGTGCCAGCGCCGGGCCCAGTTCATCCTGCAGGGCGACGCGTGCGTCAAGGCCTTCCTGGACTGCTGCGAGCACATCGCTCGGCTGCGGCAGCAGCACAGCCGCGATGGCGCCCTGGAGCTGGCCAGGAGTGAGTCCCGGGGAGGGCGGGCCTGTCCGAGGTGGGAGGAGGAGCCAATCCGTTCACGGGCGAGAGGGGTAGAGCCAGTCCGTTCAAGGAGCGGGGAGTCCAGTCCTACGGGGAGCAGCTGCCTGTCTGAAGGAAGAAGAGGTCCCAACCCAGCGAGCCCGAGGTGGGGAGGAGGCCTGTCCGGAGAGGGAGGAAGACGTGCCTGCCTGAGGGAGGAGGAGATCTCCAGTGGGGGAAGGAGATCCCTGTCTGAGAGGGAAGGACGTCCTGTCTGAGGGGGATGCGGCTCTGTCGCAGGTGGAAGAAAGTGCCTGCCTGAGGGAAGAAGGACCTAGTCTAGCGGAGAAGACTCCTCTCCTGAGGGCAAGCAAATTTCCTGCCTGGCTGGGTTAGCCTGGCCCTGGCCCCAGACACTCTGAAGTTGGACTTTGCCAGTGCCCAGGACACCCCTCCCTCCCACGGTCTCAGGGAACGTTCTAGAAGATAGAGCTGGTCACACTAGTCCCATCACTCTGAAGTTTGGCTTTACCAGGGCCCAGGACTCACATGGTCTGAGGGAACGTTCTAGAAGATAGAGCTGGTCACACTAGTTGCCAGTAGGAAGACATGAGATGGGTTATAAGCTTGCCTTTACCAAAGAAAACTAATTCATGTTGCCTTCTGAAGAGACCTGCTCAACCTTTGCCCAGTCAATGTTCAATCATTCATTCATTCATTCGGTTCTAGATAGGACATGTACACAGTCAAAATTCTACATCTCAGGCCACATCAATCTTAAGCAAACCCAGGGCTTCTCTTAGAAGCCCCCTTTAAGCAAAATCAGAGTGATCTCACCACAAGTGGCCTTTACAGAACTGACAAGACTCTCCACTGCCATCTGTTGAGAGACAGAGGAGCCCGCTGTGGCCTGATCCCACCATTATTCAATTTTTAAAATTTTTGGTTATGCCATGTGGCATGCAGAATCTTAGTTCCCTGATCAGGGGTTGAACCTGTGCCCCCTGCAGTGGAACTTCAGGACCTTCACCACTGGACCACCAGGAAGTCCCTCTCTTTTTCTTATCATTTCTTTTTTAAAAACATCTTTTAATATGTCTTAATTAGAGGACTTCTGTGCCAGAATGGGCTTTGTTGAAACTGAATTATCTGCAGACACCTCTCAAAAGCAGCCATTGCCAAAGTCAAATATTTCTGAATTCCTTTAGCTGGAAAACTAGCAACCCCTTCAACCCTCTACCCCACCAAAAAATAATGATTCCCAACATACATGAGCACAGAATTCGACCTTCAGTCTCTTTGCAAATTATAATGACTAGGCATGCTGCTCTCTGCTCCAGTGACCCAAGACTTCTTTCGCAAAGAAGAAATTTAGACAATGTGTATATGATTTACACACATATGGATGACTACCCACCCCACCCCCTGCATTGTGTCATTTCTTTAGCCAACTGGGGACGATACAAAGGGTTGATTAAGAGTTAGTATCCCAAAGGCACTTTGATAGATTATTCCAGAGTATTGGGCTTCCCTTGTGGCTCAGCTGGTAAAGAATCTGCCTCCAGTGCAGGAGAAATGGGTTCCATCCCGGGGTTGGGAAGATCCCTTGGAGAAGGGAAGGGCTACCCACTCCAGTATTCTGGCCTGGAGAATTCCATGGACTGTATAGTCCATGGGGTCCCAAAGAGTCGGACATGACTGAGTGACTTTCACTTTCTTCACTTTTATGGGTGGATTTAAGTATCTATGGAATTCCACCTACTTTGTGGTTAGACAGAAAAGTGAAAGTGTTAATCACTGAGTGACTCTTTGTGACTCCATGGCTGTAGCCCACCAGGCTCCTCTGTCTATGGGATTTCCCAGGCAAAATACTGGAGTGGGGAGCCATTTCCTCCTGCAGGGGATCTTCCCGACCCAGGGACTGAACCTGAAACTCCTGCATTGACAGGCAGATTCTTTACAATCTGAACCTCCAGGGAAGCCCCAAAACCAAATTAAAATCTGTTCATCGTTTTTTGAAGAAAGCTCAGCCAGAATTTAACTCTATTGTAGCCCAGCTTTGTGTACTTGCTGATGGGGTCAAGATGACTTTTAAAAGCCACTGTCTCTTTGGCAGTCTCCATCAAGTCCAGGGAATCTCTCAGCTAGCCCCATTGTTTTCAGGATAGACTTAACCATCACATGGTTAACATAACACAGCAGGCTTGGACCAGTGATGCCTTTAGAGGCTCATTCATGCAAATGTTTTCATTCCTTTGAAAATCAAAGAAGGGGAAAAAACAAATCAACTCAATGCAGTGTGGCTTGTTTTCACCTTTATACCAACATGGCTGTAAAATATGACATGTAATATTTTTTTATGGAGAAAGGAGCCTCTAGGGGCAAATGTGCCTAGGACCCCTGGAAGTGATCATGTGACCTTGGGCGTGTCCATGTTAGGAATCCCTTTAGGGGATTATAAATATCTAAAAGGGACAGTGGAGGGAGCAGGAGGGGGGGATTCAGTCTGTTTTAACCCCCCCCCACCCCCACCCACAGGTGACCTGGAGGATGAAATAATCCCAGAAGAGGACATCATTTCCCGAAGCCAATTCCCCGAGAGCTGGTTGTGGACCATTATTGACGACTTTAAACAAGCAGACAAAAATGGGTAAGGCTGTGATGGCCCCACTTCAACCCATCCCGAGGCCAGCTTCTATGATCACCCTAGACTGGACACTGCATTTGCATGCACCTCAGACCCCCTTCTTGCATGGAATCGTGGTGGAAGCACACAACCCAGCCTAGAAAAATCGAGTTGGGGCTACCTAAATGTACTCACCTCCAGCCCCCTTCCAACCCTGTCCCTTGTGGCCCCTCCCTACCTGGTCTCCCCCTGCACCCTGCTAGATGTCTTTTCCTAATCCCCAACATCCCCCCCCCACCCCCAATTTCTCCCTGGACCAGAATCTCCACGAAGCTCATGAACGTGTTTTTGAAAGACTCCATCACCACTTGGGAGATTCTGGCCGTGAGCTTGTCGGACAAGAAAGGTGAGAGAGGATGGTGGTCCGGTCCTCGGAGGCCGGGGCCCCAGATCCCCTGAGCATTTTCTCATTCCATCCTGACAGACCTTTTGTTTCTGTTGGCTGACACTTTGCCCTGTTACTAGAGAGGGATTAGAGTGCAGAATGTGAGTGACATCATGACTTGGTAAATAGACTTTATTTTTAGTGCAGTTTTAGTTCAGAGCAAAATTGAGAGGCTGGTGCAGAGACTTCCTATGTACCATTTTCCCGACCACATACACAGCCTCCCTCACCATCAACATTGTAACAACTGATGGACACATCATTATCTTTGCTAGTTCTTAGCTGACATTACGGAGACGGCAATGGCAACCCACTCCAGTACTTTTGCCTGGAGAATCCCATGGACAGAGAAGCCTGGTAGGCTACAGTGCGTGGGGTCGCACAGATTCGGACACGACTGATGCGACTTAGCAGCAGCAGCAGCTGACATTAGGGCTCACTCTCGGTGTCTTAATGTTTCTGTGGGTTTGGACAAATGTATAAAAACACACAGGCTTCCCAGGTGGCTCAGTGCTAAAGAATCTGCCTGCCAAAGCAGGAGATGCAAGAAAGGCAGGTTCAATCCTTGGATCAGGAACATCCTCTGGAGTAAGAAATGGCAACTCACTCCTGTATTCTTGCCTGGAAAATTTCATGGATGGGCTACAGTCCACAGGGTAGTAACGATTTGGACACGACTGAGCGACTGAGCACACACTTGCATAAAGATATATATTCACTATATCATATAGAATTATTTGCTATGTGATATATTATTCTATAATATCATATAGAATAATTTGCAACAAGAACTTGGTAGGGGTGATGTTGCCATGATAGTGAGTAAAGCAATTAAAAGAGGAAGCGGGATGAAGTGAGTGATTAAAACATCAGTGGGTAGGCTGTGAAACACAACAAAAAGGGGTATGCATACCCTCCCCCTGCCACTGCCACCAAGGGCTGCGTGTGAGACCCTGACAAACCCTAGTCAAGTATGAATGGTTTAGAGCTGCTGGGAGTGGGGTAAGGAAAGTGAGGCACTGACTTTGAATGCAAAATTAAGTGGGTGCCAAAAACTCAGTCATCAAGATAAATTGTATTTTCATGCAATAGTTTTCTTAAAATCAAAATGAATGCAAAAAAAAAAAAATCCATGATATACAAAATATGTAGATTTTAAATAAAGACCAGCACCGTGTTGAGCCCTGTTGGAGCTTGAGGCCAAAGGAAAGATGTGGTTCGTATACATATTTTCTGTCCATTTTAAAGGTTATTTTTTCCCCCAGAGCATTAAAGTAGTTGAAAAACTATTAAAAACACTAAAAAAAAAAAAAGATATATTAAAACTCACAGCATTGTGTATTTCATTTATACCACACCCAGTTACTCTAGTATAAGTTTATTTAGTTATAATTTATCATAAATTATACTTCAGTGTCATTTTACTTTCCTGGTTTCAAGACTTTTAAAATCTGCTTCTTTGCTTGTCTTGCTTTTCATGGAAGGAATTGTGATTTTCTGACAATTTCTCTTGACCAAGTGATGACAGCAGATGAAATCATAAACGCAAGGCACATAGTTTTCCTTCTGCCTGGGACTGCAAAGCCACTCAGCACAGTTCTAGTTTGGGGTCCCCATCCCTGTTTCAAATCAGGGCATCTTCATATTTGCCTGTTGTACATTTCTGTATACCAAGGTTCTGTCTGAGGTTTCCTTTACCTAAAAAATGTTCCTGCAGCTTGAAAAAATAAATGTTAAAAACTATCGTTAGACCCTTTCCCATTAAGCATGTTCCCTGGACTATTTGCAATCTGCTAAAGGAGCTTTACCTCAGAGTTTGTTAGCCATTCAGTATCTTTTATGTTTTTTTAACTTTTTAATTTTATATTGAAGTACAGCCGATGAACAGTGTTGTGACAGTTTCAGGTGGGCAGTGAAGAGACTCAGCCATACATATCCATGTATCCATTCTCCCCCAAACTCCCCTCCCATCCAGACTGCCACATAACATTGAACAGAGTTCCCTGTGCTAGACAAGGGGTCCTTATTTGTCATCCATTTAAAATACAGCAGTATGTATAAGACATTTAGGCTTCCCTATGGCTCAGTCAGTAAAGAATCTGCCTGCAATGCAGGAGACCTGGGTTTGATCCCTGGGTTGGGAATATCTCCTGGAGAAGGAAATGGCAACCCACTCCAGTATTCTCGCCTGGAGAATTCCATGGATAGAGGAGGCTGGCGGGCTACAGTCCAGAGTGTTGCAAAGAGTCAGAAATGACTGAAGCAACTTAGCATGCATGCAACCAATAGAACTTGAAAATTTTAGACTTAAGAGCTCTTATGGGATAAAGAAAGAGTATTGTTAAAAGCGGGGCGCTTCCCAAGCCCAAGTCCCTGAGTCCAAATCCCACATCTTTCTCTGGGCAGCTGTGTGGCCTTAATCAAGTTACTCAGCCTCTTGATGCTCATCCATAAAATGGGCACAACTGAAAGAGTAACTACGCAAAGTGTTGGGATTTTATAATAGTTATAATAGTACTGGACACATTGTACATGTTCAGTGAGTGTGAACTATTATTTTTATTATTGGAGTTGAGCATACTTTAGGGGTCAAAGAGTAAGTGCCTTTTGGAGATGTATAGATGCCTCCTTAAATGACACAAATCAGGTATCAGAAGTCAATTCTTTTTTAAAAGGTATTTCTTTTTACTTATTTATTTGACTGCACTGCCTTTTAGCTGTGTCATGTGAGATCTAGTTCCTTGACCAGGGATCAAACCTAGGCCCCCTGCATTGGAAACCAGAGTCTCAGCCACTGGACCACCAGGGAAGTGCCTTTTTAAAAAAATTGAATTATGGTTGATTCACAGTGTTGTGTCACTTTCTGGCTTAGTCATTTCTTTTCACAAGATTTTCTTTTTGTCCACACCATGCAACTTGCAGGATCTTAGTTCCTTGACCAGGGATCAAACCTACCCAACCCCCCGCCCCCACCACGGTGTTCCATCTATGTGTGTGTGCTTAGTAGCTCAGTCATGTCCAACTCTGAGACCCCGTGGACTGGAGCCCGCCAGGCTCCTCTGTCCACAGGACTTCCCAGGCAAGAATCCTGGAGTGGGTTGCTATTCCCTTCTCCAAGGGAATATTCCTGACCCAGAGAGCAAACCCAGGTCCCCTGTGACACAGCCAGAGTCTTTCCGATCTGAGCCACCAGGAAAGCCCCATATTATGTCTATGGGCTTCTGCAAAGACCTTGGGATAGCTCCCGCAGTCAAGTGTAAGCACTGAGACATTGGTAGGGGCAAGAACTTGGACCCAGTCCACCCTGCCCAGTCCCCTGACCCCACTCCTGACACTCTGCGTTCTGTTTCCACTCTGGGCAGGAATCTGTGTGGCTGACCCCTATGAGATCACTGTGATGCAGGATTTCTTTATTGACCTGCGTCTCCCCTACTCGGTGGTGCGCAATGAGCAAGTGGAGATCCGAGCGATCCTCTACAACTACCGGGAGGCCGAAAATCTCAAGGTGCGTCCCTGGTGCAACAGAAGCATGGATGGAGCGGGGACTTGAGGGAGCCAGTCCGTGGCATGTTCTCCTGACCCCATACTCTCTCTCCCTGGCAGGTGAGGGTGGAATTGCTCTACAATCCAGCCTTCTGTAGCCTGGCCACCGCCAAGAAGCGCCATCAGCAGACTATAATGATCCCAGCCAGGTCCTCAGTGGCGGTGCCTTACGTCATTGTGCCCCTGAAGGTCGGCCTCCATGAGGTGGAGGTCAAGGCTGCCGTCTACAACCACTTCATCAGTGATGGTGTCAAGAAGACCCTGAAGGTCGTGGTGAGTCCTTGGAGTACCTGCTGTCCCTTGTCCTTCAGGAGAGGCTCCAGTTCTCCCTGTGTTGTCAACCCAACTTGGAGACCCAGGCACACCATAAGGAGATTCAGGAGTTCTGGAAGCTTGGAAGGAGGGCCAGGATTAGGGTGAGGCAAGTGAGGCATTATTCTTGGGCACAGAATTTTTAGCAGACACCCAAAAACTTAGAGATCAATAATATTTTTTTCATTAAAATATATTTTAATATCAAATATGACATCTTGTAACATTTTAGCACAGGGGTTTTCTTCTGACTTTAAAGATCTTGGGGACAGTTCCTTGGTGGTCTGGTGATTAGGACTCAGTATTTTCACTGCTGTGGCCCTGGATTTGACCCCTGGTCATGGAACTAAGATATGATAAGCTACACAGCACAGCCAAATAAATAAATAAAATTTTAAAATCTTGAGAAAATATATTTCACAGAGCAAATATTGCAAAAGAATAATATACAATTGCAAGAACTAGGACACTTCTTTTTTACCTATGATTCTTACCCTTAAAATATGCATTCACACACAACAAAAAAGAAGATCCATGGGAAAAATAACTCAACCCGGCAAAAGAGAAATATGCATTAGCAGTCATTTTTGTTGAACATTTTCAAAGACAAAATCATCAACCAAAATGAAAGGATTTTAGCATCTTTCATGAATACTTTAAAGCAAAACATAAGATCATAAACAAGATCAAAAATATTTTAATGCAATATTTTAAGAAATCAAAATCCATTCCAAAAACCCCTGCAATATACAGAATATCAAAATTTTAGAGACAAATTTGATGGTATCAAACTATGTCATATTGATGCCTAAAGCAAAAGAAAACTGAGTTGGGCCTGTGTATATTTTTTATTGGTTATTTTTTCCCAAAAAACATTATAGTAGTTGAAAAAAATATTGAAACATTCAAAACCAAATGTATCAAAACTGACAGTAAGATTTCACATTGAAATGTTTTATTTATACCCAAATCATAACTTATTATAATGTTTCTTCCCTGGCTTTAATGGAAGCAAACATATTTTTTCAACTACTTTAATGTTCTGGAATAAATCTAATCATTAAAACAATATATTTTAAAAATTACATGAAAGTGTGTCTAGATAGGTGCACACAGTTTTCCTCTTGCTGTGAATTTCAATATGACTCAACACAGGCACTGGTGAGAAGAAACCAGTAGTGTGCTGGAGCCTGTGATACCCAGCTCCCTAGATCCAGTATGTCTACCACTTCCCAAGTCTGCACTCACTCATGGTGGTAGCTCGAAATCCATCATGGTGGAGAAATTTACACCAAGGAAATTGGCAGCACTACTAATCAAGAGCTTTTCTTCCTAGAGAGCTGGATGTTACACACTGATGAATACAGCATAGGCAGGAACTCAGTCTGCAAAGGAAAAGATGGGAATCACTCCAGGCAAAAGGAGAATGGGTTCTGTGAAGGCAAAAGCACCCACTGTCCTCCAGGGAGGCTTATGTGCATATACACATGAGAGCTTGTGTTGGGCCTTTGACTCTAATTAAGATGCCCCTATTTTAACTGAGCACTTACTGTCTGCTAGGCACTGTGTTAAGTAGTTATGTACATTCTTTCATCTATTTTTTCTCTTTCCTGTATTATTTACTCTTGTTTACTGGCTCAAATTTGTTCTTTTACTTTTAAGTTATTTGTTTTAAAATTTTTATTTTATTTAGCCCATTAGGAGGCATTGTTTTAAAAACAGACTCTGGAGCCAGACTATTACGTTCAAACGCAAATTCTGTTCTACTTGCTTGGTGACCTTGGGCAAGTTACTTTACCTGTCTGTTCCCCAGTTCCCCCATCTTTAATGTTTATTTATTTGGCTTAGTTGTGGCCCAGGGATCTTCTTCTCTAGTTGTGGCATATGGGCTCAGTAGTTGCAGCATGGGTGCTTGGTTGCCCCATGGTATGTGGGATCTTAGCTCCTTTACCAGGGATCAAACCCAGGTACCCTGCACTGCAAGGCAGATTATTAACCACTGGACCATGAGGAAGTCCCTCCCCCATCTGTAAAATGGGAGTGATAAAAGCGGTACCCACTCCAGTGGGTTGTTGTGAAGATTAAATGAATTAACCACAGGAGAGCAATCATCTAGGCACACAGAAAGATTTCTAAAGGTCTTGTTACTTCTTTGTTAATTTATAATTATATTATGAACTTGCACAACAATAGGCATGAGGTAGATGTTTATATTACCTCCTTATAAGGAAGGAAGATGAGGCACAGAGAGGTTAAGTAACTGACCTCCAGTCACACAGCTAAGATCTCGGGTGGAGGCCCTCATGCCTTATGCTACAGTAATCCCCAGAATATGACTGACTGTCTGTCTTGTTCATGCAACTCCCCCTGCCCCTAACACCATCCAGCCAGAAGGAATAAGAGTCAACAAAACTGTGGCCATTCGCACACTGAATCCAGAATATCTGGGTCAAGGTGAGTCAGCCACGGGAGAGGGAGTGAGGCCTGGGTGGTGGTGATGAGGAGGGGGTGGGAGGGAGCTGGTGCCATCGGTGTCTCCCATTCACCTGGCAGATGGGGTGCAGCGAGAGGAAGTCCCAGCTGCAGATCTTAGTGATCAAGTCCCAGACACCGAGTCAGAGACCAAGATCCTCCTGCAAGGTGAGATGCCCTTGGACCCCAACCCCAGGAGACCCAGAACAGTGTTGGGAGGAGAGTCATGACCCGAGAGTCAGGAGCCCACTTCCATCTGCTCTCACCCCAGGGATATTTAACCACTGGTATCCTGCCTCCTCTTCAGCTAGAACCCCTCCTCAAACCGCTTCATAGAAGGCTCCAGGTGGTACTTAGTTCAGCAAACAGCTTTTGCTGATAAAGAGGTTTACATGAGCAATATAGTTCAAGAGCAGAAATTCCGGATCTAAATGTCTTGGATGGAGAACTGGGGCAAGACGGAGCTAGAAAGGCACCTTGTACCTTGAAAGCTGTGAAGTTTGGGAAGAAGACCCTTGGTTTCCTCATCTGTGATAGGAGCGAATAATAGTATTGATATCTAAGGGTTGTTGAGAGGATTAAATGAAATACTCTATGGTATTCTCCTAGAACAGAACCTGGGGAATAGCGTGAAGCCTGATAAAAGTATTCATGACTGTTATTACCGCTGGTGGAACCAGAGGAGCCAGCGCCCAGAGTTCCCCTGTGAAGCACAAGCCCACCCCCACCCCCACCCCCCACAAATGCAAAACCCCCTCCAGCCATTCAGCCATGAAGCATCTCCATTATTCACATGCCCCCAGCTGTCCTTGACCCCTTTGGCCCTAGCTGGTCAGAGCCTGAAAAGTCTGGAAGCAGCCGTGGACTTGAGTGCCATCCTCCTGCCCGGTTGCAGGGACTCCGGTGGCCGAAATGGCGGAGGACGCCATCGACGGAGAGCGGCTGAAGCACCTTATCCAAACCCCCTCTGGCTGTGGGGAGCAGAACATGATTGGTATGACGCCCACGGTCATCGCCGTGCACTACCTGGACAGCACCGAGCAGTGGGAGAAGTTCGGCATGGAGAAGCGGCAGGAGGCCCTGGAGCTCATCAGAAAGGGTGCACGTCCTACCGATCCCTCTGAGCCTGCTCCACCCCTGAACCCCGCCCCTCTGAGCCTGCTCCACCCCTGAGCCCGCCCCTCTGAGCCCACTTCATCCCTGAGACACGCCCCTCTGTCCTTGCTCCGCCCCTGAGACCCGCCCCTCTGCCCTTGCTCCGCCCCTGAGCCCCGCCCCACTGAGCCGGCTTCATCTCTGAGCCCCCTCCACTCCTGAGACCCCGCCACTCTCGGGGTCCCGCCCCTCCTCTGAGATTGCCCCCTCGTCCCTCACTGAACCCCTCTCTGAGCTCCCTCTCTCGCTGAGGCCCCCTTGCCCCTGAGAACCCATTTTGAAAACCTCTTCTCTCTGAATCCCCTCTCCTCCAAGAATTCCTTCCCCCTCTCTCTGATCTTCCCACCTTCTGAGTCCCTCTTTAGCTCTTGGTCCTCTCACACACTTGCCCCCTACCCAGAGCCCCTCTTTCCTCTCTAGACCGCCGTCCCGCCCTTCACAGAATCTTTATCTTCTCTCTAAGCCCCTTCCCTCCCTGGAGGGCCTACACCCACCAGCCACCCCGTCCACTCAGCCTCTGGTGACATGTCTCTCTTCCCTGCAGGGTACACCCAGCAGCTGGCCTTCAGACAAAAAAGCTCAGCCTACGCCGCCTTCCAAAATCGGCCCCCCAGCACCTGGTGAGTCTCCAGGATCAGCTTGCACATCCTCAGCCTTTCACATCCCTGAGCAGGCCCTGGATCTCAGCCTGGGGTGGTCTAGGTAGGTCTCCACCCAGAGTCAAGGTCCCAGCCTGCTGAATAATCAGCATACCACACTGGGTTACTAACCTGAAGGAACCAGGCCAGGTCCGGCCCCACTCTGCTCATTGGTTGGCTGGGATGCCAGTTTCCGGATCCTAGAGCCAACTGGCTCACGCTCTCGACCCACCCCCAGGCTGACTGCCTACGTGGTCAAGGTCTTTGCACTGTCCACCAACCTCATCGCCATAGACTCCAGGGACCTCTGTGAGACCGTCAAATGGCTGATCCTGGAGAAGCAGAAGCCTGATGGAATCTTCCAGGAGGATGGGCCCGTGATACACCAAGAAATGATTGTAAGAGGCAGAGATTCGGGGCAGGCCAGGGAAGAGGGCACCAGGGCATCACAGGATGGACTGGAGAAAGACTCCACCATCCACCCACTGCCCAATTCACAGCGTGCGGGGTCAGGGAAATAAGGGCGCTGAGAGTGTCTCTCGTCCCTTGCAAAGATCAGAGACTTGCAGGATCCAGTGCAAAATGAAACCCCCTGGCTTCCTGTTGCTCTTAAACATAGAACTCCTTAGAGCTATGGTCCTGAGTGCGATCCCCAGGCCTGCAACATCAGCAAAATTACCTGCAAGCTTTTAGAAATGCAGGATGTCAGAAATTCTCAGGCTGGACTCCAGGTGCACTGAATCAGAAGCTTTAGGGGCAACGTCTAGGAATCCGCGTTTTAACACCTCTCCACCCCCACCAGGTGTGCTTAAGTTGGAGAATGGATGCGTAAGCCTGACCTTTCAGGCGTCCAGCCTCGGGGCCTTACCCACGTCTCTCCTCACTCCATCTGTACTGCTGGGAGCCTTGCTCTCCTTTGTACATGCTGTTCCTCCTGCCTGGCATGCTAAGCCCCACCCTCTTTGAGAGTTGACTTCTCTCTGCTCAGATTGTGGTTCCAGCTATCATCCCTCGGGGACACTTTTCCACGACTGAGTCACACTCCCATAGTCCATTCTCAATGCCACATCGCTTCTGCACAGCACTAATCACTTTCTAATTATATATCTGTCGATGAGCTGGTTGGTTCCCGTCTGTCTCCCCTAGCAGACCGCGAGGGCTGGGGCTAGAATCTGGTCTTCATCCAACATCTCATCCACAGCACCAGCAACATTTGCAGGATGAATGAATGAATACTAAAGAGCCTGGCCCTTCTGGAGAGAAGAGCCTGGCCCTTCTGGAGAGGGCTGGGGAGAGACCCAGCCCTGCCTTGATCCACTGAGCCTACAGGGGGCGTAGGTTGACATGTCAAGACATTGATGACCCTGTCTTTGCTTCCACGCATCTCCTCTAGGGTGGCTTCAAGGACGCCAGGGAGACAGATGTGTCCCTTACAGCCTTTGTTCTCATCGCGCTGCACGAGGCTAAAGACATTTGCGAGGCACAGGTCAACGTAAGTGTCCCCACCCTCCCCTCCCCAACCAAGGACACAGCCGCCCGAGGTGAGATGTTGCTTTCAGGGCATTTCCAGTGCTCCCAGTGCACTAACAGTCACCACAGTGGCCATAATAGTTTCCAACATTTATCTAGCAATTAACTAGATCCCGGGTGGCTCAGTGGTAAAGAATCTGCCTGCAATGCAGGAGACGTGGGTTTGATCCTGGGTCGGGAAGGTCCCCTAAAGAAGGAAATGGAAACCCACTCCAGTATTTTTGCCTGGGAAAGTCCACGGACAGAGAAGCCTGGCGGGCTACAGTCCATGGAATTGCAAAAGAGTTGGACACGACTGAGCGTCTAAACAACAAAACAAGAGTCTCATATGTTTAATTCCTATAATCCTTGTAACAGCCCAAGAGATAGGCTACTCTTACTGCCCCCAGTTTACAGAAGAGACAACTGAGGCACAGAGAAATCAAAGATTGGGTCTTTTCTGCCTGCTTTACCATTTTCAGAGAGTTGTACCCAAGCCCAACAAAAAGCCCCTTCAGCTTGCTTTCCGCAAGACTCCTACATTCATATTCCTGTGTGTTAGTCACTCAGTCGTGTCCAACTCTTTGCGACCCCATGAACTATAGCTTGCCAGGCTCCTCTGTCCATGGGTTTCTCCAGGCAAGAATACTGGAGTGGGTTGCCATTCCCTTCTCCAGATCTTCCTGACCCAGGGATCGAAACTGGGTTTCCTACATTGCAGACAGATTCCCTACCATCTGCGCCACCAGGAAAGCCCTTTATATCCTTATGGCTTCCCTAAAGAAAACTGAGGACACAGAACTAAAAATGGAAAGAAAATCCTTCCTGGAGATCTTTAAGAGGATTCTTAAAGGGACCCATGTCCATGACCCCAAAGAATTACCCAGTGGCTCAGTAGTAAGAATCCACCTGAAGTGCACAGGAAACGCAAGAGGTGTGGGTTCGATCCCTGGATTGGGAAGATCCCCTGCAGTAGGAAATAGCAATCCACTCCAGTATTCTTGCCTGGAAAATCTCATGGACAGAGGAGCCTGGCAAGACAGTCCATAGCGTCTCCCATAGGGTCACAAAGAGTTGGTCACGACTCAGCATGCATGACCCCAGAAGGGAAAGAATTAATAATGTTGGCTTTTTGCTTTCCCCTATTCCTCTAGTTTTGGTTCCGAAGCAGAGAAGCTTAGAAAGACAGGCTCCTGAGAGCCTGTAATCACTCCATCTGCTTTGCTCTGGGGTTTTGAGAGTGGGTTGTTTGACTTTTAGTTTCCCTAGTGGGGGACTTGAGAATCTCCCTTTCAGCCAGCTGCTTCTTCCTTCTCAGGAGCCCAGAAAAGAGATGGAGGGGAGGGGGCTGCTACCATTAATGCTGGTGACCTTTAAACCAGGTTTTCCTGGTTCCAATCTTGGAGATTTGGGAGAAATTATAGTAGAAAAGAGCATCAGGACTGTGGGGTCAGATAAAATTGACCTCAAATCCTGACTCTCATGTACGCTTTGTCAGGCCTTATGTGTGCGTTTGTAAAATAGATATAATAGTTTTTGCATTTTTTAGGACTCTCTGAGTTGTCTCAGAGGCCACATGTGTGTCCTAGTTGTCATATGTGTGACTAGATTGTGCAAAAATAAATGGGAAATTTATTTTAGGGATCTAAGAATTTATAGAGTTCAAAAATGAAAGTAGGAATCTGGTGGTCCAGCGATTAAGACTCCTTGTTTCCACTACAGGGAGCATGGGTTCATCCCTGGTTGGGGAACTAAGATCCTGCTTGCCATGCGTTGCAGTCAAAAAATTAAAAAAAAAAAAAAAAGAAAGAAAGTAGCTTCAAGGACTCTGCCAGAATTCTTTGTTCTTTATGTTCTCCCATGTCTTCCAATCCTTTCTTGCCCTATAATTCACCTTTGCCTGCCACCCAATCTGCCTGGCAGAACATGGCTGTCTTCCTTGAGGAAACAGTCAGACCAAGGCTAGAACTTTTGGATTCCCAGTGAAGGTCTCTGATTGGTTCATCCTGGGTCAGGTGATCACCCCTGAACCAATCAGCTGAGACCAGGAAGTAGCTCTCAGTGGGCAAATATGGCTGCTTCCATTGTGGCCATGTGAATCAAAGGGAGGAGGTGTTCTTACAACAGAGGAGGATAGATGTAGGAAGGCAGTCAAAAGGGTTGCTTCTACTACAACACAACATTTTCTACAATACAGCAACATTAAAATAAAGTATGGCATAGGCGGTGGAGCCAGACCGATGGTGTTTAAAGCAATAGGATGCTACCCAGCTTGTGAAAGCCAGTTGTTAAATTTCTTGGAATTTGCAATCTGGTTGCTGAACACAATCATTGTTAAAAATTAAATCATATAAACTCACACTGCAAAGATTAAACACTGAAAACAGGTGATAAACTTAAAATGTATCACTTCCTAAATATTTTGCTACTTTTTATCATTATTCTCAGGGTTATTTATGTCTATTGTATCTCTATATTGCAAATATTATATCATATTGTTCCACTGTTCCTCTCTTGCCATATCTACAGTCAGCAATGCCACATTGGTGGGTTGAAATCAGGAATGATAGTATTGACACCATGGAAATCAGCAAACACTTCAAATCATGTCTTCCCCTGGTCCCCATCCTTCTGTGTCACCATATTTAATCTGTGCAGTAGGATAATGATGAAAGTAATGCCTGCCTCATGGGATTTTATGAGATTAAATGAGCAGCTATATGACTGGGACATTGTAAGAGCTAGCTGAAAATGATTGAATAATAGGTGTTTCCTTGGAGTGCTGAATCTGGCTCATACTAGCTCACGAATGCCTGTTGGGAGTATGTCTTCCCCATTCTATGTTCAAGGACATCACAGTGGTTACTTGAAATTGACCCTGGTGGAAGTGTTTATGCCATTGTAAAGGGCAATTTATTGGGTTGGCAAAAGTTCAGGTTTTTCTATAACATCTTACAGAAAAGCCCGAATGAACAACTAGCAACACACCCCTGGCCCCCCACCCAGTCCTGTGCCTCCACTGGAGAGCTGGTTGTTAAATATTCACCAGCACACCACTTGGTATTTAGAGACACACACCGCACACACCCCCACCCTCCACACACAGAGCCCATAGTAGGTACTCAGCAACAAAGCAACTCACAACAGAAAACCCTCAAACATAGATCCAAGGCAAACAGGTCCCAAGGACAAAAGCCACCTGGTCCCAGAAAGTGATCTTCATCAGTTGTCTATAACAGAAATGCTCCCCTGACCAGAGTACCCAATCCTCTTTGTCACAGAGCCTGGGCCGCAGCATCACTAAGGCAGGAGACTTCCTTGAAAACCACTACAGAGAGCTGCGAAGACCATATACTGTGGCCATTGCTGCCTATGCCCTGGCTTTGTTGGGCAAGCTGGAGGATGACCGCCTCACCAAATTTCTGAATACAGCCAAAGGTGAGGGGTAGCCTGGAGGAGTACGGAGGGACCCATGGCTGGAGACTGAGGGTGGCCCTCTCAAGCTGGGGTGCATGGCTTTAAGCTGCACTGGGATGGACCTCTACAAGCTGAACTGGAATGAATGGCTCTGTGGTGTGATAATTTCTCCTCGTAAACCACACGAGAAGGCTCACTGCATAATTCATTCAACCATGTTGAATGCTGGGTGTTGAGCACTTGCTATGACCCAGCAGTGAGGTGTGATTAAGACCATGAGCATGGACATCAGACAGATCTAAATTGAAATCCAACTCTGCCACTTTCTCACTGTCTGACCTTGTACAAGTCGCTTAACCTCTCTGGACCTTAGTTTCCTCATCTTCAAATGATACCTAGGGCTTCCCTAGTGGCTCAGTGGTCAAGAATCTGCCTGCCAGGAGATTCTTGGGTTCAATCCTTGGGTCAGGAAGATCCCCTGGAGAAGGAAACGAGTCCCATGGATGGAGGAGCCTGGCAGGCTACAGTTCATGGAGTCATAAAAGAGTCAGATACCACTTAGTGACTCACAGCAACAACACTGTAACATTATAATCATCTCAAGGGTAATTAGGATTCAGTAAAATAATACCATAGGGAATTTAGCACAGTGCCTAGCACATAGTGGGCAGCTAATCATTGATTCCAGTGATGACACTGTATCATGTTTGTACTCACTGATAATAAGGTATCTCAAGTATCATATAAATACCAAAGTGGTTTAACACGACAAAAGTATGTTGTTGGTGGACAGCTCTCCTCCATACAGTGATGCAGGGATCCAGGTCTCTATCTTTTCATGACTCTGCCATTCTGGAGCCTCAGAATCCTGCTCTTTCAGGCTGAAAAGGAAATAGGAAGATTGGGCAAGGGACTAGACATAGAAGAGGCCTAATCACTGCTGTGCACATTCCATAGGCCAGAGCTTAGTCATGTGGCCATATACCTGCAAAGGCTTCTGGGAAATGTAGTCCAACTGTGTGCCCAGGGACAGGAGGTCATCCTCCTCTTGGTTCTCAGTGACAGTCTCTGCCATCATAACTTTCTTAGGCACTTGGGACACCACCGTGAGTACAGCACAGCCCTTGCCATTATGGCCTCACACTCCAATTGAAGAAAGAAATGAGTTCATAGATTACTATAGAGTATCAGAGTGCTGGGATCAGAGAAGCACAGGATCCTTTGAGAGACAGGAGGAAGAGGGACCTCCACTCAGTCTTGGGGTGCCCACTAATTGTGCAGGGTGGGTAAGAATTAACAAAGTAGATGGAGAATAGGTACTCTATGCAAAGGGAACAGAATATGCAAAGGCTCAGAGGTAAGAATGTGTGTTTCAAGTTTAGGAAATCTCCCACAGTGGGGCTGCAGTGCAGAGCTCATATGGAGGAGTGAAGGTGGATGAGGGAAGAGCATGAGGCAGGAGCCAGCAGATTGAGGTCCTAGAATGTGGGCCAGGACACCTGAACACCAAGTGGTTTAGGCTATGAGTCTTTTTTTCCTGAGTTTTCTCTGAGCTGTTCACAGGATGGACAGGGTTGTGAGCATTGGGGGTGGGGGGTTTTCCCTGCAGAAAAAAACCGCTGGGAGGAACCCAACAAGAAGCTCTACAATGTGGAGGCCACATCCTATGCCCTCTTGGCTCTGCTGGCACGCAAAGACTTCGACACTGTGCCTCCTGTCGTGCGCTGGCTCAACGAGCAGAGATACTATGGAGGTGGTTATGGCTCCACGCAGGCAAGTAGTCCGCACATACCTCGCCCCGGTAACTTCATCCCAACCTCCTCTGGCCTCAGTCTTCTGAAGAAAGTACCAAGACCAAGAGAGGCAGTGTTTCTCTTCCATCAGCCAGGATGATTGGAATGAAGTCAAGAATCTTTTTTTTTTTTTTTAGTTTCAAACCCATCTGTGGATTCTAGACTACATTCTGGATGCCCTGAGCTGTGTTTCAAGCCTCCTTTTCCCTCTTGGTGTCTAGATCATATTCTCAGGGCCCAGGTTCAGGTGTGAACCTCTCTCTCCTACTGTGGGTTCTAGTCTATGTTCCCAGTGCCCCATCTTACTCTGTCTCACTGGTGGGTTCTAGATATAATGTTCATTTCACCAGGCCCACAGTGTTACTCTGTATCACTGGTGGATTCTAAATTAGATTATTAATGACCCTACACCATTATCTAAACTTCTCTGTCCTTCTGGTAGGTTCTAGATCATGTTCACAGTTCCCTATCTTATTCGTCTCACTGGTGGGTTCTAGTTCATGTTCATTTCACCAGCCCCCAATGTTTCTCTGTCTCATCAGTGGGTTCTAGACCAGGTTCTTAATGACTCTACAGCATTATCCAAGGGGCTTCCCTGGTGGCTCAGTGATGAAAGTATCTGCCTGAAATGCAGGAGACCCGGGTTCGATCCTTGGGTTGGGAAGATCCCCTGGAAAAGGGAATGGCAACCCACTCCAGTATTCTTACCTGGAGAATTCCATGGATAGAGGAGCCTGGTGGGCTACAGTCCATGGGATCACAAAGAGTTGGACACAACTGAGCAACTAACACCTCACACACCATTATCCAAGCCTCTGTCTCCCACTGGTGGGTTCTAGACCACATTCTAAGTTACATCAGGCTCTCAGTGTTACCACATCTTATTGTGAGTTCTAGACCAGGATTTTAGTTATTCTAGTCCCTGATGGGTTCTAAACCAGGGTTCAGTAACCTCAAACTCCAGGAAGCTCAGGCTCCAGTCTAACCGCTTTTCTTTCTGGTGGGTTCTCAATCACACTCTCAGTGTCACTTTGGGGTTCTAGATCAGATGGTCAGTGTTCCCAGATTCCAATTTCATTCTTTTATTTCATGAGTGGGTTCTAGACATATTCTCAGTGCCTCTACCAATGCTTGTCTTAGACTCTCTCCTCTGGATGTGTCTAGAGCACCTTCTCAGTGTGGCTGAACTTTCTGTCTTATGTTTGTACACTCTGGTGGATTCTAGCCATGTTCCCAGTGTCTCTAAGCTCTTGTCTGACCTGTCGCACTCAGAGAGTTCTAGGACATGTCCTCAGTATCTGACCAGCCCCCAATCGTATTCTCACCCTCTCTGGTGGGATCTAGGTCACTGCCTCATTGCCCCAAGTCTGATATGAGTCTCTTCATCCCTCAGTGGTTCTAACCACATTCTCAGTCACCTAAATTCACCCCCTTTCTCTGTCATGGGTAACAGGCCACTTTCATGGTATTCCAAGCTTTGGCGCAATACCAGAAGGATGTTCCTGATCACAAGGAGCTGAACCTGGATGTGTCCATCCACCTGCCCAGCCGCAACTCTTTTGTCAAGCATCGTATCCTCTGGGAATCTGCCAGCCTCTTGCGCTCAGAAGAGGTAAAGTCACCTGGCCACACCCTCGTCACTTTCATCCTCCATGCCAGCCAGACTTTCCAGGAGGCAGGAGGGAGGGTCGATGACCATCACAAATGGGGGAAGGCTTGGTTCCAAATACTCTCTCTTCTCTCTCTCCACTCCTTGCAGACTAAGGAAAATGAGCGTTTCACAGTAAGAGCTGAAGGGAAAGGACAAGGCACCTTGTCGGTAAGGAATGGGAACCTACACTTTCTTGACCCACCACCTTCTCTAGGCCCCTCTGCTCCAGTATCCCCTTTCCTTTCTGAGGCAAATGGACTGACACCTCATCTCCCCTCTTACCTCACCAGGTAGTGACCGTGTACCATGCCAAGCTCAAAGGCAAAGTCTCCTGCAAAAAGTTCGACCTCCAAGTTTCCATACGCCCAGCCCTCGAACCAGGTGAAAGGAGTGGAGACCCTATCTGTTACTCTTCCCCCAACCCTGTTCTTTTGTCTGCCTCCCTCCTGGATCAGAACCCAGGAACCACACCCCTCCCACTTCCCCACCACCATCCATCCTTCTGTTTTCTGTGTTTCTAGTCAAGAAGCCTCAGGACGCCAAAGGTTCCATGATCCTTGACATCTGTACCAAGTAAGAGATGGTTCACTGGGATTCATCTTGGCCATCCCTGTGTCTCTAGCAAGACTTCTTACAAATAACAACTGTGATGCTTAACGCTTTGTGAGAGTATATTGTGCATCTAGTCCTGTGCTGAATACAGGACAAGAAGTCCTCCCTTTGCATGGCAGTGTGAGATTAGCAACGTGGTCTTGATGTCCAAACATGGTGCTGGGGGACTGGTGACGTTGAATTAGACCATGGTAACAGAATCATACAAAGTGAGACCTGCCCATGTTCATTTCCCAGAACTGAGGCACAGAGAGAGGTTAAGTAACCCCTCAGATGTTACAGAGAGCTGGGATTTGAACCCGGGCCAGTTGGGTTCCAGAACCTGAACAATGAATCACCTTGATCATTATGTAGCTTTTCCTGTATTCCCTTTAGGAGAATGCTTCCTACATTTGAACCTCCCTCTATGCTCCTATGTGGGAACTAGAGGCCTCGCTCTTTGATATGGCCCCCTTGTCTGGGCACTGATCCCACCTTGGGGGCCAACCCCCTCTCCCTCTGCCCCATCTAGGTACCTGGGAGACCAGGATGCCACTATGTCCATCCTTGATATATCCATGATGACAGGCTTCTCACCTGATATTGATGACCTGAAGCTGGTATGAAGGCCTTGGGCCCAGGGGCTGGGATCCATGGGCAGGAGCCCAGGGTCTGGAAGAAGCTGGAGTGGCAGGGGGAATGGGAATGCAGGAGGGATTTTTACAAACCACATCCTTCCCCAGCTGAGCACTGGTGTCGACAGATACATCTCTAAGTATGAGATGAACAGAGACTCCAACAAGAACACACTCATCATCTACCTGGACAAGGTAAGGCTTCCATTGGGATCCTGAACCTCTACCTGGCTGACCTTTCCTTCTCCACTGGCCTCGTGCCCAGGTGGGGCCAGGGAGACAGGGTCTGGACTGCTGGGTGTGGGAAGACAGGGGCATGTAAAACAAGGCCAACCCACTTTCTGTAAGCATCTCACCTTCTGACCACTCATGTCCCAACCTCATTTTTCACTTGTCCCCTCCAGCTTCTTCTCACCAGAGTCTTAACTACTGAGTGGAAAAAAACCCACTTGTGGTTTTTAAAACAGCAGTGCTTGATGGAGAGAAAGAGCTTCCCTTGTTCCCCAGCCCCTAGCGTTTCTCTCTTCTCTTATTTTCCCCCATTCTTCCCTTGTTCTGTTTGTTTATATGATGGAGCTGGGTCTTCATTGTGGTGCATGGGCTCTTGGCTGTGGCATGCCACAACCACTGACCCACATGCCATAACTGGAGAAGTCCACATGCCGATTTGCAGGCCGACCAACAGTGCACAAGGCTTCCCAACACTTGTTATTTGTGTTCTTTGTGATGATAGCTATTCTGGCATGTGTGGGGGCTATCTCACTGCAGGTTTTTGGGTTGTTGTTGTCGTTGTTTTTGGCTGAACTAGGTCTTCTTTGCTGCACGTGGGCTTTCTCTAGTTGTGGCAAGTGGGGGCTACTCTTCGTTGCAGTGTGCAGGCTTCTCATTGTGGTGTCTTCTCTTGTTGCTAGAGTGTGGGCTCTAGGGCACAAGCTCAATAGTTGTGGCACACGGTCTCAGTTGCTCCGCAGCATGTGGAATCTTAATTCCCCAACCAGGGATCAAACCCACATCCCCTGCATTGGAAGGTGCATTCTTAACCACTGGACCAGCAGGGAATTCCCTGCCCTTGCTCTCTTTCTCTCTACTATGGCTTTTCTCCAAATATACGTGTCATCACATATACACCTGTGTGTGTATCAATATGGGGCTTCCCAGCTCTCTCCGTGGTAAAGAATCCACCTGCCAATGCAGGAGACTCTGGTTTGATCCCTGGGTGGGGAAGATCCCCTAGGGAAGGAAATGGGAACCCACTCCAGTATTCTGTCCGTGGGAAATCCCATGGACAGAAAAGAGCCTGGCGGGCTACAGTCCATGGGGTTGCAAACAGTTGGACGCCACTTAATGACTAAACAACAACAATGTCTCAGTACATATATGTGTATATCTGTCTCCTTCTTCCCTCCCTCACTCCCTTTCTCCCTCTTTTCTTTCTTTCTCTTTAATTTTTCCAATTTTACTGTGCTGTAATTGACATATAACACTGTGTAGTTTTAATGTGCACAATGCAAGGATTTTATATATTTATAAACTGAAAAATAATTACCACAATAAGGTCAGTTACATCCACCCCCTACATAGCTATAATGTGTGTGTTGGTAACTTTTTTAAGACCTACTCTTTTGGCAACTTTCAAGTATCTAATGCAGTCTTGTTAACCACAGAATGTTTTTAAGGACATAAATAGCAGTCCTTGGCCAGAGCTCAATCACGTGGCCACAAGGAACTGAAACGTGCTGAGAAGTACAATCTAGCCTTAGCGGGGGTGGGGTGGGGTGGGGGTGGGGTAATGGATTTGATGAACTGCTTATTAATCTTTTGTCAAAGATTCCTGCCCACTGCCACCCACCCCCCATCTTCCCCACCTGGATCCCTCAGCTTCTCCACCACTTTCCAACCCCCAGAATCCCATGCTGGACTTCCTTCCATGTAGGCCCTGCCACTGACCAACCTCCTTCTTCCCAGGTCTCACACACACAGGAGGACTGTCTGTCCTTCAAAGTTCACCAGTACTTTAATGTCGGACTTATACAGCCTGGGGCTGTCAAGGTGTACTCCTATTACAACCTGGGTGAGCAGCCATCCTACGACCTGGGATCTGGGAGTTAGACTCTGGGGGTTTTGAGGATCTGAGAGTTAAGAGTCAGGGGGTCCCCAGGTTTTGGAGTTAGGGGTCTGGGGTCCCCAGGTGTGGGAGTTAGGGGTCTGGGAGTTAGGGATCTGGAGGTTAAGGGTCTGGAGGCCCCAGGGATCTGAGAGCTAGGAGTCCGGGGTTCCTGGAAATCTGAGGGTTAGGAGTCTGGTGTTCCCTGGGTCTGGGAGTTAGGGATCTGGGGGTCCCCAGGTCTGGGAGTTAAAGGCCTGGGGGGGGTTCCTGGATCTGGGAGTTAGGGGCCTGGGGATCCCCAGGTCTGGGAGTTAGGAGTCTGGGGGTCCCAGGGCTGGGGACCTGGCATCTGGAGGTCTGACCGGCTGGAGTTGGATAACTGAGCCTCCAGGTGTGGTGTCTGGGGTGGAGGCTCTAGCCTTCTGACCCCTCCCCATCACCTCTGCCACAGATGAAACTTGTATCCGCTTCTATCACCCGGATAAAGAGGACGGAATGCTGAGCAAACTCTGCCACAAAGATACCTGCCGCTGTGCAGAGGGTGAGTGCTCAGGTGCTAGGAGGGTGCCCACACCCACTGGACCCCGGCTCCCTTGGGGTGGGGGATTGACCCAAGAGGTCTGAACCAGGGGACCAGGCATACCCCTGGGTAGTGGGTGCCCTGAACAGGAAGTGGGTCTTAGACGGTGTCCCCGCCCCACCCCCCACCCACCCCTCAGAGAACTGCTTCATGCACCACACGGAGGAGGCGATCACTCTGGAGAACCGGCTGGACAGGGCCTGCGAGCCGGGCGTGGACTATGGTGAGTGGGGCGCTGGGCAAGAGGCCTGGAAAAGGTGCACACATGCATGCTTGTGTGTGAGCGGCAGTGTGAAGGCAGGTGTGGTCCTGGCTGCGCGTGGTGACTGTGGTTGTGGGTGACTGGTGTATGTGTGTGTGTGTGTGTGTTGTGAGGGGCTCTGATTGCACAGGAGACATGGTCATGAGTGGGGTGGGTTTGTGGGCGTGTGTGTGACAGGTGGTTGGGAGTGGATGTGGTTGTGTGTACCACCGTGTTGTGGGGAACCTGTGGGTCATGGTGGATAGGAGTCGCTATCATCGTGCCTCTGACAGTGGTTGTGGAGGGCTCTGATTGTGTGCATGGGTGTGAGTGTAGCCCGGCGTGTTACACTGCGGTGACGGGAGTGGCTAGCAGGGACGTGGGCATGCCTGGCTGTGATCATCGCTTGGGAGGAGCCAGGTGAGGGCGCCCCACAGAGAGCCCTGCCCAGCACGCCCCGCTGTCCTTCCCGCCCCTCAACAGTATACAAGACCAGACTCATCCAGAAGAAGCTTGAAGAGGACTTTGACGAGTACATCATGGTGATCGAGCAGATCATCAAATCGGGTTAGTCCTGTGTCTACCTCCCCCTTCCCCCAGCCCCTCCCCTTCTCCTCCCCCAACTCAGCTTCCCTGCCCTCCCCACCCTCTCCCTCTCCCTCCCCCAGCTCAGCTTCCCTTTCCCTCCCCTCCAGGCTCGGACGAGGTGCAGGTTAAACAGGAGCGCAAGTTCATCAGCCACATCAAGTGCAGGGAAGCCCTTAAACTGAAAGAGGGGGCACACTACCTCGTGTGGGGCGTGTCCTCTGACCTGTGGGGCGACAAACCCAAGTGAGTTCCCGCCCCGTGCCTTCTGGAGGCCGCCTCCTCCCACCCTCCATGCCCCCTCCTGACGGGTCTGTCTTCCCGCAGCATCAGCTACATCATCGGGAAGGACACCTGGGTGGAGCTGTGGCCCGAAGCTGAAGAATGTCAAGATGAGGAGAACCAGAAACAGTGCGAGGACCTGGCCAGCTTCACGGAGAACATGGTCGTCTTTGGCTGCCCCAACTGATCCCACACACGCACCCTCTCACACACACTGTCCACCCAATAAAGCTTCACTTCTGTTTCACATGTCTCCCAAAGTCTGGAGGTCTTTGAGAGGCGGACAGAGGCAGCTTCGACCCCCCACTGCCTCACTTGCCAGCTTAGCTCCATCCTGCAGGAACTTGACCTGATTCCCACTTCATTCCCTCCTGCAGTTCGCCTCCACATTCACGGGCTTCCTCATCTCCGGTGCCCATGCCTGCCTCACCTGTTCCTCACCGGAAGTGCGTATGCCTCTTCCCCATACTGCAGGCGGATTCTTCACCATCTGAGCCACCAGGGAAGCCCAAGAATAGTGGAATGGGTAGTCTATCCCTTCTCTAGGGGAACCTTCTGACCCAGGAATCCAACCAGGGTCTCCTGCACTGCAGGTGGATTCTTTACCAGTTGAGGTTCCCTGACCAGGCATTGAACCCTGCATTGGGAGCATGGAGTCTTAGCCACTGGACCACCAGGGAAGTCCCTCTTCGTGTTTTCTTACCAGCGTCCTTGCCTACATCTTCACCTGGGTATTTACCTGGCTTCTTGCTTGCACCTGCCCTGCATCTCTACCTCTGCCTTCAGCATCAGAACCCTCCGGTCCTTCTCTGCCTTCTCACCCTCATGCTCACCTGTATCCTGAGCTCCCATCCTCACCTGCTGGGACCTTCATCGCATTTGCCCTCCTCCTCAGCTCACTTTCACTCCATTTCCAGTCTCACCTGCACCCCGTGTGCCACCCTCTAGACTCACCCTGCTGGTCACCATTTTGTAGATGGGCCTGAGCAGACTGGTGGGACTGTGTGAGGCGGCTGGGCCAGGAGGGGGCGGTCACAGGCAGGTCAGGGTGATGTTTCCGCCTGGAGCCTGAGGGACCAAGTCAGAGATCTGACTCATCAGCCAGCGACTGAGGAGGGAGTGCAGGGGCTCTTGTGGTCACAGCTCATCAGAAACACAGAGGCTGTGGCAGCAGCCACAGAGGGTGAGGCCGCCGGCTGCCCAAGGGCCCTAAGTGCCTATCCACCTGTGGCCCCTTGAGGATGGTTGAAGGTGAGATCCAGGCTCCAGCTCTGGGTGAGACCATCACAGGAAAACACCTCTGAACCTGGAAGTCACCGCTGCACAGCCCCCTTCCCCTAAGACCCCAGGTTCTGGAATTCCCCACCCCCTTAACTCCAGGAGTGTGAGGGGAAATTGACTCATAGCCCATCCCTACTCCCTCCAGTCCCTGATTGCCAGAGACTCCTGTCAAGGGGACACTCAAAAATCCTCCTTAATCACTAGGTGGCCCAGCTGATGTCTACCAGCCACTCCCCTCCCCATCATTCTCCTTCGTGGACAGTTTCTCATTTCTTTTCACATTCATTTCTCCTTCCTTCTGGCTTGGAATTCAAGTTCCTCATTTCTTTAATGCATTGGCTGTTTTTGTTTTGTTTGATTTTTTTTTTCCCAGCATCTATGGTTCTAGGCTGTGAACATATGGTTTGAGGATCTCACATTTCTAAAGATAGCATGGAGCTGATTTCAGACAGTGAGGGTGTCCAAATAAGAAAGGAGAACAGGGCGATGGGGAAAGCCTGCCTGTGATGGAACCACCTTCAAAGTCATTTAGAATGAGGGGTGGTTCAGTTTACATGTCAGTTTTTGCTAGGCTATGGTGACCAGTTGTTAGGTTAAACACCAGTCTAAATATTGCTATGAAAGTTGTTTTTTTTTCCTTGAATTTTTTTTTACTTTTTTTGAAAACTGGGCAGAACACTAAATATCCACCTTTACAATAAACAAATACAGTATCAGTAACTCACACTAAAACAAACCATATTGGAGAAGGAACTAGCAACCCACTCCAGTATTTGTGTCAAAAAATCCCATGGACAGAGGACCCTGGCAGGCTGCAGTCCAAAGGGTCACATAGGGTCGGACAAGACTGAGCAACTAAGCACACACCTGGCTGATTTGTGTTGCTGTATGGCAGAAATCAACACAACATCGTAAATCAATTATCCTCTAGTTAAAAATAATTTTAAAAAACATATTTCTGATAGCCATTATTTTTCTGTTTGGGACTGTTTTCAAGTTTTCTTTTGTTAATATTTATATATTTATTTGGCTGTGCCAGGACTTCAGTGGCAGCATGTGGAATCTAGGTCCCTAACCAGGGATGGGCCCCAGGCCCCCTGCACTGGGAGTGCAGAGTCTTAGTCACTAGACTACCAGAGAAGTCCCTGTTTTCAAGATTTTTGGCTCAAAAACATGAATGTCCTCATCCAAAGGCTCAAAATAGGCCATCTTTTAAACAAAGAGGCAATGAATACAACATGTAAACAGTTGATACAGACCTAATAGGATTTGTCAAAATCAGTCACATCTAATAACACACCTGAAGTGTTTTTGTATAAAATACCATGTGAAGAAAAGAAGACTTTATCAATGTCTAAAAAAACGTGGGTTTATAGACAATCTGACAAGTTATCTTAAGAAGTGTTTCCTGAGACTTCCCTGGGAGTCCAGTGGTTAAGACTCTGTGCTCTCAGTGTAGGAGGCACAGGTTTGATCCCTGAACAAGGAACTAAGATTCCACATGCTTTCCTGAGACATAAGTTAATGCAACATTATTCTTGAACCCTTTCAGTTCGACTTCCCACTCAATAAAATAGCTGAGGATCTGAAACTGAGAAAGTATATTTGAGTACAAACAGCTTGTGAAACTTAATAATTTTTAAATTTTTTTAATTTATTTTTTAATTGGAGGAAAATTGCTTTACAATGTGGTGTTGGTTTCTGCCATGTGTGCTTTAGCGCTCAGTCATGTCCTACTCTTGTGACCTCATGACTGCAGCCTGCAAGACTCCTCTGTCCATGTGGATTCTCCAAGCAGTAATACTGGAGTGGGTGGTCATGCCCTCCTCCAGGACATTTTCCCAACGTAGGGATTGAACCAGGGCTCCTGCATTGCAGACGGATTCTTTACCATCTGAGCCACGAAAGAAGCTCTGTTTCTGCCATACAACAATGCAAAATTGGCCATAATTATGCATATATCCCCTCCTTCTTGAGCCTCCCTCCTCTTGCCCCACCCCTCCCCTCTAGGTCCACAGAGCACCAAGCTGGGCTCCCTGTATTATACAGCAACTTCTCACCAGCTATCTGTTTTACACATGGTAGCATATATACATATAAATGTCACTGCCTCTTTCTCTATTCATCCCGTTCTCTTCTTCCCTCCCTGTGTCCACAAGTCATTTTTTTTCTTTTTTGCATTATCAGCAGGTCTTACTGAACTACCAACCAACTTGCCCACTCCATATGCATTTCAGATGGGTGAGGCTTCTCTGTATAGGAGCCTATATTGTCTTTGATCCTATGCTCAATGTTGTCTAACAGAACAGTTTTCTCCCCATTTTGCAGTACTTTAGCCTTCCTATTAGCAAAAGAGGTGACCATCCCCATAGACCAAAGGGACTACAGTCACAGGATGGGGATTTCCTCTTACTTTTTGTTTTCTGACCGAGCTCCATGGCATATGGGAGGGAGCTTAGTTTCCAGACAGGGATTGAACCCATGCCCCCTGCATTGGAAGTGCAGAGTCTTAACCACTGGACCACCAGAGAAGTCCCTCCTCCTCTTACAACTTTTTAGTTTGATGTTTGGAATTCTTTTGTTGTTGTTTGAGTTTTTGGTTTGTTTTCTTGCTTGTTTGGGGTTCTTTTTGTTCCTTTGTTCCCAGGAGGCGCTAGTGTTAAAGAATCTGCCTGCTAATGCAGGTGACACAAGAGACGTGGGTTCAGTCCCTGGGTGGGGAAGATCCCCTGGAGAAGGAAATGGCTACCCACTCCAGTATTCTTCCCTAACGAGGAGTCCCATGGACTGAGGAGCCCATGGGGTTGAAAAGAGTGGGACACGACTGAGTGACTGACGCTACTACTCTACTAAAGTTGACTTACAGTGTTGTGTTCGGATGTTTGGGACTCTTGATGCCAAGTCTATTTACTTTATTGTTTGGGGTTCGAGTTTATAACCCTTTCTGTGTTTCCTGTCTAGAGAAGCTCCTTTAGCATTTGTTGGAGAGCTGGTATGGTGGTGCTGAATTCTTTCAGCTTTTTTTTTTTAAACAGAACTTTATTTTTAAAATATAAATTTATTTATTTTAATTGGAGGCTAATTACTTTACAATATTGTACTGGTTTTGCCATACATTGACATGAATCTGCCACAGGTGTACATGTGTCTCCCATCCTGATCCCCCCTCCCACCTTCCTCCCCATCCCACCCCGCTGGGTGATCCCAGTGCACCAGCCCCAAGCATCCTGTATCATACATTGAACCTGGACTGGCGATTTGTTTCACATATGATAATAGACATGTTTCAGTGCCATTCTCCCAAATCATCCTACCCTCGCCCTCTCCCACAGAGTCCAAAAGATTGTTCTATACATCTGTGTCTCTTTTGCTGTCTCACATACAGGGTTATTGCTACCATCTTTCTAAATTCCATATATATGTGTTCAGTTCAGTTCAGTTCAGTTCAGTCGCTCAGTCATGTCCGACTCTTTGTGACCCCATGAATCGCAGCACGCCAGGCCTCCCTATCCGTCACCAACTCCCAGAGTTCACTCAGACTCACATCCATCAAGTCCGTGATGCCATCCAGCCATCTCATCCTGGGTCATCCCCTTCTCCTCTTTCCCCCAATCCCTCCCAGCATCAGAGTCTTTTCCAATGAGTCAACTCTTCACATGAGGTGTCCAAAGTACTGGAGCTTCAGCTTTAGCATCATTCCTTCCAAAGAAATCCCAGGGTTGATCTCCTTCAGAATGGACTGGTTGGATCTCCTTGCAGTCCTAGTATACTGTATTGGTGTTTTTCTTTCTGGCTTACTTCACTCTGTATAATAGGCTCCAGTTTCATCCATCTCATTAGAACTGATTCAAATGTATTCTTTTTAATGGCTGAGTAATACTCCATTGTGTATATGTACCACAGCTTTCTTATCCATTCATCTGCTAATGGACATCGAGGTTGCTTCCATGTCCTGGCTATTATAAACAGTGCTGTGATGAACATTGGGGTACACGTGTCTCTTTCAATTCTGGTGTCCTTGGTGTGTATGCCCAGCAGTGGGATTGCTGGGTCATATGGCAGTTCTAGTTCCAGTTTTTTAAGGAATCTCCACACTGTTCTCCATAATGGCTGTACTAGTTTGCATTCCCACCAACAGTGTAAGAGGGTTCCCTTTTCTCCACACCCTCTCCAGCATTTATTGCTTGTAGACTTTTGGATAGCAGCCATTCTGACTGACGTGAAATGGTGCCTCATTGTGGTTTTGATTTGCATTTCTCTGATAATGAGTGATGGTGAGCATCTTTTCATGTGCTTGTTAGCCATCTGTATGTCTTCTTTGCAGAAATGTCTGTTTAGTTCTTTGGCCCATTTTTTGATTGGGTGGTTTATTTTTCTGAAACTGAGCTGCAGGTGTTCTTGTATATTTTTGAGATTAATTCTTTGTCAGATGCTTCGATTGCTATTATTTTCTCCCATTCTAAAGGCTGTCTTTTCACCTTGCTTATAGTTTCCTTTGTTGTGCAGAAGCTTTTACTTTTAATTAGGCTCCATTTGTTTATTTTAGCTTTTATTTCCAATATTCTGGGAGGTGGGTCATAGAGAGTCCTGCTGTGATTTATGTCAGAGAGTGTTTTGCCTATGTTCTCCTCTAGGAGTTATATAGTTTCTGGTCTTACGTTTAGATCTTTAATCCATTTTGAGATTATTTTTGTGTATGGTGTTAGAAAGTGTTCTAGTTTCATTCTTTTACAAGTGGTTGACCAGTTTTCCCAGCACCACTTTTTAAAGAGATTGTCTTTTCTCTATTGTATATTCTTGCCTCCTTTGTTGAAGATAAGGTGTCCATAGGTGTGTGGATTTATCTCTGGGCTTTCTATTTTGTTCCGTTGATCTATATGTCTGTCTTTGTGCCAGTACCATACTGTCTTGATGACTGTGGCTTTGTAATAGAGCCTGAAGTCAGGCAGGTTCATTCCTCCAGTTCCATTCTTCTTTCTCAAGATTGCTTTGGTTATTCGAGGTTTTTTGTATTTCCATTCAAACTGTGAAATTATTTGTTCTAGCTCTGTGAAAAATACCTTTGGTAGCTTGATAGGGATTGCATTGAATCTATAGATTGCTTTGCATAGTATACTCATTTTCACTATATTGATTCTTCTGATCCATGAACACGGTATTTTTCTCCATCTGTTAGTGTCCTCTTTGATTTCTTTCACCAGTGTCTTATAGTTTTCTATATATAGGTCTTTTGTTTCTTTAGGTAGATATATTCCTAAGTATTTTATTCCTTTCATTACAATGGTGAAAGGAATTGTTTCCTTAATTTCTCTATTTTCTCATTATTAGTGTATAGGAATGCAAGGGATTTCTGTGTGTTGATTTTATATCCTGCAACTTTGCTGTATTCTCTGATTAGCTCTGGTAATTTTCTGGTGGAGTCTTTAGGGTTTTCTATGTAGAGGCTCATGTCATCTGCAAACAGTGAGAGTTTTACTTCTTCTTTTCCAATCTGGATTCCTTTTCTTTTTCTGCTCTGATTGCTGTGGCCAAAACTTCCAAAACTATGTTGAATAGTAGTGGTGAGAGTGGGCACCCTTGTCTTGTTCCTGACTTTACGGGAAATGCTTTCAATTTTTCACCATTGGGGATAATGTTTGCTGTGGGTTTGCCATATATAGCTTTAGTATGTTGAAGTATGTTCCTTCTATTGCTGCTTTCTGGAGGGTTTTTTTTTTATCATAAATGGATGTTTAATTTTGTCAAAGGCTTTCTCTGCATCTATTGAGATAATCATATGGTTTTTATCTTTCAATTTGTTAATGTGGTGTATTACATTGATTGATTTGCGGATATTGAAGAATCCTTGCATCCCTGGGATAAAGCCCACTTGGTCATGATGTATCATCTTTTTAATGTGTTGTTGGATTCTGTTTGCTAGAATTTTGTTAAGGATTTTTGCATCTATGTTCATCAGTGATATTGGCCTGTAGTTTTCTTTTTTGCGTGACATCTTTGTCTGGTTTTGGTATTAGGGTGATGGTGGCCTCACAGAATGAGTTTGGAAGTTTACCTTCCTCTGCAATTTTCTGGAAGACTTTGAGTAGAATAGGTGTTAGCTCTTCTCTACATTTTTGGTAGAATTCAGCTGGGAAGCTGTCTGGACCTGGGCTTTTGTTTGCTGGAAGATTTCTGATTACAGTTTCAATTTCCGTGCTTGTGATGGGTCTGTTAAGATTTTCTATTTCTTCCTGGTTCAGTTTTGGAAAGTTGTACTTTCTAAGAATTTGTCCATTTCTGCCAAGTTGTCCATTTTATTGACATATAGTTGCTGATAGCAGTCTCTTATGATCCTTTGTATTTCTGTGTCATCTGTTGTGATCTCTCCATTTTCATTTCTGATTTTGTTGATTTCATTTTTCTCCCTTTGTTTCTTGATGAGTCTGGCTAATGGTTTGTTAATTTTATTTATCTTCTCAAAGAACCAGCTTTTGGCTTGGTTGATTTTTGCTATGGTCTCTGTTGTTTCTTTAGCATTTATTTCTGCCCTAATTTTTAAGATTTCTTTCCTTCTACTAACCCTGGGGCTCCTCATTTCTTCCTTTACTAGTTGCTTTAGGTATAGAGTTAGGTTATTCATTTGACTTTTCTCTTGTTTCTTGAGGTATGCCTGTATTGCTATGAACCTTCCCCTTAGCAGTGCTCTTACAGTGTCCCACAGGTTTTGGGTTGTTGTGTTTTCATTTTCATTTGTTTCTATGCATATTTTGATTTCTTTTTTATTTCTTCTGTGATTTGTTGGTTATACAGCAGCGTGTTGTTCAGCCTCCATATGCTGAAAATTTTAATAGTTTTTCTCCTGTAATTGAGATCTAATCTTACTGCACTGTGGTCAGAAAAGATGCTTGGAATGATTTCAATTCTTTTGAATTTACCAAGCCTAGATTTATGGCCCAGGATGTGATCTATCCTGGAGAATGTTCAGCGTGCGCATGAGAAAAAGGTGAAATTCACTGTTTTGGGGTGAAATGTCCTATAGTTATCAATTAGGTCTAACTGGTCTATTGTAGCATTTAAAATGTGTGTTTCTTGTTAATTTTCTGTTTAGTTGATGTATCCATAAGTGAGCGGGGTATTAAAGTCTCCCGCTATTATGGTGTTATTGTTAATTTACCCTTTCATACTTGTTAGTATTTGCTTTACATATTGCAGTGCTCCTATGTTGGGTGCATATATATTTATAATTGTCATATCTTCTTGGATTGATCCTTTGATCATTATGTAGTATCCTTCTTTGTCTCTTTTCAAGGCCTTTGTTTTAACATCTATTTAATCTGATATGAGTATTGCTACTCCTGCTTTCTTTTGGTCTCTATTTGTGTGGAATATCTTTTTCCAGCCCTTCACTTTCAGTCTGTATGTGTCTATTGTTTGAGGTGCTTCTCTTGTAGACAATATATATAGGGTCTTTTTTTTTTTTTTTTATCCATTCACCCAGTCTTTGTCTTTTGGTTGGGGCATTCAACCCATTTACATTTAAGGTAATTATTGATAAGTATGATCCCGTTGCCCTTTACCTTATTGTTTTGGGTTCAACTTTAATACCCTTTCTGTGTTTCCTGTCTAGAGAAGATCCTTTAGCATTTGCTGGAGAGCTGGCTTGGTGGTGCTGAATTCTCTCAGCCTTTGTTTCTCTGTAAAGCTTTTGATTTCTCCTTCATATCTGAATGAGATCCTTGCTGGATACAGTAATCTGGGCTTTAGGTTATTTTCTTTCATCACTTTAAGTATGTCCTGTGCCGTTGCCTCCTGACCTGAAGAGTTTCTATTGACAGATCAGCTGTTATCCTTATGGGAATCCTTTTGTGTGTTACTTGTTTTTCCCTTGCTGCTTTTAATATTTGTTCTTTGTGTTTGGTCTTTGTTAATTTGATTACTATGTCTCTTGGGATGTTTCGTCTTGGGTTTATCCTATTTGGGACTCTCTGGGTTTCTTGGACTTGGGTGATTATTTCCTTCCCCATTTTAGGGAAGTTTTCAACTATTATCCCGCAAGGATTTTCTCATGGTCTTTCTTTTTGTCTTCTTCTGGGACTCCTATGATTCAAATGTTGGGGCATTTAACATTGTCCCAGAGGTCTCTGAGGTTGTCCTCATTTCTTTTAATTTGTTTCTCTTTTTTCCTCTCTGTTTCATTTATTTCTACCATTCTATCTTCTACCTCACTTATCCTATCTTCTGCCTCCATTATTCTACTGTTGGGTCCCTCCACAGTGTTTTTGATCTCATGTATTGCATTATTCATTATATATTGACTCTTCTTTATTTCTTCTAGGTCCTTGTTAAACCTTTCTTGCATCTTCTCGATCTTTGTCTCCAGGCTGTTTATCTGTAACTCCATTTTGTTTTCAAGATTTTGGATCATTTTCACTATCATTATTCGGAATTCTTTATCAGGTAGACTCCCTATCTCTTCCTCTTTTGTTTGGTTTGGTGGGCATTTATCCTGTTCCTTTACCTGCTGGGTATTTCTCTGCCTTTTCATCTTGTTTATATTGCTGTGTTTGGGGTGGCCTTTTCATGTTCTGGCAGTTTGTGGAGTTCTCTTTATTGTGGATTTTCCTTACTACGGGTGGGGTTGGACGGGTGGCTTGTCAAGGTTTCCTAGTTAGGGAAGCTTGTGTCAGCGTTCTGGTGGGTGGAGCTGGATTTCTTCTCTCTGGAGTGCAGTGAAGTGTCCAGTAATGATTTATAAGATGTCAGTGGGTTTGGTGTGATTTGGGGCAGCTTGTATATTGAAGCTCAGGGCTATGTTCCTATGTTGCTGGAGAATTTGCGTGGTATGTCTTGCTCTGGAACTTGTTGGCCCTTGGGTGGTGCTTCGTTTCAGTGTACGTATGGAGGCATTTTGATGATCCAGCAGATGTTGGAAATTTGATCTCTGGTTCTTCTGCCTTTCCTAAAACCAGCTTGAACATCTGGAACTTCACAGTTCACGTATTGCTGAAGCCTGGATTGGAGAATTTTGAGCATTACTTTGCTAGCGTGTGCTGATGCTGCTGTTGCTGCTAAGTCGCTTCAGTCGTGTCCAACTCTGTGTGATCCCATAGATGGCAACCCACTAGGCTCCTCTGTCCCTGGGATTCTCCAGGCAAGAACACTGGAGTGGGTTGCCATTTCCTTCTCCAGTGCATGAAAGTGAAAGTGAAGTCACTCAGTCGTGTCCGACTTTGCGACCCCATGGACTGCAGCTTACCAGACTCCTCCATCCATGGGATTTTCCAGGCAAGAGTACTGGAGTAGGGTGCCATTGCCTTCTCCGACTAGCCTGTGAGATGAGTGCAATTGTGCAGTAGTTTCAACATTCTTTGGCATCGCCTTTCTTTGGGATTGGAATGTAAACTGACCTTTTCCAGTCCTGTGGCCACTGCTGAGTTTTCCAAATTTGCTGGCATATTGAGTGCAGCACTTTCACAGCATCATCTTTCAGGATTTGAAATAGCTCAACTGGAATTCCATCATGTCCACTAGCTTTGTTCATAGTGATGCTTCCTAAGGCCCACTTGACTTTGCATTTCAGGATTTCTGGCTCTAGGTGAGTGATCACATCATCGTGATTCTTTGGGTCATGAAGATCTTTTTTGTACAGTTCTTCTCTGTATTCTTGCCATCTCTTCTTAATATCTTCTGCTTCTGTTGGGTCCATAAGATTTCTGTCCTTTATTGAGCCCATCTTTGCATGAAATGTTCCCTTTGTAGCTCTAATTTTCTTGAAGAGATATCTAGTCTTTCCCATTCTGTTGTTTTCCTCTCTTTCTTTGCATTGATCGCTGAGGAAGGCTTTCTTATCTCTCCTTGCTATTCTTTGGGACTCTGCATTGAAACGGGAATATCTTTCCTTTTCTCCGTTGCTTTTCACGTCTCTTCTTTTCACAGCTATTTTTAAGGCCTCCTCAGACAACCATTTTGCTTTTTTGCATTTCTTTTCCATGGAGGTGGTCTTGATCCCTGTTTCCCATACAATGTCACGAACCTCTGTCCATAGTTCTTCAGGTACACTGTCTATCAGATCTAGTCCCTTAAATCTATTTCTCACTTCCAGTGTATAATCATAAGGAATTTGATTTAGGCCATACCTGAACGGTCGGGTGGTTTTCCCTACTTTCTCCTATTTAAGTCTGAATTTGGTTCAAATCCCTGAATAAGGAGTTCATGATCTGAGCCACAGTCATCTCCTGGTCTTGTTTTTGCTGACTGTATAGAGCTTCTCCATCTTTGGCTGGAAAGAACGTAATCAATCTGATTTCGGTATTGACCATCTGGTGATGTCCATGTGTAGAGTCTTCTCTTGTGTCATTGGAAGAGGGTGTTTGCTATGACCAGTACGTTCTCTTAGCAAAACTCTATTAGCCTTTGCCCTGCTTCATTCCGTATTCCAAGGCCAAATTTGCCTGTTACTCCAGGTGTTTCTTGACTTCCTATTTTTGCATTCCAGTCCCCTATACTGAAATGGACATGTTTTTTGGGCGTTAGTTCTAAAAGGTCTTGTAGGTCTTCATAGAACCATTCCACTTCGGCTTTTTCAGCATTACTGCTTGGGGCATAGGCTTGGATCACCATGATATTGAATGGTTTGCCTTGGAAACGAACAGAGATCACTTTGTCGTTTTTGAGATTGCATGCAAGTACTGCATTTTGGACTCTTTTGTTGACCATGATGGCTACTGCATTTCTTCTGAGGGATTCCTGCCCACAGTAGTAGATATAATGGTCATCTGAGTTAAATTCACCCATTCCAGTCCATTTTAGTTCACTGATTCCTAGAATGTCGATGTTCACTCTTGCCATCTCCTGTTTGACCACTTCCAATTTGCCTTGTTATTGTTCTTTACAGCATTGAACCTTGCTTCTATCACCAGTCACATCCACAACTGGGTATTGTTTTTGCTTTCACTCCTTTCCTTCATTCTTTCTGGAGTTATTTCTCCACTGATCTCCTGTAGCATATTGGGCACCTACGACCTGGGAAGTTCCTCTTTCAGTATCCTATAATTTTTCCTTTTCATACTGTTCATGGGGTTCTCAAGGCAAGAATACTGAAGTGGTTTGCCATCCCCTTCTCCAGTGGACCACATTCTGTCAAACCTCTCCACCATGATGCGTCATCTTGGGTGGCCCCACACAGCATGGTTTAGTTTCATTTAGTTAGACAAAGCTGTGCTCCACATGACCAGATTGGCTAGTTTTCTATGATTATGGTTTCAGTGTGTCTGCCTTCTGATGCCCTCTCGCAACACCTACCTTCTCACTTGGGTTTCTCTTACCTTGGGCATGTGGTAAAACATTTATTCCTGCTTTATTGACTATGCCAAAGCCTTTAACTGTGTGGATCACAATAAACTGTGGAAAATTCTGAAATAGATGGGAATACCAGACCACCTGACCCACCTCTTGAGAAACCTATATGCAGGTCAGGAAGCAACTGACCTGCATAGAACTGGATATGGAACAACAGACTGGTTCCAAATAGGAAAAGGAGTATGTCAAGGCTGTATATTGTCACTCTGCTTATTTAACTTATATGCAAAGTACATCACGGAGAAGGCAATGGCACCCCACTCCAGTACTCTTGCCTGGAAAATCCCATGGACGGAGGAGCGTGGTAGGCTGCAATCCAAGGGGTCGCTAAGAGTTGGGCACGACTGAGTGACTTCACTTTCACTTTTCATTTTCATGCATTGGAGAAGGAAATGGCAATCCACTCCAGTGTTCTTGCCTGCAGAATCTCAGGAATGGGGAGGCTGGTGTGCTGCCGTCTATGGGGTCACACAGAGTTGGACACGACTGAAGCGACTTAGCAGCAGCAGCAGAGTACATCATGAGAAATGCTGGGCTGAAAGAAGCACAAGCTAGAATCAAGATTGCTGGGAGTAATATCAGTAGCCTCAGATATGCAGATGACACCACCCTTACGGCAGAAAGTGAAGAGGAACTTAAAAGCCTCTTCATGAAAGTGAAAGAGGAGAGTGAAAAAGTTGGCTTAAAGCTCAACACTCAGAAAACTAAGATCATGGCATCTGGTCCCATCACTTCATGGGAAATAAATGGGGAAAGAGTGGAAACAGTGTCAGACTTTACTTTTTGGGCTCCAAAATCACTGCAGATGGTGACTGTAGTCATGAAATGAAAAGACACTTACTCTTTGGAAGGAAAGTTATGACCAACTTAGATAGTGTATTGAAAAGCAGAGACATTACTTTGCCAATAAAGGTCTGTCTAGTCAAGGCTACGGTTTTTCTGGTGGTCATGTATGGATGTTAGAGTTGGACTGTGAAGAAAGCTGAGCACTGAAGAATTGATGCTTTTCAACTGTGGTGCTGGAGAAGACTCTTATGAGTCCCTTGGACTGCAAGGAGATCCAACCAGTCCACCCTAAAGGAGATCAGTCCTGGGTGTTCATTGGAAGGACTGATGCTGAGGCTGAAACTCCAATACTTTGGCCACCTCATGTGAAGAGTTGACTCATTGGAAAAGACCCTGATGCTGGGAGGTTTTGGGGGCAGGAGGAGAAGGGGACGACAAAAGATGAGATGGCTGGATGGCATCACTGACTCGATGCACGTGAGTTTGGGTGAACTCTGGGAGTTGGTGATGGACAGGGAGGCCTGGCATGCTGCGGTTCATGGGGCCGCAAAGAGTTGGACATGACTGAGCGACTGAACTGAACTGACCTCATGGAGGCGTTTGATGAAGTCCTATCAATTAATGTTCCCTGGAGTCAGGAGTTCTCTAGTGTTCTCAGGATTTGGACTTAAGCCTCCTGCCTCTCATTTTCAGTCTTATTCTTAAAGTAGCCTCAAGACTTCTCCATCTATACAGCACTGATGATAAAACATCTAGGTTAAAGATGAAAAGTTTCTCCACGTGAGGGACACCCAGAGAGGTTCACAGAGTTACGTGGAGAAGAGAAGAGGGAGGAGGGAGATAGAGGTGGCCAGGAGGAGAAGTGAGGGGATCAAAAGAGGAGAGAACAAGCTAGCCAGTAATCACTTCCTTATGTGCTCTCCACAGTCTGGATGGCTCAGAGATGTTCACGGAGTTATACAGAGAAGAGAAGAAGGAGGAAGGAGACAGAGGTGGCCAGGAGGATAAACGGGGGAATCAAACGGAGAGAGACAGATCCAGCCAGTAATCAGTTCCCTAAGTGTTCTCCACAGTCCAGAACACACAAAGAGATTCACAGAGTTGGGTAGAGAAGGGGGAGGAAGGAGATAGAGGCGACCTGGTGGAGAAAAAGGAGAGTCCAAAGGGGGAGAGAGCAGTCAAGCCAATAATCTCGCTTCCAGGTAAAAATGGGTACTGAAGATTGGGTTCTTAAAGGTACAAAATTGATACCAAAAAGCAAAGATTAAATATCTAGAGTAGAGGTTGGATTCTCAAAAGTACAATATTAAAGAAAAAAACAAAGTCACAAAAATTATAAAAAATATATATGAATTTTACTTTAAGAAATAGGGTCTTTTTTTTTGCAAAGTAATAGTAGGTTATAAAAATGAAAATTAAAGGAGGAATAGAGGACTTAAAAATGAAAAAGAAATTTTTAAAAGTTTAAAAACAATAATAGTAAAAATATATCTAGGACTTGCTCTTGAGCTGTTACGGACAGTGTGGGGTCAGTTCATTTTCAGATAGTTCGTTGATAGTTCGGCTTATGCTTCTCAAGATCTATAGGCCCCTTCCTATGTAGTCGGTGCTAACTACAGGGTTTTAATCTATTGCACCTGTCATTTCCAAAGTGGCTCCCTCTGTTTATTTTAGCCTCTTCTGTTTGCTGGTGTCTTCAGTGTCTAATTTCTGCCCTGACACAAGGGGGGCGGTGGTGGTCACTTTTTTAGGCTCACTTGTTAAGTCGTGCTCTGGAGAGGGAGGAACATTGCCAACAAATATCACTGGCATCTGTGGAGAGTGCTTTCTGTGTCTCAGCCACACTGGGTTTGCCCCTGCTCGCGGTCTGTGTGCTTTCCCAGTCTACACTGCTCAGGCTCTAGGTTGCTCTGCTGGGAACTGTCTGATGCAGGCCCTAGGTCGTGTGCACTTCTCATCCACCAGTCCAAGTGTCTCATTCACTAGGGATGCTCCATACCTCATCTGCTTTTTTTTTTTCAAAACACCTCAAATTTTACTTATGGTACAAAAGTATTTCATAAGCGCTGAGTTGGTAGAGAAAAACACACAGCCTATAGCTCATCCTTTAACACAGCCTAAGCTCATCCTTTAAAACCAGAACAGCCAAGTGAAAAGTTAGTATTTTTTTTTTTTTACTGAAAGTCAGTATTATTTTTACGTGAAAAATTAAAACACAAACAGAAAAGAAAAATTAACGTACACACTGGGAACGGAACTACCATGGTTTTTGTTTCTAGGGATGTGACATCCTTGTTTTCCAGTCAGTGATGTTCTACCAAACACTGTGCTAAACCAGTGTACGAAACCCAAGCAGACAGACGACCAGTGAGGCTGTCTGCTGTCTCCTACTGGTGCTGAGGTCGACCAGTGGAACACTATCAGGATAAAGTTATTTTGACAGCAAGAAGGGAGTGCAGAGGGCTTCCCTGGTGGTCCAGTGGTTAAGTATCCTCCTTGCAATGCAAGGGACACTGGTTCAGTCCCTGGCCTGGGAAGATTCCACATGCCATGGAACAACTGAACCTGTGTACCACAACTACAGAGCCTGCACTCTGGAGCCCACGAGCTGCAACCACTGAAGCCCATGTGCACAAAGTCTGTGCTCTGCAACCAGAGAAGCCACCACAATGAGAAGCCCTCGCCACGCAATGAAAAGTAGCCCCCACTCGCTGCAATGGAGAAAGCCCGAGTGCAGCAACAAAGACCTAGTGCAGCCAAAAAATAAATAAATAAGTAGATATATTCTTTTTCTTTTTAAAAGAGAGGGAAATGCAGAGCCCTTAACGCAACAGAAGATGTAAAGAGCTGATATACATAGAAAGTGTTTTAAGCAAACTTGTGCAAACACCAACCTGCTTGAAGAAAAGGATGCCTTCCACCATGCATTCATTAGTGTCAGTAATATAGGACCACCTGCTTTATAGTAAAGTCATTGATGAGGTGGTGGTTATGTCTGTTGAGATTATAGTGCAAGGAGACTGCTCTGATAACAGTAAGTCCTGAGGGGCATAGACCATCTGCAGTCCCAGGGACTGCTCAGTCCTGCCCTGCAAGTAAGGGTCATAAAATATGATGCTGAGGAACCTCCCTGGGGGTCCAGTGGTTAAGGCTCCGAGCTCCCAATGCAGGTGGCCTGGAGCCGATCCCTGGTCAGGGAATTAGATCCCACATGCGGCAACTAAGACCAAAGAATGCCGGGGATGAGGGCTGCTCCCCGAGATCAGCTTGATGTGTAATGGTGTGCCTTCAGCAGCTTGCCCTGCAGCCTTGATGCCTATCAGCAGGGTCACTCTCAAGGGCCTTGAACTTCTCGAGGTTCTTGCCGATGAGGGTGATGATGTGATACATCGTGGCACCATGGGGGATATTAGTTCTCTGACCAGGGATTGAACCCGTGCCCTCAGCAGTGAAAGCCTGGAGTCTTAACAACTGCACCACCAGAAGTCCCCTTAATGTCTGTTCTTACTTCAGGGGACAGCCCTTCTACAAAGGGCTCTACAGTAAATATTTTAGTCTTTGAGGACCGAGAGATAAAATTAAGGCTATTAAGAAGGTATTCCGGAGAAGGCAATGGCACTCCACTTCAGTACTCTTGCCTGGAAACTCCCATGGGCAGAGGAGCCTGGTAGGCTGCAGTCCATGGGGTCGCTAAGAGTCGGACACGACTGAGCGACTTCACTTTCACTTTTCACTTTCATGCACTGGAGAAGGAAATGGCAACCCACTCCAGTGTTCTTGCCTGGAGAATCCCAGGGACGGGGGAGCCTGGTGGGCTGCCGTCTCTGGGGTCGCACAGAGTCGGACACGACTGAAGTGACTTAGCAGAAACTTAGCAGCAAGAAGGTATTCATAAAATGAAGGATGCTTCCAGCCTGCCTTATGCCCCATTTGCTTGGGATGGGCCATCCAGGGTTGGAAGACAGGATTCCTGTCCAGCTGCTGGAGACATTCTCTGGATGAAGAGTGACGGGCCTGAGGCTTGGAGATTGTCAACTACAGATTGGCACTTGCCAAGGGCATTTGCCACCTGCCTCTGCAGAGATGGAATCCTGTGCTGCTGCAGTTTCTCTCTCCAAATGCCTTGAAGGCAGTTCCGGGTGGAGAGTGAGGCACTCTGTGCTCCAGAGAAACTGGTGGGACATGTCTTTAGATAGTCAGATGTTTTCAGAAACTGATTTCATGATCCCAGTCCTTGTATCTCGTCACATCTAGTGAGTGAGTGTTAGTTGCTCAGTTGTGTCCACTTTTTTGCGATCCCACGAACTGTAGCCCTCCAGGCTCCTCCGTCCATGGAATTTCCCTGGCAAGTATACTGGAGTGGGTTGCCATTTCCTCTTCCAGGGGATATTCCCGACCCAGCAATCGAACACGGGTCTCCTGCACTGCAGGTGGATTCTTGACTTATATCTAGAAAAGCACTAAATCCCTTCATGATGACATCAGCTCCTCATGACTAGCAGAAAACCTCATGTGAAATGAATGCTTGATTGCACTGAACTCCCCCTTCACCAAAATCTTATATATTGGCCTTCTTGGACGACTGCTCTTTGAAGCAGTCTCTCAGAGCTATCCAAGGTGCTGCCTCCTATGTTTCAGTCCTCATTTTATCCCAAATGAAACTTAACTTACAACTCTCACGTTGTGCATGCTTTTTAGTAGACAAGATCCAGGTGAGTGGAGAGGGTGTGGGATGACCACCAAGGCCAGTTTCTCTCTGCTCCAGTGATGCCCAGTTTCCAGCCAACCTCTCTTTCCCAAGGCCAGGCTGTCTCATCTGGGTGAGCTGGCCAGAGCTGAAGCAACATGCTGAGTCACCAACCCCCAGAATCAGATGCACCCAGCCAATGCCTAGTAACTGCCAACAGAAGACACACCAACATGTAGGTGGCAGCCCATGTGATGATTACGCAGCCCAAGCTTGCTCTGCTCACCACATGACAGGCCAATGAACAAAAAGAGGTGTTGAGGCAAAGACCACAACTTTATTCGGAAAACTGGCTCACCCCGAAGATGGCAGACTAATGTCTCAAGGTAACCATCTTGTTGGGGTCTGGATGCCAGGTTCTTTTATCTAAACAGAGAGGAAGAGGAGGTGAGGAAGTAAAAAGACCATTTATCTTGCAAAGTAGGAGCAGGTGTGTTAATTTCTTCTTTTCTTGCACCCATTCACAGGTGGGTATGGTCAGATTATCTCTCTGTGAGCTAAACAAAGGCACTTTAGTTCAAGTCAGGCAGAGGGGCAGGGTCCTCTGAGGCAGTCAGTCCATAATGTATGATTATAAGAACAAAAGTAAGTCACAGTTCCAAAAGCAAGTCACAGTTCCTGCCAGCTCACCCAGATGAGACAACTGAGGCAGAATCAGTTCTTCCCTGCAACACAATCAGCTATGAAGCCTGGGTAGTGGTGAGTGTTGGCTGCCATTTAGGAAGCCAGTTGGAAGCAAAGGAGGGAACAGGGACAAGAGGAAGGTGCCCCATCTGTGACTCCAGGACACTAAAGTATGAGCCCTCGAGAGCAACTCCTGTGGCTGCACAGAAATATAAGCCTGGGCTGACTCTGCCCACGGGCCACAATCTGTCAACCCTCATAAGCTCAATATGAGGTCACTGGAAGATTTGTACAGATGTGAGAATTGGACAGCGGTGGCTGCACGGTGCAGGGGTGGCCAAGAGGAGCTACCCCACGTCCAAGGGCAGGAGCAGCAGCCGAGAGGAGCTACCCCACGTCCAAGGGCAGGGGCGGCGGCCAAGAGGAGCTACCCCACGTCCAAGGTCAGGAGCGGCAGGCGAGAGGAGCTACCCCATGTCCAAGGTAAGGAGCAGTGGTTGTGCTTTGCTGGAGCAGCCCTGAAGGGATATACGTCCAAGGTAAGAGAAACCCAAGTAAGACGGTAGGCGCTGAGAGAGGGCATCAGAAGGCAGACAGACTGAAACCACAGACAGCTAGCCAATCTGATCACACAGACCACAGCCTTGTCTAACTCAGTGAAACTAAGCCATGCCATGTGGGGCTACCCAAGATGGATGGGTCATGGTGAAGAGGTCTGACATAATGTAGTCCATTGGAGAAGGGAATGGCAAATCACTTCAGTAGCCATGCCTTGAGAACCCCATGAACAGTATGAAAAGGCAAAAGGGTAGGACACCGAAATGTCCTCCCTGAAAGGAACTCCCCAGGTCTGTAGGTGCCCAATATACTACTAGAGATCAGTGGAGAAATAACTCCAGAAAAAATGAAGGGAAGGAGTGAAAGCAAAAACACCACCTAGTTGTGGATGGGACTGGTGATAGAAGCAAGGTCTGATGCTATAAAGAACAATATTGCATAGGAACCTGGAATGTTAGGTTCATGCAACAAGGCAAATTGAAAATGGTCAAACAGGAGATGGCAAGAGTGAACGTCGACATTCTAGGAATCAGTGAACTAAGATGGACTGGAATGGGTGAATTTAACTCAGATGACCATTATATCTACTACCATGGGTAGGAATCCCTTAGAAGAAGTGGAGTAGCCATCATAGTCAACAAGAGTCTGAAATGCAGTACTTGGATGCAATCTCAAAAACAGAATGATCTCTGTTCGTTTCCAAGGCAAACCATTCAATATCATAGTAATCCAAGTCTATGGCCCGGCCAGTAATGCTGAAGAAGCTGAAGTTGAACGGTTCTATGAAGACCTACAAGACCTTTTAGAACTAACACCCAAAAAACATGTCCATTTCAGTATATGGGACTGGAATGCAAAAGTAGGAAGTCAAGAAACACCTGGAGTAACAGGCAAATTTGGCCTTAGAGTACAGAATGAAGCAGGGCAAAAGCTAATAGAGTTTTGCCAAGAGAACACACTGGTCATAGCAAACACCTTCTTCCAACAACACAAGAGAACACTCTACACATGGACATCACCAGATGGTCAACACTGAAATCAGATTTATTATATTCTTTGCAGCCAAAGATGGAGAAGCTCTGTACAGTCAGCAAAAATAAGACTGGGAGATGACTGTGGCTCAGATGATGAACTCGTTATTGCAAAATTCAGACTTAAATTGAAGAAAGTAGGGGAAACCATCAGACCATTCAGGTATGACCTAAATCAAATCCCTTATGATCATACAGTGGAAGTGAGAAATAGATTTAAGGGACCAGATCTGATAGAGTACCTGATGAACTATGAATGGAGGTTCATGACATTGTACAGGAGACAGGCATCAAGACCATCCCCAAGAAATGCAAAAAAGCAAAATGGCTGTCTGAGGAGGCCTTAAAAATAGCTGTGAAAAGAAGAGAAGTGAAAAACAAAGGAGAAAAGGAAAGATATACCCATTTGAATGCAGAGTTCCAAAGAACTTCCAGATGTTCAAGCTGGTTTTAGAAAATGCAGAGGAACCAGAGATCAAATTGCCAACATCCGCTGGACCATCGAAAAAGCAAGAGAGTTCCAGAAAAACATCTATTTCTGCCTCATTGACTATGCCAAAGCCTTTGACTGTGTGGATCACAATAAACTGTGGAAATTCTGAAAGAGATGGGAATATCAGATCACCTAACCTGCCTCTTGAGAAACCTATATGCAGGTCAGGAAGCAACAGTTAGAGCTGGACATGGAACAACAGACTGGTTCCAAATAGGAAAAGGAGTATGTCAAGGCTGTATATTGTCACCCTGCTTATTTAACTCCTATGCAGAGTACATCATGGGAAACGCTGGGCTGGAAGAAGCACAAGCTGGAATCAAGATTGCCAGGAGAAATCTCAATAACCTCAGATATGCAGATGACACCACCCTTATGGCAGAAAGTAGAACTAAACAGCCTCTTGATGAAAGTGAAAGAAGAGAGTGAAAAAGTTGGCTTAAAGCTCAACATTCAGAAAACTAAGATCATGGCATCTGGTCCCATGGCATCACTTATGACAAATAGACGGGGAACAGTGGAAACAGTGGCTGACTTTATTTTGGGGGACTCCCAAATCACTGCAGATGGTGATTGTAGCCATGAAATTAAAAGACGCTTACTCCTTGAAAGGAAAGTTATGACGAACCCAGACAGCATATTAAAAAGCAGAGACATTGCTTTGTCAACAAAGGTCCATCTAGTGAAGGCTATGGTTTTTCCAGTAGTCATGTATCGATGTGAGAGTTGGATTATAAAGAAAACTGAGCACAGAAGAATTGATGCTTTTAAACTGTGGTGTTGGAGAAGACTCTTGAGAGTCCCTTGGACTGCAAGGAGGTCCAACCAGTCCATCCTTAAGGAAATCAGTCCTGGGTGTTCATTGGAACGACTGATGTTGAAGCTGAAACTCCAATACTTTGGCCACCTGATATGAAGGGTTGACTCTTTGGAAACTCCCTGATGCTGGGAAAGATGGAGGGCAAGAGGAGAAGCGGGTAACAGAGGATGAGATGGTTGGATGGCGTCACTGGCTCAACAGACATGAGTTTGAGCAAACTCCAGGAGATAGTGAGGGACAGAGAAGCCTGGTGTGCTGCAGTCCATGGGGTCACAAAGAATCAGACACAACTTAGTGGCTAAATGACAACACAAACATGGAAGAGATGAGAGCTGACTTAAGTGTTTAAAAGCTGATGCCAGGGGATTTCCCTGGAGGTCCAGTGGTTCAGACTTCACGTTTGCACTGCAAGGGGCATGGGTTCAATCCCTGGTTGGGGAGCTAGGATCCTACATGCCCCATAGTGTGACCAAAAAATTAAACTATAATTCTTTTTAAGGCTGGTGACAGCAGTTCCTGTCCTAGGTATATACCCAAAAGAATTATGACCTGGAACCCAAACACATGCAGACACATGCTCATAGCAGCATTTTTCAAAATAACAAAAGGTGGAAATAATGTAAATATCCATTAATGGGTGAATGGATAAGCAAAATATAGTTCATCTACACACTGGAATATTACTCAGCCTTAACAAGGAGCAAAGCACTGAACACATACTACAGTGTGAATGAATTTTGGAAACATTATCCTCAGTGAAAGAAGCCAAACACAGAAGACCACGTAGTGTGTGTTTCTTTTTTTTTTGAAATGTCCAACACAGGTCAATCCATAGAGCAGGAAAGTGGACTCATAGTTGCCAGGGTCTGGGGAAGGGGGAGTTGGGGAATGACTTCTTGATGGTTATAAGGTTTACCTTTGAGACACTGAAATGCTTTTGAACTAGGTAGTGTTGTACAACACTGTAAATGTACTAAATAGCACTTGAGTTGCTTGCTTTAAAATGATTCATTTTGGGACTTCCCTGATGGTCCAGTGGTTGAGAATCTGCCTTCCATTGCAGGGGACACAGGTTCAATCCCTGGTCAGGGAACTAAGGCCTCAGGGCAGCTAAGCCCTCAAGCAGCAACTAGAGAGCCCTGTGCACAATTACTGAGCCCAAGAGCCACACCTAGAGGAGCCACAGTGAGCACCCAGCAAGGTCAAAAAAAAATTTTAATATAAATAAACAGTTCATTTTATGTTGTGTGAATTTACAACAATAAAATAAAAAAGAAACAAATAAGCAAGGCCATACTAGCTTGAAGGTAGAGAATGAATCATAAGATGGCACGAGGTAAAGCAGTGTATCCCGCTGGGAAGCTACTGTACCAGTCCAAGCAAAAACTGATGGGTCCCTTAGTGTTTTAGTCTGCTGGGGCTGCTATAAGAAGCTACCCTAGACTGAGTGGGGTAAACAGCAGACATGTATTTCTCACAGTTCTAGAGGCTGGAAGTCTGAGACCAGGGTGCCTGCATGGCTGAGTTCCAAAGCAAGCCCTCTTCCTGGCCTGCCCTCCATCCCTCTCTGTCCCCACACAGCAGAGAGGGAGACAGAGCATATCTCTTACAACTCCCCTTATAAAGGCACTAATCCCGTTCAGGAGGGCTCCAACTTTGTGCCCTAGCCTTTCCCCAAGGCTCCACCTCTAAGTACTATCACGTTGGAGGTATTCACATATCAGTGTAGGGGCTGGGGAACAGTCTATAGCACTTAGGGTGGTAGCAGTGGGGATGGAAATGGGTGGCTGGATTTGGGATCTGGTTCAGAGGTTGAATCCATAGGGCTTGCTGAGGGTGGAACGTCATGACAGGATGGAGGAGAGGTCCAGGAGGACTCCCAGGACTTGGCTTTAGTCAGCTGAGTGGACAGTGGTTCCACCCTCTGACTGTGAGTTTCAGTGGGACTTCACTGGTGGTCCACTGGCTAAGACTCCACTCTGAATGCAGGGGACCTGGGTTTGATCCCTGGACAGAGAACTAGATCCCACATGCCGCAACTAAGAGGTCGCATGCCACAACTAAAGATCCCGAATGCCGCAACGAAGATCAAAGATCCCACATGCTTCAACTAAGACCCAGCACAGCCAAATAAATAAATAAATACTTAAAAACAAACCACACACACACACACAAACTTGCATGCGTGCACACAGGAGTGTGTACAGACACACAAGCACTCAAGCACGGGCATGCACATGCACCCGCACACATCTGCATGCATCCACTACACACATAGGTGCACACTTGCAGCTACACACACACGCATCCACACACTTGTGCACACACATAATCACACCCACACATAGGTACACACACAAACCACTCTTTGTGGGCATTTCCCATTGCTGTATTACCATTTCAAGCACTCTATAGTATTTTCTTACTGCGCTGGTCTTTCTCACTCCGCTAGAATAGGAGTGCTTTAGGACCACGGACATCTGTCTCTCTTGCTCGCAGCTGTGTCCCCAAACCTAGAACAGTACTTGGGACACAGGAGGTGCTTAGCCAACATTTGGTGACCAAGTGAATGATGCCAAGGTGCTCAGCAAACCCTTGGCAACCCCGTGGTTGATGCCATCAGAAGGGAAAGCTGGGGCTTTTTGTCTCCCGTCCCCTCCTGAGTCACGTCTCCAGATGCCTCTGGAAAGTGTGAGAGGCTCTGAGTGAGAGTGAGATGGGGCCAGCCTGGGGGTGGGGAGAAGACAGGAAGGAGAGGAGGGCATGTGGGGGAAGGGGAGGGGCCGAGCCCCAGCTCTAAAGGCAGCCCCGGGACCCACGAGTGCCTGCTGGCAGTGTGAGAAGCCCAGGCGTGTTGGGCAATCGTGGTTTCCTCCCTCCTGGCCTGAAGGATTCACCCAGGCCAGCCAGACCCAAAGCATCTTGGGGCCTCGTCCACTCAGGCATGGAAGAGACAGTTGCAAGGCCTTCAGTGTTCGCGGTGGATGGACAGACAGACATCCCATTCAGGAGGCTGGGGCACAGCCGCAGGAGGCAACCCTGCAGTGCTGCCCAGCTGGGACTGGGCCTCGTGCTGCTGTTGGTGGTGGCTGGACTGGCTGTCCAGGGCTGGTTCCTGCTGCAGCTGCACTGGCGCCTAGAGGCGGTTAGCGGCCCCCTGCAGGTAAGCACCACTGGGGTGGGGTGGGGATCCCCAAGCCAATGTCACTGAGCATCTGTACGTGTGTGTGCAAAGATGGAGGACAGACTAAGGGCAGTCCCAGGCAAGCTAATTCACCTCTGGAACCTCAGTTTCCTCATCCATGAAATGGGCATGATAATAAGAGTCTCCATAGGGAATAAAACAGAATATTGTGTGTGTGGCACAGGCAAAGTGAAGTGAAGTCGCTCAGTCGTGTCCGACTCTTTGCGACCCCATGAACTGTAGCCTACCAGGTTCCTCATCCATGGGATTTTCCAGGCAAGAATACTGGAGTGGGTTGCCATTTCCTTCTCCAGGAGATCTTCCTGACCCAGGGATTGAACCCGGGTCTCCCGCATTGTAGGCAGACGCTTTATCGTCTGAGCCACCAAGGAAGCCATTCAATAAATGGGAACTGACTTTTTTTTTAAATTGAGATATAATTGACATAGCATATTGTGTAAGTTTAAGGTGTACAACATATTGATTTGTATATAAATACTGCAATGGCATCACATAATTATAATTTCTTCTTGCCGGGAGCCAGCGTGAGGAACTCAGCCCATGGCAAAGGTCATGAGGAAGGAGGCTTGGCATACACAAAGGCGTGATCAAGCCTCAGGATACCCCCTGTTCCCGAGCATCTAACCTCAAAACCAGAGTCTGTTTTATGCTCTCACCCATGCCTCTGACTTTACGGGGGGCTCTCCCCCATAACCGTTTCTCTCGGGGAAGGAGTAAACGTGCAGCTCCAAGGCAATAAAAATTCCTGGGCGTGACAAGAGTGTTTTAGCTTACGGACTCCTCTGAAGGTTATCTAGCCCACCTGTATAGGTTCGTCTGGCCACATGTGATTGTTTACAGCCTCCCAATCTGAGAGGCACGAGATGTTTTAGACTTACTAAAGGCAAATTCTTTTGGGGAATTAGAAATTATTAGTATAGTGGGTTGGTTAAGAATTATATTGGTGAAGGGTTTTTCATTTGTTGTGTCAATAATTGCTGCTAATTCCCTGCTCTGGGTGAGACAAGGATGTCTCAGGTCAAACCTCTCTGCTGACAGTGTAGCTTGTGTGACAGGATTATCCATACTCCTGCCACATGATTGTTTACTACCTCTTAACCATAAACAGCACAGAGAATTTTGGAGTATTTTGAGAGTCTTAATTAGCATAGGGCTTTTTCTTCTTGTTGAGTCAATGATTGCCGCCAGGCCTCCATATCCTTAGGCACCTGGGAATATATTAATCAATGTATTTGGAATATAAAAAGGAAATGTAGTATTTTTTAAGGTTAGCAATACTAGACTTTTTGAGTTAATGAATTTTCTCTTTTGTAATAGATCACTGTACTTTGTTATAAATCACTGTGTCCTTGTTATGTAAAAATGTAACTTTATCACTATCTTAAGACTAAACAGATCTTAAGGGGAGCATTGGTGAAAGGATTTTCATTTGTTGGGTTGATGTTTGCTGCTAAATCTCCATATTCCCTGCCCTTATAATGAATATAACTAGCATATAGGAGAAATAAATATTAACCTTTAAACATATAGGAGAAATAAGTATTAACCTTTAAGAGTAATCATGTTAACCTTGGGTTAAATAAATTCCTTTCTTGATTGTAACTCACTATACCCTCACCCTATAGGAATGCAACTTTATTTGGAGGGTGGTGCTTGGTTTAAGAAAAAACACACTTGGAGAAAATAAGTTTTTTTGTTATCAGAAAGAAAGGATCATAAAATGTCAGCAGGTCTCACTCATGGCCAGAAGATGATGTACATTTTTTATACATTTATGTGAAGCACCTGATTTCGATAAAGGTCAGGACTGCTGACTCCCGCGTGACACTGTATTCATCCCTATGTGTAACAAAAGGTATATAAGCAAACCCAAAAATAAAGAAATCGGATCAGTTTCCGGAAAGACTGATTCCCCCATGTCACTTCTTTCTTGCTCCCGTTTTTCTGGCTGAATTCCCATCTGGAGCATGGATGCTATTCCACGTAATCCAAGTTATTCAGCCTCTTTTTCTCCACTAATCTTCCTACTACACTATCCATTTCTTTTCTTTTTTTTTTTTATGCAACAAATTTTATTTAGCATAGTCAGTCCCAACATTCAGCACAAAAAGAGTTTACAGAGGATAGAAAGTGCATTAATAAAAGCCAGTCTTTACCAAAAGAAAACAGAAAATATATTATTGATTCAAAATATTTTACACTTGAATGATAAACTGCAATAACTTATTTTGGGCACCTACTGAGAGAAAGGAAGAGAAGAAAAGAATACTTTAGAAGAGTTCAGTCTCCCATCTGGTATCAGAGAAGTCAGTAGAGGTCACTGAGCCCGGCAGTCTTTCTTGCTTTCTGCATTAGTGCCCTCAGCTGGAACTGTTTACGGGACAGAAGATGTACATGCTTTAGGAAGACATCTAGGTCTATTACTCCCCGCCTCAAGGCTTCTCCCAGGTAAAAAATAATGTCTTCAATAGCATTTTCCTCTGCATACAGATTTAGGATCTGTTTGTATAGTGGGGCTGTGGGAATGATAACTTCATCAATATCATTGTTTTCAGATTGATTTTCCATTTTCTCCAGAGCAGAACTCAGTTCTTCATCCTTCTTTCTCGAAAGTTCTATGTTTTTATCAACCTCAGCTACTTCTTGATCTAAACGGTTAACCATTTCTTAGAGTTTCTGGTGACCTTTTTTCAGGTCTTCCTCTGTTCGTTTCAAGGCGTTGAGTTCTGCCTGGGCACGATCCATTTCCTCCTTCATCCGCCATCTCAGTTTGTCGCTGACTGCTGAGATGAGAGAGGCTCGGATAGTGTCCTCACTGATTGTGCCATCCCTACTGGGACCAACAGTGGTCACAGGAGGCTGGGAAGGGTACTGGGAACTTGTTGTGGCAGGATACTGACCACCAGGTGGGTAAGGACAGCCTGTGTAACCACTGGGATTGGGAGGGTACCCGGATGGGTATGCAGAAATCCCACTTGGCATGCCTGGCATGTAGGAAGTATTTGGTGGCCCTGTTGCCTGGTATGGAGGATAGGATGCTGAAACAGTAGGACGAGAGAAGACAGGAGGCTCATCTCCAAACACCACAATCATGACTTGAATAAGCCCCAACAAGTCTGACTGTGGGTGCTTCCACTCATGTAGATAAGGAAGAATATCTTCCCATTAGCATCCACATGCTTTCCTGTTTTAATAGTCATTGAGCTAGTAGGCTTAACGAAACAAATAGGGGGATTATACGGATATGTGTCCAGCAGCCACAGGCAGATTGGAATATTGTATGTATTACCTCTATAAGGCACAGGAATTGTTCCAGTAAGGTTCATTAGTTCCCTGGAACTGCCATCATTAAAAACATATGAATCCAATACAGGTTTGAGATCTTTGTATAAACTAATAACATTAACAGTTTCACGTACAGTTAGGTCTCTGTATTTGTACTTGGACACCATTTTCTTGAGCTGGCTCTCCGACCCCGCCATGGCGGCTGCCTCGCGACTCTGGTCCCCGTAGGCAGAGGGTCAGCCGCTCCGGGGCCGCCCCAGGCCACCCCACACAACCGCACACGGACGAGCCAGCCCCCCACCCTACACTATCCATTTCTAATCTCTCTATATCTTTGATTGAATATGTATTTTTCCAAAGACGTCGACTCCATCCCCACCTTCGAATTCCCTGGATCCACCGGGGCTGGACCCCGGCACTTCTAGTGATGGGAACTAACAAAACCTAGGTGTTTAGGAGCAGACTTCTCAGGTTGCTCAGTGATAAAGAATCCACCTGCCAATGCAAGAAACACAGGACATTCGATTTTGATCCCTGCGTTGGGAGGATCCCTTGGAGGAGGCAATGGCAACCCACTCCAGTATTCTTGCCTGGAGAATTCCATGGACAGAGGAGCCTGGTGGGCTGCAGTCCATGGGGTTGCAAAGAGTCAGACACAACTGAAGCAACTAGGCACACATACCTCTAGGAAGCTTAATGTTTTATAAAACTGTTGTGTTGTCTGTATCCCCCAGAACCGCCATCCTGACATGACTAGTTGTTTGTTTAAAATATTTATCTGATTCCTCAGTTTGACCACTTTTAAAAATATTTTAATTAAAAAAAATTTTTTGGCCATGTTGCACAGCAGTGGGGTCAGACCTTCGCCCTTAAGTTGGAAGTTCAGAGTCTTAACCGCTGGACCACCATGGAAGCCCCTGACCTAGCTAGTCATTACCAGCAGTACCCTGATCACCACTATCGGGGCTGTCACTAAGCCACTTGTCTCAGTCTGTGAGCATGCCTCTCTGCATCCGTTTCTTATGACCGCGGATGTCTCTGCCACACCTGTCGGTCTCTGTGTCCCATGCAATCTCGGCCTTTTTTGTTTCCGGGTCCTTTTTCTGCTCATGGCTGGACCTGATGGCCACAGGCCCACTTGGACCTGTGCTGCTATCCCACACACTTGTACCAACACAGCCACTTCCTCACTCGTCCACAGCCTGTATGTCTTTGTTACTGGGTCTCTGTATGTGCAGACCCAAGTGAATCCGTAAACCCTGCACCCATGTATCTGCCTCCATGTGTGTCTTATCAGTGTGTCCAGGTCTGTGTCCATGTGTCTGTATTCACGTGTTTGCATTTATGTACAAGTGTCCAGCCATTCAGGTGACTGTGTATCTTCTGTGTGTGTGTGTGCTAAGTCACTTCAGTCCTGTCTGACTCTGTGACCTCATAGATGGAAGCCTGCCAGGCCCTGGAATTCTCCAGGCAAGAATACTGGAGTGGGTTGCCATTTTCTTCTCCAGGGATTGCCATTGCCTTCTCCAGTGGGTTGCCATTTCCTGATCCAGGGATTGAGCTCCCTAGCACTTATGTAATAAACACTTCTATAGCACTTGCTCTGTGCCAGGCATTGTATTACACTTTTCACATGGGAATTCAAACCAGGCATTTTCCATGTGTCCATTTACAAGAGGGTAAAACTGAGGTCCTGGCTGGTTAAGAGCCTTCTGGGTGGCAGGTAGTAGGGGTGGGGCCTGCACGTGGCCTTGGAGTCGACGGAGGGCGACGTCTGTGCCCATGGTCTGTGTGTGCCTCTTGGCCATGGGTCTGAGTGACACCAGGGCGTGAGCCCCACAGATCCTCACCATGGGGCTGCTCTGTACTTTCAGGACAAAAGTGCGGAACACTGGGAGCAGCTGCTGCAAGGTGAGTCAGGGTCCTGGTCCCTCACGTCCCAGCCCAAGAGGGGACGGTATGGTTCCCATGCTGCCCCCACCCCCTCAGTCCATTGCCCAATGCAATTTGCACAACTGGCCCAAGCCCCACGGAAGTCCCTCCCCCAGGCCAGAGAAGCAGAAGTTTGGGTCATTCTGGAAAGTGTGAGGTTGACACCAGGAGGTAGACTAGATGACCCCTCTGGAGGCTGGCCCTTTACCCCCCACCATGACCTTCACCTCTGACCTCTGATTCTCTCTCTCCAGAGCAGAAGCCCAAGCAAGACAAACCAGCAGCACACCTCACAGGTGAGGGGCCCTCAAGTCCTGGCAGGGGTAAGAGGGTTCAGTGGGTCTTGGGGGGACCAGACAGATCCCCCAGTGGTGGCTGAGAACTCCTTTATTCATTAGTTCTTCAAAGCTGCCCAGAGCAGAGACAGTGCCTGAGTCCACGAATTTCTAATTTCATTTATTGAATAAACCCTTGTAGGGTGCTTACTCTCTGGCTCACACTGAAGAGGGCTTTCGACTTCTTCATTCATTCGATCCTTAGCCAGGACTATTCATAGCTCCATTTTCCAGAGAGGGAGACTGAGGCATACAGAGGTTATAACCTGCTGGGCCATGATGTGTTTTGCTTAAATCCTTAGTTCTGCCACTTAACAATTTCTGACGGTTTGGGTGAATCCATTGCTCTGTGCCTCGGTTTCCCCGCCTGCAAGAAGGGGGTGAAAGCGTTTAGATGGAAGATAAGCAAGTTACTTTGCCACTTACTGTGCTTCAGTTCCCCTGCCTGTAAAGTGAGGATGAAGTGAGTGCATACATTTAAAGCCCAGCACAGAGCAAGGTGGCGCTCAGAGAGGGCTGGCGACTGGCCCGGGGTCCCACTGCGAGCAGGAAACGTGCGCTCACCAGCCCTGCTCTGTCTCCCTCCACAGGGGCTGACTTCAGCCGGACTGGCAAGGAAGGCCCGCTGCGGTGGGAGACGAAACTGGGCCTGGCCTTCTTGAGGGGCCTTAGCTACCGGGATGGGGCCCTGGTGGTCGCCCAGGCCGGCTACTACTACATCTACTCCAAGGTGCAGCTGGGTGGTACGGGCTGCTCCCAGGGATTGACCGGCTGCCTGCCCATCACCCACGGGCTCTACAAGCGCACCGCCAGCTACCCCGAGGAGGTGGAGCTGCTGGTCAACCGGCGATCGCGGTGCGGGCGAGCAGATGGCTCCCAGGTGTGGTGGGACAGCAGCTTCCTGGGTGGAGTGGTCCACCTGGACGTGGGGGGAAGAGGTGGTGGTACGCATGCCGGGCGAGCGCGTGATCCAAGTCCACGACGGCACACACTCCTACTTCGGGGCCTTCATGGTGTGAAGGATGTGTTCGGGGCTAATCCAACCTACGTCTCCAACAAGTAAGAGACCTCAGAGGATGCCTCTGGACACAGAAGAACAGGAGGTTTTCAGAGCGGGCCTGGGGGACACCCAAAGTTGACAGGTGGAGAGCTCAGTGGAGACTAGCGAGAATGCAGCTGCCCCAAGAACCAGCAGGCACCTCTGAAGGATCAAAGGAGACTGCAGGCCCTGCCTGGACAACACTGGGGGGTCTGTTAGCCCCCAGGCAGGGGCTAAAGCTGATCTTGATGTTCAGGAAGGGGTGAGGGGGTGGCTATTTATACTCCCAAATCAGATCTAAGGGACATGGTGATGGTGGTGGTGGTTGGCTAAGACAGGAAATTGTATTTATACTTTTGATTCAGATTAAAGAGGGACATGGGGGTCCGGGGAGTTGCCTGAGAACAGAAAATTTCTTAACACTCTCTACCCTCTCACAAGTGTGGGCGGACTCTGGTGGGGAGGTGGTGAGGATTTATCATCAAGACTCACCCACCTTGGAGAGCCCAGCCCAGCCCAGCCCTACCCATGATCATAGTCATGACCCAAGTTCCACCCATGGGGCTTGCGGCCACACCACAGCCTGGCCACGAAGCTACCCTCAGAGAAACAGGTGTAGGGATGTGCTGGGAGGTGTTCAACAAACAGCTGTCCCAGGAGGGGACACCCATTTCCATGGTGTAAATTTTCCCTCTGTGGTTCGTTTCTGGCTCCCGGTGTATATCATCCACAGGTTGGCTGACACCCAGCACTGCTGTTTCAGCACCCAAGCCAGAGGCTGCTGCACAGGCACTTAGAAAATGTTTCAAGAGAGAAAAAGAAAAAGAGAGAGAGAAGCAAGGGAGAGAAGGGAGGAAAAATGAAAGACAGGTGGAAAGAAAGAAAAGGTGAAAGAAGAGAAAGATGGTTAGATAAAGACAGAAAAGAAATAAAGGTGGAAAGGAAGGAAGGAAGAAAAGGTGAAAGAAAGGTAGAAAAAAGGGAGGGTGAAAGGAAAGAAAGACGGACTGATAGAGAAAGAAAAGGTGGAAATGAAGAGTGAAAGGAAAGAGAAAGAAAGGGTAGCAAAAGTGAAAGAAAGAAACTGTCATCACAGCTACAGCATCCCAGAGAATCACAAGCTCAGCCACTCCTTGACAACCTTAGACACATACACACCAAACATCAGATTCTCACACAACCTGGAAGTCCTAGACGGCAGAGCAAACCCTCAGTCACAGACACTGCATTACAACCATGTACGACACAGTCACACACAAGTCATCATCACAGCCCGTCACCCACACTGGGCCGTACAGTCACACCACGTATGACACATGGGATGCGATGCTTCTATGTCAGACTTCCACATGCTGCATCACAGTCACACCCATCACACACACTCGCAGCCTCACAATGACAAACACACATAGCCAGTTCTTCCCAGCCACCTCCCATCCTGGGGTAAGGACCAGACTTAGTCTGTAGCCCTTGGACCACTGGCCTTGGAAATAAATGCTGAACGTTGCAGCTGGCCTGTCTAGTTCTTAAGGGGCAGGTGGCTCATGGAGGCCCAGGGACAGATGGAATGACCCACAGAGGTCACTTTTACAGCTGAGAACTCTGAACCCAGCTGACCCAACTCCATGCAGGAGGTTTAGCAGGGAAGCCAGAGACCTGGTGCCCAGATGTGCTCTAGCCTCAAATCCACAGTTCCTGAGAAAGCAGAGGCTACACACTTCAGTACCCTTCTTGCCGACATTCAGCACAGACTGGCACTCTACCCAGCCAGCTGGGAGCTTGGGGTAACAGGGCATCCAAGAGTGTGGGGAGGGACAGGTAATGATATGCTTACAGACCTGATGTTTTATGCATATGAACATGCACCCAGGAAGCAAGGTTTCCCTGGACCCTAGGATCACAGCTCAGACCCCAGAGAATGACTCACTCTTGTTATTGTTGACACAGTTGCCTGGTAAAGGGGGGAAGGGAACCAGCTTTGCCATCTGATGGTCTTGGGTTCCAAGTCTACTCTGTCATTTCCTGGCCATGTGACACAGGAGCAAACCCCATCACCTCTCCATGCCCAGTTTCCTCATCTGTGAAATACTAGGTAACAAGGATTCTCACCTCCTGGGTTTATTGTAAAGATGAAATCAGATGAGGAGGGACTTTCCTGGTCCAATGGCTAAGACTCCGCAACTCCCAATGCAGGGGGCCCCAATTCAAGCTCTGGTCAGGGAACTAGATCCCACATACCGCAACTGAGAGTTTGAATGCTGAAACTAAAGATCCCTCGTGCCACAACTAAGACCCAGTGCAGCCAAATAGATAAAAAAATTAAAAAAAATAAAAGAAACAGTGAATTTTAAAATTAGATGAGGAAAAAAGCCACTTGGTATGGTGCCTGGTATGCAGGAAGAGATCCATAAGTACATGAGTGTCATTTAGAGATATTAAGGAGAACATCTGTCAGGCATGTCCCTTGCACCAGACATCTTGTGCAAGTCACATCTTTTAAATTTATTTTTTAAATGAAGGATAATTTCTTTACAGAATTTTGTTGTTTTCTGTCAAACATCAACATGAATCAGCCATAGGTGGCGAGTCACATCTTCATCTGCGCCTCTCGGCAGGAGTTGCTGTTGCCCCCACTTTCCAGATGCAGCGACCAAGGCTCAGGTGCCTCCCCCACCCCACTCTGCCCACACCAAGGGCACCCAGCTTCATGCCTCCCTGGCTGGGCTGGTGGGAGGAGAAACAGCCCCAGGGGCCCAGCCTCCACCCATGCTGGAGTTTCCTTTACTCTCTTCGTGGTCTTTCTGTTTCCGTGGCTTTGATGAGAAGGCCGGGGTGTGTGCGTGTGTGTATGAGGGGGACTCATCAAAGTCACCAGCAGCCACCAACATCTGCCTGGGGATGGAACCTCTACAGAGTTGAGCCTCCTAAGATCACCTTTGGGAGGGGCTTTGATTTCAGATAAAGTACGGGAGCAGGAAGCCCCCAGCCCAGGACAGTGACCTATTTACAGCTTCTTAGAAGTCTATCTACTTGACTTCCGCTAACACCACCGATATCTTTTCCGATTTCACCCTCTCCCCGCCCCAATACGTTCTCAATACCCAAAGTCTCCTGTCTTCACTCAATACAACCCCCGACCCCCAGCCGTGGAACAGAAAACTCTTCTCCTTCTCCCCATCACTTGCCAGGATCCAGAGGTAATAGAAGGAAAAATCATAGCAATTAAATTGCTTCCTACTTTCCTTTGATGACCCTATGCCCCTCCCTGCTGCGTTACTATGGCATACAAACACTGAGATGCATCGTCTCCAAGAAACAGAACCTGTATGACTGGGGAAGAACCTGCATGCCATGTGGCCCAAACAAACAAACAAAAATAAAGTATCAAAACTTAAAAAAAATTTTTTTCCGATTCTTTTCAGTTATTACATAAGGTGATCTTACGTCTGTAGATGTAAGGTCACGTCTAATCACCGAGTGTGTTTTTCAAACAGCAGTTAGTAGCCACAGTTTAAAGGTTACGAAACTTTGCACAGGACAAATCGAGATTTCTTGGCAAGTTGGGGGCTGTGACGGCAACCCAGGTTGGATAGCAGCTGCCTCTGTGTAGAGGACGTCAGCTCACCAGCTCACCAGACTCCACTTGCCAGGGTCAAGCCCCAATGGATCCAAAAAATTCGAAGGGTGAACAGCGTAGGCAAGGAAAAACATTTATTTAGAAATATTAAAAGAGATTAGGAAGAAATAGTATAGTGGGTAAATTTAGTAGAGAAAAGAGGCTGAATAACTTGGTTTACATGGAAAACCAATAACGTTCCAAGACAAGGAACTTGCACCATCTATGTTAGGCCACCAGCGTCCTCTTGAATAGTGGGGGGTGCCCCACCTTGGGCTCCCCCTCACGTGGATTTTAAAAGCTGGGACAAGTAAGTAGACATGGCGAGCCTCCACACCCCAGATGGGAATTCAGCCAGAAATTAGAGTAAAGAGGAGACACAGGGGAAACCAGTCCAGTGACTGGCCCAACCTCTATTGTCCAGAAAGGCCTTTCATACCTTTTTTTGTACATCAAGATCAATGGGTAATGCAGTTATGCAGCGTTAGCAGCCCAGACTCTTATCAAAACCAGGTTTTTCTCTCTGCATATCTAGTTGTATACACAAGTCTTAGGTGATTTACATCATCTTCCGGCCAGAGGGCCAATTAACATTTTACGGCCCTTTTCTGATAAGGGTTTGTTAACCAGAAGACTTATTTGTGTTCTTCACAAAGTCTGGGGCCTCTCTCAGAAAACACTAAATAAAGTTACATTCTTACATAGCAAAGATACAGCAATTTATAGCAAGTAAAAGGCGTACAGTGATTTATAACAAAAGTAATTAACTCAAAAGTCTAGTGTTGATAACATCAAAACTACTATATACCTTTTTCTATATCCCAATTACATTGATTAATATCCTCCCAGGTGCCTAAAAGATAAAGAATATGGAGGCCTGGCAGCAATCATTGAGTCAACAGTGAAATCCCATCACCAATATAATTTTTAGCTCTTAGAAAAGGCTCTGTATCTTTAAGATGCTTTAAGCTTTGTGCCTCTCGCGGTTGGGGGGCTGTAAGCAATTCACAAGTTTTAAAAAGTCCGGGGGAACCTGTTAGGCAAGTTAGAGAGTTTTCAGAGGGGGTTTGAACTGAAACACTCCTTTCAAATGCAGAAGACTGAAGCCCTGAGTTAACTTTTTCCAGAGAGTGTCAGAAGAATATAGTATAGCAGACAGTAAACAGACAGATTTTGGTTTCGGGGTAGATGCTCAGACAGAGGACCCCTCGAGACCTGACTCACCTTGCCCATCAGGCCTCTCCACATGACCTTGTCATGGGTGGGATTCCCCACGCTGGCTCCCGGCATCCACTCCTCTCCATGGTCTTCCACTTGAAGACTGAGTGTCAGCTGCCTTTCATCATCACGTCTGCACAGCTGGTTTTCTTAAAAACAATAATGATCCTTAATTACAGGTCATACTAATGCACGCACCGCATGCCAGGCAGTGTGCTAAGTGCACTGCTGTTCTTCACTCGAAAGTCGTTCATGTCTGACTCTTTGTGACCCCATGTGTTGCAGTGCACCAGGCTTCCCTGTCCTTCACTATCTCCCGGAGTTTGAGCAAACTCATGTCCATTGAGTCGATGATGCTATACAACCATCTAATCCTCTGTTGACCCCTTCTCCTTTTGCCTTCAAGTCTTTCCCAGCATCAGAGTCTTCCCCATTGAGTCAGTTCACCACAACTCAAAAGCATCAGTGATTTGGCATTCAGTCTTCTTTAATTCACAGTAACTCACTGAATTCTCACAATGACCCTATTGCGGGGGGTGGTGGTCAATAGTTGTATTGACCTAGTTGATTAATACAACTGGGAGGACTCATGCATCCTAGTTGTATTAGTCCCTGTTGCTGCTTAAGGCAGTACTAAATTGGTTATCTTACAGTTTCGGAACTCAGAAGTCAGAAATGAGTCTTAAGGGACAAAATCAAGGCTGAGTCCCTTTGCTGTTCACTTGAAACTACCACAACATTGTTAATCGGCTACACCCCAATACAAAATTAAAAGTTCAAAGAAAAAAAGGAATTAGAAACATTAAAAAAAAAGAATGAAGGATGGATCTTGTCTGATTCTTTATTTTTAATTGAAGGATAATTGCTTTATTGTGTTGGTTTCTACCAAACGTCAACATAAATCAGCCATAGATTTACCTATGTCCCTCCCACCATCTGATTCTTAAGCCACACATGCACATGGTGCCCAGCTTCTTCTGATCCACCCACCCCGTTTGTGTCCCTATAGTCTCTCTAAAGTGGTGCGTTCTCTGCTGAGGCCGGTATTCAGGCTGGGTTTAGGTACAGGAAACTCTTTGAGGTGCTCTGTGGCTTCAGCTGCCCAGAGACACCATTGAGTCATTTCCTCTTCAGGGACCTGCAGTCTCTCTGCAACGGGGAACAGGACTCCAGCCTCTTCTAGGTTATTATTCAGTGTCTTTAATGAGCTTTCAATTCTTTGTTGTTGTTCAGTCGCTAAGTCATAACCGATTCTTTGTGACCCCATAAACTACAGCACATCAGGCTTCTCTGTCCTTCACTATCTCCCATAGTTTGCTCAAACTCATGTCCAGTGAGCTGGTGATACCTTCCAAACATCTCATCCTCTGTCACTCCCTTCTCCTCCTGCCCTCAATCTTTTCCAGCATCAGGGTATTTTCCAATGAGTCAGCTCTTCGCATTAAGTGGCCAAAGTATTGGAGCTTCAGCTTCAGCATCAGTCCTTCCAATGACTATTCAGGGTTGATTTCCTTTAGGATTGACTGGTTTGATCTCTTTGCAGTCCAAGGGATTCTCAAGAGTCTTCTCCAACACCACAGTTTGAAAGCATTAATTCTTCGGCACTCAGCCTTCTTTATGGCCCAACTCTCACATCTGTACTTGGCTACTGGAAAAACCACAGCTTTGAATTTACAGACCATTGTTGGCAAAGTGATGTCTCTGCTTTATTTCAGTGATCTGGGTTAAGTTACATTTTTCTAGAAATGTGGATATTTTATCTACGTTTTCTCAGTGATGGGTGAATAGTTGTTATATTGGTGAATAAAATGTTCATCATTCTCTGTGTCTTAATGCTTCTTCAACCTCTGCAGCCTCAATAATTATGTCCCCTTTCTCACTGATAATACTTTTTAATTTTTTTTTAATTTACTTTTGGCTGTGCTGGGTCTTTGTTACTGTGTGCAGGCTTTTCTCCAGCTGCAAAGAGCAGAGGTCACTCTGCAGTTGTGGCGCACAGGGTTCTCACTGGAGTGGCTTCTCTATGCTGGCTTCAGTAGCTGCAGCTCTTGGACTCTAGAGCACAAGCTCAGTAGTTGTGGCACTTGGGCTCAGTTGCTCCAGGGCTTGTGGAGATCTTCCAGGACCAGGGATGGAACCTGTGTTTCCTGCACTGGCAGGAGGACCCTTTACCATTGAGCTACCAAGGAAGCTTCTGTGTTTTCTTAACATTTCTTCAGCATCTGCAGTCTCTGTAATTAGGTCCTCTTTCTCCGTGATAATATTTCTAATTTGAAGTTGATCATGTTTCTTCTTTTCAAAACACTAAATACTGGCCATTTAAATTTTTTGAGGAATCGCCGCACTGTGTTTCCATTGTGGCTACACCATTTTACATTCCAACTTGCTCCTCAAATATTTGCTGTGTATTTTTCAGAGGGTCTGTGCATGTTTCATGATCAAGCTTGTTTACTGTGCGGTTCAAATCTAGATCATTACTATTTTTAAATTGAAGTAGAATTGATTTACAATGTTTCTAGTATACAGCAAAGTGATTCAGTTACATGTATATATATAGATATTCTTTTTCAGATTCTTTTCCATTATAGGTAATTACAAGATACTGAATACAGTTTTCTGTGCTATAAATAGGTCCATGTTGATTATCTATTTTATATATAGTAGCGCATATCTGTTAATCCCTAATTTCCAATTTATCCCTCCCTCCCTTTCCCCTTTGGTAAGTATAAATTTGCTTTCTATGTGAGTCTATTTCTGTTCTGTAAATAAGTTCATTTGAATCTTTTTTTTTTAATTCCATGGGACTTCCCTGCTGGTCCAGTGGCTAAGACTTGGAGCTTCCAATGCAGGAGGCTGGGGTCAGTCCCTGATCAGGGAACTAGATTCCACATGCTACAAATAAGAGTTTGCACACTGCAACTAAAGATCCATGATCCCTTGAGCCACAACTGAGACCTAGCATAGCCAAATAAATAAAACACACATGTAAGTGATACATGTGGTATTTGTCTTTCTCTGACTTAGTTCACTCAGTATGATCATCTCTAGGTCCACCCATGTTGCTGCAAATGGCATTATCTCACCTTTTTTACAGCCGAGTAATATTCTACTGTGCCTATGTACCACATCTTTAACCATTCATCTGTCAACATTTAGGTTGCTGCCATGTCTTGGCTATGTCTGTGGTGCTGCTATGAACATTGGAGTGCACGTATTTTTTTAAAGTTAGTTTTCATCTTCTGTGGTATATCCTCACTTTTTGTCTGGCTGGAGTATCCAGTTGCTAAGAAGGATGCTGTAAAATCTCCCACTTTGGTGATGTAGTTACCTAATGTAAGGTATTTTAGATACCCCGCCCTCTATTTCAGGTCTTCAAATTCTTTGGAGCATTTTACATCAGTAGCACATTTCAATTCATACTACATACCTGTTTGAGTACTTCTGTCGATTCTTGCTTTACTTATTGTGATACCCTTACTAAGTGCATACACATTTAGAACTGTCTCATTTTCATGATGAAGACTTAGTTATACCTAGTAAGGCTTCCTACATTAAAGTCTATGCAGTCCAGGATTTCCTTGGTGGTCCAAGGGTTACAACTCTGTGCTTTCTCTGCAGAGGGGCAGGTTCCATGCCTCGTTGCGGAACTAAGAATCCACATACTCCATTGCCCAGCCAAAAGAAAAAAAAGTATGCCATCCAATAATAATAGACTTAAACAAACTTTCTTTCTGGCTGTTGACATCCTTTAATGGCAACTTGTTATATTGTGTAAGTTTAAATGCAAGCAATATGTTTCTGGATTTTAATTTTTTCTTAGCCAGCCAGAAAATATTTGTCTTTTAATTCAAGTATTGTACTGGATCCCCTGGAGGAGGGAATGGAGACCCACTCCAGTGTTCTTGTCTGGGAAATCCCATGGACAGAGAAGCCTGGTGGGCTACAGTCCAGAGAGTTGCAAAGAGCTGGGCATAACAGCACACACACTGCCCCACACTGTACTGATGCTGTCCAATAGCAATATAAAGTGTGCCATCTCTCTAATTTAAATTTTTCTAGCAGCCACAATCAAAAGATGAACAAAATGGTGAAATTCATTTTAATAACATGTTTTATTTAACAACATATCCAAAATGTTATCACCACAAAAAAGAATCAATATAAGTAATATTTTACTTTTTCAAAAATCCCAGGTCTCCAAATTTTGGGGTGCATTTCACACTAACAGCACGCCTCAGTTCAGACCATGCCCATTTCCAATGCTCAGTTGTGACGTACGGCTTGTGCACTGTATGGACTCATGTAGATTTAGACTATCTACGTTGATTGCAGTTCCTAATGTGTTTGGATTTATTAGGTACTTTCTGTACTATATTTCTTTTTGCTAATTTCTTTTTCTCACCTTCCTTGCCTTGTTTGGAATTTTGGTCATTCTGTTTTTCTCTTACACTTAGTTTAGAAGTTACACATCTTGCTTCTGTTCTTTTGGACATTTTCTGAGACACTTTATCTTTTAATTAATTTTTTACTGAAGTGTAGTTGATTTACATTGTTGCATTAGCTTCTGTAGACACTTGAATTTAGAAAGGCAATCTATCAAAAGTCTGTCCTTATTCAGCCTTTGTCTCCAAAAGCCTCCAAAATGCTCTGCCCATTTCCAGTCTCGCCCCCTACAGGCCATTCTCCATAGAGCAGCTAACGTGAGATTTTTGGTAAACTTTTTTTTTTAATATGTAAAATTTACGAAACTATGTAAAGACATCTGTTTAAACAAAAACATTTTAGGATTAAAAAAGTCTTTCTAAACTATTTCAGAAATGAAAATTACTAATCAAAGGGAACAAAAGTCAACTCAAGTATCACAGAGAAGCAAAGAGTAACCAAATTGTAAATTCACTTTTTAAAAACATTGTTTAAACTCTTTAAAAAGTTGTTAAACATTTAAACAAATGTCCACCAACAGAAGAGTGGATAAAGAAGATGTGGTACATATATACAACGGAATATTACTCAGCCATTAAAAAGAATAAAATAATGCCATTTGCAGCAACAATGGATGGACCTAGAGATTAAAATACTGAGTGAATTAAGTCAGACAGAGAAAGAAATATCGCATTATACGTGGCATCTAAAAGAAGAGATACACAAAGGAACTTATTTACAAAAGAGAAACAGACTCACAGGCTGAGAGAACAAACCGATGGTTACAGGGATGGGTGCGGGTGGAGCTTTAGGAGGAGGGATAGTTAGAGAGTTTGGGATTGACATGAACACACTGCTGTAATTAAAATGGATAACCAGCAAGCATCTACTGTAGAGCACAGAGAAATCTGCTCAATATTCTACAACCAAATTGGGAAAAGAATTTGAAAAAGAATAGATACTTGTATAACTGAACTGCTTTGCTGTACACCTGAAATTAACACACTGTTAATCAGCTAAATTCCAATATAAAAGAAAAAGTTAAAAAATAAACCATTGCATTTATTTTTTAACTAAGGTAGGACTAACATACAAAACAGCTGTACATGTTTAATGTGTATATTTCTATGAATTTGAAGATAAAGACCCTTAAAATCATCACCATAAACAGTGCTATAAACTTAACCATCACCTCTAAATGCTTCTTTTCTGTATTTTTTGATAATCTAACATAAGATATACTCACGTAGAAAAATGTTTAAGTATACAGTACAGTATTTTTAACTCCATGCATTATGCTGTGCATAACTCTGCGACCGACTCGTGCCCAACTCTGTGATCCTATGGACTGGGGTCAGCCAGGCTCCTCTGTCCACAGGACTTCCCAAGCAATAACACTGGAGTGAGTTGCCATACCTTCCTCCAGGGAATCTTCCTGACCCAGATAGCCAACCTGTGTCTCTATGTCCCCTGCATTGGCAGGTGGGTTCTTTACACCTACTGCCACCTGGGAAGCCCTCATAATGCTCTATAGTAGATCCTGGGACTTATTCATCTTACATAACTGAAAGGCTACACCAGGTAAACAGTAACTCCCCATTCTCCCTCCCTGGCACCCACAATTCTATATCCTGTCTATAAGTTTGACTACAAATCCCTCACATAAGTGGAATTATACAGTATATGTCTTTCTGTGTCTGGCTTATTTCAAGTAACATTTATAACCTCCAAACTCATCCATGTTGTAGCAAAGGGCAGAACTTCCTTCTTTCTTAAGGCCAAAAAAGACTCTACTGTGTGTGTGTGTGTGTGTGTGTGTGTGTGTGTGTGTGTATACATATATATGTAATATTTCCTTTATCCATTTATTCACTGATGATCCCATAGGTTGTTTCTGTAGCTTTGCTATTGTAAATAACTCATCAATGAATGTAAAAGTACAAGTATCTCTTGGAGATCCTGACTCCAATTATTTTGAGTTTATATCCAGAAGCAGGACTGCTGGATGGTAAGGTAGTTCTATTTTTAGTTTTATGAGGTGCCTCCATACTGTCTTCCATTTGGACTGCACCATTCTGTATTCCCACCAACACACACACAAACATACACACACACACACACACACACACACTCCCTACCAAGCTATTGATTGGGATTTCACTGAACCTGTAGATCAATAGATGTTGATGTAGAATTAATGTTTTCATGGGGACTTCCCTGGCAGTCCAGTGGTTAAGATTTCATGCTGCCAATGCAAGGGGCACAGGTTCAATACCTGGTCAGGAAACTAAGATCCCATGTGCCATGCAGCATGGCTAAAAAAAGAAAATGTTTTAACAATATTGTCTTCCAATCCATGATCACAGTATATTTTTCTATTTGTTTAGATTTTAATTTTCTCAATAATGCCTTTTTATTTGCATTTGTGTTTATTCTTTGTAGAATTCTTGCAGTGCTCTCATTAGATTCAATCATAGGTATTTAATGTTTTTTGATATGATTGCAAATGGCATCATTTTCAACTGTCTTTTTCTAGAGTTGTTGGTACCAGGAAACACAATTGATTTTTGTGGGGTTTTTTTGTACTTTATTTATTTTTATTTTTATTTTTATTCTTACATGTGTTCCCAAACATGAACCCCCCTCCCACCTCCCTCCCCATAACATCTCTCTGGGTCATCCCCATGCACCAGCCCCAAGCATGCTGTATCCTGCGTCAGACATAGACTGGCGATTCAATTCTTACATGATAGTATACATGATAGAATGCCATTCTCCCAAATCATCCCACCCTCTCCCTCTCCCTCTGAGTCCAAAAGTCCGTTATACACAGCTGTGTCTTTTTTCCTGTCTTGCATACAGGGTCGTCATTGCCATCTTTCTAAATTCCGTATATATGTGTTAGTATACTGTATTGGTGTTTTTCTTTCTGGCTTACTTCACTCTGTATAATCGGCTCCAGTTTCATCCATCTCATCAGAACTGATTCAAATGAATTCTTTTTAATGGCAGAGTAATACTCCATTGTGTATATGTACCACAGCTTTCTTATCCATTCATCTGCTGATGGACATCTAGGTTGCTTCCATGTCCTGGCTATTATAAACAGTGCTGTGATGAACATTGGGGTACATGTGTCTCTTTCAATTCTGGTTTCCTCGGTGTGTATGCCCAGCAGTGGGATTGCTGGGTCATAAGGTAGTTCTATTTGCAATTTTTTAAGGAATCTCCACACTGTTCTCCATAGTGGCTGTACTAGTTTGCATTCCCACGAACAGTGTAGGAGGGTTCCCTTTTCTCCATGCCCTCTCCAGCATTTATTGCTTGCAGATTTTTGGATCGCAGACATTCTGACTGGTGTGAAGTGGTACCTCATTGTGGTTTTGATTTGCATTTCTCTGATAATGATTGATGTTGAGCATCTTTTCATGTGTTTGTTAGCCATCCGTATGTCTTCTTTGGAGAAATGTCTATTTAGTTCTTTGGCCCATTTTTTGATTGGGTCGTTTATTTTTCTGGAATTGAGCTGCATAAGTTGCTTGTATATTTTTGAGATTAGTTGTTTGTCAGTTGCTTCATTTTTACTATTATTTTCTCCCATTCAGAAGGCTGTCTTTTCACCTTCCTTATATTTTCCTTTGTTGTGCAGAAGCTTTTAATTTTAATTAGATCCCATTTGTTTATTTTTGCTTTTATTTCCAGAATTCTGGGAGGTGGATCATAGAGGATCCTGCTGTGATTTATGTCGGAGAGTGTTTTGCCTATGTTCTCCTCTAGGAGTTTTATAGTTTCTGGTCTTACATTTAGATCTTTAATCCATTTTGAGTTTATTCTTGTGTGCGGTGTTAGAAAGTGATCTAGTTTCATTCTTTTACAAGTGGTTGACCAGTTTTCCCAGCACCACTTGTTAAAGAGATTGTCTTTACTCCATTGTATATTCTTGCCTCCTTTGTCAAAGATAAGGTGTCCATATGTGTGTGGATTTATCTCTGGGCTTTCTATTTTGTTCCATTGATCTATATGTCTGTCTTTGTGCCAGTACCATACTGTTTTGATGACTGTGGCTTTGTAGTAGAGCCTGAAGTCAGGCAGGTTGATTCCTCCAGTTCCATTCTTCTTTCTCAAGATTGCTTTGGCAATTAGAGGTTTTTTGTATTTCCATACAAATCTTGAAATTATTTGTTCTAGTTCTGTGAAAAATATGGCTGGTAGCTTGATAGGGATTGCATTGAATTTGTAAATTGCTTTGGGTAGTATACTCATTTTGACTATATTGATTCTTCCAATCCATGAACATGGTATATTTCTCCATCTATTAGTGTCCTCTTTGATTTCTTTCATCAGTGTTTTATAGTTTTCTATATATAGGTCTTTAGTTTCTTTGGGTAGATATATTCCTAAGTATTTTATTCTTTTCGTTGCAATGGTGAATGGAATTGTTTCCTTAATTTCTTTTTCTACTTTCTCATTATTAGTGTATAGGAATGCAAGGGATTTCTGTGTGTTGATTTTATATCCTGCAACTTTACTATATTCATTGATGAGCTCTAGTAATTTTCTGGTGGAGTCTTTAGGGTTTTCCATGTAGAGGATCATGTCATCTGCAAACAGTGAGAGTTTTACTTCTTCTTTTCCAATTTGGATTCCTTTTATTTCTTTTTCTGCTCTGATTGCTGTGGCCAAAACTTCCAGAACTATGTTGAATAGTAGCGGTGAAAGTGGACACCCTTGTCTTGTTCCTGACTTTAGGGGAAATGCTATCAATTTTTCACCATTAAGGATAATGTTTGCTGTGGGTTTGCCATATATAGCTTTTATTATGTTGAGGTATGTTCCTTCTATTCCTGCTTTCTGGAGAGTTTTTATCATAAATGGATGTTGAATTTTGTCAAAGGCCTTCTCTGCATCTATTGAGATAATCATATGGCTCTTATTTTTCAATTTGTTAATGTGGTGAATTACATTGATTGATTTGTGGATATTGAAGAATCCTTGCATCCCTGGGATAAAGCCCACTTAGTCATGGTGTATGATCTTTTTAATGTGTTGTTGGATTCTGATTGCTAGAATTTTGTTGAGGATTTTTGCATCTATGTTCATCAGTGATATTGGCCTGTAGTTTTCTTTTTTTTTGTGACATCTTTGTCAGGTTTTGGTATTAGGGTGATGGTGGCCTCATAGAATGAGTTTGGAAGTTTACCTTCCTCTGCAATTTTCTGGAAGAGGTTGAGTAGGATAGGTGTTAGCTCTTCTCTACATTTTTGGTAGAATTCAGCTGTGAAGCCGTCTGGACCTGGGCTTTTGTTTGCTGGAAGATTTCTGATTACAGTTTCAATTTCCGTGCTTGTGATGGGTCTGTTAAGATTTTCTATTTCTTCCTGGTTCAGTTTTGGAAAGTTGTACTTTTCTAAGAATTTGTCCATTTCTTCCATGTTATCCATTTTATTGGCATACAACTGCTGATAGTAGTCTCTTATGATCCTTTGTATTTCTGTGTTGTCTGTTGTGATCTCTCCATTTTCATTTCTAATTTTATTGATTTGATTTTTCTCTCTTTGCTTCTTGATGAGTCTGGCTAGTGGTTTGTCAATTTTATTTATCCTTTCAAAGAACCAGCTTTTGGCCTTGTTGATTTTTGCTATGGTCTCTTTTGTTTCTTTAGCATTTATTTCTGCCCTAATTTTTAAGATTTCTTTCATTCTACTAACTCTGGGGTTCTCCAATTCTTCCATTTCTAGTTGCTTTAGTTGTAGAGTTAGGTTATTTATTTGACTTTTTTCTTGTTTCTTGAGGTATGCCTGTATTGTTATGAACTTTCCTCTTAGTACTGCTTTTATAGTGTCCCACAGGTTTGGGCTTGTTGTGTTTTCATTTTCATTAGTTTCTATGCATATTTTGATTTCTTTTTTGATTTCTTCTGTGATTTGTTGGTTATTCAGAAGTGTGTTGTTCAACCTCCATATGCTGGAATTTTTAGTACTTTTTCTCCTGTAATTGAGATCTAATCTTAATGCATTATGGTCAGAAAAGATGCTTGGAATGATTTCGATTTTTTGGAATTTATCAAGTTTAGATTTATGGCCCAGGATGTGATCTATCCTGGAGAAGGTTCCATGAGCACTTGAAAAAAAGGTGAAATTCATTGTTTTGGGGTGAAATGTCCTATAGATATCAATTAGGTCTAATTGATCTAATGTATCATTTAAAGTTTGCGTTTCTTTGTTAATTTTCTGTTTAGTTGATCTGTCCATAGGTGTGAGTGGGGTATTAAAGTCTCCCACTATTATTGTGTTATTGTTGATTTCCCCTTTCATACTTGTTAGCATTTGTCTTACATATTGTGGTGCTCCTATATTGGGTGCATATATATTTATAATTGTTATATCTTCTTCTTGGATTGATCCTTTGATCATTATGTAGTGGCCTTCTTTGTCTCTTTCCACAGCCTTTGTTTTAAAGTCTATTTTATCAGATATGAGTATTGCCACTCCTGCTTTCTTTTGGTCTCTATTTGTGTGGTATATCTTTTTTCCAGCCCTTCACTTTCAGTCTGTATGTGTCCCTTGTTTTGAGGTGGGTCTCTTGTAAGCAGCATATAGAGGGGTCTTGTTTTTGTATCCATTCGGCCAGTCTTTGCCTTTTGGTTGGGGCGTTCAACCCATTTACGTTTAAGGTAATTATTGATAAGTATGATCCAGTTACCATTTACTTTATTGTTTTGGGTTCGGGTTTATACACCCTTTTCGTGTTTCCTGTCTAGAGAATATCCTTTAGAATTTGTTGGAGAGCTGGTTTGGTGGTGCTGAATTCTCTCAGCTTTTGCTTGTCTGTAAAGCTTTTGATTTCTCCTTCGTATTTGAATGAGATCCTTGCTGGGTAAGTGACTTTGCTATATAAATTATATATTAAATCTGTGCATAGATTTTTTTCAGTTTTTTACATATACAATAATGTGATCTGCAGATGGTGACTTTTATTTCTTTCTTTATGATTCTTTTGCTATATTCTTTTGTCCTATTGTACTGACTAGGACCTCCAGTGCAATGCTAGTAAGAAGTCGTGATATGTGTGTGCATGCTAAGTCACTTCAGTCATGGCTGACTCTTTGCAACCCTATAAACTGTGGCCCACCAGGCTCCTCTGTCCATGGGATTCTCCAGGCAAGAATACTGGAGTGGGTTGCCACTTCTACTCCAGGGGATCTTCCCGACCCAGGGGTCAAACCTGCATCTCTTACATCTCTTGATCTGGCAGGCAGATTCTTTACCACTAGTGCCACCTGGGAAGCCAGAAATGGTGACAGTAATTCCAGTTTCACTACCCCACCCTTAAATATGTTTTTGCTTCAGATATTTTGTTGATATTCTTTAGCAGAATAAGGGTGCTCTATGCTTTCAGACTGTGGTGCTGGAGAAGACCCTTGAGAGCCCCTTGGACAGCAAGGAGATCAAACCAGTCAATCCTAAAGAAATCAACCCTGAATATTCATTGGAAGGACTGTTGGTGAAGCTGAAGCTCCAATACTTTGGCCACCTGATGCAAAGAGCTGACTCACTGGAAAAGACCCTGATGCTAGGAAAGATTGAAGACAAAAGGAGAAGGGAATGGCAGAGGATGAGATGGTTAGATATCATCACCAACTCAATCAACATGAATCTGAGCAAACTCCAGGAGATAGTGGAGGACAGGAGAGCCTGGCATGCTGCAGTACATGAGGTCACAAAGAATCAGACAAGACTGAGCAACTGAACAACAATAATATATTTCTAGTTTGCTGCAAGTTTTTGTCATTAAAAAATTGTTAAATTTATCAGATGCTTCCTCTGCATCATTCGAGATAATTTTACTTTTCCTTGATTATGTTCATATGATTCATTACAATAATTGATTTTTGAATGTTAAACCAACCTTGCATTCTTGGAAGAAACCAATTTGGTCATGATTTACTACTCTTTTTACATGTTACAAACTAAAGGGTTAATCCAGCCACAATAGGGAAGCGAGATGTGCCCGCAAACGGGGCTCTCTGCTCGGGCTGAATGCGCTTGCAAACAAGGCGTTCTGCCAGGGAGTCTGGACACAGCCTTGAGTTTAGTGGTCCCTTGCAAACGAGGGGACATTCCCTTCCTGTGATAAGGAAAAAGAAACGGCTCTGGACAGACTCTGCAGTAAACATGAATTTCACTCCCTTTTGCTGTATGATAACATTTATGCACCTGTGCAGTGCTGAAAAGGCTTAGTCATGCAATCTGGAACTCCGCCGAGGGGGCTATGTAAAGAATAAACCGCAAGCTTGCGCAGTTCTTTTTCCTCTGGCTGGAGTGGTGGGTGTCTGTCTCTTGCGTGTGTGTCTTGTCTTTGTGTCATTTCACTCGCAGTCTCCAACATCTGGCGCCCAACGTGGGGCTCGAGTGAAACCGAAAGGGTGAGTAACCCCGGGGGGATTTTAAATTCATAGCAGGGGGACTTTTGGGAAAGTCATGGGGAATTCCTCACCCTAGCAGGGGAACTTTCGGAAAATCATGGGGAATTCCTCATCATCATTACGGACACAATACATGGAGTTGGTCAAAGGACTTCTCCACTCCATAGGCGTTAAGGCCTCGACTCGTCGATTGAGTGAGCTCTTTCGCTTGGTGGAGCAATATTGTCATTGGTTTCAATATCAAACTAAGTTACAGTTAAACTTGAAGGAGTGGAAAATTATTCAAAAAGAATTGAGAAAGCAACATCAGAAGGGTGATGTGATCCCTTTGAAGTTATGGACTTTATCTAATGCTATAACACAGGCTTTGACCTTGCTATCTACTGATAATGAGACTAAACCTAATGCTTCAATGAAGGGAGAGGCAATTTATGAGGATGTGCCAAACGTTGGTGGGGTTTCTGCGTTGCCTGAAGGTAAAGATACAGGTGAGCCTCCTTCTGGAAATGGTGAAACATCTGATAGTTCAGAATCAGATTCAGAGGCCTCTTCGGTTTCGTCAGAGGAGGGCAAAGAGATTAAAGAAATGACCCATCTATTCCAGGAATGGTGGAGATCCTGTAGGGAGGAGAAGAAATCTGCGCCTTCTGCTCCTCCTTATGCTTCTCTTTTCCCCACTGCGGTTGATCGGCCGGATGTGGGCAGGGAACATGGTCGGTTCTCCTTTCCTTTGTCTATGCTTCATGATGATGACTTACCTGCTCCCCCTGGTGGTTTTATCGATCCTCCACAATTATTTCCCATCCAGAGACAGCAAGATGACAACGTGATAAATATTCAATACACTCCTTTGGAATATAAAAATTTTAAAAGATCTTAAAGCTGCAGTAGCGCAATATGGTCCTCAATCTCCCTTTGTTTTGGCTATGCTGGAATCATTGGGAAAAGGTAAATTAATCATTCCATTCGATTGGGAATCTATTGCGCAAGCTGTCTTGGAGGGTTCTCAATGGTTGCAACTTCGTAGCTGGTGGGAGGAAGAAGCTAGAAAGCAGGCTCGGATTAATGAGGAAAAGAATCCCCCTGGTCCTCTCGAGGACAAGGTAATGGGAGAGGGTCATTATTGGGCTTTAAGAGAACAGGCTCAATACTCTGATCAGGACTTACAACAAGTCCACCAGGTCTTTTTACGAGCATGGCACCGTGTGGTGCCTACTGGCCACGCCCAGCCCTCCTTTGTTAAAACAATGCAAGGCCCCCAATGAGCCATATACTGATTTTCTAGCAAGACTGAGGGTAGCTGTGGAACGAGCTGTAGAGAGGGATGAAATTTCAGAGATATTATTGCAAACTTAAGCATTTGAAAATGCAAATCCTGAATCCAAGCGTATACTGGGACCATTAAAGGGACAGGGTGTATCTATAGCTGAATATATCAGAGCCTGCTCGGGAGTAGGAGGAACTGAGCATCAGGCTAATGTCTTTGCTACAGCCTTGGCCAAAGCTATGAGACCACAAAAGGGAGGTAACTGCTTCCATTGTGGAAAACCTGGTCATATGAAAAGAGAATGTCAGAAATTAAAAGCTGATCAAGGTGCAATTCCTAAAGACAGATCTCTTGCTGGGAGGACTAAAACTCCTCCTGGATCTTGTCGTCGATGTGGGAAGGGACTTCATTGGACTAATGAGTGCAAATCTAAAACAGACAAAATAGGCAACCCGATACCGGGAAACTATCCTGCGGGCCTAAGTCCTTGGGGCCCAGGAACAATACGGGGACTTTTCCTCCCTGTCCTCCTGCCGTCCCGCCTACCCCAACCCTGTTCCCTCCCAACAACCGTTACCAGTCAATGCCTCATTAAAAGGACCTCAAATGATGATTTCAGACTTACGGTCTGCTACTTCAGGGAGTGCTGCTGCTGATTTGCCACTAGCTGAGAATGTTGTTTTGTCACCAGGAGGAGGCATTTACAAATTAAAAACAAATGTATTTGGACCACTGTCTAAAGGCACTTTGGGCTTGATATTAGGCTGTAGCAGCGCGGCTTTGAGAGGTCTAACCATAATTCCTGGGGTAATAGACCTCGACTATGTTGGGGAAATTTTGATTATGGTTTCTACTTCTACCACGCTTTCATTATTAGCCGGGGAATGTATTGCTCAAATACTTCTCTTACCTTATCATCCCTTTTTGGCTCTTCCTAATGAACGAACAGGAGGATTTGGAAGTACTGAGCGACATATACTTTGGGAAATGCTTATCAAAGATTCTCACCCTGTTCTCTCCTTGATTATACAAGGAAAAAACTTTGAGGGACTAGTAGACACAGGGGCAGATGTTTCAGTTATTTCTTCTCAACAAGGCCCCAAGATTGGAAAAAAGAAAAAAGCCTTCTACTGCTGACGGGATTGGGCTCCATTGCAGATGTCTGGAAGAGTACCCATCCCTTGCAATGCCAATTCCATAATGGAAGATCAGTGTCTGTTACCTTTTATATTGTAAACATACCTATTAATATTTGGGGAAGAGATCTTCTCTCTCTTTTGGGGGCTTTTGTAACCATTCCACCGGAAAACTAGTAGCCACTGCTCAAATTCCTCGAGCACTCCCACTAAAGTGGTTAACTAATACTCCAAAATGGGTTGAACAGTGGCCATTACCACAAATGAAGCTCGAGGCGTTAGAACAATTAGTACGAGAACAACTCCAACTTGGTCGTATAGAGCCCTCTACCTCCCCCTGGAATTCTCCTGTTTTTGTTATAAAAAAGAAATCTGGAAAATGGAGAATGTTAACTGATTTACGAGAAGTTAATAAATGTATTGAACCTATGGGAGTATTATAATTGGGACTCCCCTCTCCAGCTCTTATTCCTCAGAATTGATCCTTAATGGTGCTAGATCTTAAGGACGATTTTTTTTTACCATTCCCCTAAAATTGCAAGATAGAGATAAATTTGCTTTTACAGTTCCTGTTCTTAATCATGCTCAGCCTGTTAAGCATTATCAGTGGACAATCTTACCACAAGGAATGATAAATAGTCCTACCTTATGCCAAGACTTTGTAGCTCACACTTTACAATCCCTCCGTCAAGAATACCCTAATTATATTCTATACCATTATATGGATGATCTCCTATTAGCAGCTCCTAGTATTGCTGAACGAGATGAATTCTTTCTAAAAGTACACGAGGCTTTAAGATTATACAATTTGCAAATAGCCCCAGAAAAAATTCAAAAAGACTTTCCTATTTCATATTTAGGGATGGTATTGGAACAACATAGAATAAGGCCCCAAAAGTTGCAAATCAGAAGAGACCACCTCAAAACCTTAAATGATTTTCAAAAGTTATTGGGAGATATCAATTGGCTACGCCCAGTACTTGGGATTCCTACTTATCAATTACGACATTTGTTTTCTACTTTAGAGGGAGGTACAGCTCTGGATAGCCCCTGAACTTTAACCCCATTGGCTTTACAGGAACTTCAATTTGTTGAGCAACGACTAAATGATGGTTTTTTGACTTACTTACATGCGTCTCAACCTATTTCGTTTATAATATTTCATACCCCTTATTCTCCATCTGGTGTAACTGCTCAAGAAAAAGGATTAATAGAATGGATTTTCTTACCTAACAGCTTTTCCAAAAAATTGACTACATATATGGATAAATCAGCCTTCCTTATACAGAAAGGTTGCCATCGTATTTTACGATTGTCAGGATGTGAACCACATCAGATTGTTACTCAGTTAACAACTGCTCAAATATCTCGATGTTTACAATTTAATGAAAACTGGCAAATTTCTCTTGCCTCATATCCTGGTTCGTTTTCTAATCACTATCCATCATCTAAATTGATTTTCTCCAGACTAACTCTATGATATCTCAATCCCCAATTTCAGATGTTCCAGTTAAGGGACCCACTATTTTTACAGATGCAAATAAAAATACTGCTGGATATTGAACCCCGGAAAGTTCTAAGGTTCTCCCCCACTCATTTTCTTCTGTACAGCCTGCTAAATTGTGGGCTATCTATTTAGTTTTGCAAGATTTCCCCCAAATTCCTATTAACATTGTTTCAGGTTCTCAATATGCTGTTCTCTCTTGCCTACAGCTTCCTCATGTCTCCCTTCCACTGACCCTTAAAACAGCTATTGATAAATTGTTTTACCAAGTACAATTGCTCTCGCAGCGTTCAGAGTTAATTTTCTTTATTCACATCCGTGCACATTCTGCCCTTCCTGGACCCTTATCATTTGGAAATGCTACAATTGATGCCTTACTTTATCCTATAGAAGCAGCAAAACAAGAACATCTCTTACAGCATACCAAATCCAAAGGGTTATAAAAATCTCATGCTATTACTCAAAAACAAGCTCAAAATATTGTTCGTTCTTGTTCCATATGTGCACCCTTTGCTTTGCCATTTACCCCACCAGGTGTCAACATGAGAGGACAACAAGCAAATCAAATATGGCAAATGGATGTAATTTACATTTCTTCTTTTGGACAACAAAAATGTGTGCATCATACTATAGATACTTGCACACGTTTTCAATGGGCCACTGCATTACATTCTGAAAAGGCTGACGCTGTTATTACTCATTTGTTATCTTGTTTTGCAGTTATGGGATTACCAATTGAATTGAAAACTGATAATGCACCTGCCTACCAATCTGCAAAATTAGCTCACTTTTTATCTCAATACCATATAACTCATAATTTTGGTATTCCTTATAATAGTCAAGGGCAAGCTATCATTGAAAGAGCTAATCGTACCATGTGTGAATATCTTGAAAAAATAAAAAAGGGGGAACCGGAGAGATTTATGAAACCTAAAGACATTTTGAATAAAACCTTACTTACCCTAAATTTTTTGAATGTTTGGAGCAAGGGAAATCTATCAGCAGCAGAGTTGCATTTTCAAGGGAAAGAAGAGGATAAGAAGATCTTGAATATGCCTATTTGGTATAAAGATAAAGAGAATGGTTGGATCCCAGCATCATTAATATATTTGGGACGAGGGTATGCTTTCATTTCTGTTAATAATTACAGGTTTGGGGCCCCAGCAAGATTGATCAAAGTCAACAATGGCTGATCCCTTTGTTCAAAAATTTGAAGAGCTTACTATGCAGAGAAGCTTTACTTTCCATACCAGGGAAGCAACACCTCCTACGTGGGGTCAAATGAAGAGGTCGACCCAGGAAGCAGAGAAGACGTTAATGAAAGCGGGACAAGCTCTGAATCCTACCAATCTTTTGCTTGCCATGATGGCGTTGGTGACATGTCAGGTAATCTGTGTATTGGCAAGTAATCTACATATTGGGCATATATACCTAATCCCCCATTAGTAAGAGCAGTTTCCTAGGGGGAACCAGAAGTGCAGGTATGCACTAATGAGACTGCCTTCTTTCCCCCACCAGCTTGCGGGGGAATAGAACAACTATCTCATCATAAACAATATAATATTAGTAATTTGACCATTGCAGTGGAAGGTATTCCTTTGTGCATAGGAGGACACCCTTTTTGTCTGTCCACCAGGGAACATTCTCATCGTTCCTGTAATACATGGGGGGTAAAGTATAATAATTATCATTTTGCCACCAGGGGCTTTAACACCTCGACAGAACCGATAGACATTCATAATGGAATACATACGTCACTATGTCCTGTTAACTTTTTTGCTCCTTCTCTAGAATCTTTGGAATGGGAACGTTGCCGAGGTCATCGGCCCTTTAAAGTCATCAATTATTCTGGGTCTATCATTGTAGATTGGAGTCCAGATCATGGGCAATTCTTAGAAAAATGGTCAAATAAATCTCTTAGGTGGCATCGTGCAAATAGCACTTTGATGGGCAATGGTAATGAAACAGTTAAATGGCAGCAATTTGCACTTGTCCCTTCTCAATTACAATTGCAGGGATATCCGCACATTCAAGGGGATATTTGGAAACTATGGGCAGTTTCTGGTAATCTCACTATCTGGTCAGGAAACTATACTTTGGATAGTGGCGACTCTTCGGGTCCATTTCACGTTAATTTACACGTTAATAAATCTTATTCCGCAATGGCATGTGTAAAATATCCTTTTGCATTGTTATATGGGAATTGGACCTGGAATGATACTGTGGGGTCTATGTCATGTGATTATTGTAATCTAACTCAATGTGTAAATCAGTCTTGGTGGAAAGAATTTGAAAGATGAGCCTGTAACTCCAATTTTTCATTAGTAATTGTTAAAACTTGGACAGAAGTATGGTTGCCTATAAATCTGACTAGGCCATGGTCAGATTCTTTTGCGGTTTCTCATCTAGTAACCGCTGTACAGACTTTGCTACACCGATCTCAACGTATGCTTGGTGTGGTCATTGCTTCGATTCTAGCAGTTGCGTCAGTATCTGCAACAGCAGCGGTGGCAGGCCTCGCATTACACCAAGGAATTCAAACAGCTGATTTTGTTCGGGACTGGCATAAAGACTCTCATTTGTTATGGCAACAACAGCAAGATTTGGATGCCCAACTTGCTACCGATGTGCTCAATCTTCAACACACCATTTCCTGGCTTGGAGATCAATTAGCTGCTTTATCTACACGAAGTGTGTTGAAATGTGATTGGAATTCTTCTCAGTTTTGTATAACACGTGTACCATTTAACATGAGTGAAGGATGGGATAAAGTAAAACGATCTTTGACTGGACATCAAAATCTCACTACAGAGATTATGGACCTGGAACGACAAATTTTGTCTACTTTTAGCAGGACTTTACCTGACATTATGGGGTCTGATTTGCTGAAAAGTCTTCAAGAGGGAATGAATAACGTAAATCCATTAGGGCATGTATCCTCACTAATTGGGACTACCTTTGGGAACACTGTGTTTATATTACTTTTATGTTGTGTTGCTTTTCTAGTCTTCCGGCGATGGCAGAAAGGGAAACAACTAAAGTGCAAAGCAGAGAAGATCCAGACCATGCTACAATTTATAAAAGCAAATAAAAAAGGGGGAGATGAAGGGTTAATGCAGCCACAATAGGGAAGTGAGATGTGCCTGCAAACGGGGCTCTCTGCTCGGGCTGAATGTGCTTGCAAACAAGGCATTCTGCCAAGGAGTCTGGACACAGCCTTGAGTTTAGTGGTCCCTTGCAAACAAGGGAACATTCCCTTCCTGTGATAAGGAAAAAGAAACGGCTCTGGACAGACTCTGCAGTAAACATGAATTTCACTCCCTTTTGCTGTATGATAACATTTATGCACCTGCGCAGTACTGAAAAGGCTTAGTCATGCAATCTGGAACTCCGCCGAGGGGGCTATGTAAAGAATAAACCACAAGCTTGCGCAGTTCTTTTTCCTCCGGCCAGAGTGGTGGGTGTCTGTCTCTTGTTTGTGTGTCTTGTCTTTGTGTCATTTCACTCGCAATCTCCAACACAAACACTTGCTCAAATTCATAAGAACGTTTGCACGTGAGTTCAAGAGTGAGACTGATCTCTAATTTTCCTGTCTCATACAACTTTACTGGGGCTTTATTTCAAGGTTATGCTGGTATCACAAGATGAATTAAGAAAAGTTCTTTCTTCTTCAAGCACAGGGATAGTGTGTGTGATATTGGTGCTAAGTCTTCACTCTTAGCAGAAATCACAGTGAAGTCATCTGGGCTTGTAGTTTTCTTGGGGCCAGTTCTTAATTACAAAGACACTTTTTAAAATATGTGCAAGATTATTTACATTTTCTATTTCTTTTGTTTGTTTTTAGTTATGGCATGCAAACTCTTAGTTGCAGCATGTGGGAGATAGTTCCCTGACCAGGCATCAGACCCAGGCCTCCTGCATTGAAAGCATGGAATCTTAGCCACTGGACCACCAGGGAAGGCCCTCTATTTCTCTACGTGCCCATTTTAGTAAGTTGTATTTCTCCACAAAGGTCTCTGCTGCTGCTGATGCTGCTAAGTCGCATCAGTCATGTCCGACTCTGTGCGACCCCATAGAAGGCAGCCCACCAGGCTCTCCCATCCCTGGGATTCTCCAGGCAAGAATTTTCAAAGTTATTAAAATAACATTTTTAAAAATCCTCATATTTTAATAGGACTTCCTTGGTGGCTCAGACAGTAAAGCATCTGTCTACAATGCGGGAGACCTGGGTTCGAGCCCTGGGTTGGGAAGATCCCCTGGAGAAGGAAATGGCAATCCACTCCAGTACTGTTGCCTGGAAAATCCCATGGACAGAGGAGCCTGGTATGCTACAGTCTATGGGGTCACAAAGAGTCGGACACAACTGAGCGACTTCACTTCACTTCACTTAATATTTTAATGACTATAAGACGTTATGTATGTATGTAAGGCAGCCCTTTATCTTTCCTAGTATTGGTTATTGTGCTTTCTCTCTCTCTTTACTCAATGTTGCCAGAAGATTATCCATTTGATTTATCTTACCCAACAACTGGTTTTGTCGATTTTATTGATTATTTCTACTGCAGTTTTTTCCTGTTTCATTAACGTTTGTTCTTATATTTACTATTTTCTCCTTTATATTTTCTTTGGACTTAATTTGGTCTTTTTAAAAACTTCTTTAGGTGCTTTAAGTTATAGTTAATTTTCAGTCCTTCTTTTTTTCTAATGCATACATTTAAGGCTATAAATTTCCCCATAAGCAAAGCTTTAAACACATCCAGATTTTTCCATGTTACAATTTCAGTATCATTCAGTTCAAAATAATGCAGGATTTCCACTGTGATTTATTTATTTATTCTTTGGGTTGTTAAGGAATATATTTCTTAATTTCAAAATGTAGAAGTGATAAAATTAAACAAAGAAACTATGGTTCATTCACAAGAAACAAGATCTCAATAAAAATTTCCCTGAGGAATTACACATTGGAATTACTAGTCAAAGACAAGAAATTAACTGTCTTGGATATGCTTAGGAAAACAAAGAACTAAACAGTAAATCAGGAAGATGTATACAAACAAAAGGAAAATATCAATAAAAAGACAAAAATTATGAAAATGAACCAAGCAAAAATTCTGCAGCTGTAAAACACAATAACTGAAATGAACATTTCAACAGAGGGGCTCAACAACAGATTTGAACAGGTAGGAGAAAGAATCAGCAAACTTGAAGATAAGGTAGCTGAAATTAGCAAGTCCAAGCATCAGGTATAGCAACATACACATCATAAACATAGTCCCATAAGAAAAGAGAAAGTTACCCCCAAAAGACTGAGAGAAATAATGGTCAAAAAATTTCCTAAATCTGATGAAGTACATGAATACGCAGATTAAAAAAGTTCAAAAAACTAAGCAGGATAAATTCAAAGATAGCATGTTATAGTCAAATTCCTGAAAGACATATTATAGTCAAGTTGCAGAAAGACAAACTTCTGAAAACAGCAAAAAAGAAGCAATTATCATGTACCAAGCATCCTCATAACAGTTGCTAAGACTTCCCTGGTGGTCCAATGGTTAAGAATCTGCCTTTCAATGCAGGAGACACAGGTTCAATCCCCAGTCAGAGAACTAAGGTCCCACATGCCACAAGGCAACTAAACCCACATACCACAGCTACAGAGTCCACAACTAGAGAGAAATGTGTTCCTAGCAAGAAAGATTGAGGCAGCCAAATAAATAAAAAATTTTTAAAGATAAACAGCTGAAAGGAATAACAACTTTCAACTAAGATTTCTTTACCCAGCAAACTATCCTTCAGAAAGAAAGGAGAAATTAAGATATTTCCAGATAAACAACAGCTGAGAAAATTCACTACCAGTAAAAGAAATGTTAAAAGAAGCTCCTGGAGCTGAATGAAGGCACATGAGATAGTAACTGGAAGTCATAAGAAGACATAAACACCAGCAAAGCTAAGTACTTCAGTTCAGTTCAGTTCAGTCGTTCAGTCGCATCCGACTCTTTGCAACCCCATGAATCGCAGCACGCCAGGCCTCCCTGTCCATCACCAACTCCCTGAGTTCACTCAGACTCACGTCCATCGAGTCAGTGATACCATCCAGCCATCTCATCCTCTGTCGTCCCCTTCTCCTCCCACCCCCAATCCCTCCCAGCATCAGAGTCTTTCCCAAAGAGTCAACTCTTCGCATGAGGTGGCCAAAGTACTGGAGTTTCAGCTTTAGCGTCATTCCTTCCAAAGAAATCCCAGGGCTGATCTCCTTCAGAATGGACTGGTTGGATCTCCTTGCAGTCCAAGGGACTCTCAAGAGTCTCCTCCAACACCACAGTTCAAAAGCATCAATTCTTCGGCGCTCAGCTTTCTTCACAGTCCAACTCTCACATCCATACATGACCACAGGAAAAAACATAGAAGCCAATGTTATCATTTTGGTTCATTTGTTGTTGTTTAGTAGCTAGGTCATGTCCGACTTTTTTCACGGGACACCATGGACTGTAGCCCGCCAGGCTCCTCTGTCCCCGGAGTTTCCCAGGCAAGAATACTGGAGTGGGTTGTCATTTCCTTCTCCAGAGGATCTTCCCCACTCAGGGATCGAACCCATGGCTCCTGCATTGCCAGCGGATTCTTTTACCACTCAGCAAACAGGGAAGGGCATTTTGGTTCATAACTCCTCCGTTTTTATATATTATTTAAAAGGCAAATGCACCAAACAATCATCATAAACCTATTTTAAAGGGAACACAAAGTATGAAGATGCAGCCCGTGACACTAACAATATAAAGCGGACTGGCACGCCTGAGACGAGGCCTGCTCTCCAGGCTGTGCGCCGTGAAGGCCCCACCTGGCAGCGCGGCCATGCCTCACAGCCGCCAACGTGACCTGCATCCACACAGCACCACTGGCTCCAGCGACAGCCCCCACGTGCCCAGACCCAGGCCGCAGGTGCTCTGCCAGCACCTTAAGTATCAGCGACCACCGCAGCCTCATGGAGTCCATAGGCAAACTGAAGCCGCCGCCATTCCGCCGCGCTGCAGCTTTCTCTCCAACTTTGATGGACAGTGAGGTCGGTCTGCGGCCACCAATCAGGGGTGTGTTGAGGGAGTCAACCAATGGTTGGCGTCGGGAGGCAGGGCCACTAGGCTGGAAGGATAGTACCCCAGGAGAGCACCCAGGTAAATCAAATAAATGCCCCCAAGCTGGGAATGAATGGATGAAATAAAAGGGGAAAAAATAAATGACAAAGGGAGATTTTTTTAAAACTCCCTCTTGGAAAATCCCCGGCAGTCCTGTCATTAGGACTCTGAACTTCCATTGCAAAGGCCACAGGTTCAATCTCTGGTTAGGGAACTACGATCCCACAAGCTAGGTGGGACATGGCCAAAAGAAACTCCCTGTTTCCAGGAACCTCAATTTTTGGTGTGCATGCGAATCACCTAGAGAATGTAAGTGTTCATCTTTAGGTCGCGTTACCTAGTATGCTTCTCTGAGGCTAGGAAATACTAGCAAATACTAAAATGAATAGTGGCGATGCTGAGCCCTTGTTTATTGAGAATGATGGAGAATTGAGTAGAGAGGTAAGGCTAGAAAGAGCGACAGGGACAACCGGTAAAATTGCCCTTTCTTTTATTACTATTTTTATTTATTATACTTTAATAACATTATAAAATAATTTTAAAATTGATAAGATATATCAAACTTCCCTGGTGGTCCAGTGGCTAAGGCTCTGCACTCCTAGTGTGGAGAGCACCGTTTCAGTCCCTGGTCCAGAGAGATCCCAATGCCTGAAGGGCACCTAAGCCCCTGGCTACAACTACTGAATCCCGAAGGCCACAGAGCCTATGCTTGACAACAAGAGAAGGTCTCTCAAAGAGAAGCCAAGGGAAGTCAGCTAGAGAGTAGCTACAGCTCCCTGCAACTAGAGAAACCCCACCAACAGTAATGAAGACCTAGCACTGCCATAAATGGATAAATAAAATTTTAAAAGTTAGTAAGATATATTACTATAATTCTTCACAAAAGAAATGTTCATTGTAGAAAATTTGGAAAAAGAAATCTAGTATAAGAAAAAAATGGTGAAAATCACAGAGATATCTACCCACTGTTAATGTCTGAATGTATTAGCATCCAGTCTTTAAAATATATTCAGGTGAATATATATTTTTATACACAAATTGTTTGTATATTGCTTTCACTTAATAATAATAATACATATATTTCCATATCAACAAAAAAGAGGGGTAGTGACAGGAATGTATAAGAGCAAAATGTTTTCATACTATTGAAAATGTTAGTACTATTTAAACTAAGTTGTTTTAAGCTTGCTGTGTTAATTGCAATCCCCAAGACAACCACTAAGAGAATAATTTTTGAAAACAAAAGAAAGACGAAAAAGAAGGGCAATCAAAAATGGTACACTTCAAAAAGTCAGTAATACCAAAACCAGGCAGTAATAGAGAAAATGAACAACAAAACATACACAGAAAACAAACAGCCAAATTGTAGAAGGAAATTCTTACATATGAATAATTTTTTTAAAAGCAAATGGATTAGGGACTTCCCTTGTCTGGTGGCTAAGACTCCCAATGCAGGGGGCCCAGGTCCCATTCTTAGTCAGAAAACTAAATCATTCTTAGTCAGGAAACTAGGGAACCACATGCTGTAACTAGGACTTCACATGCTGCAACTAAAAAAAAAAAAAAAATTCCCATATGTCACCACTAAGACCTGGCACAGCCCAATAAATAAATAATAAAATAAAAAGTAAATGGATTAAATTTTCTTAAAAGGTGGAGGTTGGAATATTGAATAAAGAAACACAGTTCATCTGTCCACACGAGAGTTACTTTAGCTACAAAGACACAGACAGGTTGAGTGTAAAAAGATAGAAAAAGATGTTTCATCTAAATAGTACCAAAGGAGAGTTGGAGAGGCTATATTATTGTCAGACAAAATAGACTTTAAAGTTTAAAAAAATCACAAAGCACAAAGAATGTTACATATTGGTGAAGGTTCAATGTGGTAAGAAGATATGACAATTATAAGCATATACATACCTAACAGAAACAAGACCAGGAGCTGACTGTGGCTCAGAACATGAACTCCTTATTGCAAAATTCACTCTTAAATTGAAGAAAGTAGGGAAAACCACTAGACCATTCAAGTATGACCTGAATCAAATCCCTTATGATTACACAGTGGAACTGACATATAGATTCAAGGGATTAGATCTGATAGACAGAGTGCCTAAAGAACTATGGACAGAGGTTTGTGACATTTTACAGGAGGCAGTTATCAAGACCATCCTCAAGAAAAAGAAATGCAAAAAGGCAAAATGGTTGTCTGAGGAGGTCTTACAAATAGCTGAGAAAAGAAGAGAAGCTAAAGGCAAAGGAGAAAAGGAAAGATATACCCATTTGAATGCAGAGTTCCAAAGAATAGCAAGGAGAGATAAGAAAGCCTTCCTCGGTGAACAATGCAAAGAAATAGAGGAAATCAATAGAATGGGAAAGACTGGAGATCTCTTCAAGAAAATTAGAGATTCCAAGGGAACATTTCATGCAAAGATGGGCTCAGTAAAGGACAGAAAAGAAGCAGAAGATATTAAGAAGAGGTGGCAAGAATACACAGAAGAACTGTACAAAAAAGATCTTCACGACCCAGATAATCACCATGTTGTGATCACTCACCTAGAGCCAGACATCCTGAAATGCAAAGTCAAGTGGGCCTTAGGAAGCATCACTACGAATAAAGCTAGTGGAGGTGATGGAATTCCAGTTGAGCTCTTTCAAATCTTGAAAGATGATGCTGTAAAGTGCTGCATTCAGTATGCCAGCAAATCTGGAAAACACAGCAGTGGCCACAGGACTGGAAAAGGTCAGTTTTCATTTCAATTTCAAAGAAAGGCAATGCCAAAGAATGTTCTAACTAGTGCACAATTGCACTCATCTCACACACTGGCAAAATAATGCTCAAAATTCTCTAAGCCAGGCTTTAACAGTATATGAACTGTGAACTTCCAGATGTTCAACTTGGGTTTAGAAAAGGCAAAGGAGCCAGAGATCAGATTGCCAACATCTACTGGATCATTGAAAAGGCAAGAGAGTTCCAGAAAAAAATATCTACTTCTGCTTTATTGATTACGCCAAAGCCTTTGACTGTGTGGGTCACAACAAACTGTGGAAAATTCTTCAAGAGATGGGAATACCAGACCACCTGACCTGCCTCCTGAGAAATCTGTATGCATGTCAAGAGGCAACAGTTAGAACCAGATATGGAACAACAGACTGTTTCCAAACTGGGCAAGGAGTACTTCAAGGCTGTATATTGTCACCCTGCTTATTTAACTTATATGCAGAGTATATCATGCAAAATTCCAGGCTGGATGAAGCACAAGCTGGAATCAAGATTGCTGGGAGAAATATCAATAATCTCAGATATGCAGATGACACCACCCTTATGGCAGAAAGCAAAGAAAAACTAGAGAGCCTCTTGATGAAAGTGAAAGAGGAGAGTGAAAAAGCCTGCTTAAAACTCAACATTCAAAAAATGAAGGTCATGCCATCCAGTCCCATCACTTCATGGCAAATAGATGGGGAAACAGTGGAAACAGTGACAGATTTTATTTTTGGGGGCTCCATATCACTGTCGATGGTGACTGCTGCCATGAAATTAAAAGACGTTTGATTCTTGGAAGAAAAGCTATGTCCAACCTAGACAGCATATTACAAAAGCAGAGATATTACTTTGCCAACAAAGGTCCATCTAGTCAAAGCTATGATTTTTCTAATAATCAGGTATAGATGTGAGAGGTGGACTATAAAGAAAGCTGAGCACCGAAGAACTGATTCTTTTGAACTGTGGTGTTGGAGAAGACTCTTGAGAGTCCCTTGGACTGCAAGGAGATCCAACCAGTCCATCCTAAAGGAGGTCAGTCCTGAATATTCATTGGAAGGACTGATGCTGAAGCTGAAACTCCAATACTTTGGCCACCTGATGCAAGAACTGACTCATTGGAAAAGACCCTGATGCTGGGAAAGATTGAAGGCAGGAGGAGAAGGGGACAATAGAGGATGAGATAGTTGGATGGCATCACCTACTTGATGGACATGAGTTTTAGCAAGCTCTGGGAGTTGGTGATGGACAGGGAAGCCTGATGTGCTGCAGTCCATGAGGTCGCAAAGAGTTGGACACAACTGAGCAACACACAAACACACACACACATTATTGATTTTGCAAAAATAAAAAAGGTTATAAGAGAATACTATGGATACTTTTGGGCTTCCCAGGTGGTGCTAGTGGTAAAGAAGCCCTTTGCCAACACAGGAGACATAGGAGACATGGGTTTGATCCCTGGGTCAGGAAGATCACCTGGAGGAGGGCATGGCAACCTGCTCCAGTATTCTTGCCTGGAGGATCCCATGGGCAGAGGAGCCTGGTGGGCTATAGTCCATAGGGTCAAAAAGGGTTGGACATGACTGAGGTAACTTAGCACTCACACACGAATAGCTCTATGCCAACAAACTTAATAACCTAGATGAAATGGACAGATGCTTAGAAATATACAACCTACCAAAACTGACTCAAGATGAAATAGAAAATCTGAATAGACCTATAATAAGGAAGGAGATTTAATCACTAATCAAAAATCTCCCGACAAAGAAAAGCCCAGATTGGATGATTTCAGTGGTGAAATTTATCCAACATTTAATGAAAAATTAACACCAATCGCTCCCAAACTTTTCCCCAAAAAATATTGAAAAGGAGGGAACACTTTCAAACTCATTCTGAGGGAGTCCAGGTTTGGTTCCTAGTTAGGGAACAAGACCCCACGTGTGGCAACTAGAGATCCCACATGCCACAACAAATGATGTAAGATCCTGAAAACCACAGCTAAGCCTGATGCAGCCAAATGAAGAAAAATAAAATAATTCAATATTTTTAAATAAAAATATAAAATAGTAGCAAACGATATAGAATATCGGTAGCATATTGAAAGGTGCTTCCCGGGTGGCTCCGTGGTAAAGAATTCACCTACAGTGCTAGGGATGCAGGTTGTATCCTTGGGTGGCAAAGATCCCCTGGAGAAGGAAATGGCAACCCACTTTTCCCACTCTGCACCAGACTTGCCCCCAAGCCTCTCGACCTTGCCCGCATTTGCTGTGTAGCCTGTTAAGTAGCTTAACCTCTCTGTTTCCTTTCAAGTAAAATGGGGACCCCAGAGAGCTGAGTATCACACATCATGATGGGAATCTGGCTCAGCACAGTGCCCTGCAACACAGCCTGACCATTTGTGAATTTCCCCCAACCTCCAGGAGTGCAGATTGGAGGTGCACCTGTGCACACATCTGTGCACACACCTGTGGGCCGGCGCCCATGATGCATTTTGCTCCGCCCCACTTCACCCTTCATCTAGAGCACTCAGAACCTCTTCTGGAGCCCTGAGAAATATTCCTTGGTGGGGACTGCAGGCATGGATGGGCCAGGGGGAGGAAATCAGGCTGGGGTCAAGGGTTTCTGCAAGAGGAAACAGGTCCAGCTAGGGCCCAGATGAATATATATAGCCCAGCCAGACAAAGAAGGAAGTGGGAAGGCATTGCAGGCTGAGGAAATTCTGCAGCAAGGCGATGCCCAGAACAGTTTGCAAGTTCCTCTGCAGGTCTGGCAGGGGTCAGGGGGGAGGGCAAGAGCAACTGGCAGAAGCCTAAAGGCAGGCAGACATTGCTGGACTCTGCTGGGGCCCACGGGAGGCAAGAAGAGTTTAAAGCAATGAGGGACTTGGTTGTCCAGGGATGATGTTTTATTCTTCGTGTGTGTTAGGGCATATGGCTTTCCCAAGTTGTCCCCTCCCTAATCCCCACAGCCTGGAACTATGTCCCCTTACATGACAAGAGGCACTTTCCATGTGAGGAATGATTCTGGATTGTTCGGATGGATGCACTGTCATTACAAGAGTCCCTGTAAGAGGTGGTGGGGGGGGGGGCACTCCACAGGAGGCTCAGATGGTCAAGAATCAGCCTGCAATATAGGAGACCCAGGTATGATTCCTGGGTCAGGAAGATCCCCTGGAGAAAGGAATGGCAACCTGCTCCAGTATTCTTGCCTGGAGAGTCCCATGGACTGAGGAGCCTGGTGGGCTATAGTCCATGGGGTCACAAAGAAATGGACATGACTCAGTGACTAATACTAGGAGGGTCAGGTTCAGAGAATGAGATGTGATGGTGAAAAGCGATGTGGGGTTTTTTATTTGGTTGAGTTTTGCTTTGGTTTGGTTTTTGGCTGTGTCAGGTCTTAGTTGCTGCACGCAGAATCTTCCAATTGTTGTTGCAGCATGTGGGATCTTTAGTTATGGCTCTCAGGATCTGTTATTTGCTCCCTGTGGGATCTAGTTCCCCAGCTAGAGATGGAACTCAGGCCCCCTGCATTCAGAGCGCAGAGTCTTAGCCCGTGGACTGAATTTAAGTCCCTAGAGTCATGCATTTGGAAGATGGAAGAAGCCACGAGCCCAGGAATGGAGGCAGCCCCTAGAAGCCGGCATAGCCCTGATACAGATTCTCCCCTAGAGCTTCCAGAAGAAACACAGCCCTCCTGACACCTCAATTTCAGACTTCAGCTCTCCGGAACTGTAGGATAATAAACATTGTTCTAAGCCACCAGAACTGTGATCATCTGTTACAGCAGCAATCAGAAACTCTGGAGCCCAGCTGCCTGCTTCAAATCTCAGCTGCTACCAGCCAGAGGCTCTTAACCAACTGGCCAAAGCCCTCAGTTTCTTTAACTGTATAATGGGGATAGTAATAGCACCTAATGGACTTGCCCGGTGGTTCAGTGGTAAAGAATCCACCTGCCAATGCAAGAAACTTGAGTTTGATCCCTGGGTTGGGAAGATGCCCTGGAGAAGGAACTGGCAACCAACCCCAAAATTTTGCCTAAGAAACCCCACGGACAGAGGAGCCTGGTGAGCTCCAGCCCATGGGGCCACAAAAGAGTCAGACACAACTGAGCGACTAAACAGCAACAGTAGCACCTAAGGCACTCAGAATAAACAAGATGTGCAGAGTTAAGATGCATAAAATCAATAAGACGCTGCCACTGAGAGGTTCACAGTCCTTAGCGTGCATTCCGCGATTACACATCATGATTTTGTAGAAGGGATGCAAAGGTGTGTTTTAGAAAAAAATCCCCAGTTGCTGTGGACTAGATGACCTGGAAGAGGTGAGTTTACAGCAAGGAAGCCAGGGACCCCAGGAGTGGAAAGAAGGATGGATGGGGAGAGACAACCCAGGGGTCCCAGGGAGGATTACAGGGGATGAGGGAGAGGGAGGAAGCGGGAACTCTGGCCTGGAGGCCTGGAGGGGCTGTCACTGAAATAAGGCAAGAGAGAGGAGAAGCAGAAGTTAGTAAAAATAAAAACACAGTTCAAGTACATCTTGCATGCACCAATTGCTGGGCGCCTGTCTGAGCACTAGCTTGCCTGATGATAGATGCTGTCACCCCAAAACTCAGAGGGAGGTTCCTTGCTCTGTTCTGCAAGGAACAGAGGCTGGGAGAAGGCAGAGCTGGAGTCAAAACTTCTGGCTTGGAACTCACTGGTGGTCCAGTGGTTAGGACTCTACGGTCACTGATGATGGCCTGTATTTGATCCCTGGTTTGGGAACTAAGATTCTTCAAGCTGAGTGGCATGTTCAAGAAAAAAAAAAAAAAAAAAAAACCTTGGCCCCTGTATTCCCCAAAGTGGAGGGTTCCTGGTATCTCTGCTTGCATATGCATGAGTAGGTGGGGGAAAGGAGCCAGAGGGCAAATGGATGGGTTCCATCAGGTCAAGGTTAACCCAAGTTACTGAGTAACAAGTAGGGGAGAAGGGGAAGCCTAGGCTGCTGGTGGGGGAGGGAGAGGTGGAGGTGGGACCAGGCTCTAGGTCCTGGAGAGAAATTCCCAGAAAGCAGTGTAGCACCCATCCTGGAATGGGTGGGGGTGAAGGGTGAGGAAGATGGATGTCCGCTGCTCCCAGATGTGGCCACGCCTGTGTGGGGAAAGGGTGGGGTTGGGGTGCAGCCAGGAGATAACAGTACTAAGGCAAATGCAGAGAACTGAAGGGGAGAGGGGCACCTGGGCTCCCGTCACTCAGAAATCACACCCATTTCTGCCCCCCTCCCCGTTCTATTTGCACCCTAGCTAGGGTTGCCAGGCAAAATACAGGATGCCCAGTTAAATCTGTATTTCAGATAAGTAACACATATTTTGGGTTTCTCTGGCGGCTCAGCGGTAAAGAATCCACCTGCCAATGCAAAGGACTCGGGTTCAATCCCTGATCCAGGAAGATCCCCTGGAGAAGGAAATGGCAGCTCACTCCAGAATTCTTGCCAGGGAAATCCCACGGACAGAGGGCCCTGGTGGGCTACAATCCATGGTGTTGCAAAAGAGCTGGGCACAACTTAGCAACTAAACAACAACAAGCAAACATATTCTGTTTGTGTAAGAGTCTCCTAGAGGGGCATCCTCTAGGAGGATGGTCCAGTGGTTAGGACTCCAGGCTTCCAGTGCAGGGGTCCTGGGTTTGTTCCCTGGTCAGGAAACTAAGATCCTGCAAGATGTATGGCATGGCCAAAAAAAAAAAAAAAAAAAAAATCCCCTAGATATTCCACTTAGAACCTGCCCAGGCAGCCTCGCTCCCCCTGGGTCCACACCAAGAATGCCTCCTTCTCTTTCTCCCCTGCTGGCTTATCTTTCCCATCATCCTCCTCCCAAACTTCTGGATGCAAATATCCATTCCCCTGAAAAAACCCTGGAAGAATTCCTCTTGTTTCCTTCCCTCCCAGGAGACCTTGGTTCACTTTCCCCTCCATCCCTCTGGTCACCTCCTGGATATCATGGGTAGGACCCGTCTCAGAACTTCATCACTGTGGGCATGAGCCTTCCCTCCAAGCCCAGGACTTCAAGGCATCTGTGTGTAGTCGGTCGCTCAGTGTCCGACTCTTTGTTGCCCCATGGACTATAGCCCACCAGGCTCCCCTGTCCATGGGATTCTCCAGGCAAGAATACTGGAAGGCGTAGCCATGCCCTCCTCCAGGGGATCTTCCTGTCTCTCACAGCATCTGGGTTCTCTTAATTGTCAAAACAGCAGGAACTGGGACTTCCCTGGTGGTCCAGTGGATAAGACTCTGCGCTTCCAATGCGGGGGGTGGGGGCGCAGTTTGGATCCCTGGTTGAGGGAGCTAAGCTCCCACCTGCCTGCTGCTCGGTGTGGCCGAAATAAAGAAGCAGCAGAACTGCCATCAACCCCTTTGTTCAGATGGACTAACTGAGGCTCTGAAGGAGGGGCAGCCAACCCCACGGGGAGAGCGAGGCCAGCAGGAATTCCTTCTCAAATTCTTGATTCCTTGACAAATCACAGAGCTCGAAGGCTTAAGTCTATAACGGAACCAGGAAACGGGGTGAATGTTTTGGCGGGTGGACGGGGGAGAAAGATAAAGAAAGTATTGGGGAGTGGAGGATCCTAGAAGGTGGCCACGTCTCAGTTTCAGAAGTTGAACCCCAGTTCTGTAGGGTAAGCAAGTGTTTGCCTCCCCCCACCCCCTCCCCCTCTTCCAAGGAAAGGGTGTCGCAATCAGATCAGACAGAGTCCAGGTTTGTTGTTTCTCCACGCCTCCCCCTACTCGGGGGGAGGGACACAGGGGGCATGGCCAGGGAAAGAGCACGGTTTACAGGAAATCAGAGTGAGGTCCCTGTTAACCCCTTCAAGGAGGCTCTGGAAAACAGCCCTCTGGGCTTCTGAATCCTCCATCTCTTCAGGGTTCTAGATAGATTCCCCATCCTCCCTACACCTGGCTTCACAGTCTCCCCATCCCCCAGAGGCTCAACTTACAAGCAAATTATATTGACACTGAGGCAAAAATAGGGTGGTGGGCCGGGGGCAGGGGTGGGGGTGGGGGAGGGGCGGGGATGAGGAAATTGGCAACTTTGTGCAAGACTGGTGATATGTCAATCAATATAACTATGGAGGGGAATTTACCGATATCTAGCAAGGTTACTGTTAAAACACAGCCTTTGATCAGAATTATCTTTTCTCATTGTAGTAAGAACCCTTTGAAGTTGCTTGCTGTTATAACCCCTTACAGGAGGAAACTGAGGCTCAAGTGGTTATCAGTAATTTCCCCAAGGTTTACCAGTTAACAATCATGAGAACTGGGCAATAATGCAGATTACTCTTTGGAGGGAGCATGGTTTTGTAAGAATAGGAAGTCTGTCTGTCCATCAGTAGAAGACTGGTTACTTTCACTGCCTGTAAGAACAAGGAAGCTCTCTGTGCTCTGATAGTGAGACAATCTGTACTGTATATTGTTTATGAAAAAGCAAGGTGTAACCCACGGAGACCAGGAAGAAGAGTGTGTAGAGCTTTCTGATATTTGTTTTTGAAACGTGTGAATGTTTGTAAATGTATAATATACCTCTGGAGAGAAATGTGAGACTTGGTTACAGGGTCATGTCCGAGACCCTGATGGCTAGCAACAAGAGCAGGAGGAAGGTTACCTTTTAGATATTGAACCATATGACTATATTACCAATTCATACGCAACAGGTTAAATACAATTTTTAACAATAATAATGTCCCGAGGATGTTTTTAAATTTATTTTTTAATTGGAGGATAATTGCTTTACAATGTTGTGTTGGTTTCTGCCATACATAAACATGAATCAGCCATAGGTATACACATGTCTCATCCCTCTTGAACCTCCCTCCCCTAAGAAGGCGTTGATGTAACAAAAGCTAGCCATGGGACTTTCCTCAATTATGACTTTTTAGCCACTCAGGCCTCTTGATGAGATTAGGTGAAGGGAATTCCAGGCTCTCCTTGCCCTAGAAAACATTCTCAGTTGGATAGTGAACTCCTACACATACTTCAAAGCCCAGCTGAAATGTCCCCTCCTCCAAGAAACCTTCCCTGACTCTCCAAGAAGCTGAGTCCTTCTCCAGTGGAGAAAACACTCCATGGGGCTAGGACCATTGATGTTGGACTCTGTCCCCGACCCCCAGCCCCATGCCAACATGGAAGATTCTGAAAGTAGGACATGAGATGCTAGCACAGAGATGGACTCACAGGAAGAGTCTGCTGAATAAATGCATGCTTAAAAGTAGACTGAGGGCCAGGCCCAGATATCTGGACTTGGGGGCGAAGGGTGGCCCTCTGCCCACTGCTTTCATCTACTACAAAGTGGATGTAACCGGGAAAGGTCCCTGATCACCAGCTGGCCATGACCCGGAGGGAGGCCAGGGCAGGAGGTTGTTGTGACCCTGTAGCTGAAGAACATGGCCCTGGGTTACTTATGCCAGGCATGCTGGCACTACAGATTGAAAAACTTAGGAAACAGTATTGAGAAATCTGGGGCAGTCCCAGGGAGGAGGGAGGCTGCGGGGAGTGAGGGCTGGTCAGGGGAGGGAGGAAGGCAGGAGCCAAATAAAAGGTAGCCTCCAGCAACCTCAGCTCATTGCCCCCCCCCACCGCCCTCTCCATCCATCCCTCCATCCCTCTGTCCCTCCACTGCCCCAGCACCATGCAGCCCACCTCAGGTCCCAGCCTGCTGCTGCTGCTGCTTCTAGCCAGTCTCCCTATGGCCCTGGGGAACCCCATGTGAGTAGTCACAGCCTGACCCCAAAAAAAGGCTGCTTCGGAGATGAGAGTGTGCATTTGTGGTACAAGGCCCTGCGTGTGTAGGGTGTGCACGTGGAATGAGTGATTCTGCAGGAGAGGTGATTTGGCGTCCTGGACATTTGACCGTCACAGATCCTGGGAGTTTGTAGTTTCAGGTTTTAAGGGTCTAGAGACTTCGCGTGGGTGTATGTGGCTGAGGGAGTGGATCTGGGTCTGGGGTGCCACAGGTTTAGGGAGGAGTTTGGGATGGTCTTGGCTGTCCTGGTGGCTCAGCAGGTAAGGAATCTGCTTGCAATGCAGGAGACACAGGAACGCGGGTTTGATCCCTGGGTCAGGAAGATCCCCTGGAGGAGGGCACCAGCAACCCACTCTGGTATTCTTGCCTGGAGAATCCCATGAACAAAGGACCTTGGCCGGCTACAGTCTAGAGGGCAGCAAAGAGTCGGACACGATTGACACCACTTAGCACATAGCACACATGGTGTTCAGGGCTGGGTGTTTAGAGAGTTGGGGTGTTTAAAGATTTTGGGAGTAGAGCTCCTGGAATAAGCGGGTTCAGTGGTGAGTTTGGAAGTCTTGGAAGAGTTGGCACCTCTCATTTTGGTGATCAGCAGTTGATGGGATGTGAAGCACCGCCCCTGCCTCCCACCCCCCACCCCCGCCCCGCCCCCAGTTGTCTGCCGGTCACCGGATCCCCTGTGAGACCAGGGACTGGGGCAGAGTGCTCACCCTGGGGAAGGGCTGGCAGCTGGGGCTTCCGGGCATGACAGTTCTACGCCCCATGCTCCCCTCCGGCAGGTATTCCATGATCACCCCCAACGTCCTGCGTCTGGAGAGCGAGGAGACTGTGGTGCTGGAGGCCCACGGAGGACAAGGGAATATTCAGGTCTCGGTCACTGTCCACGACTTCCCGGCCAAGAAACAAGTGCTGTCAAACGAAAACACCCAGCTGAACAGCAACAATGGCTACTTGAGCACCGTCACCATCAAGGTGAGCGCGCCAAGGAATCCAGTCCTGCTGATGCCGCACCGGCTCCGAGAGTCCTCCACGGAGTCCTCCGAGAGCCCTTCCCCCTCTCTGAGCCCCACCCACACGGCCTGAGCCCCGCCCCTTCTGTCTCCCCCTCCCCCATCTGAGCCCTCCCTTTTCTGAGCCCCTCCCACTGCTTCATCCAGAGCTTTCTCTGAGCTGTCTCCACCTTCTTTTTTATTTTAAGTTAATTAATTTATTTTAATTGGGAGACAGTTACTTTACAATATTGTGATGGTTTTTGCCATACATCAACATGAATCGGCCACGGGTATGCATGTGTCCCCCCCCATCCTAAAAACCGCTTCCACATTGCTCCCCACCCTATCCCTCTGGGTTGTCCCAAAGCACTGGCTTTGGGTTCCCGGCTTTTAAATTTATACTGGAGCGTAATGTTGCAGTAATTTCAGGTGTACAGTCAAGTGATGCAGTGATACATATACATATATATATTCTTTTCCAAATTCTTGCCTCATTTAGGCTGTTACGTAATATTGAGCAGAGGTCCCTGTGCTATACAGTAGCCCCCTGGTCTCTCTCAAGTCCACCTCCTTCCAAGCTCTAGGATCTCTGAGCCCTTTCCCATTTCTGAGCCCCGGCCCTCCTAGCCCCTCCCTCTCTAAGCCCTCCTCTTCCTTCAGAGGCCCTTCCATCTGAGTCTTCTCTTTGAGTCCCTTCCCCTTCTGAGCCCTCCCTCCTCTGAGCCGCCTCTTGCTTCCCCTTCCCATGCCTCCCTCTGACCCCAACCCCCTCTCTAACCCTCCCCCCATCTCAGTGCCCCGTTACTCCCCAAATCTGGGCAAACCAGAATTGATGGGCAGGCTTTGTTGTGAAGAGGGCAGGTGGAGCAGACCCCTAATGATCTCTTGGTTCGTTCCCAGATCCCGGCCAGCAAAGAGTTAAAATCAGACAAGGGGCACAAGTTCGTGATTGTCGTCGCGACCTTCGGGAATGTCCAGGTGGAGAAGGTGGTGCTGATCAGCCTTCAGAGCGGGTACCTCTTCATCCAGACGGACAAGACCATCTACACCCCAGGCTCCACGCGTAAGGGGCGGGGAGCGGTGGCTGGAGAGGGCGGGATTGGGGAGGGGCAGGGCTGGAGGAGGGGCAGAGTCTCACCCAACTGTCTCTCTCTCTCCCACCGATCAGTCCTCTGTCGGGTCTTCACTGTGGACCACAAGCTGCTGCCCGTGGGCCAGACGGTTTTCATCAGCATTGAGGTACCAGCCAACCGGGGCCCCAGACCTACCCGGGGCTGAGACCAAGGGAGAGACAAAGAGATCGAGACAGAGAAAGAGCCACCGGCGGAGACCCAAAGTCAAAGAGAGGCATATAGAGAGGTCGGGAGAGGGGGCCGGGAGCCAGGGAGACCACGTGGCGCGATGCTTGCTTGCGCCTGAGGATTCTAGCTCCAGATAGACACCCGGTCACTGGGTGACTCTGGACAGGGCATTTCACATTTCCGAGTCTGTTCATCCGAGGCTTGGGATGATGACAGACGCTAATTCCCTAGTGCCGCCAGAGGGCGCCCGTGAGCACTTGAGTCAGGCCCTGCCCTCTCCTCAGCCCCCAGCCCTCCAGGCCTCCCACTTCCCTGAGAACAAAATTTCAAGTCCTCCTGCAGCCCACAGGACTCTGCAAGACCTACCCCATCCCCTCCCTGCCCTCGCTTCTTCCCTCTTCTCCTTGGCTCGCTCTGCTCCAGCCACACACCGGTCTCCTCAGGCGCAGCCCTGCCCCGGGGCCTTTGCGTGGGCTATTTCTCCTACCCAGAAAACCCTCTTCCTGGAAATTTCCGCACCGACCGCTCCCTCACCTCCTTCAAGTCTTCGTTCCCGTGTCCCAGTTTTACAGTGAGATGTCACGGAGTGCCCTGTAAAACTGCAACACCCCCTCTCCTTCTGGCATCGTAAATTGGATCTATACATTTTATTAATTGCACCTTCCCCTAACCTCCACTGAACATAAATTCCAAGTGGGGGGGAAGGGATTTTCTGTTGACAGCATGCTTGGCGGGTAGTGGGATAAATAAAAAGTTACTGGAAGGGGGGAGGGAAGGAGAGGGGAGAGAGAAGCAGGGAGAGACGGGGAGGGAACCATACATGTAGGGTGAAGGGAGAGAGAAGGCAGGAAGACTGGGGCATGTCCTCCTCTGGGGAACTTCCTGAGTATTTCCTGAGATTACACAGAGCTAACAAGGGCCAGGTCCTGAGGGCTGTGAGCTGGCTTTAGAGATGAACAGGACACACATCTCCCCTAAAGGCACAGTGCTCAGCTCCCAGCAAATGTCACCCCGTACCAACAGAAGCATGTTATCCACAGTGACCCTAATTTCCAAGAGAAGCCAGAAAACCGGATTTCTATGTGATGTCTCCTGATGTTTACCTGTTGGCAGTGCATGAAATCCCATGTGTATGAGGTCGAGCCATGCAACATTGCTATGTCAAAAAGGCAAATGTGGGCAGTTTTGTGTGGTATATGTATGTGCTAATCAAATGCTTAGCACAGGGTCCTGCATCACAATAGATGACACGTGCTAGTTATTATCATTTTTAACATCTGTTTATTAGGTTGTGTTGCGTTGTAACTGGGACATGTGGAATCTAGTTCCATGACCAGGGGTCGAGCGTGCAATCCTTGCATTGGAAGTGTGGAGTTTTAGCCACTGGGCCACCACCAGGGAAGTCCCAAATGCTAGTCATTATTTGTCTTTGGAGAGACGCTGATCATCATCAGCTCTTGCCTATATTAACATGTCCCAAACCAGTGACATAGGAGTAATAATTATCTTTTTCTAGATATGCTCATTGAGCACAGAGAGGCTAAGTAACTTGCCCAAGGTCCCACAGCTTGTAATTGGCTCAGTGGGGATTTGAACCCAAGCTGACTGGCTCAGGGGCACGTTCTTCACCACTGCCCCTGTGGACCTAACACAGAGAGAATGTCCAGACGCAGACAGGGAGGGGCAAGCCGAGAGGCAAAGCCTCATCTCTGAAGAGCCATTTCTCTGTCTCCCCACAGACTCCCGATGGCGTCCTTGTCAAGCGGGACTCCCTGTCTTCTCACAACCAGTTTGGCATCTTGGCCTTGTCCTGGAACATTCCAGAACTGGTGAAGTATGTCAGGTCCTCCAGGAGGGGGTTTGGGGCTCCCCTACCCCAGGAGAGGGAGTGGGGGGCTGCCAGGTGTGCCCAGATCACCAGCCTACCTTCCCCACAGCATGGGGGTGTGGAAGATCAAAGCCCACTATGAAGATTCTCCGCAGCAGGTCTTCTCCACTGAGTTTGAGGTGAAGGAATATGGTAAGAGGGCCAGGGAGCCGGGGCTCGTGGGGGGAGGGAGAGGGGGTGCATCAGGCTGGGCCCAATGCTGGTCCCCCACCAACATAATCTGTCCCCCCAGTGCTTCCCAGTTTTGAGGTCCAACTAGAGCCTGAAGAGAAATTCTACTACGTTGATGACCCAGATGGCCTGAAGATCAACATCATTGCCAGGTGAGGGGCAGGGGGAGGGGCCAAGTGGGGTGAGGGGCTTAACAGAGGCCAAAGCTAGTTTGGAGGAAGACTCATCTGCAGAGGCAAAAATGTGAGACTGTCCCTGCATCGCAGGTTCTTGTACGGGGAGCACGTGGACGGAACAGCTTTCGTCATCTTTGGGGTCCAGGATGGTGACCGGAGAATTTCATTGACTCACTCCCTCACCCGTGTTCCGGTACCTAACAGAGGCCCTGTCTGGTCTCCTCCACCCTGAACACCCTTCCTGTCTCCTGTCGTCTGAGCCCATGCCCTGGGCGCTCCCCCCCAGGTCTCCCCTCCGCCATGAACCCTTACTGTCTCCCCCAGATCAACGATGGTAATGGGGAGGCCGTACTGAGACGTCAGGTTTTGCTGAATGGAGTACAGCCCTCCCGAGCTGATGCCCTGGTGGGCAAGTCCATATATGTGTCCGCCACCGTCATCTTGCAATCAGGTGAGGCCCAGTCTGGGGGCGGAGGCCCAGAATGAAAGGGGGATCCAGTCTGAGGGGGGACATGCAATCTGAGGGAGAAGGCCAAGAAGGAAGGGGGCAGGATCCAGTCTGACAAGGGAGGTCTCATCTGAGAGAGGAAGCCCAGAATTAAGGGGGGGGTCCAGGCTGGCAGAGGAGGTCTAGCCTGAGGGAGGAGGTGCAGAATGAAGGGGGGCATCCAGTCTTACAGGGGAGACCTCGTCTGAGGGAGGAGGCCCAGAATGAAAGAGGGGTCCAATCTGACAGGGAAGAACCACTCTGGGGCATAAGACCCAGTGCAAGAGGGGAGACTCATTCTGAGGGTGGATGTGCAGAATGAAGGTAGAATCAGGTCGACGGGGGAGATAGTCTAAGGACAGAGGCCCAGTACAAAGGCAGAGTGCAGTCTGATGGGGGAAGCCTGGTCCTGAGGGGTGGCCCAGGAGCCCACCCTCATGGCTGGCCCCCCTCAGGCAGCGACATGGTGGAGGCGGAGCGCACCGGGATCCCCATTGTGACTTCCCCCTACCAGATCCATTTCACCAAGACCCCCAAGTTCTTCAAACCTGCCATGCCCTTCGACCTCATGGTGAGACCCTGGGCAGGACTGCACCCCTCGACACTGGTCCTGAGCACGATCACACCTCTGGGTCTGCCTAAATGCCCTCCACCTGCCCCTGTACCCACAGGTGTACGTGACGAACCCTGACGGCTCCCCTGCCCGCCACATCCCAGTGGTGACCCAGGGCAGCAATGTGCAGTCCTTGACCCAGGATGATGGCGTGGCCAAGCTAAGCATCAACACACAGAACAAACGGGATCCCCTGACCATCACCGTGAGTTCTGGGCCAGCCTCAGGGGACTTAATTTTGTAGAGTGGGGTCCTAACTTATGCACAAAAGGATCCTGTCCTGGGCATAGAGTGGGTTCCTTTCATTTGCATAAAGGGATGTGCCATCCACAGACATGTTTTCATTTGCATAAAAGGGCTCTCTTTATGTTTTCATTTATTTGATTGAAGTAGAATTGACTTACAATGTTGTGTTAATTACTGCTCTACAGCATAGTGATTCAGTTAGACATGTACATGTGCACGTTCTTTTTCATAGTTTTTTCCATAATGGTTTATCACAGGATATTGAATAGAGTTCCCTGTGCTGTGCTGTAGGGCCTTGGTTATCCATTCTGTATATAACAGTTTGCATGCCCAGACGTGTTTCCATCTGCACAGCAGGGTCCTACCTTCTAGATGTCTTCTGCCCAGATGTCTTTCTATTTTAAATTATTTATTTATTCATTTTATTTATTCATTGGTGGCACTCGGTCTTCGTTGCTGTTTGCCAGCTTCTCTAGTTGTGGTGCTTGGATTTGTCACTGAGGTGGCTTCTCTCTGTTGCAGACCACAGGCTCTAGGGTGCATAGGCTCAATAGTTGTGACACACAGGCTTTTGCTCCACAGCCTGTGTAATCTTCCCGGACCAGGGATCGGACCCATGTTCCCTGCATTTTCAGGCAGATTCTTATCCACTGTGCCATCAAGGAAGTCCCTGCCTAGACATCTGATATGCACACTTGCGATGGCATTGGGCCCACCTGGATCATTCGGTTTCTTCCCCATCTCCTTAATATCCTTAACCTAATCTCATCTGCAAAGTCTTTCTCCTCACATAAAATGCCTAGTCTCAGGGGTATGGATTTAGATATCTCTGGGGAGGGCAGGTGGGCATCATGGCGTCTGTCTTTCCCTGACCAGGTACGCACAAAGAAGGACAATATCCCCGAGGAGCGACAGGCCACCAGGACCATGCAGGCCCTACCCTACAACACCCAGGGGAACTCCAATAACTACCTGCACCTCTCTGTGCCCCGCGTGGAGCTCAAGCCTGGGGAGACTCTCAACGTCAACTTCCACCTGCGCACGGACCCCAGCCAGCAAGCCAAGATCCGCTACTACACCTACATGGTCCGTGGCTTTCTAGAACTCCCAGCCTCCCTGGGAGCCCTCATCCATCCCAGATTCCACCTCCCCCAACCCCGACTCCCACCCATTCTCCCGCTCACCTTCCTGATCCTTATACCGAACTGTTCCCCCAGATCATGAACAAGGGGAAGCTGTTGAAGGTGGGACGCCAGGACCGAGAGCCCGGCCAGGACCTGGTGGTGTTGCCCTTGACCATCACATCAGACTTCATCCCTTCCTTCCGCCTGGTGGCCTATTACACGCTGATCAATGCCAACGGCCAGAGGGAGGTGGTGGCCGACTCCGTGTGGGTGGATGTCAAGGACTCGTGTATGGGCACGGTAAGCTCCCTGGCACCTCTCTGTGCCCATCTGGGGACCCTCCGCCTGGCTGTCCCTCTTGTGCCTCTGGCTCTCTCTCTCTGCAGCCTTTCGAGTCCATGCCTCTCCCCCATTTCAGAGTTCCTGCCCCTCCTCCTTTCCCATCTCATTCTTCCGTCTCTTTCAGCCTCAGTTTCTTCATCTTTTGTTTTTCTTCATATGGACCATTTTTTAAAGTCTTTATTGAATTTGTTACAATATAACTTCTATTTTATGCTTTTGGTTTTTTGGCTGGGAGGCAGGTGGGATCTTAGCACCCCAACCAGGGATCGAACCTGTACTCCCTGAATTGGAAGGCAAAGTCCTAACCACTGGACCACCAGGGAAGTTCCCTTAGCTTCTTTTCCTTCTAGTTTTATTGAAATGTAATTTACACACAGTGCTAAGTTTAAGGTGTAGAGCATGATTTAACCTAGGTACATCATAAGTGATCACCACAATAAGTTGAGTGAATACCGATCATCTCATAGAGATATGAGATTAAAGAAATAGAAAAAAAAAATCTTTCCCCTTGTGGTGAGAATTCAGGGTTTCCTCTAACAACCTTCCTATATAATGGCACAGCAGGGTTAAGTACATGTATTTATTATGTTGTACATTACACCCCTGGTACTTATAGCTGAAAGTTTGTTTTTAACCACCTTCACTCAGTTCCCCTTCCCTTTACCACACATCTGATCTCTTTTTCTATGAGTATGTTTGTTTGAAGTATAATTGACCTATGGTGGTGGATACTCGCTAAGTCATGTCCAACTCTTTGAAACCCCATGGACTGTAGTCTGCCGGGGTCCTCTGTACATGGGATTTCCCAGGCAAGAGTACTGGAGTGGGTTGTCATTTCCTTCTCCAGGGGATCTTCCCAACCTAGGGATCAAACCTGGGTCTCCTGCATTGCAGGTGGATTCTTTACCGACTGAGCTACAGGGAAGTGCCTAATTGACCTATGCCACTATGTTAGTTCCGGGCGTACGACATTTCTACAATTCGAATATCAGTATGTGATTCGATATTTCTGTGTTTCAAAATGCTCACCATGATGAGTCCTGTTAGTAACCATGTGTCACCATACAAAGATCCTCTGTGGTTACTGACTATCTTCTTCACACTGTGTATTTGATCTCTATGATTCATTTATTTCATAAGTGGAGGCTTGCACACAGTGTCCGCCTGCTGCTGGTTTTCTCTCTTTTCTGCCTGATGCCAGTTTGGCTTGCTTCTTCCCCTCCCCTTTCAGTCCAGCTCAAGACCTCCTCTGTCTTGGGCTTCTTGGGGTCTTACAGGGCTGACTTCCCCCTCCAACCTGCTCCCCCTCCCATAGCTGGTGGTGAAAAATGATGGGAAGGAAGAGAAACACCATCGACCCGGGAAACCAATAACCCTGAAGATCGAGGCTAACCACGGGTCCCGAGTGGGGCTGGTGGCCGTGGACAAGGGCGTGTTTGTGCTGAATAAGAAGAACAAATTGACCCAGAGTAAGGTATGCCCCAGAGTCGCTGAGGTTGGTTCAGAGATGGCATTGGGATGAGGTGGGAACGATGCTTGTTGTCGTTCAGTCACTCAGTCCTGTCCAACTCTTTCTCAACCCCATGGACTGTAGCCCACCAGGCTTCTCTGTCCATGGCATTTCCCAGGCAAGAATACTGGAGTGGGTTGCCATTTCCTTCTCCAGGGGACCTTCCCCACCCAGGGATGGGACCTGTGTCTCCTGCATTGGCAGGCAGATCCTTTACCACTGAGCCACCTGGGAATGGTGCTGGAGCGGAGCAGATGGGCTGAGCATAGAGGTCTGAATGGATGTAGACACGGGGATGGGTTGAAGTCAAGTTGAGGAAGAGAATGTGGGCGGACAAAGGTCCACGTGGAAGATGGTGCTGCGAATGGATGCAGTCCAGAGTCCAACTCTGGATCGTCCATCATGGCCTGCCAGCTTGTGGAGCAGGATAAGGATGGGTGGGGTGGGGCTGGATGGACAAGTTGGCCAGAGGGTGGTGGCACTTCTGACCCTCCGCCTCCACTCCACCCCGCAGATCTGGGACGTGGTGGAGAAAGCGGACATTGGCTGCACCCCAGGCAGTGGAAGAGACTATGCCGGCGTCTTCACGGATGCAGGACTAGCCCTCAAGACGAGCCAGGGCCTGGAGACCCAGCAGAGGTCAGGTGAGGAGGCAGGGAGAGGCAGTGCAGGTGAGAGCAGAGCCTCCATCCCCCAGATACTGAGAGCAGGCTAAGGGCGGGGCTCTGGGGTGCAGGTTGGGGTGTTGAAGTCCCGCCTCCACCACCATCTCTCAAATCACTTCTTTCTGAGCCTCGGTATGGGCTACAATAACACTCCAACATCACGGCGGGGGTGGGGGTGGGGGTAGGGGGAGGCGGCAGTAGGCAGGAAACCAAGGACACATGGGTCAGTCAGTCAGTTCAGTTGCTCACTCGTGTCCAACTCTTTGCAACGCCATGAATTGCAGCACGCCAGGCCTCCCTGTCCATCACCAACTCCCGGAGTTTATCTAAACCCATGTCCATTGAGTCGGTGATGCCATCCAGCCATCTCATCCTCTGTCGTCCCCTTCTCCTACAAGCATCAGGGTCTTTCCCAATGAGTCAAGTCTTCGCATGAGGTTTCCAAAGTATTGGAGTTTCAGCCTCAGCATCTGTCCTTCCAACAAACACCTAGGACTGATCTCCTTTAGAATGGACTGGTTGGATCTCCTTGCAGTCCAAGGGACTCTCAAGAGTCTTCTCCAACACCACAGTTCAAAAGCATCAATTCTTCGGCACTCAGCTTTCTTCACAGTCCAACTCTCACATCCATACATGACCACTAGAAAAACCATAGCCTTGACTAGACAGACCTTTGTTGGCAAAGTAATCTCTGCTTTTGAATATGCTATCTAGGCTGGTCATAACTTTACTTCCAAGGAGTAAGTGTCTTTAATTTCATGGCTGCAATCACCATCTGCAGTGATTTTGGAGCCCCCCAAAATAAAGTCTAACACTATTTCCACTGTTTCCCCATCTATTTCCCATGAAGTGATGGGACCAGATGCCATGATCTTCGTTTTCTGAATGTTGAGCTTTAAGCCAACTTTTTCACTCTCGTCTTTCACTTTCATCAAGAGGCTTTTTAGTTCCTCTTCATTTTCTGCCATAAGGGTGGTGTCATCTGCATATCTGAGGTTATTGATATTTTTCCTGGCAATCTTGATTCCAGCTTGTGCTTCCTCCAGCCCAGTGTTTCTCATGATGTATTCTGCATAGAAGTTAAATAAGCAGGGTGACAGTATATAGCCTTGACGTACTCCTTTTCCTCTTTGGAACCAATGTGTTGTTCCATGTCCCGTTCTAACTGTTGCTTCCTGACCTGCATACAGGTTCCTCAAGAGGCAGGTCAGGTGCTCTGGTATTCCCATCTCTTTCAGAATTTTCCAGTTTATTGTTACCCACACAGTCAAAGGCTTTGGCATAGTCAATAAGGCAGAAACATAGTAGGTGCCTGACCCATCTGGCTCCCCTTCCACCTGCCTTTAGATCCGCAGTGCCCGAAACCAGCCGCCCGCCGACGCCGCTCGGTGCAGCTCATGGAGAAGAGGATGGATAAAGGTGTGCGCCCTCCGCTGGTTCCCACCCCTTCTGGATCCCAGCTAGAGAGGGAAGGGGAGGGTCTGACGGTGGGGAAGTTCTCCCTGGGCTGTGTCCTGAGTGCCTGCTGCTTCGAGGCCGCAGCTGAGGCCGCGCGGTTCGTGGGGGGGAATCTGTGTTCCCATAGTGGGTCAGTACAGCGGCGATCTGCGCAAGTGCTGCGAAGACGGCATGCGGGACAACCCCATGAAGTTCCCGTGCCAGCGCCGGGCCCAGTTCATCCTGCAGGGCGACGCGTGCGTCAAGGCCTTCCTGGACTGCTGCGAGCACATCGCTCGGCTGCGGCAGCAGCACAGCCGCGATGGCGCCCTGGAGCTGGCCAGGAGTGAGTCCCGGGGAGGGCGGGCCTGTCCGAGGTGGGAGGAGGAGCCAATCCGTTCACGGGCGAGAGGGGTAGAGCCAGTCCGTTCAAGGAGCGGGGAGTCCAGTCCTAGGGGGAGCAGCTGCCTGTCTGAAGGAAGAAGAGGTCCCAACCCAGCGAGCCCGAGGTGGGGAGGAGGCCTGTCCGGAGAGGGAGGAAGACGTGCCTGCCTGAGGGAGGAGGAGATCTCCAGTGGGGGAAGGAGATCCCTGTCTGAGAGGGAAGGACGTCCTGTCTGAGGGGGATGCGGCTCTGTCGTACGTGGAAGAAAGTGCCTGCCTGAGGGAAGAAGGACCTAGTCTAGCGGAGAAGACTCCTCTCCTGAGGGCAAGCAAATTTCCTGCCTGGCTGGGTTAGCCTGGCCCTGGCCCCAGACACTCTGAAGTTGGACTTTGCCAGTGCCCAGGACACCCCTCCCTCCCACGGTCTGAGGGAACGTTCTAGAAGATAGAGCTGGTCACACTAGTCCCATCACTCTGAAGTTTGGCTTTACCAGGGCCCAGGACTCACATGGTCTGAGGGAACGTTCTAGAAGATAGAGCTGGTCACACTAGTTGCCAGTAGGAAGACATGAGATGGGTTATAAGCTTGCCTTTACCAAAGAAAACTAATTCATGTTGCCTTCTGAAGAGACCTGCTCAACCTTTGCCCAGTCAATGTTCAATCATTCATTCATTCATTCGGTTCTAGATAGGACATGTACACAGTCAAAATTCTACATCTCAGGCCACATCAATCTTAAGCAAACCCAGGGCTTCTCTTAGAAGCCCCCTTTAAGCAAAATCAGAGTGATCTCACCATAAAGTGGCCTTTACAAAACTGACAAGACTCTCCACTGCCATCTGTTGAGAGACAGAGGAGCCCGCTGTGGCCTGATCCCACCATTATTCAATTTTTTAAATTTTTGGTTATGCCATGTGGCATGCAGAATCTTAGTTCCCTGATCAGGGGTTGAACCTGTGCCCCCTGCAGTGGAACTTCAGGACCTTCACCACTGGACCACCAGGAAGTCCCTCTCTTTTTCTTTTCATTTTTTTTAAAAACATCTTTTAATATGTCTTAATTAGAGGACTTCTGTGCCAGAATGGGCTTTGTTGAAACTGAATTATCTGCAGATACCTCTCAAAAGCAGCCATTGCCAAAGTCAAATATTTCTGAATTCCTTTAGCTGGAAAACTAGCAACCCCTTCAACCCTCTACCCCACCAAAAACATAATGATTCCCAACATACATGAGCACAGAATTCGACCTTCAGTCTCTTTGCAAATTACAATGACTAGGCATGCTGCTCTCTCCTCCAGTGACCCAAGACTTTTCTTTCGCAAAGAAGAAATTTAGACAATGTGTATATGATTTACACACACATGGATGACTTTTTTCTCCCTAGCATTGTGTCATTTCTTTAGCTAACTGGGGACGATACAGAGGGTTGATTAAGAGTTAGTATCCCAAAGGCACTTTGATAGATTATTCCAGAGTATTGGGCTTCCCTTGTGGCTCAGCTGGTAAAGAATCTGCCTCCAATGCAGGAGAAATGGGTTCCATCCCGGGGTTGGGAAGATCCCTTGGAGAAGGGAAGGGCTACCCACTCCAGTATTCTGGCCTGGAGAATTCCATGGACTGTATAGTCCATGGGGTCCCAAAGAGTCGGACATGACTGAGTGACTTTCACTTTCTTCACTTTTATGGGTGGATTTAAGTATCTATGGAATTCCACCTACTCTGTGGTTAGGCAGAAAAGTGAGAGTATTAATCATTGAGTGACTCTTTGTGACTCCATGGCTGTAGCCCACCAGGCTCCTCTGTCTATGGGATTTCCCAGGCAAAATACTGGAGTGGGGAGCCATTTCCTCCTGCAGGGGATCTTCCCGACCCAGGGACTGAACCTGAAACTCCTGCATTGACAGGCAGATTCTTTACAATCTGAACCTCCAGGGAAGCCCCAAAATCAAATTAAAATCTGTTCATCGTTTTTTGAAGAAAGCTCAGCCAGAATTTAACTCTATTGTAGCCCAGCTTTGTGTACTTGCTGATGGGGTCAAGATGACTTTTAAAAGCCACTGTCTCTTTGGCAGTCTCCATCAAGTCCAGGGAATCTCTCAGCTAGCCCCATTGTTTTCAGGATAGACTTAACCATCACATGGTTAACATAACACAGCAGGCTTGGACCAATGATGCCTTTAGAGGCTCATTCATGCAAATGTTTTCATTCCCTTGAAAATCAAAGAAGGGGAAAAAACAAATCAACTCAATGCAGTGTGGCTTGTTTTCACCTTTATACCAACATGGCTGTAAAATATGACATGTAATATTTTTTTATGGAGAAAGGAGCCTCTAGGGGCACATGTGCCTAGGACCCCTGGAAGTGATCATGTGACCTTGGGCGTGTCCATGTTAGGAATCCCTTTAGGGGATTATAAATATCTAAAAGGGACAGTGGAGGGAGCAGGAGGGGGGGATTCAGTCTGTTTTAAACACCCACCCCCACCCACAGGTGACCTGGATGATGAAATAATCCCAGAAGAGGACATCATTTCCCGAAGCCAATTCCCCGAGAGCTGGTTGTGGATCATCATTCAGGACTTTAAACCACCAGACAAAAATGGGTAAGGCTGGGATGGCCTCACTTCAACCCTAGACTGGACACTGCATTTGCATGCACCTCAGACCCCCTTCTTGCGTGGAATCGTGGTGGAAGCACACAACCCAGCCTAGAAAAATCGAGTTGGGGCTACCTAAATGTACCCACCTCCAGCCCCCTTCCAACCCTGTCCCTTGTGGCCCCTCCCTACCTGGTCTCCCCCTGCACCCTGCTAGATGTCTTCTCTTAATCCTCAACCCCCACCCCCACCCCCATTTCTCCCTGGACCAGAATCTCCACGAATTTCACAAGAGTGTTTTTGAAAGACTCCATCACCACTTGGGAGATTCTGGCCGTGAGCTTGTCGGACAAGAAAGGTGAGAGAGGATGGTGGTCCGGTCCTCGGAGGCCGGGACCCCAGATCCCCTGAGCATTTTCTCATTCCATCCTGACAGACCTTTTGTTTCTGTTGGCTGACACTTTGCCCTGTTACTAGAGAGGGATTAGAGTGCAGAATGTGAGTGACATCATGACTTGGTAAATAGACTTTATTTTTAGTGCAGTTTTAGTTCAGAGCAAAATTGAGAGGCTGGTGCAGAGACTTCCTATGTACCATTTTCCCGACCACATACACAGCCTCCCTCACCATCAACATTGTAACAATTGATGGACACATCATTATCTTTGCTAGTTCTTAGCTGACATTACGGAGAAGGCAATGGCAACCCATCCACTACTTTTGCCTGGAGAATCTCATGGACGGAGGAGCCTGGTAGGCTATAGTGCATGGGGTCGCACAGATTCGGACACGACTGATGCGACTTAGCAGCAGCAGCAGCAGCTGACATTAGGGCTCACTCTCGGTGTCTTAATTTTCTGTGGGTTTGGACAAATGTATAAAAACACACAGGCTTCCCAGGTGGCGCAGTAGTAAAGAATCTGCCTGCCAAAGCAGGAGATGCAAGAAAGGCAGGTTCAATCCCTGGATCAGGAAGATCCTCTGGAGTAAGAAATGGAAACTCGCACAAGTATTCTTGCCTGGAAAATTTCATGGATGGGCTACAGTCCACGGGGTCGTAAAGATTTGGACACAACTGAGCGATTGAGCACACACTTGCATAAAGATATATATTCACCATATCATATAGAATTATTTGCTATGTGATATATTATTCTATAATATCATATAGAATAATTTGCAACAAGAACTTGGTAGGGGTGATGTTGCCATGATAGTGAGTAAAGCAATTAAAAGAGGAAGCGGGATGAAGTGAGTGATTAAAACATCAGTGGGCAGGCTGTGAAACACAACAAAAAGGGGTAGGCATACTCTCCCCCTGCCACTGCCACCAAGGGCTGCATGTGAGACCCTGACAAACCCTAGTCAAGTATGAATGGTTTAGAGCTGCTGGGAGTGGGGTAAGGAAAGTGAGGCACTGACTTTGAATGCAAAATTAAGTGGGTGCCAAAAACTCAGTCATCAAGATAAATTGTATTTTCATGCAATAGTTTTCATAAAATCAAAATGAATGCCAAAAAAAAAAAATCCATGATGTACAAAATACCTAGATTTTAATAAAGACCAGCACCATGTTGAGCCCTGTTGGAGCTTGAGGCCAAAGGAAAGATGTGTTTCATATACATATTTTCTGTCCATTTTAAAGGTTATTTTTTTCCCCAAAGCATTAAAGTAGTTGAAAAACTATTAAAAACACTAAAAAAAAAAAAGATGTATTAAAACTCACAGCATTAAGCGTATTTCATTTATACCACACCCAGTTACTCTAGTATAACTTTATTTAGTTATAATTTATCATAAATTATACTTCAGTGTCATTTTACTTTCCTGGTTTCAAGACTTTTAAAATCTGCTTCTTTGCTTGTCTTGCTTTTCATGGAAGGAATTGTGATTTTCTGACAATTTCTCTTGACCAAGTGATGACGGCAGATGAAATAAATCATAAACGCAAGGCACATAGTTTTCCTTCTGCCTGGGACTGCAAAGCCACTCAGCACAGTTCTAGTTTGGGGTCCCCATCCCTGTTTCAAATCAGGGCATCTTCATATTTGCCTGTTGTACATTTCTGTATACCAAGGTTCTGTCTGAGGTTTCCTTTACCTAAAAAATGTTCCTGCAGCTTGAAAAAATAAATGTTAAAAACTACCGTTAGACCCTTGCCCGTTAAGCATGTTCCCTGGACTATTTGCAGTCTGGTAAAGGAGCTTTACCTCAGAGTTTGTTAGACATTCAGTACCTTTTTTTTTTTTTAACTTTTTAATTTTATATTGAAGTACAGCCGATGAACAGTGTTGTGACAGTTTCAGGTGGGCAGTGAAGAGACTCAGCCATACATATCCATGTATCCATTCTCCCCCAAACTCCCCTCCCATCCAGACTGCCACATAACATTGAACAGAGTTCCCTGGGCTAGACAGGAGGTCCTTATTTGTCATCCATTTAAAATACAGCAGTATGTATAAGACATTTAGGCTCCCCTTAAGGCTCAGTCAGTAAAGAATCTGCCTGCAATGCAGGAGACCTGGGTTTGATCCCTGGGTTGGGAATATCTCCTGGAGAAGGAAATGGCAACCCACTCCAGTATTCTTGCCTGGAGAATTCCATGGATAGAGGAGGCTGGCGGGCTACAGTCCAGAGTGTTGCAAAGAGTCAGACATGACTGAAGCAACTTAGAATGCATGCAACCAATAGAACTTGAAAATTTTAGACTTAAGAGCTCTTATGGGATAAAGAAGGAGTATCGTTAAAAGCGGGGCGCTTCCCAAGCCCAAGTCCCTGAGTCCAAATCCCACATCTTTCTCTGGGCAGCTGTGTGGCCTTAATCAAGTTACTCAGCCTCTTGATGCTCATCCATAAAATGGGCACAACTGAAAGAGTAACTACACAAAGTGTTGGGATTTTATAATAGTTATAATAGTACTGGACACATTGTACATGTTCAGTGAGTGTGAACTATTATTTTTATTATTGGAGTTGAGCATATTTTAGGGGTCAAAGAGTAAGTGCCTTTTGGAGATGTATAGATGCCTCCTTAAATGACACAAATCAGGTATCAGAAGTCAATTCTTTTTTAAAAGGTATTTCTTTTTATTTATTTATTTGACTGCACTGCCTTTTAGCTGTGTCATGTGAGATCTAGTTCCTTGACCAGGGATCAAACCTAGGCCCCCTGCATTGGAAACCAGAGTCTCAGCCACTGGACCACCAGGGAAGTGCCTTTTTAAAAAAATTGAATTATGGTTGATTCACAGTGTTGTGTCACTTTCTGGCTTAGTCATTTCTTTTTACGAGATTTTCTTTTTGTCCACACCATGCGACTTGCAGGATCTTAGTTCCTTGACCAGGGATCAAACCTACCCAACCCCCCGCCCCCGCCACTATGTCCTATCTATGTGTGTGTGTGTGCTTAGTAGCTCGGTCATGTCCAACTCTGAGACCCCGTGGACTGGAGCCCGCCAGGCTCCTCTGTCTACAGGATTTCCCAGGCAAGAATCCTGGAGTGGGTTGCCATTCCCTGCTCCAAGGGAATCTTCCTGACCCAGAGAGCGAACCCAGGTCTCCTGTGATGCAGGCAGATTCTTTACTATCTGAGCCACCAGGAAAGCCCCCATATTGTCTACGGGCTTCTGCAAAGACCTTGGGATAGCTCCTGCGGTCAAGTGTAAGCACTGAGACATTGGTAGGGGCAAGAACTTGGACCCAGTCCACCCTGCCCAGTCCCCTGACCCCACTCCTGACACTCTGTGTTCTGTTTCCACTCTGGGCAGGAATCTGTGTGGCTGACCCCTATGAGGTCACTGTGATGCAGGATTTCTTTATCGACCTGCGTCTCCCCTACTCGGTGGTGCGCAATGAGCAAGTGGAGATCCGAGCGATCCTCTACAACTACCAGGAGGAAGAAAATTTCAAGGTGCATCCCTGGTGCAACAAAGACATGGAGAGAGCGGGGACTTGAGGGAGCCAGTCTGTGGCATGTTCTCCTGACCCCATACTCTCTCTCCCTGGCAGGTGAAGGTGGAATTGCTCTACAATCCAGCCTTCTGTAGCCTGGCCACCGCCAAGAGGCGCCACCAGCAGACTATAACGATCCCAGCCAGGTCCTCAGTGGCGGTGCCTTACGTCATTGTGCCCCTGAAGGTCGGCCTCCATGAGGTGGAGGTCAAGGCTGCCGTCTACAACTACTACATCAGTGATGGTGTCAAGAAGACCCTGAGGGTCATGGTGAGTCCTTGGAGTACCTGCTGTCCCTTGTCCTTCAGGAGAGGCTCCAGTTCTCCCTGTGCTGTCAACCCAACTTGGAGACCCAGGCACACCATAGGAGATTCAGGAGTTCTGGAAGTTTGGAAGGAGGGCCAGGATTAGGGTGAGGCAAGTCAGGCATTATTCTTGGGCACAGAATTTTTAGCAGACACCCAAAAACTTAGAGATCAATAATATTTTTTTCATTAAAATATATTTTAATATCAAATATGACATCTTGTAACATTTTAGCACAGGGGTTTTCTTCTGACTTTAAAGATCTTGGGGACAGTTCCTTGGTGGTCTGGTGATTAGGACACAGTATTTTCACTGCTGTGGCCCTGGATTTGACCCCTGGTCATGGAACTAACATATCATAAGCTAAGATATCATAAGATATCATAAGTCAAATAAATAAAATTTTAAAATCTTGAGAAGATATATTTCACAGAGCAAATATTGCATAAGAATAATATACAATTGCAAGAACTAGGACACTTCTTTTGTACCTATGATTCTTACCCTTAAAATATGCATTGACACACAACAAAAAAGAAGACCCACGGGAAAAAAAAACTCAACCCAGAAAATGAGAAATATGCACTAACAGTCAGACAAAATCATCAACCAAAATGAAAGGATTTTAGCATCTTTCATGAATACTTTAAAGCAAAACATAAGATCATAAACAAGATCAAAATTATTTTAATGCAATATTTTAAGAAATCAAAATCCATTCCAAAAACCCCTGCAATATACAAAATATCAAAATTTTAGAGACAAATTTGATGGTGTCAAACTATGTCATATTGACGCCTAAAGCAAAAGAAAACTGAGTTGGGCCTGTGTATATTTTTATTGGTTATTTTTTCCCAAAAACACTACAGTAGTGGAAAAAATTTTGAAACATTCAAAACCAAATGTATCAAAACCGACAGTAAGATTTCACATTGAAATGTTTTATTTATACCCAAATCATAACTTATTATAATGTTTCTTCCCTGGCTTTAATGGAAGCAAACATATTTTTTCAACTACTTTAATGTTCTGGAATAAATCTAATCATTAAAACAATATATTTTAAAAATTACATGAAAGTGTGTCTAGATAGGTGCACACAGTTTTCCTCTTGCTGTGAATTTCAATATGACTCAACACAGGCACTGGTGAGAAGAAACCAGTAGTGTGCTGGAGCCTGTGATACCCAGCTCCCTAGATCCAGTATGTCTACCACTTCCTGAGTCTGCACTCACTCTTGGTGGTAGCTCAAAATCCATCATGGTGGAGAAATCTACGCCAAGGGAATTGGCAGCACTGCTAATCAAGAGCTTTTCTTCCTAGAGAGCTGGATGCTACACACTGATGAATACAGCATAGGCAGGAACTCAGTCTGCAAAGGAAAAGATGGGAATCACTCCAGGCAAAAGGAGAATGGGTTCTGTGAAGGCAAAAGCACCCACTGTCCTCCAGGGAGGCTTATGTGCATATACACATGAGAGCTTGTGTTGGGCCTTTGACTCTAATTAAGATGCCCCTATTAAATTGAGCACTTACTGTCTGCTAGGCACTGTGTTAAGTAGTTATGTACATTGTTTCATCTATTTTTTCTCTTTCCTGTATTATTTACTCTTGTTTACTGGCTCAAATTTTTTCTTTTACTTTTAAATTATTTGTTTTAAAATTTTTATTTTATTTAGCCCATTAGGAGGCATTGTTTTAAAAACAGACTCTGGAGCCAGACTATTACATTCAAACGCAAATTCTATTCTACTTGCTTTCTGAGCTTGGGCAAGTTACTTTACCTGTCTGTTCCCCAGTTCCCCCATCTTTAATGTTTATTTATTTGGCTTAGTTGTGGCCCAGGGACCTTTTTCTCTAGTTGTGGCATATGGGCTCAGTAGTTGCAGCACGGGGGCTTCGTTGCCCCATGGTATGTGGGATCTTAGCTCCTTTATCAGAGATCAAACCCATGTACCCTGCACTGCAAGGCAGATTATTAACCACTGGACCATGAGGAAGTCCCTCCCCCATCTGTCAAATGGGAGTGATAAAAGCGGTACCCACTCCAGTGGGTTGTTGTGAAGATTAAATGAATTAACCACAGGAGAGCAATCATCTAGGCACACAGAAAGATTTCTAAAGGTCTTGTTACTTCTTTGTTAATTTATAATTATATTATGAACTTGCACAACAATAGGCATGAGGTAGATGTTTATATTACCTCCTTATAAGGAAGGAAGATGAGGCACAGAGAGGTTAAGTAACTGACCTCCAGTCACACAGCTAAGATCTCGGGTGGAGGCCCTCATGCCTTATGCTACAGTAATCCCCAGAATATGACTGACTGTCTGTCTTGTTCATGCAACTCCCCCTGCCCCTAACACCATCCAGCCAGAAGGAATAAGAGTCAACAAAACTGTGGCCATTCGCACACTGAATCCAGAATATCTGGGTCAAGGTGAGTCAGCCACGGGAGAGGGAGTGAGGCCTGGGTGGTGGTGATGAGGAGGGGGTGGGAGGGAGCTGGTGCCATCGGTGTCTCCCATTCACCTGGCAGATGGGGTGCAGCGAGAGGAAGTCCCAGCTGCAGATCTTAGTGATCAAGTCCCAGACACCGAGTCAGAGACCAAGATCCTCCTGCAAGGTGAGATGCCCTTGGACCCCAACCCCAGGAGACCCAGAACAGTGTTGGGAGGAGAGTCATGACCCGAGAGTCGGGAGCCCACTTCCATCTGCTCTCACCCCAGGGATATTTAACCACTGGTCTCCTGCCTCCTCTTCAGCTAGAACCCCTCCTCAAACCACTTCATAGAAGGCTCGAGGCAGTAAACAGCTCCAGTTCAGCAAACAGCTTTTGCTGATAAAGAGGTTTACATCAGCAATATAGTTCAAGAGCAGAAATTCCAGATCTAATTGTCTCGGATGGAGAACTGGGGCAAGATGGAGCTAGAAAGGCACCTTGCATCTTGACAGCTGTGAAGTTTGGGAAGAAGACCCTTGGTTTCCTCATCTGTGATAGGAGCGAATAATAGTATTGATATCTAAGGGTTGTTGAGAGGATTAAATGAAATACTCTATGGTATTCTCCTAGAACAGAGCCTGGGGAATAGCGTGAAGCCTGATAAAAGTATTCATGACTGTTATTACCGCTGGTGGAACCAGAGGAGCCAGGGCCCAGAGTTCCCCTGTGAAGCACAAGCCCACCCCCACCCTCACACCCCACAAATGCAAAACCCCCTCCAGCCATTCAGCCATGAAGCATCTCCATTATTCACATGCCCCAAGCTGTCCTTGACCCCTTTGGCCCTAGCTGGTCAGAGCCTGAAAAGTCTGGAAGCAGCCGTGGACTTGAGTGCCATCCTCCTGCCCGGTTGCAGGGACTCCGGTGGCCCAAATGACGGAGGACGCCATCGACGGAGAGCGGCTGAAGCACCTTATCCAAACCCCCTCGGGCTGTGGGGAGCAGAACATGATTGGTATGACGCCCACGGTCATCGCCGTGCACTACCTGGACAGCACCGAGCAGTGGGAGAAGTTCGGCTTGGAGAAGCGCCAGGAGGCCCTGGAGCTCATCAGAAAGGGTGCACGTCCTACCGGTCCCTCTGAGCCTGCTCCACCCCTGAACCCCGCCCCTCTGAGCCTGCTCCACCCCTGAGCCCGCCCCTCTGAGCCCACTTCATCCCTGAGACCCGCCCCTCTGTCCTTGCTCCGCCCCTGAGCCCCGCCCCACTGAGCCGGCTTCATCTCTGAGCCCCCTCCACTCCTGAGATCCCGCCACTCTCGGGGTCCCACCCCTCCTCTGAGATTGCCCCCTCGCCCCACTCTGAACCCCTCTTTGAGCTCCGTCTCTCGCCGAGGCCCCCTTGCCCCTGAGAACCCATTTTGAAAACCTCTTCTCTCTGAATCCCCTCTCCTCCAAGAATTCCTTCCCCCTCTCTCTGATCTTCCCACCTTCTGAGTCCCTCTTTAGCTCTTCGTCCTCCCACACACCCGCCCCCTACCCAGAGCCCCTCTTTCCTCTCTAGACCGCCGTCCCGCCCTTCACAGAATCTTTATCTTCTCTCTAAGCCCCTTCCCTCCCTGGAGGGCCTACACCCATTAGCCACCCCCTCCACTCAGCCTCTGGTGACACGTCTCTCTTCCCTGCAGGGTACACCCAGCAGCTGGCTTTCAGACAAAAAAGCTCAGCCTACGCCTCCTTCCAGAATCGGCCCCCCAGCACCTGGTGAGTCTCCAGGATCAGCTTGCACATCCTCAGCCTTTCACATCCCTGAGCAGGCCCTGGATCTCAGCCTGGGGTGGTCTAGGTAGGTCTCCACCCAGAGTCAAGGTACCAGCCTGCTGAATAATCAGCATACCATGCTGGGATATGAGCTTGAAGGAACCAGGCCAGGTCCGGCCCCACTCTGCTCATTGGTTGGCTGGGATGCCAGTCTCCGGATCCCAGAGCCAATTGGCTCACGCTCTCGACCCACCCCCAGGCTGACAGCCTTCGTGGTCAAGGTCTTTGCACTGTCCGCCAACCTCATCGCCATAGACTCCAGGGACCTCTGTGAGACCGTCAAATGGCTGATCCTGGAGAAGCAGAAGCCTGATGGAATCTTCCAGGAGGATGGGCCCGTGATACACCAAGAAATGATTGTAAGAGGCAGAGATTCGGGACAGGCCAGGGGAGAGGGCATCACAGGATGGCCTGGAGAAAGACTCCACCATCCACCCACTGCCCAATTCACTGCGTGTGGGGACAGGGAAATAAGGACGCTGAGAGTGTCTCTCCTCCCTTGCAAAGATCAGAGACTTGCAGGATCCAGTGCAAAATGAAACCCCCTGGCTTCCTGTTGCTCTTAAACATAGAACTCCTTAGAGCTATGGTCCTGAGTGCGATCCCCAGGCCTGCAACATCAGCAAAATTACCTGCAAGCTTTTAGAAATGCAGGATGTCAGAAATTCTCAGGCTGGACTCCAGGTGCACTGAATCAGAAGCTTTAGGGGCAACGTCTAGGAATCCGCGTTTTAACACCTCTCCACCCCCACCAGGTGTGCTTAAGTTGGAGAATGGATGCGTAAGCCTGACCTTCAGGCGTCCAGCCTCGGGGCCTTACCCACGTCTCTCCTCACTCCATCTGTACTGCTGGGAGCCTTGCTCTCCTTTGTACATGCTGTTCCTCCTGCCTGGCATGCTAAGCCCCACCCTCTTTGAGAGTTGACATCTCTCTGCTCAGATTGTGGTTCCAGCTATCATCCCTCGGGGACACTTTTCCATGACTGAGTCACACTCCCATAGTCCATTCTCAATGCCACATCGCTTCTGCACAGCACTAATCACTTTCTAATTATATATCTGTCGATGAGCTGGTTGGTTCCCGTCTGTCTCCCCTAGCAGACCGCGAGGGCTGGGGCTAGAATCTGGTCTTCATCCAACATCTCATCCACAGCACCAGCAACATTTGCAGGATGAATGAATGAATACTAAAGAGCTTGGCCCTTCTGGAGAGAAGAGCCTGGCCCTTCTGGAGAGGGCTGGGGAGAGACCCAGCCCTGCCTTGATCCACTGAGCCTACAGGGGGCGTAGGTTGACATGTCAAGACATTGATGACCCTGTCTTTGCTTCCACGCATCTTCTCTAGGGTGGCTTCAAGGACACCAGGGAGAAAGATGTGTCCCTTACAGCCTTTGTTCTCATCGCGCTGCACGAGGCTAAAGACATTTGCGAGGCACAGGTCAACGTAAGTGTCCCCACCCTCCTCTCCCCAACCAAGGACACAGCCACCTGAGGTGAGATGTTGGTTTCAGGGCATTTCCAGTGCTCCCAGTGCACTAACAGTCACCACAGTGGCCATAATAGTTTCCAACAGTTATGTAGCAATTAACTAGATCCCGGGTGGCTCAGTGGTAAAGAATCTGCCTGCAATGCAGGAGACGTGGGTTTGACCCTGGGTCGGGAAGGTCCCCTAAAGAAGGAAATGGAAACCCACTCCAGTATTTTTGCCTGGGAAAGTCCACGGACAGAGAAGCCTGGCGGGCTACAGTCCATGGAATTGCAAAAGAGTTGGACATGACTGAGCGTCTAAACAACAAAACAAGAGTCTCATATGTTTAATTCCTATAATCCTTGTAACAGCCCAAGAGATAGGCTACTCTTACTGCCCCCAGTTTACAGAAGAGACAACTGAGGCACAGAGAAATCAAAGATTGGGTCTTTTCTGCCTGCTTTACCATTTTCAGAGAGTTGTACCCAAGCCCAACAAAAAGCCCCTTCAGCTTGCTTTCCACAAGACTCCTACATTCATATTCCTGTGTGTTAGTCACTCAGTCATGTCCAACTCTTTGCTACCGCATGAACTAAGCCTGCCGGGCTCCTCTGTCCATGGGTTTCTCCAGGCAAGAATACTGGAGTGGGTTGCCATTCCCTTCTCCAGGGGATCTTCCTGACCCAGGGATCAAAACTGGGTTTCCTGCATTGCAGACAGATTCCCTACCATCTGCGCCACCAGGAAAGCCCTTTATATCCTTATGGCTTCCCTAAAGAAAACTGAGGACACAGAACTAAAAATGGGAGGAACATCCTTCCTGGAGATCTTTAAGAGGATTCTTAAAGGGACCCATGTCCATGACCCCAAAGAATTACCCAGTGGCTCAGTAGTAAGAATCCACCTGAAGGGCACCAGAGACGTAAGAGGTGTGGGTTCGATCCCTGGATTGGGAAGATCCCCTGCAGTAGGAAATAGCAACCCACTCCAGTATTCTTGCCTGGAAAATCTCATGGACAGAGGAGCCTGGCAAGACAGTCCATAGCATCCCCCATAGGGTCACAAAGAGTTGGTCACGACTCAGCATGCATGACCCCAGAAGGGAAAGAATTAATAATGTTGGCTTTTTGCTTTCCCCTATTCCTCTAGTTTTGGTTCCGAAGCAGAGAAGCTTAGAAAGACAGGCTCCTGAGAGCCTGTAATCACTCCATCTGCTTTGCTCTGGGGTTTTGAGAGTGGGTTGTTTGACTTTTATTTTCCCTAGTGGGGGACTTGAGGATCTCCCTTTCAGCCAGCTGCTTCTTCCTTCTCAGGAGCCCAGAAAAGAGATGGAGGGGAGGGGGCTGCTACCATTAATGCTGGTGACCTTTAAACCAGGTTTTCCTGGTTCCAATCTTGGAGATTTGGGAGAAATTATAGTAGAAAAGAGCATCAGGACTGTGGGGTCAGACAAAATTGACCTCAAATCCTGACTCTCATGTACGCTTTGTCAGGCCTTATGTGTGCGTTTGTAAAATAGACATAATAGTTTTTGCATTTTTTAGGACTCTCTGAGTTGTCTCAGAGGCCACATGTGTGTCCTAGTTGTCATATGTGTGACTAGATTGTGCAAAAATAAATGGGAAATTTATTTTAGGGATCTAAGAATTTATAGAGTTCAAAAATGAAAGTAGGAATCTGGTGGTCCAGCGGTTAAGACTCCTGTTTCCACTACAGGGACCATGGGTTCATCCCTGGTTGGGGAACTAAGATCCTGCTTGCCATGCGTTGCAGTCAAAAAATTAAAAAAAAAAAAAAAAAGAATGAAAATAGCTTCAAGGACTCTGCCAGAATTCTTTGTTCTTTATGTTCTCCCATGTCTTCCAATCCTTTCTTGCCCTATAATTCACCTTTGCCTGCCACCCAATCTGCCTGGCAGAACATGGCTGTCTTCCTTGAGGAAACAGTCAGACCAAGGCTAGAACTTTTGGATTCCCAGTGAAGGTCTCTGATTGGTTCATCCTGGGTCAGGTGATCACCCCTGAACCAATCAGCTGAGACCAGGAAGTAGCTCTCAGTGGGCAAATATGGCTGCTTCCATTGTGGCTATGTGAATCAAAGGGAGGAGGTGTTCTTACAACAGAGGAGGATAGATGTAGGAAGGCAGTCAAAAGGGTTGCTTCTACTACAACACAACATTTTTTACAATACAGCAACATTAAAATAAAGTATGGCATAGGCGGTGGAGCCAGACCGATGGTGTTTAAAGCAATAGGATGCTACCCAGCTTGTGAAAGCCAGTTGTTAAATTTCTAGGAATTTGCAATCTGGTTGCTGAACACAATCATTGTTAAAAATTAAATCATATAAACTCACACTGCAAAGATTAAACACTGAAAACAGGTGATAAACTTAAAATGTATCACTTCCTAAGTATTTTGCTACTTTTTATCATTATTCTCAGGGTTATTTATGTCTATTGTATCTCTATATTGGAAATATTATATAATGTTGTTCCACTGTTCCTCTCTTGCCAAATCTACAGTCAGCAATGCCACACTGGTGGGTTGAAATCAGGGATGATAGTATTGACACCATGGAAATCAGCAAACACTTCAAATCATGTCTTCCCCTGGTCCCCATCTTTCTGTGCCACCATATTTAATCTGTACAGTAAGATAATGATAAAAGTAATGCCTGCCTCATAGGATTTTATGAGATTAAATGAGCAGCTATATGACTGGGACATTGTACAAGCTAGCTGATAATGATTGAATAAAAGGTGTTCCCTTAGAGTGCTGAATCTGTCTCATACTAGCTCACGAATGCCTGTTGGGAGTATGTCTTCCCCATTCTATGTTCAAAGACATCACAGTGGTTACTTGAAATTGACCCTGGTGGAAGTTTTTTGTTTTGTTTTGTTTTTAATTTTGTTTTTAATTTCTCCAAGACCGGCCGCCCTTCCCACCGCGCTGCCGCACCGCCTGACCGGTCACAGGACCCGGAACCCGCCGCCGCTGGCAGCCCGCGTGGGGCAGGGAAAGGCTGGGGGGACTGGCCTGGAGGGGGAGGCCCGGGCCCTGGTGGAAGTTTTTATGCCATTGTAATGGGCAATTTATTAGGTTGGCAAAAGTTCTGGTTTTTCTGTAACATCTTACAGAAAAGCCCGAATGAACTAGTACCACACCCCTGGCCCCCCACCCAGTCCTATGCCTCCACTAGAGAGCTGGTTCTTAAATATTCACCAGCACACCACTTGGTATTTAGACACACACACCACACACACACACACACACACCACACACACACACACATACACACACACACACACCCCACACACACACAGAGCCCATAGTAGGTACTCAGGAACAAAGCAACTCAGAACGGAAAACCCTCAAACATAGATCCAAGGCAAACAGGTCCCAAGGACAAAAGCCACCTGGTCCCAGAAAGTGATCTTCATCAGTTGTCTGTAACAGAAATGCTCCCCTGACCAGAGTACCCAATCCTCTTTGTCATAGAGCCTGGGCCCCAGCATCATCAAGGCAGGAAACTTCCTTGAAGACCACTACAGAGAGCTGCGAAGACCATATACTGTGGCCATTGCTGCCTATGCCCTGGCTTTGTTGGGCAAGCTGGAGGATGACCGCCTCACCAAATTTCTGAATACAGCCAAAGGTGAGGGGTAGCCTGAAGGAGTACGGAGGGACCCATGGCTGGAGACTGAGGGTGGCCCTCTCGAGCTGGGGTGCATGGCTTTAAGCTGCACTGGGATGGACCTCTACAAGCTGAACTGGAATGAATGGCTCTGTGGTGTGATAATTTCTCCTCGTAAACCACACAAGAAGGCTCACTGCATAATTCATTCAACCATGTTGAATGCCGTGTGTTGAGCACTTGCTATGATCCAGCAGTGAGGTGTGATTAAGACCATGAGCATGGACATCAGACAGATCTAAATTGAAATCCAACTCTGCCACTTTCTCACTGTCTGACCTTGTACAAGTTGCTTAACCTCTCTGGACCTTAGTTTCCTCATCTTCAAATAATACCTAGGGCTTCCCTAGTGGCTCAGTGGTCAAGAATCTGCCTGCCAGGAGATTCTTGGGTTCAATCCTTGGGTCAGGAAGATCCCCTGGAGAAGGAAACGGCAACCCACTCCAGTATTCTTGCCTGGGAAGTCCCATGGATGGGGGAGCCTGGCAGGCTACAGTTCATGGAGTCATAAAAGAGTCAGATACCACTTAGTGACTCACAGTAACAACACTGTAACATTATAATCATCTCAAGGGTAATTAGGATTCAGTAAAATAATACCATAGGGAATTTAGCACAGTGCCTAGCACATAGTGGGCAGCTAATCATTGATTCCAGTGATGACACTGTATCATGTTTGTACTCACTGATAATAAGGTATCTCAAGTATCATATAAATACCAAAGTGGTTTAACACGACAAAAGTATGTTGTTGGTGGACAGCTCTCCTCCATACAGTGATGCAGGGATCCAGGTCTCTATCTTTTCATGGCTCTGCCATTCTGGGGCCTCAGAATCCTGCTCTTTCAGGCTGAAAAGGAAATAGGAAGATTGGGCAAGGGACTAGACATAGAAGAGGCCCAATCAGTGCTGTGCACATTCCATTGGCCAGAGCTTAGTCATGTGGCCATATACCTGCAAAGGCTTCTGGGAAATGTAGTCCAACTGTGTGCCCAGGGACAGGAGGTCATCCTCCTCTTGGTTCTCAGTGACAATCTCTGCCATCATAACTTTCTTAGGCACTTGGGACACCACTGTGAGCACAGCCCTTGCCATTATGGCCTCACACTCCAATTGAAGAAAGAAATGAGTTCATAGATTACTATAGAGTATCAGAGTGCTGGGATCAGAGAAGCACAGGATCCTTTGAGAGACAGGAGGAAGAGGGACCTCCACTCAGTCTTGGGGTGCCCACTAATTGTGCAGGGTGGGTAAGAATTAACAAAGTAGATGGAGAATAGGTACTCTATGCAAAGGGAACAGAATATGCAAAGGCTCAGAGGTAAGAATGTGTGTTTCAAATTTAGGAAATCTCCCACAGTGGGGCTGCAGTGCAGAGCTCATATGGAGGAGTGAAGGTGGATGAGGGAAGAGAATGAGGCAGGAGCCAGCAGATTGAGGTCCTAGAATGTGGGCCAGGACACCTGAACACCAAGTGGTTTAGGCTATGAGTCTTTTTTTCCTGAGTTTTCTCTGAGCTGTTCACAGGATGGACAGGGTTGTGAGCATTGGGAGTGGGGGGGTTCTCCTTGCAGAAAAAAACCGCTGGGAGGAACCCAACAAGAAGCTCTACAATGTGGAGGCCACGTCGTACGCCCTCTTGGCTCTGCTGGCACGCAAAGACTACGACACTGTGCCTCCTGTCGTGCGCTGGCTCAACGAGCAGAGATACTATGGAGGTGGTTATGGCTCCACGCAGGCAAGTAGTCCGCACATACCTCGCCCTGGTAACTGCATCCCAACCTCCTCTGGCCTCAGTCTTCTGAAGAAAGTACCAAGACCAAGAGAGGCAGTGTTTCTCTTCCATCAGCCAGGATGAATGGAATGAAGTCAAGAATCTTTTTTTTTTTTTTAGTTTCAAACCCATCTGTGGATTCTAGACTACATTCTGGATGCCCTGAGCTGTGTTTCAAGCCTCCTTTTCCCTCTTGGTGTCTAGACCATATTCTCAGACCCCAGGTTCAGGTGTGAACCTCTCTCTCCTACTGTGGGTTCTAGACTATGTTCCCAGTGCCCCATCTTACTCTGTCTCACTGGTGGGTTCTAAATTAGATTATTAATGACCCTACCCCATTATCCAAACCTCTCTGTCCTTCTGGTAGGTTCTAGATCATGTTCACAGTTTCCTATCTTATTCGTCTCACTGGTGGGTTCTAGCTCATGTTCATTTCATCAGCCCCCAATGTTACTCTGTCTCATCAGTGGGTTCTAGACCAGGTTCTTAATGACTCTACAGCATTATCCAAGGGGCTTCCGTGGTGGCTCAGCGATGAAAGTATCTGCCTGAAATGCAGGAGACCCGGGTTCGATCCTTGGGTTGGGAAGATCCCCTGGAAAAGGGAATGGCAACGCACTCCAGTATTCTTGCCTGGAGAATTCCATGGATAGAGGAGCCTGGTGGGCTACAGTCCATGGGGTCACAAAGAGTTGGACACAACTGAGCAACTAACACCTTACACACCATTATCCAAGCCTCTGTCTCCCACTGGTGGGTTCTGGACCACATTCTAAATTACATCAGGCTCCCAGTGTTACCACATCTTATTGTGAGTTCTAGACCAGGATTTTAGTTATTCTAGTCCCTGATGGGTTCTAGACTAGGGTTCAGTAACCTCAAGCTCCAGGAAGCTCAGGCTCCAGTCTAACCACTTTTCTTTCTGGTGGATTCTCAATCACACTCTCAGTGTCACTTTGAGGTTCTAGATCAGATGGTCAGTGTTCCCAGTTTCCAATTTCATTCTTTTATTTCATGAGTGGGTTCTAGACATATTCTCAGTGCCTCTACCAATGCTTGTCTTAGACTCTCTCCTCTGGATGTGTCTAGAGCACCTTCTCAGTGTGGCTGAACTTTCTGTCTTATGTTTGTACACTCTGGTGGATTCTAGCCATGTTCCCAGTGTTGTTCCTAAGCTCTTGTCTGACCTGTCGCACTCAGAGAGTTCTAGGACATGTCCTCAGTATCTGACCAGCCCCCAATCATATTCTCACCCTCTCTGGTGGGTTCTAGGTCACTGTCTCATTGCCCCAGTTCTGATATGAGTCTCTTCATCCCTCAGTGGTTCTAACCACATCTCAGTCACCTAAATTCACCCCCTTTCTCTGTCATGGGTAACAGGCCACATTCATGGTGTTCCAAGCCTTGGCCCAATACCAGAAGGATGTTCCTGATCACAAGGAGCTGAACCTGGATGTGTCCATCCACCTGCCCAGCCGCAACTCTTTGGTCAAGCATCGTATCCTCTGGGAATCTGCCAGCCTCTTGCGCTCAGAAGAGGTAAAGTCACCTGGCCACACCCTCATCACTTTCATCCTCCATGCCAGCCAGACTTTCCAGGAGGCAGGAGGGAGGGTCGATGACCATCACAAATGGGGGAAGGCTTGGTTCCAAATACTCTCTCTTCTCTCTCCCCACTCCTTGCAGACTAAGGAAAATGAGCCTTTCACAGTAAGAGCTGAAGGGAAAGGAGAAGGCACCTTGTCGGTAAGGAATGGGAACCTACACTTTCTTGACCCACCACCTTCTCTAGGCCCCTCTGCTCCAGTATCCCCTTTCCTTTCTGAGGCAAATGGACTGACACCTCATCTCCCCTTCTACTTCATCAGGTAGTGACCGTGTACCATGCCAAGCTCAAACACAAAGTCCCCTGCAAAAAGTTCGACCTCCGTGTTTCCATACACCCAGCCCTCAAACCAGGTGAAAGGAGTGGAGACCCTATCTGTTACTCTTCCCCCAACCCTGTTCTTTTGTCTGCCTCCCTCCTGGATCAGAACCCAGGAACTACACCCCTCCCACTTCCCCACCACCATCCATCCTTCTGTTTTCTGTGTTTCTAGTCAAGAAGCCTCAGGACGCCAAAGGTTCCATGATCCTTGACATCTGTACCAAGTAAGAGATGGTTCACTGGGATTCATCTTGGCCATCCCTCTGTCTCTAGCAAGACTTCTTACAAATAACAACTGTGATGCTTAACGCTTTCTGGGAGTATATTGTGCATCTAGTCCTGTGCTGAATACAGGACAAGAAGTCCTCCCTTTGCATGGCAGTGTGAGATTAGCAACGTGGTCTTGATGTCCAAACATGGTGCTGGGGGACTGGTGACGTTGAATTAGACCATGGTAACAGAATCATACAAAGTGAGACCTGCCCATGTTCATTTCCCAGAACTGAGGCACAGAGAGAGGTTAAGTAACCCCTCAGATGTTACAGAGAGCTGGGATTTGAACCCGGGCCAGTTGGGTTCCAGAACCTGAACAATGAATCACCTTGATCATTATGTAGCTTTTCCTGTATTCCCTTTAGGAGAATGCTTCCTACATTTGAACCTCCCTCTATGCTCCTATGTGGGAACTAGAGGCCTCGCTCTTTGATATGGCCCCCTTGTCTGGGCACTGATCCCACCTTGGGGGCCAACCCCCTCTCCCTCTGCCCCATCTAGGTACCTGGGAGACCAGGATGCCACTATGTCCATCCTTGATATATCCATGATGACAGGCTTCTCACCTGATATTGATGACCTGAAGCTGGTATGAAGGCCTTGGGCCCAGGGGCTGGGATCCATGGGCAGGAGCCCAGGGTCTGGAAGAAGCTGGAGTGGCAGGGGGAATGGGAATGCAGGAGGGATTTTTACAAACCACATCCTTCCCCAGCTGAGCACTGGTGTCGACAGATACATCTCTAAGTATGAGATGAACAGAGACTCCAACAAGAACACACTCATCATCTACCTGGACAAGGTAAGGCTTCCATTGGGATCCTGAACCTCTACCTGGCTGACCTTTCCTTCTCCACTGGCCTCGTGCCCAGGTGGGGCCAGGGAGACAGGGTCTGGACTGCTGGGTGTGGGAAGACAGGGGCATGTAAAACAAGGCCAACCCACTTTCTGTAAGCATCTCACCTTCTGACCACTCATGTCCCAACCTCATTTTTCACTTGTCCCCTCCAGCTTCTTCTCACCAGAGTCTTAACCACTGAGTGGAAAAAAACCCACTTGTGGTTTTTAAAACAGCAGTGCTTGATGGAGAGAAAGAGCTTCCCTTGTTCCCCAGCTCCTAGCGTTTCTCTCTTCTCTTATTTTCCCCCATTCTTCCCTTGTTCTGTTAGTTTATATGACGGAGCTGGGTCTTCATTGTGGTGCATGGGCTCTTGGCTGTGGCATGCCACAACCACTGACCCACATGCCATAACTGGAGAAGTCCACATGCCGATTTGCAGGCCGACCAACAGTGCACAAGGCTTCCCAACATTTGTTATTTGTGTTCTTTGTGATGATAGCTATTCTGGCATGTGTGGGGGCTATCTCACTGCAGGTTTTTGGGTTGTTGTTTTTTTTTGGCTGAACTAGGTCTTCTTTGCTGCACGTGGGCTTTCTCTAGTTGCGGCAAGTGGGGGCTACTCTTCGTTGTAGTGTGCGGGCTTCTCATTGTGGTGGCTTCTCTTGTTGCTAAAGTGTGGGCTCTAGGGCACAAGCTCAATAGTTGTGGCTCATGGTCTCAGTTGCTCCACGGCATGTGGAATCTTAGTTCCTCAACGAGGGATCAAACCCGCATCCCCTGCATTGGAAGGTGCATTCTTAACCACTGGACCAGCAGGGAATTCCTTGCCCTTGCTCTCTTTCTCTCTACTATGACTTTTCTCCAAATATACGTGTCATCACATATACACCTGTGTATGTATCAATATGGGGCTTCCCAGCTCTCTCCGTGGTAAAGAATCCACCTGCCAATGCTGGAGACTCTGGTTTGATCCCTGGGTGGGGAAGATCCCCTAGGGAAGGAAATGGGAACCCACTCCAGTATTCTGTCCGTGGGAAATCCCATGGACAGAAAAGAGCCTGGCGGGCTACAGTCCATGGGGTTGCAAACAGTTGGACGCCACTTAATGACTAAACAACAACAATGTCTCAGTACATATATGTGTATATCTGTCTCCTTCCTCCCTCCCTCACTCCCTTTCTCCCTCTTTTCTTTCTTTCTCTTTAATTTTTCCAATTTTATTGTGCTGTAATTGACATATAACACTGTGTAGTTTTAATGTGCACAATGTAAGGATTTTATATATTTATATACTGAGAAATAATTACCACAATAAGGTCAGTTACATCCACCCCTACATAGCTATAATGTGTGTGTTGGTAACTTTTTTAAGACCTACTCTTTTGGCAACTTTCAAGTGTCTAATGCAGTCTTGTTAACCACAGAATGTTTTTAAGGACATAAATAGCAGTCCTTGGCCAGAGCTCAATCACGTGGCCACAAGGAACTGAAACATGCTGAGAAGTACAATCTAGCCTTAGCGGGGGTGGGGTGGGGTGGGGGTGGGGTAATGGATTTGATGAACTGCTTATTAATCTTTTGTCAAAGATTCCTGCCCACTGCCACCCACCCCCCATCTTCCCCACCTGGATCCCTCAGCTTCTCCACCACTTTCCAACCCCCAGAATCCCATGCTGGACTTCCTTCCATGTAGGCCCTGCCACTGACCAACCTCCTTCTTCCCAGGTCTCACACACACAGGAGGACTGTCTGTCCTTCAAAGTTCACCAGTACTTTAATGTCGGACTTATACAGCCTGGGGCTGTCAAGGTGTACTCCTATTACAACCTGGGTGAGCACCATCCTACGACCTGGGATCTGGGAGTTAGACTCTGGGGGTCTTGAGGATCTGAGGGTTAAGAGTCAGGGGGTCCCCAGGTTTTGGAGTTAGGGGTCTGGGGTCCCCAGGTGTGGGAGTTAAGGGTCTGGGAGTTAGGGATCTGGAGGTTAAGGGTCTGGAGGCCCCAGGGATCTGAGAGCTAGGAGTCCGGGGTTCCTGGAAATCTGAGGGTTAGGAGTCTGGTGGTCCCTGGGTCTGGGAGTTAGGGATCTGGGGGTCCCCAGGTCTGGGAGTTAAAGGCCTGGGGGGGATCCCTGGATCTGGGAGTTAGGGGCCTGGGGATCCCCAGGTCTGGGAGTTAGGAGTCTGGGTGTCCCAGGGCTGGGGACCTGGCATCTGGAGGTCTGACCAGCTGGAGTTGGATAACTGAGCCTCCAGGTGTGGTGTCTGGGGTGGAGGTCCTAGTCCTCTGACCCGTCCCCATCACCTCTACCACAGATGAAACTTGTATCCGCTTCTATCACCCGGATAAAGAGGACGGAATGCTGAGCAAACTCTGCCACAAAGATACCTGCCGCTGTGCAGAGGGTGAGTGCTCAGGCGCCAGGAGGGTGCCCACACCCACTGGACCCCGGCTCCCTTGGGGTGGGGGATTGACCCAAGAGGTCTGAACCAGGGGACCAGGCATACCCCTGGGTAGTGGGTGCCCTGAACAGGAAGTGGGTCTTTGACCGTGTCCCCGCCCCGCCCCCCACTCACCCCTCAGCGAACTGCTTCATGCACCACACGGAGGAGGCGATCACTCTGGAGGACCGGCTGGACAGGGCCTGTGAGCCGGGCGTGGACTATGGTGAGTGGGGCGCCAGGCAAGGGGCGCGGAAAAGGTGCACACATGCATGCTTGTGTGTGAGCGGCAGTGTGAAGGCAGGTGTGGTCCTGGCTGCGCGTGGTGACTGTGGTTGTGGGTGACTGGTGTATGTGTGTGTGTGTGTGTTGTGAGGGGCTCTGATTGCATGGGAGACATGGTCATGAGTGGGGTGGGTTTGTGGGTGTGTGTGTGACAGGTGGTTGGGAGTGGATGTGGTTGTGTGTACCACCGTGTTGTGGGGAACCTGTGGGTCACGGTGGATAGGAGTCGCTATCATCGTGCCTCTGACAGCGGTTGTGGAGGGCTCTGATTGTGTGCATGGGTGTGAGTGTAGCCCGGCGTGTTACACTGCGGTGACGGGAGTGGCTAGCAGGGACGTGGGCATGCCTGGCTGTGATCATCGCTTGGGAGGAGCCAGGTGAGGGCGCCCCACAGAGAGCCCTGCCCAGCACGCCCCGCTGTCCTTCCCGCCCCTCAACAGTATACAAGACCAGACTCATCCAGAAGAAGCTTGAAGAGGACTTTGACGAGTACATCATGGTGATCGAGCAGATCATCAAATCGGGTTAGTCCTGTGTCTACCTCCCCCTTCCCCCAGCCCCTCCCCTTCTCCTCCCCCAACTCAGCTTCCCTGCCCTCCCCACCCTCTCCCTCTCCCTCCCCCAGCTCAGCTTCCCTTTCCCTCCCCTCCAGGCTCGGACGAGGTGCAGGTTAAACAGGAGCGCAAGTTCATCAGCCACATCAAGTGCAGGGAAGCCCTTAAACTGAAAGAGGGGGCACACTACCTCGTGTGGGGCGTGTCCTCTGACCTGTGGGGCGACAAACCCAAGTGAGTTCCCGCCCCGTGCCTTCTGGAGGCCGCCTCCTCCCACCCTCCATGCCCCCTCCTGACGGGTCTGTCTTCCCGCAGCATCAGCTACATCATCGGGAAGGACACCTGGGTGGAGCTGTGGCCCGAAGCTGAAGAATGTCAAGATGAGGAGAACCAGAAACAGTGCGAGGACCTGGCCAGCTTCACGGAGAACATGGTCGTCTTTGGCTGCCCCAACTGATCCCACACACACACCCTCTCACACACTGTCCACCCAATAAAGCTTCACTTCTGTTTCACATGTCTCCCAAAGTCTGGAGGTCTTTGAGAGGCGGACAGAGGCAGCTTCGACCCCCCACTGCCTCACTTGCCAGCTCAGCTCCATCCTGCAGGAACTTGACCTGATTCCCACTTCATTCCCTCCTGCAGTTCGCCTCCACATTCACGGGCTTCCTCATCTCCGGTGCCCATGCCTGCCTCACCTGTTCCTCACCGGAAGTGCGTATGCCTCTTCCCCATACTGCAGGCGGATTCTTCACCATCTGAGCCACCAGGGAAGCCCAAGAATAGTGGAATGGGTAGTCTATCCCTTCTCCAGGGGAACCTTCTGACCCAGGAATCCAACCAGGGTCTCCTGCACTGCAGGTGGATTCTTTACCAGTTGAGGTTCCCTGACCAGGCATTGAACCCTGCATTGGGAGCATGGAGTCTTAGCCACTGGACCACCAGGGAAGTCCCTCTTCGTGTTTTCTTACCAGCGTCCTTGCCTACATCTTCACCTGGGTATTTACCTGGCTTCTTGCTTGCACCTGCCCTGCATCTCTACCTCTGCCTTCAGCATCAGAACCCTCCGGTCCTTCTCTGCCTTCTCACCCTCATGCTCACCTGTATCCTGAGCTCCCATCCTCACCTGCTGGGACCTTCATCGCATTTGCCCTCCTCCTCAGCTCACTTTCACTCCATTTCCAGTCTCACCTGCACCCCGTGTGCCACCCTCTAGACTCATCCTGCTGGTCACCATTTTGTAGATGGGCCTGAGCAGACTGGTGGGACTGTGTGAGGCGGCTGGGCCAGGAGGGGGCGGTCACAGGCAGGTCAGGGTGATGTTTCCGCCTGGAGCCTGAGGGACCAAGTCAGAGATCTGACTCATCAGCCAGCGACTGAGGAGGGAGTGCAGGGGCTCTTGTGGTCACAGCTCATCAGAAACACAGAGGCTGTGGCAGCAGCCACAGAGGGTGAGGCCGCCGGCTGCCCAAGGGCCCTAAGTGCCTATCCACCTGTGGCCCCTTGAGGATGGTTGAAGGTGAGATCCAGGCTCCAGCTCTGGGTGACACCATCACAGGAAAACCTGGAAGTCACCCCTGCACAGCCCCCTTCCCCTAAGACCCCAGGTTCTGGAATTCCCCACCCCCTTAACTCCAGGAGTGTGAGGGGAAATTGACTCATAGCCCATCCCTACTCCCTCCAGTCCCTGATTGCCAGAGACTCCTGTCAAGGGGACACTCAAAAATCCTCCTTAATCACTAGGTGGCCCAGCTGATGTCTACCAGCCACTCCCCTCCCCATCATTCTCCTTCGTGGACAGTTTCTCATTTCTTTTCACATTCATTTCTCCTTCCTTCTGGCTTGGAATTCAAGTTCCTCATTTCTTTAATGCATTGGCTGTTTTTGTTTTGTTGTTTGATTTTTTTTTTTTTCCCAGCATCTATGGTTCGAGGCTGTGAACATATGGTTTGAGGATCTCACATTTCTAAAGATAGCATGGAGCTGATTTCAGACAGTGAGGGTGTCCAAATAAGAAAGGAGAACAGGGCGATGGGGAAAGCCTGCCTGTGATGGAACCACCTTCAAAGTCATTTAGAATGAGGGGTGGTTCAGTTTACATGTCAGTTTTTGCTAGGCTATGGTGACCAGTTGTTAGGTTAAACACCAGTCTAAATATTGCTATGAAAGTTTTTTTTTTTCCTTGAATTTTTTTTTTACTTTTTTTGAAAACTGGGCAGAACACTAAATATCCACCTTTACAATAAACAAATACAGTATCAGTAACTCACACTAAAACAAACCATATTGGAGAAGGAACTAGCAACCCACTCCAGTATTTGTGTCAAAAAATCCCATGGACAGAGGACCCTGGCAGGCTGCAGTCCAAAGGGTCACATAGGGTCGGACAAGACTGAGCAACTAAGCACACACCTGGCTGATTTGTGTTGCTGTATGGCAGAAATCAACACAACATCGTAAATCAATTATCCTCTAGTTAAAAATAATTTTAAAAAACATATTTCTGATAGCCATTATTTTTCTGTTTGGGACTGTTTTCAAGTTTTCTTTTGTTAATATTTATATATTTATTTGGCTGTGCCAGGACTTCAGTGGCAGCATGTGGAATCTAGGTCCCTAACCAGGGATGGGCCCCAGGCCCCCTGCACTGGGAGTGCGGAGTCTTAGTCACTAGACTACCATAGAAGTCCCTGTTTTCAAGTTTTTTTGTCTCAAAAACATGAATGTCCTAATCCAAAGGCTCAAAATAGGCCATCTTTTAAACAAACAGGCAATGAATACAACATGTAAACAGTTGATACAGACCTAATAGGATTTGTCAAAATCAGTCACATCTAATAACACACCTGAAGTGTTTTTGTATAAAATACCATGTGAAGAAAAGAAGACTTTATCAATGTCTAAAAAAACGTGGGTTTATAGACAATCTGACAAGTTATCTTAAGAAGTGTTTCCTGAGACTTCCCTGGGAGTCCAGTGGTTAAGACTCTGTGCTCTCAGTGTAGGAGGCACAGGTTTGATCCCTGAACAAGGAACTAAGATTCCACATGCTTTCCTGAGACATAAGTTAATGCAACATTATCCTTGAACCCTTTCAGTTCGACTTCCCACTCAATAAAATAGCTGAGGATCTGAAACTGAGAAAGTATATTTGAGTACAAACAGCTTGTGAAACTTAATAATTTTTAAATTTTTTTAATTTATTTTTTAATTGGAGGAAAATTGCTTTACAATGTGGTGTTGGTTTCTGCCATGTGTGCTTTAGCGCTCAGTCATGTCCTACTCTTGTGACCTCATGACTGCAGCCTGCAAGACTCCTCTGTCCATGTGGATTCTCCAAGCAGTAATACTGGAGTGGGTGGTCATGCCCTCCTCCAGGACATTTTCCCAACGTAGGGATTGAACCAGGGCTCCTGCATTGCAGACGGATTCTTTACCATCTGAGCCACGAAAGAAGCTCTGTTTCTGCCATACAACAATGCAAAATTGGCCATAATTATGCATATATCCCCTCCTTCTTGAGCCTCCCTCCTCTTGCCCCACCCCTCCCCTCTAGGTCCACAGAGCGCCAAGCTGGGCTCCCTGTATTATACAGCAACTTCTCACCAGCTATCTGTTTTACACATGGTAGCATATATACATATATATGTCACTGCCTCTTTCTCTATTCATCTCATTCTCTTCTTCCCTCCCTGTGTCCACAAGTCATTTTTTTTCTTTTTTGCATTATCAGCAGGTCTTACTGAACTACCAACCAACTTGCCCACTCCATATGCATTTCAGATGGGTGAGGCTTCTCTGTATAGGAGCCTATATTGTCTTTGATCCTATGCTCAATGTTATCTAACAGAACAGTTTTCTCCCCATTTTGCAGTACTTTAGCCTTCCTATTAGCAAAAGAGGTGACCAGCCCCATAGACCAAAGGGACTACAGTCACAGGATGGGGATTTCCTCTTACTTTTTGTTTTCTGACCGAGCTCCATGGCATATGGGAGGGAGCTTAGTTTCCAGACAGGGATTGAACCCATGCCCCCTGCATTGGAAGTGCAGAGTCTTAACCACTGGACCACCAGAGAAGTCCCTCCTCCTCTTACAACTTTTTAGTTTGATGTTTGGAATTCTTTTGTTGTTGTTTGAGTTTTTGGTTTGTTTTCTTGCTTGTTTGGGGTTCTTTTTGTTCCTTTGTTCCCAGGAGGCGCTAGTGTTAAAGAATCTGCCTGCTAATGCAGGTGACACAAGAGACGTGGGTTCAGTCCCTGGGTGGGGAAGATCCCCTGGAGAAGGAAATGGCTACCCACTCCAGTATTCTTCCCTAACGAGGAGTCCCATGGACTGAGGAGCCCATGGGGTTGAAAAGAGTGGGACACGACTGAGTGACTGACGCTACTACTCTACTAAAGTTGACTTAGAGTGTTGTGTTCGGATGTTTGGGACTCTTGATGCCAAGTCTATTTACTTTATTGTTTGGGGTTCGAGTTTATAACCCTTTCTGTGTTTCCTGTCTAGAGAAGCTCCTTTAGCATTTGTTGGAGAGCTGGTATGGTGGTGCTGAATTCTTTCAGCTTTTTTTTTTTTAAACAGAACTTTATTTTTAAAATATAAATTTATTTATTTTAATTGGAGGCTAATTACTTTACAATATTGTGCTGGTTTTGCCATACATTGACATGAATCTGCCACAGGTGTACATGTGTCTCCCATCCTGATCCCCCCCTCCCACCTCCCTCCCCATCCCACCCCTCTGGGTGATCCCAGTGCACCAGCCCCAAGCATCCTGTATCATACATTGAACCTGGACTGGCGATTTGTTTCACATATGATAATAGACATGTTTCAGTGCCATTCTCCCAAATCATCCTACCCTCGCCCTCTCCACAGAGTCCAAAAGATTGTTCTATACATCTGTGTCTCTTTTGCTGTCTCACATACAGGTTTATTGCTACCATCTTTCTAAATTCCATATATATGTGTTCAGTTCAGTTCAGTTCAGTTCAGTCGCTCAGTCATGTCCGACTCTTTGCGACCCCATGAATTGCAGCATGCCAGGCCTCCCTATCCATCACCAACTCCCAGAGTTCACTCAGACTCACGTCCATCAAGTCCGTGATGCCATCCAGCCATCTCATCCTGGGTCATCCCCTTCTCCTCTTGCCCCCAATCCCTCCCAGCATCAGAGTCTTTTCCAATGAGTCAACTCTTCACATGAGGTGTCCAAAGTACTGGAGCTTCAGCTTTAGCATCATTCCTTCCAAAGAAATCCCAGGGTTGATCTCCTTCAGAATGGACTGGTTGGATCTCCTTGCAGTCCTAGTATACTGTATTGGTGTTTTTCTTTCTGGCTTACTTCACTCTGTATAATAGGCTCCAGTTTCATCCATCTCATTAGAACTGATTCAAATGTATTCTTTTTAATGGCTGAGTAATACTCCATTGTGTATATGTACCACAGCTTTCTTATCCATTCATCTGCTAATGGACATCGAGGTTGCTTCCATGTCCTGGCTATTATAAACAGTGCTGTGATGAACATTGGGGTACATGTGTCTCTTTCAATTCTGGTTTCCTTGGTGTGTATGCCCAGCAGTGGGATTGCTGGGTCATATGGCAGTTCTAGTTCCAGTTTTTTAAGGAATCTCCACACTGTTCTCCATAATGGCTGTACTAGTTTGCATTCCCACCAACAGTGTAAGAGGGTTCCCTTTTCTCCACACCCTCTCCAGCATTTATTGCTTGTAGACTTTTGGATAGCAGCCATTCTGACTGACGTGAAATGGTGCCTCATTGTGGTTTTGATTTGCATTTCTCTGATAATGAGTGATGGTGAGCATCTTTTCATGTGCTTGTTAGCCATCTGTATGTCTTCTTTGCAGAAATGTCTGTTTAGTTCTTTGGGACATTTTTTGATTGGGTGGTTTATTTTTCTGAAATTGAGCTGCAGGTGTTGTATATTTTTGAGATTAATTCTTTGTCAGATGCTTCGATTGCTATTATTTTCTCCCATTCTAAAGGCTGTCTTTTCACCTTCCTTATAGTTTCCTTTGTTGTGCAGAAGCTTTTACTTTTAATTAGGCTCCATTTGTTTATTTTAGCTTTTATTTCCAATATTCTGGGAGGTGGGTCATAGAGGGTCCTGCTGTGATTTATGTCACAGAGTGTTTTGCCTATGTTCTCCTCTAGGAGTTATATAGTTTCTGGTCTTACGTTTTGATCTTTAATCCATTTTGAGTTTATTTTTGTGTATGGTGTTAGAAAGTGTTCTGGTTTCATTCTTTTACAAGTGGTTGACCAGTTTTCCCAGCACCACTTTTTAAAGAGATTGTCTTTTCTCTATTGTATATACTTGCCTCCTTTGTTGAAGATAAGGTGTCCATAGGTGTGTGAATTTATCTCTGGGCTTTCTATTTTGTTCCATTGATCTATGTCTGTCTTTGTGCCAGTACCATACTGTCTTGATGACTGTGGCTTTGTAATAGAGCCTGAAGTCAGGCAGGTTGATTCCTCCAGTTCCATTCTTCTTTCTCAAGATTGCTTTGGTTATTCGAGGTTTTTTGTATTTCCATTCAAACTGTGAAATTATTTGTTCTAGCTCTGTGGAAAATACCTTTGGTAGCTTGATAGGGATTGCATTGAATCTATAGATTGCTTTCATAGTATACTCATTTTCACTATATTGATTCTTCTGATCCATGAACACGGTATTTTTCTCCATCTATTAGTGTCCTCTTTGATTTCTTTCACCAGTGTCTTATAGTTTTCTATATATAGGTCTTTTGTTTCTTTAGGTAGATATATTCCTAAGTATTTTATTCTTTTCATTACAATGGTGAAAGGAATTGTTTCCTTAATTTCTCTATTTTCTCATTATTAGTGTATAGGAATGCAAGGGATTTCTGTGTGTTGATTTTATATCCTGCAACTTTGCTGTATTCTCTGATTAGCTCTGGTAATTTTCTGGTGGAGTCTTTAGGGTTTTCTATGTAGAGGCTCATGTCATCTGCAAACTGTGAGAGTTTTACTTCTTCTTTTCCAATCTGGATTCCTTTTCTTTTTCTGCTCTGATTGCTGTGGCCAAAACTTCCAAAACTATGTTGAATAGTAGTGGTGAGAGTGGGCACCCTTGTCTTGTTCCTGACTTTAGGGGAAATGCTTTCAATTTTTCACCATTGGGGATAATGTTTGCTGTGGGTTTGCCATATATAGCTTTAGTATGTTGAAGTATGTTCCTTCTATTGCTGCTTTCTGGAGGGTTTTTTTTTTTATCATAAATGGATGTTTAATTTTGTCAAAGGCTTTCTCTGCATCTATTGAGATAATCATATGGTTTTTATCTTTCAATTTGTTAATGTGGTGTATTACATTGATTGATTTGCAGATATTGAAGAATCCTTGCATCCCTGGGATAAAGCCCAACTGGTCATGATGTATCATCTTTTTAATGTGTTGTTGGATTCTGTTTGCTAGAATTTTGTTAAGGATTTTTGCATCTATGTTCATCAGTGATATTGGCCTGTAGTTTTCTTTTTTGTGTGGCATCTTTGTCTGGTTTTGGTATTAGGGTGATGGTGGCCTCACAGAATGAGTTTGGAAGTTTACCTTCCTCTGCAATTTTCTGGAAGACTTTGAGTAGAATAGGTGTTAGCTCTTCTCTACATTTTTGGTAGAATTCAGCTGGGAAGCTGTCTGGACCTGGGCTTTTGTTTGCTGGAAGATTTCTGATTACAGTTTCAATTTCCGTGCTTGTGATGGGTGTGTTAAGATTTTCTATTTCTTCCTGGTTCAGTTTTGGAAAGTTGTACTTTCTAAGAATTTGTCCATTTCTGCCAAGTTGTCCATTTTATTGACATATAGTTGCTGATAGCAGTCTCTTATGATCCTTTGTATTTCTGTGTCGTCTGTTGTGATCTCTCCATTTTCATTTCTGATTTTGTTGATTTCATTTTTTTCCCTTTGTTTCTTGATGAGTCTGGCTAATGGTTTGTTAATTTTATTTATCTTCTCAAAGAACCAGCTTTTGGTTTGGTTGATTTTTGCTATGGTCTCTGTTGTTTCTTTAGCATTTATTTCTGCCCTAATTTTTAAGATTTCTTTCCTTCTACTAACCCTGGGGTTCCTCATTTCTTCCTTTACTAGTTGCTTTAGGTATAGAGTTAGGTTATTCATTTGACTTTTTTCTTGTTTCTTGAGGTATGCCTGTATTGCTATGAACATTGCCCTTAGCAGTGCTCTTACAGTGTCCCACAGGTTTTGGGTTGTTGTGTTTTCATTTTCATTTGTTTCTATGCATATTTTGATTTCTTTTTTATTTCTTCTGTGATTTGTTGGTTATTTAGCAGCGTGTTGTTCAGCCTCCATATGCTGAAAATTTTAATAATTTTTCTCCTGTAATTGAGATCTAATCTTACTGCACTGTGGTCAGAAAAGATGCTTGGAATGATTTCAATTCTTTTGAATTTACCAAGCCTAGATTTATGGCCCAGGATGTGATCTATCCTGGAGAATGTTCAGTGTGCACATGAGAAAAAGGTGAAATTCACTGTTTTGGGGTGAAATGTCCTATAGCTATCAATTAGGTCTAACTGGTCTATTGTAGCATTTAAAATGTGTGTTTCTTGTTAATTTTCTGTTTAGTTGATGTATCCATAAGTGAGTGGGGTATTAAATTCTCCTGCTATTATGGTGTTATTGTTAATTTACCCTTTCATACTTGTTAGTATTTGCTTTACATATTGCAGTGCTCCTATGTTGGGTGCATATATATTTATAATTGTCATATCTTCTTGGATTGATCCTTTGATCATTATGTAGTGTCCTTCTTTGTCTCTTTTCAAGGCCTTTGTTTTAACATCTATTTAATCTGATATGAGTATTGCTACTCCTGCTTTCTTTTGGTCTCTATTTGTGTGGAATATCTTTTTCCAGCCCTTCACTTTCAGTCTGTACGTGTCCATTGTTTCGAGGTGGTTCTCTTGTAGACAACATATATAGGGTCTTTTTTTTTTTTTTAATCCATTCACCCAGTCTTTGTCTTTTGGTTGGGGCATTCAACCCTTTTACATTTAAGGTAACTATTGATAAGTATGATCCCGTTGCCCTTTACTTTATTGTTTTGGGTTCAACTTTAATACCCTTTCTGTGTTTCCTGTCTAGAGAAGATCCTTTAGCATTTGCTGGAGAGCTGGCTTGGTGGTACTGAATTCTCTCAGCCTTTGTTTCTCTTTAAAGCTTTTGATTTCTCCTTCATATCTGAATGAGATCCTTGCTGGATACAGTAATCTGGGCTGTAGGTTATTTTCTTTCATCACTTTAAGTATGTCCTGTGCCGTTGCCTCCTGACCTGAAGAGTTTCTATTGACAGATCAGCTGTTATCCTTATGGGAATCCTTTTGTGTGTTACTTGTTGTTTTTCCCTTGCTGCTTTTAATATTTGTTCTTTGTGTTTGATCTTTGTTAATTTGATTAATATGTCTCTTGGGATGTTTCATCTTGGGTTTATCCTATTTGGGACTCTCTGGGTTGCTTGGACTTGGGTGATTATTTCCTTCCCCATTTTAGGGAAGTTTTCAACTATTATCTCCTCAAGTATTTTCTCATGGTCTTTCTTTTTGTCTTCTTCTGGGACTCCTATGATTCAAATGTCGGGGCATTTAACATTGTCCCAGAGGTCTCTGAGGTTGTCCTCATTCCTTTTAATTTGTTTCTCTCTTTTCCTCTCTGTTTCATTTATTTCTACCATTCTATCTTCTACCTCACTTATCCTATCTTCTGCCTCCCTTATTCTACTGTTGGGTCTCTCCACAGTGTTTTTGATCTCTTGTATTGCATTATTCATTATATATTGACTCTTTTTTATTTCTTCTAGGTCCTTGTTAAACCTTTCTTGCATCTTCTCGATCTTTGTCTCCAGGCTGTTTATCTGTAACTCCATTTTGTTTTCAAGATTTTGGATCATTTTCACTATCATTATTCGGAATTCTTTATCAGGTAGACTCCCTATCTCTTCCTCTTTTGTTTGGTTTGGTGGGCATTTATTCTGTTCCTTTACCTGCTGGGTATTTCTCTGCCTTTTCATCTTGTTTATATTGCTGTGTTTGGGGTGGCCTTTTCATGTTCTGGCAGTTTGTGGAGTTCTCTTTATTGTGGAGTTTCCGTACTATGGCTGGGGTTGGACGGGTGGCTTGTCAAGGTTTCCTAGTTAGGGAAGCTTGTGTCAGCGTTCTGGTGGGTAGAGCTGGATTTCTTCTCTCTGGAGTGCAGTGAAGTGTCCAGTAATGATTTATGAGATGTCAATGGGTTTGGTGTGATTTTGGGCAGCTTGTATATTGAAGCTCAGGGCTATGTTGCTGGAGAATTTGCGTGGTATGTCTTGCTCTGGAACTCGTTGGCCCTTGGGTGGTGCTTGGTTTCAGTGTACATATGGAGGCATTTTGATGATCCAGCAGATGTTGGAAATTTGATCTCTGGTTCCTCTGCCTTTCCTAAAACCAGCTTGAACATCTGGAACTTCACGGTTCATGTATTGTTGAAGCCTGGCTTGGAGAATTTTGAGCATTACTTTGCTAGCGTGTGCTGATGCTGCTGTTGCTGCTAAGTCGCTTCAGTCGTGTCCAACTCGGTGCAGTCCCATAGATGGCAACCCACTAGACTCCTCCGTCCCTGGGATTCTCCAGGCAAGAACACTGGAGTGGGTTGCCATTTCCTTCTCCAATGCATGAAAGTGAAAGTGAAGTCACTCAGTCGTGTCCGACTTTGCGACCCCATGGACTGCAGCTTACCAGGCTCCTCCATCCATGGGATTTTCCAGGCAAGAGTACTGGAGTAGGGTGCCATTGCCTTCTCCGACTAGCCTGTGAGATGAGTGCAATTGTGCAGTAGTTTCAACATTCTTTGGCATCACCTTTCTTTGGGATTGAAATGAAAACTGACCTTTTCCAGTCCTGTGGCCACTGCTGAGTTTTCCAAATTTGCTGGCATATTGAGTGCAGCACTTTCACAGCATCATCTTTCAGGATTTGAAATAGCTCAACTGGAATTCCATCACGTCTACTAGCTTTGTTCGTAGTGATGCTTCCTAAGGCCCACTTGACTTTGCATTTCAGGATTTCTGGCTCTAGGTGAGTGATCACACCATCGTGATTCTTTGGGTCGTGAAGATCTTTTTTGTACAGTTCTTCTCTGTATTCTTGCCATCTCTTCTTAATATCTTCTGCTTCTGTTAGGTCCATACGATTTCTGTCCTTTATTGAGCCTATCTTTGCATGAAATGTTCCCTTTAGAGCTCTAATTTTCTTGAAGAGATCTCTAGTCTTTCCCATTCTGTTGTTTTCCTCTATTTCTTTGCATTGATCGCTGAGGAGGGCTTTCTTATCTCTCCTTGCTATTCTTTGGGACTCTGCATTGAAACGGGAATATCTTTCCTTTTCTCCGTTGCTTTTCACGTCTCTTCTTTTCACAGCTATTTTTAAGTCCTCCTCAGACAGCCATTTTGCTTTTTTGCATTTCTTTTCCATGGAGGTGGTCTTGATCCCTGTCTCCCATACAATGTCATGAACCTCTGTCCATAGTTCTTCAGGTACTCTGTCTATCAGATCTAGTCCCTTAAATCTATTTCTCACTTCCAGTGTATAATCATAAGGGATTTGATTTAGGCCATACCTGAACGGTCGGGTGGTTTTCCCTACTTTCTCCAATTTAAGTCTGAATTTGGCTCAAATTCCTGAATAAGGAGTTCATGATCTGAGCCACAGTCATCTCCCGGTCTTGTTTTTGCTGACTGTATAGAGCTTCTCCATCTTTGGCTGGAAAGAACATAGTCAATCTGATTTCGGTATTGATCATCTGGTGATGTCCATGTGTAGAGTCTTCTCTTGTGTTGTTGGAAGAGGGTGTTTGCTATGACCAGTACGTTCTCTTAGCAAAACTCTATTAGCCTTTGCCCTGCTTCATTCCGTATTCCAAGGCCAAATTTGCCTGTTACTCCAGGTGTTTCTTGACTTCCTACTTTTGCATTCCAGTCCCCTATACTGAAATGGACATGTTTTTTGGGCGTTAGTTCTAAAAGGTCTTGTAGGTCTTCATAGAACCGTTCCACTTCGGCTTTTTCAGCATTACTGGTTGGGGCATAGGCTTGGATCACCATGATATTGAATGGTTTGCCTTGGAAACGAACAGAGATCACTTTGTCGTTTTTGAGATTGCATGCAAGTACTGCATTTTGGACTCTTTTGTTGACCATGATGGCTACTGCATTTCTTCTGAGGGATTCCTGCCCACAGTAGTAGATATAATGGTCATCTGAGTTAAATTCACCCATTCCAGTCCATTTTAGTTCACTGATTCCTAGAATGTCGATGTTCACTCTTGCCATCTCCTGTTTGACCACTTCCAATTTGCCTTGTTATTGTTCTTTACAGCATTGAACCTTGCTTCTATCACCAGTCACATCCACAACTGGGTATTGTTTTTGCTTTCACTCCTTTCCTTCATTCTTTCTGGAGTTATTTCTCCACTGATCTCCTGTAGCATATTGGGCACCTACGACCTGGGAAGTTCCTCTTTCAGTATCCTATAATTTTTCCTTTTCATACTGTTCATGGGGTTCTCAAGGCAAGAATACTGAAGTGGTTTGCCATTCCCTTCTCCAGTGGACCACATTCTGTCAAACCTCTCCACCATGAGGCATCATCTTGGGTGGCCCCACACAGCATGGTTTAGTTTCATTTAGTTAGACAAAGCTGTGTTCCACATGACCAGATTGGCTAGTTTTCTATGATTATGGTTTCAGTGTGTCTGCCTTCTGATGCCCTCTCTCAGAGCCTACCTTCTCACTTGGGTTTCTCTTACCTTGGGCATGTGGTAAAACATTTATTCCTGCTTTATTGACTATGCCAAAGCCTTTGACTGTGTGGATCACAATAAACTGTGGAAAATTCTGAAAGAGATGGAAATACCAGACCACCTGACCCGCCTCTTGAGAAACCTGTATGCAGGTCAGGAAGCGACAGTTAGAACTGGACATGGAACAACAGACTGGTTCCAAATAGGAAAAGGAGTACGTCAAGGCTGTATATTGTCACTCTGCTTATTTAACTTATATGCAAAGTACATCACGGAGAAGGCAATGGCACCCCACTCCAGTACTCTTGCCTGGAAAAATCCCATGGACGGAGGAGCGTGGTAGGCTGCAGTCCATGGGGTCGCTAAGAGTTGGGCACGACTGAGTGACTTCACTTTCACTTTTCATTTTCATGCATTGGAGAAGGAAACGGGAACCCACTCCAGTGTTCTTGCCTGCAGAATCTCAGGAACGGGGAGGCTGGTGGGCTGCCGTCTATGGGGTCACACAGAGTCGGACACGACTGAAGAGACTTAGCAGCAGCAGCAGAGTACATCATGAGAAACGCTGGGCTGAAAGAAGCACAGGCTAGAATCAAGATTGCTGGGAAAAATATCAATAGCCTCAGATATGCAGATGACACCACCCTTATGGCAGAAAGTGAAGAGGAACTAAAAGCCTCTTCATGAAAGTGAAAGAGGAGAGTGAAAAAGTTGGCTTAAAGCTCAACACTCAGAAAACTAAGATCATGGCATCTGGTCCATCACTTCATGGGGAATAGATGGGGAAACAGTGGAAACAGTGTCAGACTTTACTTTTTTGGGCTCCAAAATCACTGCAGATGGTGACTGTAGCCATGAAATGAAAAGACACTTACTCTTTGGAAGGAAAGTTATGACCAACTTAGATAGCATATTGAAAAGCAGAGACATTACTTTGCCAATAAAGGTCCATCTAGTCAAGGCTACGGTTTTTCCAGTGGTCATGTATGGATGTGAGAGTTGGACTGTGAAGAAAGCTGAGCACTGAAGAATTGATGCTTTTCAACTGTGGTGCTGGAGAAGACTCTTACAAGTCCCTTGGACTGCAAGGAGATCCAACCAGTCCATCCTAAAGGAGATCAGTCCTGGGTGTTCATTGGAAGGACTGATGCTGAGGCTGAAACTCCAATACTTTGGCCACCTCATGTGAAGAGTTGACTCATTGGAAAAGACCCTGATGCTGGAAGGTATTGGGGGCAGGAGGAGAAGGGGACGACAAAGGATGAGATGGCTGGATGGCATCACTGACTCGATGCACGTGAGTTTGGGTGAACTCTGGGAGTTGGTGATGGACAGGGAGGCCTGGCATGCTGCGGTTCATGGGGCCACAAAGAGTTGGACATGACTGAGCGACTGAACTGAACTGACTTCATGGAGGCGTTTGGTGAAGTCCTATCAATTAATGTTCCCTGGAGTCAGGAGTTCTCTGGAGTCAGGAGTTCTCTAGTGTTCTCAGGATTTGGACTTAAGCCTCCTGCCTCTCATTTTCAGTCTTATTCTTACAGTAGCCTCAAGACTTCTCCATCTATACAGCACTGATGATAAAACATCTAGATTAAAGATGAAAAGTTTCTCCACAGTGAGGGACACCCAGAGAGGTTCACAGAGTTACGTGGAGAAGAGAAGAGGGAGGAGGGAGATAGAGGTGGCCAGGAGGAGAAGTGAGGGGATCAAAAGAGGAGAGAACAAGCTAGCCAGTAATCACTTCCTTATGTGCTCTCCACAGTCTGGATGGCTCAGAGATGTTCATGGAGTTATACAGAGAAGAGAAGAGAAGAGGGAGGAAGGAGACAGAGGTGGCTAGGAGGATAAAGGGGGGAATCAAACGGAGAGAGACAGATCCAGCCAGTAATCAGTTCCCTAAGTGTTCTCCACAGTCCAGAACACACAAAGAGATTCACAGAGTTGGGTAGAGAAGGGGGAGGAAGGAGATAGAGGCGACCTGGTGGAGAAAAAGGAGAGTCCAAAGGGGGAGAGAGCAGTCAAGCCAGTAATCTCACTTCCAAGTAAAAATGGGTACTGAAGATTGGGTTCTTAAAGGTACAAAATTGATAACAAATACCAAAAAGCAAAGATTAAATATCTAGAGTAGAGGTTGGATTCTGAAAAGTACAATATTAAAGAAAAAAACAAAGTCACAAAAATTATAAAATATATACAAATGAATTTTGCTTTAAGAAATAGGGTCTTTTTTTTGCAAAGTAATAGTAGGTTATAAAAATGAAAATTAAAGGAGGAATAGAGGACTTAAAAATGAAAAAGAAATTTTTAAAAATTTAAAAACAATAATAGTAAAAATATATCTAGGACTTCTCTGGAGCTGTTACGGACAGTGTCGGGTCAGTTCACTTTCAGATAGTTCGTTGATAGTTCGGCTTATGCTTCTCAAGATCTATAGGCCCCTTCCTATGTAGTCGGTGCTAACTACAGGGTTTTAATCTATTGCACCTGTCATTTCCAAAGTGGCTCCCTCTGTTTATTTTAGCCTCTTCTGTTTGCTGGTGTCTTCAGTGTCTAATTTCTGCCCTGACACAAGGGGGGCGGTGGTGGTCACTTTTTTAGGCTCACTTGTTAAGTCGTGCTGTGGGGAGGGAGGAACACTGCAAACAAATATCACTGGCATCTGTGGAGAGTGCTGGCAGTGTCTCAGCCACACTGGGTTTGCCCCTGCTCATGGTCTGTGTGCTTTCCCAGTCTACACTGCTCAGGCTCTAGGTTGCTCTGCTGGGAACTGTCTGATGTGGGCCCTAGGTCACGTGCACTTCCCAGGTCTAAGCCGCTCAGGTTCAGGTTCTTGGGTACTCCGCAAAGGCACAGACTTGGTTGGGCCTGCGTTTTGTGCCCTTCTGGGATCCAAGCAGCTCAGGTAACCAGGTGCTTGTCAAGTGCAGTTGCATCTTATCACCTCCCCTGTCCCAGCTGCTCGGGTTTCTGGGTGTACAATGGGCGCACCTTCTCAGGTGTGCCATGTGTCTCTTCTGGGGAGCTGATCTCTGCCTGCGACCCTTCCAGCGGATGTCGACCGTCCAGAATCCCAAGAAGTCTTGGTTAGCAATGAAGTTTGCTTACAGCTTGGTATAGGATGCCTCTCTGGGGCCGCAATTGCCCCCTTCTGGCTCTTGGTCCCCTCACCTGCATGTCTCCGGCTAGCTCTGCTCACTCCTTTGTTCTGAGAGTGGGCCTGGCAGTGTCTTAGGTTAGAGCTTTTTCACAGTATAGCTATCCCACAGTCTGGGTTGCTATCTCAAGCTAGTTCCCTCAGATTGCCCTCGGGGCATTCAGGCCCAGTCCTTACTCTAAGCAATGAATCTCGCGCCTCCCGGTCCTGCCCCCGCCTGCTAGTGGGGGATGCCAGCGTCTGGACTGTTGCTCTGCTGGGAGTTTCTGTTAGGCAGGTAATCTGTGGATTTTAATTATTTATTTATTTTTCCTCCCGGTTATGTTGCCCTCTGAGATTCCAAGGCTCGCCACAGACCCACTGGAGAGAGTGTTTCCTGGTGTTTCAGAACTTCTCTCTTTTTTAAGACTCCCTTTCCCAAACGGATCTCTGTCTCTACCTCTTTTGTCTCTCTTTTTATCTTTTATATTTTGTCCTACATCCTTTCAAAGACAATGGGCTGCTTTTCTGGGTGCCTAATGTCCTCTGCCAGCATTCAGAAGTTGTTTTGTGGAATTTGCTCGGCGTGCAAATGTTCTTTCGATGAATTTGTGGGGGAGAAAGTGGTCTCCCTGTCCTATTCCTCTGCCATCTTCTGTGTCTCCCCTGATGCCAAGTCTAGAGCAAGGTGTTCAGGACCTGCTGTGCCCAAGGAACAGATATAGGACTTCTTGGTGACTGATGCACAGATGAAAGACTTCACATACAATAACAGAAGTTGCTTGTTACTAAACCACGTCCTAGACTTTTTCTGTGCTTCCACAAGCAGATAACATCTTCTTCAGTTTGCCCACACCTCCAGCTCTTTCGTAGTTTTAACTCTGCAACATCCACGGTGTCTATGTACAGAACCAGCTAAAAAGACTGTCAAATTCCTTTCCTCTTGAAAGTGAAAGTCACTCAGTTGCGTCTGACTCTTTGCTGCCCCATAGACTATACAGCTCATGGAATTCTCCAGGCCAGAATACTGGAGTGGGTAGCTGTTCCCTTCTGCAGGGGTCTTTCCAACCCAGAGATCGAACCCAAGTCTTCCACATTGCAGGAGGATTCTTTACCAGCTGAGCCACCCAGGAAGTCCAAGAATACTGGAGTGGGTAGCCTATCCCTTCTCCAGTGGATCTTTCTGCTCCCAGAATTGAACCAGGGTCTCCTGCATTGCAGGTGGGTTCTTTACCAGCTGAGCTACTAAGGAAGCCCCAGAGCAAGCAGTTGACCCCAACATGATCAAATTTTTAAAAATTTTTTTATTGGAATAGAGTTGTAATGTTAGTTTCAGGTATACAACAAAGTGAATCAGTTATATGTATTCATATAGCCACTCTTTTTTAGATTCTATTCCCATATAGGTCATTCATTACAGAGTATTGAGAAGAGTTCCCTGTGCTATACCGTAGGTCCTTACTAGTTATCTGTTTTACATACTAGTTTGTATGTTGACCCCAAACTCCCAATTTATCCTTCCCTTCTTTTTCCTCCCTGGTAACTATATGTTTGTTTTCTACATCTGTGACTCTATTTTTGCTTTGTAAATAAGTTCATTTGTACCATCTTTTTTAGATTCCACAAATAAGTGATATCATATGATATTTGTCTTTGTCTCACTTGCTGCATTCAGTCTGACAATCTCTAGGTCCATCCATGTTGCTGCAAATGGCATTATTTTATTATTTCTATGGCTGAGTAATATTCCATTGTATATATGTACCACATCTTTTTATCCATTCATCTGTCAATGGACACTTAGATTGCTTCTACATCCTGGCTATTGTAAATAGCATTGCAATGAACATTGGGTGCATGTATCTTTCCAAATTATAGCTTTCTCCAAATATATGCCCAGGAGTGGAATTGCAGGATTTTATGGTAGCTATATTGTTAGTTTTTTAAAGAATCTCCATACTGTTCTCCACAGTGGCTGTACCAATTTACATTCCCACCAAAGAGTGTAGGAGAGTTTCCTTTTCTCCATACTCTCTCCAGCATTTATTCTTCAAGGGTTTTTTGATGATGGACATTCTAACCAGTGGATACCGCATGGTAGTTTTCACTTGCATTCCTCTGATAATTAGTGATGCTGAGCATCTTTTCATGTGCTTTTTGAGCTATCTGTGCATCTTCTTTGGAAAAGTTCATCTATTTTTCACTTGGTCCCAAGTGTATCTGAAGGATTACCTTTTGTCACTCTCTGCTATGGCTTGTAGGGGGTGTTCTGGATCATCCCTGTGTTTTGTGGGTTTGTTGGGAGAGGGAGCTTGGGGAGGCTGTGCCACGGTGGAGAGGTTGTGGGTTCCAGGAGTCCTCCAAGATCTGGTCCCTCCCTTGGCTGCAGGAAATCATCCTGGAGCCCTGCCCATGATGCCTGGTGGGCATCTGCAGTGGCAGCACTGCACTCTGGATGAATTTCTTGCTGCTCTATATGGACCAGGCTGCTGTTGTGACCCAGAACTCCTTATTCACACAATTTCTTAAACCTTCTGGGATGCAACTTGTGATTGCCAGGTAGGTCTCTGCTCACTCTACCATGACGTGGGAGGTGTACAAATGAGAGATCTTTCAAGGACCCTGAGCAAAGCTATAGGGCTCCGATGAGTGCACAACCAAGGGCCTCCCCTCTATCCTGCCTTCCTTGAGGTTTAGACCTAAGGATTTCTCATCCACCAGTCCTTCAAGTGTCTCATTCACTAGGGATGCTCCATACCTCATCTGCTCTTTTTTTTTTTTTTTCAGAACACCTCAAATTTTACTTATGGTACAAAAGTATTTCATAAGCGCTGAGTTGGTAGAGAAAAACACACAGCCTATAGCTCATCCTTTAACACAGCCTAAGCTCATCCTTTAAAACCAGAACAGCCAAGTGAAAAAAAATCAGTATTTTTTTTTTTTTTACTGAAAGTCAGTATTATTTTTACTTGAAAAATTAAAACACAAACAGAAAAGAAAAATTAAAGTACACACTGGGAACGGAACTACCGTGGTTTTTGTTTCTAGGGATGTGACATCCTTGTTTTCCGGTCAGTGATGTTCTGCCAAACACTGTGCTAAACCAGTGTACGAAACCCAAGCAGACAGATGACCAGTGAGGCTGTCTGCTGTCTCCTACTGGTGCTGAGGTCGACCAGTGGAACACTATCAGGATAAAGTTATTTTGACAGCAAGAAGGGAGTGCAGAGGGCTTCCCTGGTGGTCCAGTGGTTAAGTATCCTCCTTGCAATGCAAGGGACACTGGTTCAGTCCCTGGCCTGGGAGGATTCCACATGCCATGGAACAACTGAACCTGTGCACCACAACTACAGAGCCTGCACTCTGGAGCCCACGAGCTGCAACCGCTGAAGCCCATGTGCACAGAGTCTGTGCTCTGCAACCAGAGAAGCCACCACAATGAGAAGCCCTTGCCACACAATGAAAAGTAGCCCCCACTCGCTGCAACTGGAGAAAGCCCGAGTGCAGCAACAAAGACCTTGTGCAGCCAAAAAATAAATAAATAAGTAGATATATTCTTTTTCTTTTTATTTATTTTTTTCTTTCTTTTTCTTTTTGAAAGAGAGGAAAATGCAGAGCCCTTAACGCAACAGAAAACCTAAAGAGCTGATATACATAGAAAGCGTTTTAAGCAAACTTGTGCAAACACCAACCTGCTTGAAGAAAAGGATGCCTTTTAGTCTACTTCCACCATGCATTCATTAGTGTCAGTAATATAGGACCACCTGCTTTATAGTAAAGTCATTGATGAGGTGGTGGTTATGTCTGTTGAGATTATAGTGCAAGGAGACTGCTCTGATAACAGTAAGTCCTGAGGGGCATAGACCATCTGCAGGCCCAGGGACTGCTCAGTCCTGCCCTGCAAGTAAGGGTCATAAAATATGATACTGAGGAACTTTCCTGGGGGTCCAGTGGTTAAGGCTCCAAGCTCCCAATGCAGGTGGCCTGGAGCTGATCCCTGGTCAGGGAATTAGATCCCACATGCGGCAACTGACCAAAGAATGCGGGGGATGAGCGCTGCTCGCCCAGATCAGCTTGATGTTATGTAATGGTGTGCCTTCAGCAGCTTGCTCTGGAGCCTTGATGCCTATCAGCAGGGTCACTCTCAAGGGCCTTGAACTTCTCGAGATCCTCCCCGATGAAGGTGATGATATGATACATCGTGGCACCATGGGGGATCTTAGTTCTCTGACCAGGGATTGAACCCGTGCCCTCAGCAGTGAAAGCGTGGAGTCCTAACAACTGCACCATCAGAAGTCCCCTTAATGTCTATTCTTACTTCAGGGGACAGCCCTTCTACAAAGGGCTCTACAGTAAATATTTTAGTCTTTGAGGACCGAGAGATAAAATTAAGGCTATTAAGAAGGTATTCATAAAATGAAGGATGCTTCCAGCCTGCCTTATGCCCCATTTACTTGAGATGGGCCATCCAGGGTTGGAAGACAGGATTCCTGTCCAGCTGCTGGAGACATTCTCTGGATGAAGAGTGACGGGCCTGAGGCTTGGAGATTGTCAACTACAGATTGGCACTTGCCAAGGGCATTTGCCACCTGCCTCTGCAGAGATGGAATCCTGTGCTGCTGCAGTTTCTGACTCTCCACATGCCTTGAAGGCAGTTCCCGGTGGAGAGTGAGGCACTCTGTGCTCCAGAGGAACTGGTGGGACATGTCTTTAGTCAGATGTTTTCAGAAACTGATTTCATGATCCCAGTCCTTGTATCTCGTCACATCTAGTGAGTGAGTGTTAGTTGCTCAGTTGTGTCCACCTTTTTGCGATCCCACGAACTGTAGCCCTCCAGGCTCCTCCGTCCATGGAATTTCCCGGGCAAGTATACTGGAGTGGGTTGCCATTTCCTCTTCCAGGGGATATTCCCGACCCAGCAATCGAACACGGGTCTCCTGCACTGCAGGTGGATTCTTGACTTATATCTAGAAAAGCACTAAATCCCTTCATGATGACATCAGCTCCTCATGACTAGCAGAAAACCTCATGTGAAATGAATGCTTGATTGCACTGAACTCCCCCTTCACCAAAATCTTATATATTGACCTTCTTGGATGAATGCTCTTTGAAGCAGTCTCTCAGAGCTATCCAAGGTGCTGCCTCCTATGTTTCAGTCCTCATTTTATCCCAAATGAAACTTAACTTACAACTCTCACGTTGTGCATCCTTTTTAGTAGACAAGATCCAGGTGAGTGGAGAGGGTGTGGGATGACCACCAAGGCCAGTTTCTGCTCCAGTGATGCCCAGTTTCCAGCCAACCTCTCTTTCCCAAGGCCAGGCTGTCTCATCTGGGTGAGCTGGCCAGAGGTGAAGCCACATGCTGAGTCACCAACCCCCAGAATCAGATGCACCCAGCCAATGCCTAGTAACTGCCAACAGAAGACACACCAACATGTAGGTGGCAGCCCATGTGATGATTACGCAGCCCAAGCTTGCTCTGCTCACCACATGACAGGCCAATGAACAAAAAGAGGTGTTGAGGCAAAGACCACAACTTTATTCGGAAAACTGGCTCACCCCGAAGATGGCAGACTAATGTCTCAAGGTAACCATCTTGTTGGGGTCTGGATGCCAGGTTCTTTTATCTAAACAGAGAGGAAGAGGAGGTGAGGAAGTAAAAAGACCATTTATCTTGCAAAGTAGGAGCAGGTGTGTTAATTTCTTCTTTTCTTGCAGCCATTCACAGGTGGGTATGGTCAGATTATCTCTCTGTGAGCTAAACAAAGGCACTTTAGTTCAAGTCAGGCAGAGGGGCAGGGTCCTCTGAGGCAGTCAGTCCATAATGTTTGATTATAAGAACAAAAGTAAGTCACAGTTCCTGCCAGCTCACCCAGATGAGACAACTGAGGCAGAATCAGTTCTTTCCTACAACACAACCAGCTATGAAGCCTGGATAGTGGTGAGTGTTGGCTGCCATTTAGGAAGCCAGCTGGAAGCAAAGGAGGGAACAGGGACAAGAGGAAGGTGCCCCATCTGTGACTCCAGGACACTAAAGTACGAGCCCTCGAGAGCAACTCCTGTGGCTGCACAGAAATATAAGCCTGGGCTGACTCTGCCCACGGGCCACAATCTGTCAACCCTCATAAGCTCAATATGAGGTCACTGGAAGATTTGTACAGATGTGAGAACTGGACAGCGGCGGCTGCATGGCACAGGGGTGGCCAAGAGGAGCTACCCCACGTCCAAGGTCAAGAACGGAGGCCGAGAGGAGCTACCCCACGTCCAAGGTCAGTAGCGGCAGCCAAGAGGAGCTACCCCACGTCCAAGGTCAGGAGCGGTGGCCGAGAGGAGCTACCCCATGTTCAAGGTAAGGAGCAGCAGCTATGCTTTGCTGGAGCAGCCCTGCGGGATATACGTCCAAGATAAGAGAAACCCAAGTGTGGCAGAGAGGAGCTACCCCACATCAGGAGTGGAGGCTGAGAGGAGCTACCCCATGTCCAAGGTCAGGAGTGGCGGCCATGAGGAGATACCCCATGTCCAAGGTAAGGAGCAGCGGTTGCACTTTGCTGGAGCAGCCCTGAAGGGATATACGTCCAAGGTAAGAGAAACCCAAGTAAGATGGTAGGAGCTGAGAGAGAGCATCAGAAGGCAGACAGACTAAAACCACACACAACTAGCCAATCTGATCACATGGACCACAGCCTTGTCTAATTCAGTGAAACTAAGCCATGCCATGTGGGGCCACCCAAGATGGATGGGTCATGGTGGAGAGATCTGACATAATGTGATCCATTGGAGAAGGGAATGGCAAACCACGTCAGTAGCCTTGCCTTGAGAACCCCATGAACAGTATGAAAAGGCAAAAAAAAAAAAGGTAGGACACTGGAAGATGAACTCCCAAGGTCAGTAGGTGCCCGGTATGCTACTGGAGATCAGTGGAGAAATAACTCCAGAAAGAATGAAGGGAAGGAGCGAAAGCAAAAACACCACCTAGTTGTGGATGGGACTGGTGATAGAAGCAAGGTCTGATGCTATAAAGAACAATATTGCATAGGAACCTGGAATGTTAGGTCCTTGCATCAAAGCAAATTGGAAGTGGTCAAACAGGAGATGGCAAGAGTGAACGTCGACATTCTAGGAATCAGCGAACTAAGATGGACTGGAATGGGTGAATTTAACTCAGATGACCATTATATCTACTACTGTGGGCAGGAATCCCTTAGAAGAAATGGAGTAGCCATCACAGTCAACAAAAGTCTGAAATGCAGTACTTGGATGCAATCTCAAAAACAGAATGATCTCTGTTCGTTTCCAAGGCAAACCATTCAATATCATAGTAATCCAAGTCTATGGCCCGACCAGTAACGCTGAAGAAGCTGAAGTTGAACGGTTCTATGAAGACTTAAAAGACCTTTTAGAACTAACACCCAAAAAAACATGTCCATTTCAGTATATGGGACTGGAATGCAAAAGTAGGAAGTCAAGAAACACCTGGAGTAACAGGCAAATTTGGCCTTGGAGTACAGAATGAAGCAGGGCAAAAGCTAATAGAGTTTTGCCAAGAGAACATGCTGGTCATAGCAAACACCCTCTTCCAACAACACAAGAGAAGACTCTACACATGGACATCACCAGATGGTCAACACTGAAATCAGATTGATTATATTCTTTGGAGCTAAAGACGGAGAAGCTCTGTACAGTCAGCAAAAACAAGACCAGGAGCTGACTGTGGCTCAGATCATGAACTCGTTATTGCAAGATTCAGACTTAAATTGAAGAAAGTGGGGAAAACCACCAGACCATTCAGGTATGACCTAAATCAAATCCCTTATGATCAAACAGTAGAAGTGAGAAATAGATTTGAGGGACCAGATCTGATAGAGTACCTGATGAACTATGAATGGAGGTTTGTGACATTGTACAGGAGACAGGGATCAAGACCATCCCCAAAAAATGCAAAAAAGCAAAATGGCTGTCTGAGGAGGCCTTAAAAATAGCTGTGAAAAGAAGAGAAATGAAAAGCAAAGGAGAAAAGGAAAGATATACCCATTTGAATGCAAAGTTCCAAAGAACTTCCACATGTTCAAGCTGGTTTTATAAAAGGCAGAGGAACCGAGATCAAATTGCCAACATCTGCTGGACCATTGAGAAAGCAAGAGAGTTCCAAAAAACATCTATTTCTGCTTTATTGACTATGCCAAAGCCTTTGACTGTGTGGATCACAATAAACTGTGGAAATTCTGAAAGAGATGGGAATGCCAGACCACCAGACCTGCCTCTTGAGAAACCTATATGCAGGTCAGGAAGCAACAGTTAGAACTGGACATGGAACAACAGACTGGTTCCAAATAGGAAAAGGAGTACATCAGGTCTGTATATTGTCACCCTGCTTATTTAACTTCTATGCAGAGTACATCATGGGAAATGCTGGGATGGAGGAAGCACAAGCTGGAATCAAGATTGCCAGAAAAAATATCAATAACCTCAGATATGCAGATGACACCACCCTTATGGCAGGAAGTAGAAGAACTAAAGAGCCTCTTGATGAAAGTGAAAGAAGAGAGTGAAAAAATTGGCTTAAAGCTCAACATTCAGAAAACTAAGATCATGGCATCTGATCCCATCACTATGGCAAATAGATGGGGAAAGAGTGGTTGACTTTATTTTGGGGGGCTCCAAAATCACTGCAGATGGTGATTGTAGCCATGAAATTAAAAGACGCTTACTCCTTGGAAGAAAAGTTATGACCAACCTAGACACCATATCAAACAGCAGAGACATTGCTTTGTCAACAAAGGTCCATCTAGTGAAGGCTATGGTTTTTCCAGTAGTCATGTATCGATGTGAGAGTTGGATTATAAAGAAAGCTGAGCACAGAAGAATTGATGCTTTTGAACTGTGGTGTTGGAGAAGACTTTTGAGAGTCCCTTGGACTGCAAGGAGATCCAAACATTCCATCCTAAAGGAAATCAGTCCTGGGTGTTCATTGAAAGGACTGATGATGATTTGAAGCTCCAATACTTTGGCCACCTGATATGAAGGGTCGAATCTTTGGAAACACCCTGATGCTGGGAAAGATGGAGGGCAAGAGGAAAAGGGGGTAACAGAGGATGAGATGGTTGGATGGCATCACTGGCTTAACAGACATGAGTTTGGGTAAACTCTGGGAGTTGGTGATAGACAGGGAGGCCTGGTGTGCTGCGGTTCATGGGGTCGCAAAGAGTCAGACATGACTGAGAAACTGGACCATGGGGTCACAAAGAATCAGACACAACTTAGTGGCTGAACGACAACACAAACATGGAAGAGATGAGAGCTGACTTAAGTGTTTAAAAGCTGATGCCAGGGGATTTCCCTGGAGGTCCAGTGGTTCAGACTTCACGTTTGCACTGCAAGGGGCATGGGTTCAGTCCCTGGTTGGGGTGCTAGGATCCCACATGCCCCATAGTGTGACCAAAAAATTAAACTATAATTTTTTTTACAGCTGGTGCCAGCAGTTCCTGTCCTAGGTATATACCCAAAAGAATTGTGACCTGGAACCCAAACACATGCAGACACATGCTCATAGCAGCATTTTTCAAAATAACAAAAAGGTGGAAATAATGTAAATATCCATTAATGGGTGAATGGATAAGCAAAATATGGTTCATCTACACACTGGAACATTACTCAGCCTTAACAAGGAGTGAAGCACTGAACACACACTACAGTGTGAATGAATTTTGGAAACACTATCCTCAGTGAAAGAAGCCAAACACAGAAGACCACGTAGTGTGTGTTTCTATTTTTTTTTAATGTCCAACACAGGTCAATCCATAGAGCAGGAAAGTGGACTCATAGTTGCCAGGGTCTGGGGATGGGGGAGTTGGGGAATGACTTCTTGATGGTTATAAGGTTTACCTTTGAGACACTGAAATGCTTTTGAACTAGGTAGTGTTGTACAACACTGTAAATGTACTAAATAGCACTTGAGTTGCTTGCTTTAAAATGATTCATTTTGGGACTTCCCTGGTGGTCCAGTGGTTGAGAATCTGCCTTCCATTGCAGGGGACACAGGTTCAATCCCTGGTCAGGGAACTAAGGCCTCAGGGCAGCTAAGCCCTCAAGCAGCAACTAGAGAGCCCTGTGCACAATTACTGAGCCCAAGAGCCACACCTAGAGGAGCCACAGTGAGCACCCAGCAAGGTCAAAAAATTTTTAATATAAATAAACAGTTCATTTTATGTTGTGTGAATTTACAACAATAAAATAAAAAAGAAACAAATAAGCAAGGCCATACTAGCTTGAAGGTAGAGAATGAATCATAAGATGGCACGAGGTAAAGCAGTGTATCCCGCTGGGAAGCTGGCAAAAACTGATGGGTCCCTTAGTGTTTTAGTCTGCTGGGGCTGCTATAAGAAGCTACCCTAGACTGAGTGGGGTAAACAGCAGACATGTATTTCTCACAGTTCTAGAGGCTGGAAGTCTGAGACCAGGGTGCCTGCATGGCTGAGTTCCAAAGCAAGCCCTCTTCCTGGCCTGCCCTCCATCCCTCTCTGTCCCCACACAGCAGAGAGAGAGACAGAGCATATCTCTTACAACTCCCCTTATAAAGGCACTAATCCCGTTCAGGAGGGCTCCAACTTTGTGCCCTAGCCTTTCCCCAAGGCTCCACCTCTAAGTACTATCACGTTGGAGGTATTCACATATCAGTGTAGGGGCTGGGGAACAGTCTATAGCACTTAGGGTGGTAGCAGTGGGGATGGAAATGGGTGGCTGGATTTGGGATCTGGTTCAGAGGTTGAATCCATAGGGCTTGCTGAGGGTGGAACGTCATAACAGGATGGAGGAGAGGTCCAGGAGGACTCCCAGGACTTGGCTTTAGTCAGCTGAGTGGACAGTGGTTCCACCCTCTGACTGTGAGTTTCAGTGGGACTTCACTGGTGGTCCACTGGCTAAGACTCCACTCTGAATGCAGGGGACCTGGGTTTGATCCCTGGACAGAGAACTAGATCCCACATGCCGCAACTAAGAGGTCGCATGCCACAACTAAAGATCCCGGATGCCGCAACGAAGATCAAAGATCCCACATGCTTCAACTAAGACCCAGCACAGCCAAATAAATAAATAAATACTTAAAAACAAACCACACACACACACACAAACTTGCATGCATGCACACAGGAGTGTGTACAGACACACAAGCACTCAAGCACGGGCATGCACATGCACCCACACACATCTGCATGCATCCACTACACACATAGGTGCACACTTGCAGCTACACACACACGCATCCACACACTCGTACATACACATAATCACACCCACACACAGGTACACACACAAACCACTCTTTGTGGGCATTTCCCATCGCTGTATTACCATTTCAAGCACTCTATAGTATTTTCTTACTACGCTGGTCTTTCTCACTCCACTAGAATAGGAGTGCTTTAAGACCACGGACATCTGTCTCTCTTGCTCGCAGCTGTGCCCCCAAACCTAGAACAGTACTTGGGACACAGGAGGTGCTTAGCAAACATTTGATGACCAAGTGAATGATGCCGAGGTGCTCAGCAAACCCTTGGCAACCCCGCGGTTGATGCCATCAGAAGGGAAAGCTGGGGCTTTTTGTCTCCCGTCCCCTCCTGAGTCACGTCTCCAGATGCCTCTGGAAAGTGTGAGAGGCTCTGAGTGTGAGTGAGATGGGGCCAGCCTGGGGGTGGGGAGAAGACAGGAAGGAGAGGAGGGCATGTGGGGGAAGGGGAGGGGCCGAGCCCCAGCTCTAAAGGCAGCCCCGGGACCCACGAGTGCCTGCTGGCAGTGTGAGAAGCCCAGGCGTGTTGGGCAATCGTGGTTTCCTCCCTCCTGGCCTGAAGGATTCACCCAGGCCAGCCAGACCCAAAGCATCTTGGGGCCTCATCCACTCAGGCATGGAAGAGACAGTTGCAAGGCCTTCAGTGTTCGCGGTGGATGGACAGACAGACATCCCATTCAGGAGGCTGGGGCACAGCCGCAGGATGCAGCCCTGCAGTGCTGCCCAGCTGGGACTGGGCCTCGTGCTGCTGTTGGTGGTGGCTGGACTGGCTGTCCAGGGCTGGTTCCTGCTGCAGCTGCACTGGCGCCTAGAGGCGGTTAGCGGCCCCCTGCAGGTAAGCACCACTGGGGTGGGGTGGGGACCCCCAAGCCAATGTCACTGAGCATCTGTACGTGTGTGTGCAAAGATGGAGGACAGACTAAGGGCAGTCCCAGGCAAGCTAATTCACCTCTGGAACCTCAGTTTCCTCATCCATGAAATGGGCATGATAATAAGAGTCTCCATAGGGAATAAAACAGAATATTGTATGTGTGGCACAGGCAAAGTGAAGTGAAGTCGCTCAGTCGTGTCCGACTCTTTGCAACCCCATGAACTGTAGCCTATCAGGTTCCTCATCCATGGGATTTTCCAGGCAAGAATACTGGAGTGGGTTGCCATTTCCTTCTCCAGGAGATCTTCCTGACCCAGGGATTGAACCCGGGTCTCCCGCATTGTAGGCAGATGCTTTACCGTCTGAGCCACCAGGGAAGCCAATCAATAAATGGGAACTGACTTTTTTTTTTAATTGAGATATAATTGACATAGCACACTGTGTAAGTTTAAGGTGTACAACATATTGGTTTGTATATAAATACTGCAATGGCATCACATAATTATAATTTCTTCTAGTGATGGGAACTAACAAAACCTAGGTGTTTAGGAGCAGACTTCTCAGGTGGCTCAGTGATAAAGAATCCACCTGCCAATGCAAGAGACACAGGACATTCGATTTTGATCCCTGTGTTGGGAGGATCCCTTGGAGGAGGCAATGGCAACCCACTCCAGTATTCTCGCCTGGAGAATTCCATGGACAGAGGAGCCTGGTGGGCTGCAGTCCATGGGGTTGCAAAGAGTCAGACACAACTGAAGCAACTAAGCACACATACCTCTTGGAAGCTTAATGTTTTATAAAACAGTTGTGTTGTCTGTATCCCCCAGAACCGCCATCCTGACATGGCTAGTTGTTTTTTTAAAATATTTATCTGATTCCTCAGTTTGACCACTTTTAAAAATATTTTAATTAAAAAAAAATTGGGGGGCCATGTCGCACAGCAGTGGGGTCAGACCTTCGCCCTTAAATTGGAAGTTCAGAGTCTTAACCGCTGGACCACCATGGAAGCCCCTGACCTAGCTAGTCATTACCAGCAGTACCCTGATCACCACTATCGGGGCTGTCACTAAGCCACTTGTCTCAGTCTGTGAGCATGCCTCTCTGCATCCGTTTCCTATCACCGTGGATGTCTCTGCCACACCTGTAGGTCTCTGTGTCCCATGCCATGCCCATGCAGTCTCAGCCTTTTTTGTTTCCGGGTCCTTTTTCTGCTCATGGCTGGACCTGATGGCCACAGGCCCACTTGGACCTGTGCTGCTATCCCACACACGTGTACCAACACAGCCACTTCCTCACTCGTCCACAGCCTGTGTGTCTTTGTTACTGGGTCTCTGTATGTGCAGACCCAAGTGAATCCGTAAACCCTGCACCCATGTATCTGCCTCCATGTGTGTCTTGTCAGTGAGTCCAGGTCTGTGTCCATGTGTCTGTATTCACGTGTTTGCATTTATGTACAAGTGTCCAGCCATTCAGGTGACTGTGTATCTTCTGTGTGTGTGTGTGCTAAGTCACTTCAGTCCTGTCTGACTCTGTGACCCCATAGACTGTAGCCTGCCAGGCCCTGGAATTCTCCAGGCAAGAATACTGGAGTGGGTTGCCATTTTCTTCTCCAGGGATTGCCATTGCCTTCTCCAGTGGGTTGCCATTTCCTGATCCAGGGACTGAGCTCCCTAGCACTTATGTAATAAACACTTCTATAGCACTTGCTCTGTGCCAGGCATTGTATTACACTTTTCACATGGGAATTCAAACCAGGCATTTTCCATGTGTCCATTTACAAGAGGGGAAAACTGAGGTCCTGGCTGGTTAAGAGCCTGCTGGGTGGCAGGGAGTAGGGGTGGGGCCTGCACGTGGCCTTGGAGTCGACAGAGGGCGACGTCTGTGCCCGTGGTCTGTGTGTGCCTCTTGGCCACGAGTCTGAGTGATACCAGGGCGTGGGCCCCACAGATCCTCACCATGGGGCTGCTCTGTACTTTCAGGACAAAAGTGCAAAACACTGGGAGCAGCTGCTGCAAGGTGAGTCAGGGTCCTGCTTCCTCCGCCCGCCCCCTGCAACCCAAGCCCAGGAGGGGACGGTATGGTTCCCATGCTGCCCCCACCCCCTCAGTCCATTGCCCAATGCAATTTGCACAACTGGCCCAAGCCCCACGGAAGCCCCTCCCCCAGGCCGGAGAAGCAGAAGTTTGGGTCATTCCGGAAAGGGTGAGGTTGACACCAGGAGGTGGACTAGGTGACCCCTCTGGTGGCTGGCCCTTTACCCCCCACCACAACCTTCACCTCTGACCTCTGATTCTCTCTCTCCAGAGCAGAAGCCCAAGCAAGACAAACCAGCAGCACACCTCACAGGTGAGGGGCCCTCAAGTCCTGGCAGGGGTAAGAGGGTTCAGTGGGTCTTGGGGCGACCAGACAGACCCCCCAGTGGTGGCTGAGTACTCCTTTATTCATTAGTTCTTCAAAGCTGCCCAGAGCAGAGACAGTGCCTGAGTCCACGAATTTCTAATTTCATTTATTGAATAAACCCTTGTAGGGTGCTTACTCTCTGGCTCACACTGTGATGGGCTTTCCACCTCTTCATTCATTCGATCCTTAGCCAGGACTATTCATAGCTCCATTTTCCAGAGAGGGAGACTGAGGCATACAGAGGTTATAACCTGCTGGGCTATGATGTGTTTTGCTTAAATCCTTAGTTCTGCCACTTAACAATTTCTGACAGTTTGGGCGAATCCATTGCTCTGTGCCTCAGTTTCCCCGCCTGCAAGAAGGGGGTGAAAGCGTTAAGATGGAGGATAAGCAAGTTATTTTGCCACTTACTGTGCTTCAGTTCCCCTGCCTGTAAAGTGAGGATGAAGTGAGTGCATACATTTAAAGCCCAGCACAGAGCAAGGTGGCGCTCAGAGAGGGCTGGCGACTGGCCCGGGGTCCCACTGCGAGCAGGAAACGTGCGCTCACCAGCCCTGCTCTGTCTCCCTCCACAGGGGCCGACTTCAGCCGGACTGGCAAGGAAGGCCCATTGCGGTGGGAGACGAAACTGGGCCTGGCCTTCTTGAGGGGCCTTAGCTACCAGGATGGGGCCCTGGTGGTCGCCCAGGCCGGCTACTACTACATCTACTCCAAGGTGCAGCTGGGTGGTACGGGCTGCTCCCAGGGATTGACCGGCTGCCTGCCCATCACCCACGGGCTCTACAAGCGCACCGCCAGCTACCCCGAGGAGGTGGAGCTGCTGGTCAACCGGCGATCGCGGTGCGGGCGAGCAGACGGCTCCCAGGTGTGGTGGGACAGCAGCTTCCTGGGCGGAGTGGTCCACCTGGACGTGGGGGACGAGGTGGTGGTACGCATGCCGGGCGAGCGCGTGATCCAAGTCCACGACGGCACACGCTCCTACTTCGGGGCCTTCATGGTGTGAAGGACGTGGTCGGGGCTAATCCAACCTGCATCTCCGACAAGTAAGAGACCTCAGAGGATGCCTCTGGACACAGAAGAACAGGAGGTTTTCAGAGCGGGCCTGGGGGACACCCAAAGTTGACAGGTGGAGAGCTCAGTGGAGACTAGCGAGAATGCAGCTGCCCCAAGAACCAGCAGGCACCTCTGAAGGATCAAAGGAGACTGCAGGCCCTGCCTGGACAACACTGGGGGGTCTGTTAGCCCCCAGGCAGGGGCTAAAGCTGATCTTGATGTTCAGGAAGGGGTGAGGGGTGGCTATTTATACTCCTGAATCAGATCTAAGGGACATGGTGATGGTGGTGGTGGTTGGCTAAGACAGGAAATTGTATTTATACTTTTGATTCAGATTAAAGAGGGACATGGGGGTCCGGGGAGTTGCCTGAGAACAGAAAATTTCTTAACACTCTCTACCCTCTCACAAGTGTGGGCGGACTCTGGTGGGGAGGTGGTGAGGATTTATCATCAAGACTCACCCACCTTGGAGAGCCCAGCCCAGCCCAGCCCTACCCATGGTCATAGTCATGACCCAAGTTCCACCCATGGGGCTTGCGGCCACACCACAGCCTGGCCACAAAGCTACCCTCAGAGAAACAGGCGTAGGGACGTGCTGGGAGGTGTTCAACAAACAGCTGTCCCAGGAGAGGACACCCATTTCCATGGTGTAAATTTTCCCTCTGTGGTTCGTTTCTGGCTCCCGGTGTATATCATCCACAGGTTGGCTGACACCCAGCACTGCTGTTTCAGCACCCAAGCCAGAGGCTGCTGCACAGGCACTTAGAAAATGTTTCAAGAGAGAGAAAGAAAAAGAGAGAGAGAAGCAAGGGAGAGAAGGGAGGAAAAATGAAAGACAGGTGGAAAGAAAGAAAAGGTGAAAGAAGAGAAAGATGGTTAGTTAAAGACAAAAAAGAAATAAAGGTGGAAAGGAAGGAAGAAAAGGTGAAAGAAAGGTAGAAAAAAGGGAGGGTGAAAGGAAAGAAAGACAGACTGATAGAGAAAGAAAAGGTGGAAATGAAGAGTGAAAGGAAAGAGAAAGAAAGGGTAGCAAAAGTGAAAGAAATCAACTGTCATCACAGCTACAGCATCCCAGAGAATCACAAGCTCAGCCACTCCTTGACAACCTTAGACACATACACACCAAACATCAGATTCTCACACAACCTGGAAGTCCTAGACAGCAGAGCAAACCCTCAGTCACAGACACTGCATTACAACCATGTACGACACAGTCACACACAAGTCATCATCACAGCCCGTCACCCACACTGGGCCGTACAGTCACACCATGTATGACACATGGGATGCGATGCTTCTATGTCAGACTTCCACATGCTGCATCACAGTCACACCCATCACACACACTCGCAGCCTCACAATGACAAACACACATAGCCAGTTCTTCCCAGCCACCTCCCATCCTGGGGTAAGGACCAGACTTAGTCTGTAGCCCTTGGACCACTGGCCTTGGAAATAAATGCTGAACGTTGCAGCTGGCCTGTCTAGTTCTTAAGGGGCAGGTGGCTCATGGAGGCCCAGGGACAGATGGAATGACCCACAGAGGTCACTTTTACAGCTGAGAACTCTGAACCCAGCTGACCCAACTCCATGCAAGAGGTTTAGCAGGGAAGCCAGAGACCTGGTGCCCAGATGTGCTCTAGCCTCAAATCCACAGTTCCTGAGAAAGCAGAGGCTACACACTTCAGTACCCTTCTTGCCAACATTCAGCACTCTACCCAGCCAGCTGGGAGCTTGGGGTAACAGGGCATCCAAGAGTGTGGGGAGGGACAGGTAATGATATGCTTACAGACCTGATGTTTTATGCAAATGAGCATGCACCCAGGAAGCAAGGTTTCCCTGGACCCTAGGATCACAGCTCGGCCCCAGAGAATGACTCACTCTTGTTATTGTTGACACAGTTGCCTGGTAAAGGGGGGAAGGGAACCAGCTTTGCCATCTGATGGTCTTGGGTTCCAAGTCTACTCTGTCATTTCCTGGCCATGTGACACAGGAGCAAACCCCATCATTTCTCCATGCCCAGTTTCCTCATCTGTGAACTAGGTAACAAGGAGTCTCACCTCCTGGGTTTATTGTAAAGATGAAATCAGATGAGGAGGGACTTTCCTGGTCCAATGGCTAAGACTCCGCAACTCCCAATGCAGGGGGCCCCGATTCAAGCCCTGGTCAGGGAACTAGATCCCACATACCGCAACTGAGAGTTTGAATGCTGAAACTAAAGATCCCTCGTGCCACAACTAAGACCTAGTGCAGCCAAATAAATAAATTTTTTTAAAAAAGAAAGAAACAGTGAATTTTAAAATTAGATGAGGAAAAAAGCCACTTGGTATGGTGCCTGGTATGCAGGAAGAGATCCATAAGTACGTGAGTGTCATTTAGAGATATTAAGGAGAGCATCTGTCAGGCATGTCCCCTGCCCCAGACATCTTGTGCAAGTCACATCTTTTAAATTTATTTTTTAAATGAAGGATAATTTCTTTACAGAATTTTGTTGTTTTCTGTCAAACATCAACATGAATCAGCCATAGGTGGCGAGTCACATCTTCATCTGCACCTCTTGGCAGGAGTTGCTGTTGCCCCCACTTTCCAGATGCAGCGACCAAGGCTCAGGTGCCTCCCCCACCCCACTCTGCCCACACCAAGGGCACCCAGCTTCATGCCTCCCTGGCTGGGCTGGTGGGAGGAGAAACAGCCCCAGGGGCCCAGCCTCCACCCATGCTGGAGTTTCCTTTACTCTCTTCGTGGTCTTTCTGTTTCCGTGGCTTTGATGAGAAGGCCGGGGTGTGTGCGTGTGTGTATGAGGGGGACTCATCAAAGTCACCAGCAGCCACCAACATCTGCCTGGGGATGGAACCTCTACAGAGTTGAGCCTCCTAAGATCACCTTTGGGAGGGGCTTTGATTTCAGATAAAGTACGGGAGCAGGAAGCCCCCAGCCCAGGACAGTGACCTATTTACAGCTTCTTAGAAGTCTATCTACTTGACTTCCGCTAACACCACCGATATCTTTTCCGATTTCACCCTCTCCCTGCCCCAATACTTTCTCAATACCCAAAGTCTCCTGTCTTCACTCAATACAACCCCCCGACCCCCAGCCGTGGAACAGAAAACTCTTCTCCTTCTCCCCATCACTTGCCAGGATCCAGAGGTAATAGAAGGAAAAATCATAGCAATTAAATTGCTTCCTACTTTCCTTTGATGACCCTATGCCCCTCCCTGCTGCGTTACTATGGCATACAAACACTGAGATGCATCGTCTCCAAGAAACAGAACCTGTATGACTGGGGAAGAACCTGCATGCCATGTGGCCCAAACAAACAAACAAAAATAAAGTATCAAAACTTAAAAAAAATTTTTTTCCGATTCTTTTCAGTTATTACATAAGGTGATCTTACGTCTGTAGATGTAAGATCATGTCTAATCACCGAGTGTGTTTTTCAAACAGCACTTAGTACCCAGTGTTTAAAGGTTACGAAACTTTGCACAGGACAAATCGAGATTTCTTGGCAAGTTGGGGGCTGTGACGGCAACCCAGATTGGGTAGCAGCTGTCCTCTGTGGAGAGGGCATCAGCTCACCAGCTCACCAGCCTCCACTCCTCTCCATGGTCTTCCACTTGAAGACTGAGTGTCAGCTGCCTTTCATCATCACGTCTGCACAGCTGGTTTTCTTAAAACAATAATGATCCTTAATTGCAGGTCATACTAATGCACGCACCGCATGCCAGGCAGTGTGCTAAGTGCACTGCTGTTCTTCATTCATGAAGTCGTTCATGTCTGACTCTTTGTGACCCCATGTGTTGCAGTGCGCCAGGCTTCCCTGTCCTTCGCTATCTCCCGGAGTTTGCTCAAACTCATGAGAACTCATGTCCATTGAGTCGATGACACCATACAACCATCTAATCCTCTATTGACCCCTTCTCCTTTTGCCTTCAGTCTTTCCCAGCATCAGAGTCTTCCCCATTGAGTCAGTTCACCACAACTCGAAAGTGTCAGTAATTCGGCATTCAGTCTTAATTCACAGTAACTCACTGAATTCTCACAATGACCCTGTTGCGGGGGGTGGTGGTCAATAGTTGTACTGACCTAGTTGACTGATACAACTGGGAGGACTCATGCATCCTAGTTGTATTAGTTGCTGTTGCTGCTTAAGGCAGCACTAAATTGGTTATCTTACAGTTTCGGAACTCAGAAGTCAGAAATGAGTCTTAAGGGACAAAATCAAGGCTGAGTCCCTTCGCTGTTCACTTGAAACTACCACAACATTGTTAATCGGCTACACCCCAATACAAAATTAAAAGTTCAAAGAAAAAAAGGAATTAGAAACATTAAAAAAAAAAAAAAAAGAATGAAGGAGGGACCTTGTCTGATTCTTTATTTTTAATTGAAGGATAATTGCTTTATTGTGTTGGTTTCTACCAAACGTCAACATGAATCAGCCATAGATTTACCTGTGTCCCTCTCACCTTCTGATTCTTAAGCCACACATGCACATGGTGCCCAGCTTCTTCTGATCCACCCACCCCGTTTGTTTCCCTATAGTCTCTCTAGAGTGGTGCGTTCTCTGCTACTCCTGAGCCTTGCTCAGGAGGCCGGTATTCAGGCTGGGTTTAGGTACAGGAAATTCTTTGAGGCGCTCTGTGGCTTCAGCTGCCCAGAGACACCATTGAGTCATTTCCTCTTCAGGGACCTGCAGTCTCTCTGCAACGGGGAGCAGGACTCCAGCCTCTTCGAGTTTTCCGTCCCCTTCCTCCAGAATTTCTCGGGGGAGGGCGACTTTCCCCTTTCCAGAGTTGTTTTCTCCAAAAAGCAGAGCACAGAAACTGCCTACCTATTCTGTAATGGATGCTGAATTGTGTTCCCCCCAGAATTCATTTGTTGAAGTTCAAACCCCAGTATCTGCCAATGTAACTATATTTGGAGATGGCGCCTTATGGGAGAAAATTAAGGTGATTTGAGTGGGTCTTCATCCAATGTGACTGGTGTCCTTATAAGATCTTTTTTGATCCACCTCTTGAAGTAAGGAAAATAAAAACAAAAATAAACAAGTGGGACTTAATTAAACTTATGAGGCTTTGCACAGCAAAGGAAACCACAATCAAGATGGAAAGACAACCCTCAGAATAGGAGAAAATATTTGCAAATGAAGCAACTGACAAGGGATTAATCTCCAAAATATACAAACAGCTCATGCAACTCAATATCAAGCAGACAAACAACTCTTTCAAAAAAATTGGCAGAAAATATAAATAGACACTCCTCCCAAGAAGACAGATGACCAAGAGGCACATGAAAAGACGTTCAACATCACTAATTATTGGTGGTGGTGTTCAGTCACTAAGTCATGTCCAACACTTTGCGACCCTGTGGACTGTAGCCCACCAGGCTCCTCTGTCTATGGGATTTCCCAGGCAAGAATGGCAGTGAGTTGCTATTTCCTTCTGCAAGGGATCTTTCTGGATCAGGGATTGGACCCATGTCTCCTGCATTGGCAGGTGGATTATTTACCACTGAGCCACCAGAGAAGGCCATCCATCCACAGAAAAATGGCTAAAGAAGACGTGGCACACATATATAATGGAGTATTACACAGCCACGAAAAGGAGCCAAACCGTGCCATTTGCAGAGAGGTGAATGAGCCTAGGGACTGTTGTACCAAGTGAAGTAAGTCTGAAAGACAAAAACAAACATATATTAACACATATATGTAGGATCTAGAAAAATGGTACATATGAACCTATTAGCAAGGCAGAAATAGAAACACACACACGTAGAGAACAAACATATGGATGGCAAGGAGGGAAGGTGGGGTGAGATCAATTGTGACACTGGGATCAACATATATTCACTACGATGTATAAAACAGACAACTAGCGAGAACCTACTGTACCGCACAGGAAACAATACTCAATGCTCTGTGTTGACCTAAATGGAAAAAAAAAAAAATCTGAAAAAGAGTGGAGATATGTGTATGTATAACTGATTCACTCTGCTGCACACCTGAAACTAAGGCAACATTGTAAAGCAACTTACGTCAATTAAAAAATAATTTAAGAAAAAGAAAAGATTAGGACCCAGACACACACAGAGGTAAGACCACTTGAAGACACAAAGTGGTCCTGCAAACCTAGGAGCAAGGCTTCAGAAGGCAACAACACTGCTGACAACGTGATCTTGGATTTCCAGCCTGCAGGACTGTGAGAAGATACATTTCTGTTGTTTAGGTCACTCCAGCTGTGGTCCTTTGTTATGGCAGCCCCATGAACTAATATATCATCCTAACCCTCCCCACAACCCCATTACCTGGGAAGAGTTAAAATGTGCCAACTGCTGGGCTACCTCGGGGGCCCAGTGGATAAAAATCTGCCTGCCAATGCAAGAGACATAGGTTCATTCCCTGGTCCAGGAAGATTCCACATGCCCTGGAGCAACTAAGCCTGTGTGCCACAACTACTGAGCTTGTGCTCTAGAGCCCGGGAGCCATGACTACTGAAAGCCCACGTGTCCTGAAGTCCATGCTGTGCAACAAGAGAGGCCACTGCAATGAGAAGCTCGTGCACTGCAACAGGAAAGTGGCCCCCACTCGCCACAACTAGAGAAAAGCCCCTGAAGCAACAAAGCATAGTCAAAAATAAATTTAAAAAAAAATTTTAAGATATACCAAATGCTGAGTTGAGTGGCTCCTGGCACAACTAGGTGCTCAATAAACACTGGCCATCATTGCCGGGCTTCCCCGATGGCCCTGCAGTAAAAGAATCAGCCTGCAGTGCAGGAGACACACAGGAGATGAGAGTTCAGTCCCTGGGTTGGGAAGATTCCCTGGAGGAGGATGTGGCAACCCACTCCAATATTCCTGCCTGAAAATTTCACAGTCAGGGGAGCCTGGCGTGCTTCAGTCCATGGAGTCACGACAAGTCAGACACAACTGAGCACATATATCGTTGCTGATGCTATTATTTATTTCTCCTGTCCCTTTCCCATTCAGGTAGTAGCTGACTTTGCATCTTCATTTCTTCACGAAAGAGATGGTGGAAAGCAGGAATTACCTACTAGTCTCCTCCTGGCATTGAGCTCCAAAAAGCACAAAGTGATGAAGAGGTTTGAGGTTTGGCCAGAACTTGCCGGGGGACAGGGGCGGGTGTGAGGATGATTTTGAAGAGCCACCCCAGCTTCAAGCTTCCCATGAGACCCACTGAAGTCTCTGTCATCAGAGCCCAACTCTTCCCTCTGCGGAGTCCCAATGCCCTCCCACAAGCTAAGCCTGACAGCATTCTACAATTAATTAACCTCCAGCATGCAAATCTCCCTTGCAGGTCTGTTTTACAGAAACCCCAAATTGATGCTTTCTATCTGCAGTACTGGAAAAGACTCTCAAGAGTCCCTTGGACAGCAATGTGGCTCTGATGTGGCTCAGAGGCTGAGGAAAGGGAATTGTGACCCCTGCCCGGAAACTGAAGGCTGGAAAAGTAGTCCATTCTGATGAATCTAGAAAAAATTTGACCTATTGTGGGAGGGGAGAAAAGTCATCCGCAGGGGATGGAGACCTCAGACCTGCTGCACCTGTTAGTGCAGCTGGAGTCTCTCTCGAAAGCACAGGAACCAGAAGGTGAGCTCTGTAGGGGCAAGGTATGTGTCCATCCTAGTCCTCTCTTTACCAGGACATGACAGGTTCTCAAACCATCACAGCTGAGTAAATTGACTCTGACTTACTTCGACAAAATGCTACAGAAGTGACATTCTAGGAATTCTAGAATCTAGTCTGCAGGAGGCCAGGACGAATTGAGAGAGTAGCACTGATATATATACATTACCATGTGTAGATTATAGATAGCTAGCAGGAAGGTACTGTATAACACAGGGAACTCAGCTCGGTGCTCTGTAGAAACCTAAAGGGGTGGGAGGGAGGCTCAAGAGGGAGGGGATAAATGTATACTTACAGCTGATTCATGTTGTTGTGCAGCAAAAATGAACACAATGTTGTAAAGCAACTATCCTCCAATTTTAAAATATATCCAATGATAAACCATAACAGAAAAAATATTTTTAAAAGAATGTACATATACATGTACAACTGAATCACTTTGCTGTATAACAAATTAACAGCATAGTAAACTATATGTCAATAAAAAATAAATGAATTAGGGGAAAAAAATTAAAAAAAAGGAGGCCAAGTGGCTTGCAACGTTTGCCTTCTCGGAGACCTGAGTGGCCGCGTGAAGAAGTTCAGTTGTCTGGTGAGAGACGATGGGTGGCCGGAGAGCCCTGGAGCACAAACGACGTGAGAGTAAGTCCTTATAGTTAACACCAGCTGCAGATGAACTGCCCAGATCCACAGAGCTGAAACTAACCATCCCTGTCAAGCCCTGTTGGGTCGATTTGCAGGGTTATGAGCAAATAAAACACTTGTTGTTTTACACCACTAATTTTGGGGTGACGTTATGCATCAGTAGGTAACTAGTAGACTGTGCAAGCCCTTTTCTATAACCATACAGATAGGTAGGCAGACAGAGAAGCATAGATGGATAAATAGGTGGATGTTTCAATGGGTTGATAAATGATGAATGAATGGGTAAATGAGGGAAAGTGGATGGGTGGGTGGATAGATGGATGGATAGTTGAGTGGATGGATGTGTTGAGGGATGGATGGATGGTTCATTGAATGGATAAATGAGTGGATGGATGGATGTGTGGATGGGCAGTAGATAGATGTGTGGGCAGACTGAATGTATGTACGGCTGGATGTACAGATAAAAGAGTGACTAAGTGGATGATGAATAAATGTACACAAACATTATCTAAATCAAACTCTAACCTCAGTAAGAGCCTATTTTGGCAAGCACTAATTCATATCGTGCAGGCATCCACTGTAGATGTACTCCAATCTTAGATCAAAAATCTGTATAAGTAGGAAGCCCCTTCAAAAAAACCCAGGGCTAATATGTATGCTCCATGAGATCACAAACAGGTGGACATGACTGGGCACACACGCACACAATATGTATGCCAGATTTTATCTAGTTTAGAGGATGCAATAAGTTGTCACAGATCTATCATCCTGATGGCTGGAAAGTCCTCTGAGAGCATCTTTCATGTCTCAGGAGGAAGCCAGGCAGATGATAAACTATTCCAAGGGCTGATGTGTCTATACCAATACTAGTACCACACTGCCTTCACTAATATGATGAGTACAATAAGCCCTGCTATCTGGGAAAACAGAGCTCTTCTTATTCTGCATCTTCAGGATTCTCTTGGTTATGTACAGTACTTTACTCTGCTTGTCAAATTGCATGAAAAACAAAGTTGGGATTTTTACTAGAACTGCACTGAGACATATATAGGTAGGACTGGCTTGTGTTGTGGTATGGCAGAACCCAACACAAAGTGGTAAAGCAATTATCCTCCAATTTTAAAAAAAATTTTTAATTTAAGAAAAGGACTGCATTGAATCTGGAGATCAAATTGGAGAGTACAGATACCTTTGTAACAGATAACTTTGAATGATTGAATCATTCAATCAATGAACACAGTATTACTCTCTTTATTTAGGTCCTCTTGAATGTTTCTGAATAATAATTAATAACATTCTCCATAAATATCATGCACCATTTTATTTCTAAGTGCTTTATATGTGTTTTTGCTATAATAAATCTCATCTCTTTTTTAAATGATATCTTCTAACATCTGTTGCTGGTATATATCATGCAATAGATGTTTGTAATCATCACAATAACATTGAAGAAAAAGTCCCTGAAATGGGCATCCTTGTCTTATTTCCGATCTTTGAGTGAATGCTTTTTAATGGTTTTATCATTAGTGATGAATCTACTGTAGGGTTTTTTAGGTGGCCCTAATTAGATTAAGAAAGATCCCCTTCTGTTCCTAAGAGATCTTTTTAAAACAGAAGTAAATGTTGAATTTTATTAAATGTTTTCTCTGCCTCTCTCAAAGTATCACAGGATTTTTCCCCTTTAGACTGACAATGTTGTGAATTCTGTTCCTCAGTGTTCTCATGTTAATCCAACCTTTTATTCCTGGAACAAATCCAACTTCATCATGATATATGTTTAATACATTATGGAATCAATTGATATTGTATAGAGGATTTTTGCATCTCTAAGTTTAAAAGGGAGATAGTCTGTGGGTTTTCTGACTCATATTATCCTTGTCAGGGTTTGGTATTAAGGCGGTCCTGGACTCATGAAAGAAACTGGGTGTGTGGTTTTTATTTTCCCCCCCTGTATTCTGAACTAGTTTGTATATGGTTAGCATTATTAGTTATACAGATAATTATTAATAGTTGGGCTCCTTTGTGGAAACATCTGGATCTGGTGCCTTATTTGTGAGGAAGGTGTGGGTGTCTGGGTTTGGGTATGGGAAGGTTTAAAAGTTATTATTCAATGTCTTTAATGAGCTTTCAATTTTTTGTTGTTCAGTCGCTGAGTCGTGTCTGATTCTTTGTGACCCCATGAACTACAGCACATCAGGCTTCTCTGTCCTTCACTATCTCCCATAGTTTGCTCAAACTCATGTCCAGTGAGCTGGTGATACCTTCCAAACATCTCATCCTCTGTCACTCCCTTCTCCTCCTGCCCTCAATCTTTCCCAGCATCAGGGTATTTTCCAATGAGTCAGCTCTTCGCATTAAATGGCCAAAGTATTGGAGCTTCAGCTTCAGCATCAGTCCTTCCAATGACTATTCAGGGTTGATTTCCTTTAGGATTGACTGGTTTGATCTCTTTGCAGTCCAAAGGTCTCTCAAGAGTCTTCTCCAACACCACAGTTTGAAAGCATCAATTCTTCAGCACTCAGCCTTCTTTATGGTCCAACTCTCACATCTGTACTTGGCTACTGGGAAAACCACAGTTTTGACTTTATGGACCTTTGTTGGCAAAGTGATGTCTCTGCTTCATTTCAATTCTTTAGATGTGTTTTTTAGTGATCTGGGTTAAGTTACATTTTTCTAGAAATGTGGATATTTTATCTACATTTTCTCAGTGATGGGTGAATAGATGTTATATTGGTGAATAAAATGTTCATCCTTCTCTATGTCTTAATGCTTCTTCAACCTCTGCAGCCTCAATAATTATGTCCCCTTTCTCACTGATAATACTTTTTAATTTTTTTTAAATTTATTTTTGGCTGTGCTGGGTCTTTGTTACTGTGTGCAGGCTTTTCTCCAGCCGAAAAGAGCAGAGGTCACTCTGCAGTTGTGGCACACAGGGTTCTCACTGGAGTGGCCTCTCTATGCCGGCTTCCGTAGCTGCAGCTCTTGGACTCCAGAGCACAGGCTCAGGAGTTGCGGAACTTGGGTTCAGTTGCTCCGGGGCTTGTGGAGATCTTCCAGGGCCAGGGATGGAACCTGTGTTTCCTGCATTGGCAGGAGGACCCTTTACTATTGAGCTACCAAGGAAGCTTCTATGTTTTCTTAACGTTTCTTCAGCATCTGCAGTCTCTGTAATTAGGTCCTCTTTCTCCGTGATAATATTTCTATCTGAAGTTGATCATGTTTCTTCTTTTCAAAACACTAAATACTGGCCATTTAAATTTTTTGAGGAATCGCCTCACTGTGTTTCCATTGTGGCTACACCATTTTACATTCCAACTGGCTCCTCAAATATTTGCTGTGTATTTTTCAGAGGGTCTGTTCATGTTTCATGATCAAGCTTGTTTACTATGTTGGTCAAATCCAGATCATTACTATTTTTAAATTGAAGTAGAACTGATTTACAATGTTTCCAGTATACAGCAAAGTGATTCAGTTACACATATATATAGAGAGATATTCTTTTTCAGATTCTTTTCCATTACAGGTAATTACAAGATACTGAATACAGTTTTCTGTGCTATAAATAGGTCCATGTTGATCATCTATTTTATATATAGTAGTGCATATCTGTTAATCCCTAATTTCCAATTTATCCCTCCCTCCCTTTCCCCTTTGGTAAGCATAAATTTGCTTTCTATGTGAGTCTATTTCTGTTCTGTTAATAAGTCCATTTGTATCATTTTTTTAAAATTCCATGGGACTTCCCTGCTGGTCCAGTGGCTAAGACTTGGAGCTGCCAATGCAGGAGGCCGGGGTCAGTCCCTGATCAGGGAACTAGATTCCACATGCTACAAATAAGTGTTTGCACACTGCAACTAAAGATCCATGATCCCATGAGCCACCACTGAGAGCTAGCACAGCCAAATAAATAAAACACACATGTAAGTGATACATGTGGTATTTGTCTTTCTCTGACTTACCTCACTTAGTGTGATATTGTTATTAAGTGCATACACATTTAGAACTGTCATATTTTCATGACAAAGACTTAGTTATACCTAGTAAGGCTTCCTACATTAAAGTCTATGCAGTTCAGGATTTCCTTGGTGGTCCAGGGGTTACAACTCCATGCTTTCTCTGCAGGGGGGCAGGTTCCATGCCTGGTTGAGGAACTAAGATTCCACATACTGCATTGCCCAGCCAAAAAAAGAAGTCTATGCCATCCAGTAATAATAGACTTAAACAAACTTTCTTTCTGGCTGTTGACATCCTTTAATGGCAACTTGTTACATTGTGTAAGTTTAAATGCAAGCAATATGTTTCTGGATTTTAATTTTTCTTAGCCAGCCAGAAAATATCTATCTTTTAATTCAAGTATTGTACTGATCCCCTGGAGGAGGGGAATGGAGACCCACTCCAGTGTTCTTGTCTGGGAAATCCCATGGACAGAGGAGCCTGGCGGGCTACAGTCCAGAGAGTTGCAAAAAGCTGGGCATGACAGCACACACTGCCCCACACTGTACTGATGCTGTCCAATAGCAATGTAAAGTGTGCCATCTCTCTAATTTAAATTTTTCTAGCAGCCACAATCAAAAGATGAACAAAATGGTGAAATTCATTTAATAACATGTTTTATTTAACAACATATCCAAAATGTTATCACTGCAAAAATTAATCAATATAAGTAATATTTTACTTTTTCAAAAATCCCAGGTCTCCAAATTTTGGGGTGCATTTCACCCTAACAGCACGCCTCAGTTCAGACCATGCCCATTTCCAATGCTCAGTTGTGACGTACGGCTTGTGCACTGTATGGACTCATGTAGATTTAGACTATCTACATTGATTGCAGTTCCTAATGTGTTTGGATTTATTAGGTACTTTCTGGTGGCCCCTCAGTTGCTATATTTCTTTTTCTCATCTTCCTTGCCTTGTTTGGAATTTTGGTCATTCCATTTTTCTCTTACACTTAGTTTAGAAGTTACACATCCTATTTCTGTTCTTTTGGACATTTTCTGAGACACTTTATCTTTTAATTAATTTTTTTACTGAAGTGTAGTTGATTTACATTGTTGCATTAGCTTCTGTAGACACTTGAATTTAGAAAGGCAATCTATCCTTATTCAGTCCTCCTCTCCAAAAGCCTCCAAAATGCTCTGCCCATTTGCACTCTCGCCCCCTACAGGCCATTCTCCATAGAGCAGCTAACGTGAGATTTTTGGTAAACTTTTTTTTTTAATGTGTAAAATGTACAAAATCATGTAAAGACATCTGTTTAACCAAAAACATTTTGGGATTAAAAAAGTCTTTTTAAAAACTATTTCAGAAATGAAAATTACTAATCAAAGGGAACAAAAGTCAACTCAAGTATCACAGAGAAGCAAAGAGTAACCAAATTGTAAATTCACTTTTTAAAAACATTGTTTAAACTCTTTAAAAAGTTGTTAGACATTTAAACAAATGTCCATCAACAGAAGAGTGGATAAAGATGTGGTATATATATACAATGGAATATTACTCAGCCATTAAAAAGAATAAAATAATGCCATTTGCAGCAACAATGGGTGGACCTAGAGATTAAAATACTGAGTGAATTAAGTCAGACAGAGAAAGAGAAATATCACATGATATCATTTATACGTGGCATCTAAAAGAAGAGATACACAAATGAACCTATTTACAAAACAGAAACAGACTCACAGACTGAGAGAGCAAACCGATGGTTACAGGACTGGGTGCGGGTGGAGCTTTAGGAGGAGGGATAGTTAGGGAGTTTGGGATTGACATGAACACACTGCTGTAATTAAAATGGATAACCAACAAGCATCTACTGTAGAGCACAGAGAAATCTGCTCAATATTCTACAACCAAATTGGGAAAAGAATTTGAAAAAGAATAGATACTTGTATAACTGAACTGCTTTGCTGTACACCTGAAATTAACACACTGTTAATCAGCTAAATTCCAATATAAAAGAAAAAGTTAAAAAATAAACCACTGCATTTATTTTTTAACTAAGGTAGGACTAACATACAAAACAGCCGTACATGTTTAATGTGTATATTTCTATGAATTTGAAGATAAAGACCCTTAAAACCATCACCATAAACAGTGCTATAAACTTAACCATCACCTCTAAATGCTTCTTTTCTGTATTTTTTGATAATCTAACATAAGATATACTCACATAGAAAAATGTTTAAGTATACAGTACAGTATTTTTAACTCCATGCATTATGCTGTGCATAACTCTGCAACCAACTCGTGCCCAACTCTGTGACCCTATGGACTGGGGTCAGCCAGGCTCCTCTGTCCACAGGACTTCCCAAGCAATAACACTGGAGTGAGTTGCCATACCTTCCTCCAGGGAACCTTCCTGACCTAGGTAGCCAACCTGTGTCTCTTATGTCCCCTGCATTGGCAGGTGGGTTCTTTACCCCTAGTGCCACCTGGGAAGCCCTCATAATGCTCTATAGTAGATCCTGGGACTTATTCATCTTCCATAACTGAAACACTCTACCAGGTAAACAGTAACTCCCCATTCTCCCTCCCTGGCACCCACGATTCTATATCCTGTCTATAAGTTTGACTACAAATCCCTCACATAAGTGGAATTATACAGTGTATGTCTTTCTGTGTCTGGCTTATTTCAAGTAACGTTATAACCTCCAAACTCATCCATGTTGTTGCAAAGGGCAGAACTTCCTTCTTTCTTAAGCCTGAAACAGACTCTACTGTGTGGGTGTGTGTGTATGTATATATATATATATATATATATATACACACATATATGTAATATTTCCTTTATCCATTTATTCACTGATGATCACATAGGTTGTTTCTATAGCTTTGCTATTGTAAATAACTCATCAATGAATGTAAAAGTACAAGTATCTCTTGGAGATCCTGACTCCAATTACTTTGAGTTTATATCCAGAAGCAGGACTGCTGGATGGTAAGGTAGTTCTATTTTTAGCTTTATGAGGAGCCTCCATACTGTCTTCCATTTGGACTGCACCATTCTGTATTCCCACCAACACACACACACACACACACACACACTCCCTACCAAGCTATTGATTGGGATTTCACTGAACCTGTAGATCAATAGATGTTGATGTAGAATTAATGTTTTCATGGGGACTTCCCTGGCAGTCCAGTGGTTAAGATTTCGTGCTGCCAATGCAAGGGGCACAGGTTCAATACCTGGTCAGGAAACTAAGATCCCATGTGCCATGCAGCATGGCTAAAAAAAGAAAATGTTTTAACAATATTGTCTTCCAATCCATGATCACAGTATATTTTTCTACTTGTTTAGATTTTAATTTTCTCAGTAATGCCTTTTTATTTGCATTTGTGTTTATTCTGTGTAGGATTCTTGCAGTGCTCTCCCTAGATTCAATCACAGGTATTTAAAGTTTTTTGATATGATTGCAAATGGCATCATTTTCAAATGTCTTTTTCTAGAGTTGCTGGTACCAGGAAACACAATTGATTTTTGTGTTTTGATTTTATATCCAGTGACTTTGCTATATAAATTATATATTAAATCTGTGCATAGATTTTTTCAGTTTTTTACATATACAATAATGTGATCTGCAGATGGTGACTTTTATTTCTTCCTTTACGATTCTTTTGCTATATTCTTCTGTCCTGTTGTACTGATTAGGACCTCCAGTGCAGTGTTAGTAAGAAGTGGTGATATGTGTGTGCATGCTAAGTCACTTCAGTCATGGCTGACTCCTTGCAACCCTATAAACTGTGGCCCACCAGGATCCTCTGTCCATGGGATTCTCCAGGCAAGAATACTGGAGTGGGCTGCCGTTTCTACTCCAGGGGATCTTCCCGATCCAGGGATCAAACCTGCATCTCTTACATCTCTTGATCTGGCAGGCAGATTCTTTACCACTAGTGCCACCTGGGAAGCCAGAAATGGTGACAGTAATTCCAGTTTCACTACCCCACCCTTAAATATGTTTTTGCTTCAGATATTTTGTTGATATTCTTTAGCAGAATAAGGGTGCTCTATGCTTTCAGACTGTGGTGCTGGAGAAGACCCTTGAGAGCCCCTTGGACAGCAAGGAGATCAAACCAGTCAATCCTAAAGAAATCAACCCTGAATATTCATTGGAAGGACTGCTGGTGAAGCTGAAGCTCCAATACTTTGGCCACCTGATGCAAAGAGCTGACTCACTGGAAAAGACCCTGACGCTAGGAAAGATTGAAGACAAAAGGAGAAGGGAATGGCAGAGGATGAGATGGTTAGATATCATCACCAACTCAATCGACATGAATCTGAGCAAACTCCAGGAGATAGTGGAGGACAGGAGAGCCTGGCATGCTGCAGTACATGAGGTCCAAAGAATCAGACAAGACTGAGCAACTGAACAACAATAATATATTTCTAGTTTGCTGCAAGTTTTTGTCATTAAAAATTGTTAAATTTATCAGATGCTTCTTCTGCATCATTTGAGATAATTTTATTTTTCCTCTATTATGTTCATATGATTCATACAATAATTGATTTTTGAATGTTAAACCAACCTTGCATTCTTGGAAGAAACCAATTTGGTCACGATTTACTACTCTTTTTACATGTTACAAACACTTGCTCAAATTCATAAGAACTTTTGCATGTGAGTTCAAGAGCGAGATTGATCTCTAATTTTCCTGTCGCATACATCTTTACTGGGGCTTTATTTCAAGGTTATGCTGGTGTCACAAGATGAATTAAGAAAAGTTCTTTCTTCTTCAAACACAGGGATAGTGTGTGTGATATTGGTGCTATGTCTTCACTCTTAGCAGAAGTCACAGTAAAGTCATCTGGGCTTGTAGTTTTTGGGAGGCCAGTTCTTAATTACAGAGACACTTTTTTAAATATGTGTAAGATTATTTACATTTTCTATTTCTTTTGTTTGTTTTTAGTTATGGCATGCAAACTCTTAGTTGCAGCATGTGGGAGATAGTTCCCTGACCAGGCATCAAACTCAGGCCTCCTGCATTGAAAGCATGGAATCTTAGCCACTGGACCACCAGGGAAGTCCCTCTATTTCTCCTCGTGCCCATTTTAGTAAGTTGTATTTCTCTAGAAAGGTCTCTGCTGCTGCTGCTGCTGCTGCTAAGTTGCGTCAGTCATGTCCGACTCTACACAACCCCATAGATGGCAGCCCACCAGGCTCCCCCACCTGGATTCTCCAGGCAAGAATTTTCAAAGTTATTAAAATGATATTTTTAAAAAGTCCTCATATTTTAATGACTATAAGACGTTATGTATGTATGTAAGGCAGCCCTTTATCTTTCCTAGTATTGGTTATTGTGCTTTCTCTCTCTCTTTACTCAATGTTGCCAGAAGATTTTCCGTTTGATTTATCTTACCCAACAACTGGTTTTGCCGATTTTATTGATTATTTCTACTGCAGTTTTTTTCCTATTTCATTAACGTTTGTTCTTATCTTTACTATTTTCTCCTTTATATTTTCTTTGGACTTAATTTGGTCTTTTTTAAAACTTCTTTAGGTGCTTTAAGTTATAGATAATTTTCAGTCTTTCTTTTTTTCTAATGCATACATTTAAGGCTATAAATTTCCCCATAAGCAAAGCTTTAAACACATCCAAATTTTTCCATGTTACAATTTCAGTATCATTCAGTTCAAAATAATGCAAGATTTCCACTGTGATTTATTTATTTATTCTTTGGGTTGTTAAGGAATATATTTCTTAATTTCAAAATGTATAAGTAATAAAATTAAACAAAGAAACTATGGTTCATTCACAAGAAAAAAGATCTCAATAAAAATTTCCCTGAGGAATTCTACACATTGGAATTACTAGTCAAAGACAAGAAATCAACTGTCTTGGATATGCTTAGGAAAACAAAGAACTAAAGTAAATCAGGAAGATGTATACAAACAAAAGGAAAATATCAATAAAAAGATAGAAATTATGAAAGTGAACCAAGCAAAAATTCTGCAGCTGTAAAACACAATAACTGAAATGAACATTTCAACAGAGGGGCTCAACAACAGATCTGAACAGGTAGGAGAAAGAATCAGCAAACTTGAAGATAAGGTAGCCGAAATTAGCAAGTCCAAGCATCAGGTATAGCAACATACACATCATAAACATAGTCCCATAAGAAAAGAGAAAGTTACCCCCAAAAGACTGAAAGAAATAATGGCCAAAACATTTCCTAAATCTGAGGAAGTACATGAATACACAGATTCAAGAAGTTCAAAAATCTCTAAGCAGGATAAATTCAAAGACAGCATGTTATAGTCAAATTCCTTAAAGACATATTATAGTCAAGTTGCAGAAAGATAAACTTCTGAAAACACCAAAAAAGAAGCAATTATCATGTACCAAGCATCCTCATAAAAGTTGCTAAGACTTCCCTGGTGGTCCAATGGTTAAGAATCTGCCTTTCAATGCAGGAGACACAGGTTCAATCCCCAGTCAGAGAGCTAAGGTCCCACATGCCAAGGCAACTAAGCCCCCATACCACAACTATGGAGTCCACAACTAGAGAGAAATGTGTCCCTAGCAAGAAAGATCTCAGGCAGCCAAATAAATAATTTGTTGTTGTTGTTTTTTTTAAGATAAACAGCTAAAAGGAAAACCTTTCAACTAAGACTTCTTTACCCAGCAAACTATCCTTTGTAAGGCTGGACCCCGGGGCCATGATGAGCCACCCCTCCTCTCTCCCAACGGCAAGAAGGTCCCTAACGGAAGGGTCCTCCCAGATCCCGGGGACCAATGACAGCACACTGCGCCAGCTAAAGCCGCCCCACCCCAGCCACGTAGAAGGACCTGTCAGCCCGCGACGCCTTGGCCTGGGGACCTATCTGAACCCCTGTCCATCTAGCCTGACCATCCCTCGCAACGAATGTATAAAAACCACCCCCAACACGGTCTGGGCTCGGACTTCCTCGACCTGCCTCGTTCGGGTCCAGGAACCCCGCCCAGGAGTGCTTCCCATTAAAGCCTGTTAGACACTCTTTTCGGTGTCCTGGTCGTCTTTTACCTAACATTTGGCGCCCAATGTGGGGCCTGAGGCAAGGGCCCATTCCGCGATGAGCGGAATTTGCGGCCCCCCTCAGGCCTGGCCCGCGCCAGACCAGGTCACCCCGTTGCCCCTCCGGGACCATCCAACCATCTGGCAGGATACAAGGTAAGTTCCATTGGTCGGGCTCTGGGGGCGTTGCTCCCATTGCGATTATGCCTAGGATGTCTCGGTCCTTTTAAATCGCGGCGGCGTCCGGAACCCTCCTCCGCAGGCCAGGCCTGCTCTTCCTCGGCGCCAGTCAACTCAGAGACGTCCGTCTTGGCTGAGTGGCCCTCTCCTCGCTGGGTTGATGGCCTATTCAGGGAGGCCTGACTGGACCACTCCCAGCCACACTAACGACTGGTCCAGGCCCTTCATTTCATATTCGCCATGGGGGCGGCTGCCTCCAGGGCCGACCAACCCTGATCTACACCGCTAAAATGTTTACTCGCCAACCTCAGAACTCTACATATCTCTGGAAAAATTCGCTCCAAACGCTTAACCTTCCTTTGTTCTGAGGCATAGCCCCGGTATTCTTTAGATAACGGCTCACAATGGCCGCCAACAGGAACTTTCAATTTTAACATCCTCCCTGACTTAGATAATTACTGCTGGAAGATGGGAAGATGGTCTGAGGTACCCTACGTACAGGCTTTCTGGCTGTTGCGCTCCCATCCCACCCTATGTACCCGCTGTTCCCCTTCTGAAATTCTCCTAACCATGGCCCTTCCTACCCCAACACCAACTCCCCCTCTATCGCCCTCACCAACTCCCTCCGTATCGACTCCTCCCCCATCGTCCTCACAGCCCAGCCCTCCTGTGACTAGCCTCTCACCACTCCCTTGGCTCCGTCTCTCCATCCACCCCTTCCTCCCTTATCCTCCCCTCCCCCACCGTCCTCACAGCCCAACTCTCCTATGACTACGCCTCTCGCTGCTCCCTTGGCTCCGCCTCAATATCCGCCCCTTCCTCCATGCCCACCCCTTTCTGACTCACCAGTCAGCTCACACACAAGGTCCCAGACCGCTCCCAATCTGCCGCCAGCTCCCCTGCTTCCTCTCCGCCAGGTGGCAGGCCCGGAGGGTCTCACCCATGTCCACATACCCTTTTCACTCCAAGACCTTGCCCATATCGAACAGCGGCTAGGCTCCTACTCGGCCAACCCCTCCAACTACATCAAAAACTTTACCCAGCTGTCTCGGTCTTACACCCTCACCTGGCAAGACATATTTGTCATCCTGGGGTCCACTACTGCCCCAGAGCAAAGAAAGGCCATTTGGGCCGCAGCAAGAGTGGTAGCAGACCAGAGACATATAGCCAACCCAGCAGACCCTGCCCGGCCACCTGGAGCGGCTGCTATTCCAGATGTAGACCCAGATTGGGACTATCAAGAGGGACAAAGAGGGAGAGCCAACATTCAGTACATGGTAGAATGCCTATTGGAGGGAATGGAGACCACCTCCCTCAAGGTAGTAAGCCTACTTTGTAGGGAACAAGGTATAAGGAAGGTTGAGAAGTGCTTGCAAACAAGACTCTCAACCAGGGCTGAACATTCTTGCAAATGAGATGTTCAGCTAAGAACCCTCTGTTTGTTCCCATGGGAAAAGAACATTTCTTGCACACAAGGATGTTTCTCTGATTCCTCAAAAGGAACAGACCCAGGGACAAAACGAATTCTAAGTTGATAAGGAAGTTCCCCAAAACAAAGTCTTAGCTGCAGTAAATAAGGTAAAGGTTATCTCACCCTGCACCTGCGCATTGTATAGTCGCTGAATTATGGTGTTTGGCAACTTGCCCTGTAGATTGTTGTACAAAAGATATAAAGTAAAACAGCTATAAGAAGCAAGTAGTAAAAGTAAAAAGATTCAAACCACTCTGCAGTGTTGGTGTTTCATTCCGTTGCTAGCATCGATGTAGGGAACAAGGTATAAGGAAGGTTGAGAGTCTCGTTTGCAAGCACTTCTCAACCTTCCTTATACCTTGTTCCTACACTACTTAAACTAGATGAAGTGACCAGGGCCCTGATGAGAACCCAGAAGCCTTTCTTAAGAGACTGACAGAGGCTCTCACGACCTATACCCGGATTGCCCCAGATTCTCCGGTGGGGGTCACCACCCTAGCCAACCATTTTATATCCCAATCAGCTTCAGACATCAGAAAAAAACTCTCCAAGGCTGAGGATGGGCCTCAGACCCCCCTCTGAGCCCTGGTAAAAATGGCCTTTAAGGTTTATAATGCCTGAGAGGAAGCGACCGAAGCCAGCCACAAGGCAAGGCTTAAACAAAAAGCCAAACTCCAGGCTAACCTCCTTGAGAGACACACCCAAGCACTGGTAGCAGCCCTGCGGCCGGCCACGGGACAAAAGGTGTGTCCCCAGAAGCCACCACCAGGAGCCTGCTTCAAATGCGGTCATGAGGGCCACTGGGCCTGCCAATGCCCAAACCCCCAGCTCCCGGCAAAGCCGTGCCAGGACATTGGGCGAGTGATTGTCCCCGGGTGACTCAGGCCCCGGCCTTACCGGGCCGAGGTCTGGGCTCCCAAAAGGACATTTCCTCCCCGCACCCCGCCTTAGAACTTCTCTCCTTTGATAAGGATTGACGACGCCCAGACTCGGGGACCCCCATAACCCAAGCCGAGCCCAGGGTAATGCTTCAAGTGGCGAATGAGTCTATCAATTTCTTGATGGATACGGGGGCTGCTTAATCGGTCCTTCCCTCCTTCAGGGACACCTTGCATCCTTCCTGGGTCTCGGTGGTGGGTATAGATGGCACATCTTCACGACCCTTGCAGACTGGGCCATAGCCCTGTCAGCTTGACCACTTCCTGTTCGCACACTCTTTTCTGATAATCCCTTCATGCCCCACTCCCCTGCCGGGGCAGGACATTTTAGCTAAGCTTAGGGCCACCATTCACCTACCGCTCTCACTTTCCCAGTCTCTCACCTTGCCCCTACTCCTCCTCTGCTCCCCCGAGGCTCCAGTTGTCGACCCTAACATCTGAGACACTGAAATCCCTCTGGTAGCAACCCATCACACCCCCATCCTGATTAAGCTATGTGATCCTTCCCGCTTCCCAAGCCGCCCTCAGTTCCCCATCTCTCAGACTCACCTAGGCGGTCTTAAACCAATCATAGCCCATCTCTTAGGCCAGGGCCTCCTAGTCCCCACGACCTCGCCCTGAAATACCCCCATTCTCCTGGTGCGGAAAACTTCTGGTGACTACTGATTGGTCTAGGACCTTCGACTGATAAATGAGGCCGTAATCCCTGTTCATCTGATTGTCCCCAATCCTTATACCTTGCTTTCTGACATCCGTAGCAGTACAACTCACTTTACTGTCATAGACCTCAAAGATGCCTTTTTCACTATTCCCTTACACCCAGACTGCCAATTCCTCCTGGCTTTCACATGGACCAACCCAGAAACCCGACAGTCCTCCCAGCTAACATGGACAGTCCTCCCCCAAGGGTTTAGAGACAGCCCCCATTTTTCTGCCCAGGCTCTGGCCCGGGACCTGGCCACACGCTCTTTGCCCCCTAGTGTCCTCTTACAGTATGTGGATGACCTTCTGCTCTGCAGCCCCTCACAAGCTCTCTCTCTCAAATACATACCACTACTCTTCTTAACTTCCTTAGCTCTAAAGGATACCAAGCATCTCAACAAAAAGCCCGACTCACCCAGACCTCTATAACTTACCTAGGTCTAAAGATTACCCCAACAACTAAAGCTCTAACTACTGACAGACTCAGCCTTCTCCGAGACCTCTGCCCCCCTTCCACTGGGGAAGAAATCCTGTCCTTTTTGGAGCTAACAGGATTCTTCTGGCACTGGGTCCCCAACTATGCTTCACTGGCTAAACCCCTCTACACAGCCGCAAAGGACACCCCTACTGGACCACTCTCTTCAGAAACTGCAACCTCCACTCAGCTTTGCTGTCCTCTTCCCCACTCTTCCTGCTCAATCCCAATCTCTTCTATCACCTGTATACTGATGAAAAAGGGGGCATAGCCTTTGGAGCCCTCACACAGCCTGTGGGCCCTGAAATGCTGCCAGTGGCATTTATCTCCAAACAGTTAGACCCCACCGCCCATGGATGGTTCCCCTGCCTACGTGCCCTGGCAGCAGCAGCTTCTCTATACACAAATGCAAAAAAAAAAACCAACTAATTCTAGATCAACCGCTAACTATATTCTCACCACACCGCCTGGCCAACCTCCTGGCTTCCAAATTCCCGTCAGACCTTAATGACTCTCAGCTCCAACAATTCCACCTGGTCTTTCTGGATAATCCCCAGGTTACTTTGTGCCGCAGCTCCCAGCTAAACCCCCTATCTTCTCTCCCCTTGCTTCCAACCTATCCTTCAGGCAAAGACACAGGACCTCACTCATGCATAGAGGTCCTAGACACTCTCACCCACCGCCCCCAAATCATTTTGCTACTCCACTACAAAACCCAGACCTCACGCTATTTGTAAATGGCAGTACAAAACGAGACCCTACTGGTCCCCAGGCTGCTGCATATGCAGTTGTGACCACCAATGACATCTTTGAGGCTCGCCTGCTACCAGAGGGAACCACCTCCCAAAAGGCAGAACTAATAGCGCTCACTAGAGCCTTACACCTGGTAACGGGAAAACGGGTTAACATCTAAACTGACTCCAAATATGCCTTTTTGATTGCACATTCACATTCAGCTATTTGGAGAGAGGGGATTCCTCACCACCAAGGGATCACCCATCTCTAATGCCCCCCTAATCGCCAAGCTCCTGGAGGCCATCTCACAGCCCACTCAGGTAGCCATCCTGCACTGCAAAGGACATCAGACGACTCACGACACGGTTTCCCTAGGCAACAATAAGGCTAACCAGATGGCCAGACAGATGGCCTTACAGCAGGGGGCCTCTGCCAATACTATTTAAGACCTCCCTTACACCTAACTACTCAAAGGCCAAAATGGAGGTCCTCCTCTCACAGGAGGGCACTTCCAAACACTCCTCGGGATGAATCATGCTCCACAACAAACTAGTCCTACCCCAAAAACAGGCAATGTCCATTATCACCCAGATCCATGACTCTTTACACATTGGGCCCCACACACTTTTGACCTTCCCTAGCCCTCTCTTTTCCCTGTTACACCTCCGACCTACCATTCAGGCAGTCCATCATCACTGCCTAATTTGTGCCAAGACCTCTCCTCAAGGAGGACTCAGGCCACCACAAAAATAAATAAATAAATAAAACCTCACCAGCTGAGGGGACACCTGCCGGGACAGGATTGGCAGATAGACTTTACTCACATACCTAGACATCGGACCTTCTGGTATATGCTGGCCTCAGTCATCAGGCAAGGTAGAACGGGCTAACAGCATCCTCAAGGCTCATCTGACCAGGTTAACGGCAGAACTTCGTCTCTCCTGGGTCAATATCCTGCCAGCAGCCCTGACCCCCATACGGACAACTCCTCATGCCAAGACGGGTTTGACACCTTTTGAACTGCTGTACGGTAGGCCATATCTACTGACCAACCTTCCGGATCCCCCAACCCCACCTCTGGGGACTTACTTGCCCTATTTCACCCTCCTGAGGCCCCTACTCAGAGAACACGCTGACCATGTCCTCCCTCAACCTGTCAGAGACCACGCCCAGGCGATCCCGTCCCCCACTTTGGCACCAGGAGATCAGGTCCTCCTAAAGAAGCTGGTGCCTCAACCCCTTCAGCCCTAGTGGACTGGGCCTTTCACGGTGGTCCTCACCACCCCTACGGACATGAGCCGCGGTACCACATCACACGGCTCAAGTGGACTCCACTACACGGCCTGCCTTCTCCCAAACCCCTAGAGACTTACACCTCTAAAATCTCAGGACCTACCAAGATCATCATTACTAAGACACCCCTGCCTCCTGCTGGTGAGTGACATGCCCCATCCAATGCTTGTCTGGCCTCATCCGCTGTGGCTATTGCCAATCACAACTCTGGCTATACTCTTTGCCATTAGACTGGCTGTCACAGCCCCCCCAGGACTGGCCGCCCACACTTCGACTTTAACTGGCCCTTGCTTACCTTATTATCTGTTCGCTACTTCTGGGGTGGCCTGACCTGGCCGTATGTCTCTCACCCTAGCCTGCCTTGAAGACTTTATCTTGACCCTACTACAGGACCTTTGGCTGGCTACCCCGATTATTGACTGTGACTCCTTCATTCAGACAATTTCTGATCTGCACTTACAGGGGACCTTCCTCCTTTTTCAGTTCAGTTCAGTTCAGTCGCTCGGTCGTATCCGACTCTTTGTGACCCCATGAATCACAGCACGCCAGGCCTCCCTGTTCATCACCATCTCCCGGAGTTCACTCAGACTCATGTCCATCGAGTCCGTGATGCCATCCAGCCATCTCATTCTCTGTCGTCCCCTTCTCCTCCTGCCCCCAATCCCCCCCAGCATCAGAGTCTTTTCCAATGGGTCAACTCTTCACATGAGGTGCCCAAAGTACTGGAGTTTCAGCTTCAGCATCATTCCTTCCAAAGAACACCCAGGGCTGATCTCCTTCAGAATGGACTGGTTGGATCTCCTTGCAGTCCAAGGGACTCTCAAGAGTCTTCTCCAACACCACAGTTCAAAAGCATCAATTCTTCGGTGCTCAGCTTTCTTCACAGTCCAACTCTCACATCCATACATGACCACTGGAAAAACTATAGCCTTGACTAGACGGACCTTAGTCGGCAAAGTAATGTCTCTGCTTTTGAATATACTATCTAGGTTGGTCATAACTTTTCTTCCAAGGAGTAAGCTTCTTTTAATTTCATGGCTGCAGTCACCATCTGCAGTGATTTTGGAGCCCAAAAAATAAAGTCTGACACTGTTTCCACTGTTTCCCCATCTATTTCCCATGAAGTGATGTGACCGGATGCCATGATCTTCGTTTTCTGAATGTTGAGCTTTAAGCCAACTTTTCCATTCTCCTCTTTCACTTTCATCAAGAGGCTTTTTAGCTCCTCTTCACTTTCTGCCATAAGGGTGGTGTCATTTTCATATCTGAGGTTATTGATATTTCTCCTGGCAATCTTGATTCCAGCTTGTGCTTCTTCCAGTCCAGCGTTTCTCATGATGGACTCGGCATATAAGTTAAATAAGCAGGGTGACAATATACAGCCTTGATGAACTCCTTTTCCTATTTGGAACCAGTCTGTTGTTCCATGTCCAGTTCTAACTGTTGCTTCCTGACCTGCATACAGATTTCTTAAGAGGCAGGTTAGGTGGTCTAGTATTCCCATCTCTTTCAGAATGTTCCACAGTTGATTGTGATCCACACAGTCAAAGGCTTTGGCATAGTCAATAAAGCAGAAATAGATGTTTTTCTGGAACTCTCTTGTTTTTCCATGATCCAGCAGATGTTGGCAATTTGATCTCTGGTTCCTCTGTCTTTTCTAAATCCAGCTTGAACATCAGGGAGTTCACGTTTCACGTATTGCTGAAGCCTGGCTTGGAGAATTTGGAGCATTACTTTACTAGCATGTGAGATGAGTGCAATTGTGCGGTAGTTTGAGCATTCTTTGGCATTGCCTTTCTTTGGGATTGGAATGAAAACTGACCTTTTCCAGTCCTGTGGCCACTGCTGAGTTTTCCAAATTTGCTGGCATATTGAGTGCAGCACTTTCACAGCATCATCTTTCAGAATTTGAAACAGCTCAACTGGAATTCCATCACCTCCACTAGCTTTGTTCGTAGTGATGCTTTCTAAGGCCCACTTGACTTCACTTTCCAAGATGTCTGGCTCTAGATTAGTGATCACATCCTCCTTTTTACAAAATCTCAAATTGACTTCTTCTATCACTCTCCTCCTAATATCATAGCTTAACATGCTCTTGCCACTATTCCTCCTGGCCATGATAACACAGGCAGGACAACCTACGCCCTGCCCCCGGGGCTGCACCAAACGAGACTGCTAGGGAACTGGCAGTCACTTATGTCCACCGAGACTGTTATGCCTCACCTGCCCAGCTGTGCTCCCATGGGGTAAATGGTATTAGATGGCCAAGAGCCTTGAAACTGCCAAATCAAGCTCAGCCTGTAACTGGTATAAAGCTAAAAACAAAGATCTCTGTTTTACCATGCAAACTTACTAAGGAATGACAGATGGGAAGGGGGCCCAAGATCAGAGGCAAACACAAATCCAACATACGGTCCAACAGGACCTCATAAAATTGGCAACTGAAGCCTCTGATCCACAGCATGAGCCCAACGAACTCCTAGACCAGGTTCATCAGGTGCTCAAACCCCTAGATTTTCCATCCCAAATTTTCACCAGCCTCAATGACACCTATCAGACCCTGACTGAAACCTCACCAGACCTCTCATGTGGGCTCTGTCTTCCCTTGAGACCCCGACCATTCTTTGCCCCAACTGATTCCCAGCAAATGGGTAGAGGCCCAAAATCTCACTTGAAATGCCACTAAAGTAATCTTGCCAATGGGGCCCTTGACCACTGAGATACTGTACCTCCCAGCCAATGCCTCTTGTGTTCTGGCCAACGACACCTCATTAACCACAGTGGCCTGTGACAACTCGAGACGAGACCCCCTATCCCCAAACCCTCCAGTATGCGGAAAACCCGGGATATTCTTTCTCTGAAATCAAACCACCTTATTACAATGTTTTCTGCCCAACTGGACTCAGCCTTACACCCCAGTCTTCCTTACTCCCTACCTGACCATTCTGACACCACAGGCAATAAAAGACCAGATCCAGCCAAACCCACTGCCACCGGAAGGCATTGGCTGCAACTCCCCTGCTCCTCAGGGGAGGTTTATTCATGGCCTTAGGACTGGGGGTGAGAAGATTGGGATCAGCCTCGCACTTCTACTATAAGCTGTCCGCAGACCTCAATCGAGACCTGGACAAGGTGGCAGATTCCCTAATGACATTACAAACCCAGGTAACCTCTCCAGCAGCAGTGACTCTCCAAAATCGAAGGGCCCTAGACCTGCTAACTGCTGAAAAAGGGGGAACCTGTCAATTCCTAAGGGAAGACTGTTGTTTTTTCGTTAATGCCTCAGGGATGGTCCAGAACAAGGTTCGAGAGCTGAGAGAGAACATCAGACTTGGACAGGCCGAGTCAGATGGTTTCGATTTCTTGGGATGGTGGAAGTCGTCTTGGGCAAAATGGCTTCTCCCGCTTCTTGGGCCCCTAGCCGCCTTGCTCCTCATCCTGTCGATAGGACCTTGTATTTTTCAGATCATCCTCTGGAGGGTCAGGGAGCTGACCCAGACAGCTACTGGACAGATGTTGATGGTGGCCGCATACTCCAAACTCCCATCCAGAGACCCTGAAGCCCCCTAAAGTTCACTGGGATCCGGCCACGACCCTCAGCCCCAAAGACACCCCAGTTCAGAAGGAAGTAGTCAGAAGCTGAAAGGTTGTTGTTGAATCACGACACCGGGATTCTTGGCCCCTGGAGGAGAAGCATTCAATCTGGGGCCAGAGACGAGGCTTGATCGCTCAGAGCTTTTGTGTAATAAAGTTTTATTAAAGTATAAAGGAGATAGAGAAAGCTTCTGACATAGGCATCAGAAGGGGGTAGAAAGAGTACCCGCTTGCTAGTGTTAGCAATGGAGTTATATACTCTCCAGCAAATCAAAAGAATGTCTGGAGGTTGTAAAGACCTCATCAGACCTACTCCCATAATTTATATTTCAAGATAACGGAATTAGCCAGAAGGTTTAATCCAGAAACTGTCCTCAGGCAGAACACATAATACATTGTTGTTACATCCTTGTGAAGAGCAGGTCTACTCCCATAATTTACAGAATTAGCCAGAAGGTTTAATCCAGAGACTGTCCTCAGGCATAATACATTGTTGTTATATAATGCTAAGTAGAGAAGGAAAAAAAAATTTGTCCTTTCTTCCTCCTTGAGAATTCCAGACCCCTCTCTCCTTGGGGACCCCTAGACTTCTTATCAACCTGCCTAGGAAATGACTCTCTCAAAGCGATAACGGTACCCCTTATCCTATCAAAAGGGTTAAAATGTAAGGCCGGACCCCGGGGCCATGATGAGCCGCCCCTCTTCTCTCCCAACCCTCCTAACAGAAGGGTCCTCCCAGATCCCGGGGACCAATGACAGCACACTTCACCGGCTAAAGCCGCCCCACCCCAGCCACGTAGAAGGACCTGTCAGCCCGCGACGCCTCGGCCTGGCGACCTATCCTAACCCCTGCCCATCTAGCCTGACCATCCCTCGCAACGAATGTATAAAAACCACCCCCAACACGGTCCGGGTCCGAACCCTGCCCGGGAGTGCTTCCCATTAAAGCCTGTTAGACACTCTTTTCGGTGTCCTGGTCTTTACCTAACATCCTTCAGAAAGAAAAGAGAAATTAAGATATTTCCAGATTGTTATGCACAGAGCCCGTATCTCCGCACCGACCAAGAGAGCAAGTCCACCACAGTTAATGCAAAGGCAAGAAGGGAGTTTATTTCTAGCGCGCTAGGGCCCAAGTCTCATCCAGCACAGTGGAATCCGACAAGAGCCCCGAACAAAGGAGTATGGCGGCTTATATACAGGCAGTTCTTTGTCTCAGTTACAGGAGTAGCTGGCGTTACATGATTAGCCAGGCAGGATGAGCGCATGTCCTGTCTCTTTCTGGTTGGTGTGTGTGGGAAGTCTTCCTAATTTGGTCAAGGAATGTTCTGTTAAGGAAACATGACTCAGGTCCTAGAGCCCGTCGTTTGGTCCCTAACATTCCCCCCTGTCCTTAGATCATATAGAGGAATCTTCCTCTCGGTCCTGAGACACAGTTTGATATTGTTGCTGAAGCACAAACAGCTGTACTGTATTTATGCGTTCTTTTTCCCAATCGGAGTACGGAGGTACGGGTCCTATAAATGAGAAGTTAAGTAAGTCCCGATTTCCTACATCCCACCGTCTATACCCTGGAGTCTCCGACCCATCATTGGAAGTTACGCAGTCCCAAGATTTACAATAAGAGTCCTGTATCCCCCCACAGATCTTCCAGTTATGCCTGGCTGCACCTGGACATGCCCAGAATGCATGATTCCGGAGCTTGCCCCTCTTCCAGGGTACATTCACCACCGGCTTAAGGTCAAAGTATAAGTCTGGCCACCAAGTATTTGGTGGATGTATTGCGGTGGTGGAGTTAAGCATCTCACGTGTTAGTCCATTTTGCAGTTTCCAGGTGATTCTGATGGGTTGGTGCGGGTTCACGCTGGCAGCTTCAGAGCAGAGTAGCATGGTCATCCATAAGATGGTCCAAATGAGTTGTCTTGGTCCTGTCGACGACGCCGGAGCTTCAGCCTCAGGGGGTTGGACGGGTGCAGAGACGCTTCCCATTTTTTTTTAGCGTCTTCCTGCTCTGCTGAAGTAGCTGGGCGTACGTGGTTGCAATGCACCCAAGGCCCGATACCGTCGACCTTTAGGGCAGTTGGGGTGGTAAGAAGAACAACATAAGGACCCTTCCATTTGGGTTCTAGTGCCTTGGTTTGGTGCCTTTTGACCCATACCCAATCTCCTGGGCCAATGTCATGTGAGGGAATAGTTCCCTTATTTTGACCCACATGTATTTCCCGGAGCAGTTTTCAGACATGAGAGTGCACCTTGCTTAAGGCCATCAAGGCCTCTTGGAATTGTCCTAACGTGGGAGGCGGTAGTTTCTTCCCTTCAAATATTGGACATACAGGGGGAGGTCTCCCATACAGAATTTCAAATGGGGTCAGAAAGGGCAAAGGGAAGGAGGGTCACCCAGTCCCCACCAGTCTCTATAGCCAATTTAGTTAAAGTTTCTTTTAGGGTCCAATTCATTCTTTCTACTTGCCCTGAGCTCTGTGGACTGTATTCACAATGTAACTTCCATTTAGTCCCCAGGGCTAGGGCAAGGCTGTGAACTATTTGACTCACAAAAGCACGTCCATTATCAGAGCCGATGGTCACCAGCAGGCCAAACCTGGGAACTATTTCTTCTAAAATCTTTTTCACCACTATCATCGCGGTTTCTCCCTTTGTAGGAAAAGCCTCCACCCACCCTGAGAAGGTATCCACCAACACTAACAAGTACCGGTAACCATACTTGCCTGGCCTTACCTCGGTGAAATCTATTTCCCAGTGTTGCCCTGGTCCTTCTCCCTGATACCTCAGTCCTGCATGTTGTCCTTTTCCTGGCCTCATCTGTTGACACGCCTTACAAGCATGCGCTATGTTCTTTACAGTTGTCTGGTGCCGGGGAAATCATAGGCGCGCAGTTTGAAAGAGCATCAGAGTCTTCTTTTCTCCCAGATGAGTAGACAAGTGTAAATGCTCACATAGTTGCCGTCCCAACTGAGCAGGGAGTATCAAGTAGCCGTCTGAGTCTCGGTACCATCCATCTTCACCTTTTTGAAGGTTGGTGTGTTCTTGGATCCAAGCAAGGTCTGTGGATGAATACTCAGGGGTTGGGGGCAGAGCTCCCATACCTGGAGGTGGAAGTCCGATCGCCAACACAGGGGTGATGAAATCTTCATCAGCTACTTTTCAAGCTGCCAGGTCTGCGGCACGATTCCCTCGTGCCGTGGGGCTGTCACCCTTCTGATGTCTAGGTACGTGTACTACTGACACAGCCCAAAGCATCTGTACAGCCTCTAAAAGTCTACGAATTTCAGGCAAATTTTTAATTTCTTTTCCTTCAGCTGTCAAAAACCCCCGTTCCTGATATATCGGGCCCTGGATGTGTACCGTGCCAAAAGCATAGCGACTGTTAGTGAAAATAGTTATTCTTTTTTCTTTGGCTCTCTCTAATGCTTGAATCAGGGCAATTAACTCTGCCTTTTGTGCTGAGGTATCCGGGGGAAGGGCCTCTGCCCATATCGTCCGTTCAGAGTCATCTACTACTGTGGCTCCCGCCCGTCTCTGTCCATCTTTCACATAACTGCTGCCATCTGTGAACCATTTTAGCTCACTGTTATCCAGTGGAGTATCGGTTAAGTCCTTTCGTATTGCTGTTACCCCAGCCAGTATCTCATCACAATCATGGAGGGGGCTATTTTCCTCCGGATTGGGCAAAAGAGTGGCCGGATTTAGAGTGCAGGGCATTTGGAAATGAATCCGTCAAGTAGCAAGGCCTGGTAGTATGTCAAGCGGGCATTAGAAATCCATTTACCTGAGGGTTGCTTTAAAACTCTCTCTATGGCATGAGGAGTGTAGACCAAGAGTCTCTGTCCATAAGTCAGTTTATCAGCATCGTGGACTAAGAGCGCGGTGGCCGCGATGATACGGAGGCAAGGTGGCCATCTGGCTGCCGCTGGGTCCAGTCTCTTGGAAAGGTAAGCTACAGGTCGCTTTCATGGTCCCCATCTCTGTGTTAGTACCCCTTTTCTTATCCCCCACTTTTCATCTACAAATAACTGGAAAGGCTTAGATGGATCAGGGAGGGCAAGGGCAGGAGCTTCTAGCAAGGCTCACCTGAGCTCTTGGAAGGCCTCTTTCATTGGCTCAGTCCATTTCCAGTCTTTGTTTTCTTTGGTCCCTTCATATAGGGGCCTGGCCTTTTCTGCAAACCCCAAGATCCATAACCGGCAATATCCCACAGTTCCCAGAAATTTTCTCACTTGTCTAGGGTTAGCTGGCTCAGGGATCTGGAGGATGGTTTCTTTCATAGCCTGTGTTAGCCACCTCTGGCCCTGTTTTATCTTATAACCGAGGTATGTAACCTCTTGCTTGGCAATCTGGGCCTTTTTGGCACTGGCCCTGTAACCTAAAGTCCCCAAGGTTTGTAGAAGGTCACCTGTTGCCTCTTGGCACTCTTTCTCTGTAGCTGCTGCCAGCATAAGGTCATCAACATATTGTAATAAAACAATGGTAGGGTGTTCAACCCAATACTCACGGAGGTCTTCGTCCAGGGCCTCATTAAATAACGTGGGCGAGTTTTTGAAACCCTGTGGTAAGCGAGTCCATGTCAGCTGCACAGGGGTCTGACCACCGTCTTCCTGCCATTCAAAGGCAAAGATCTCTTGGCTTGCAGGGGCAAGAGGCAAACTGAAAAAGGCATCTTTTAAATCTAAAACAGTATACCCAATGTAGTTTGGAGGCAAGTTGCTTAGCAATGTATAAGGGTTAGGAACTGTAGGATGAGTATCACTCACCCATTTATTGACTTCTCATAGATCTTGAACCAGTCTAAAATCAGTTCCCCCAGACTTTTTCACAGGCAACAGGGGAGTGTTCCTTGGGGACCGGCACCTTTTCAGGACCCCAGCATCTATGAGGCATTGTATATGAGGAGTAATTCCTTGTCGAGCCTCTTGACTCATGGGATACTGCCGTACCCTCACCAGGGAAGCACTGGCTTTCAGTTCCACAATGATAGGGGGCCTCTGTTTGGCCAGTCCCATTCCTGCTGTTTCAGCCCAGGCCTGAGGGTATCTTTGAACCCATGGTTGTACTTTGGGGCTTACTGTCGCTGGGGCCTCTGGCAAGTAGAGTCTGTATTCATCTTTTAATGCCAGAGACAGGACCTGAAGAGGATGCCTGGTCCCATCTAAAACCGACACTTGTCCGTGGTCGAAATGAATTTGGGCATTCACTTTAGACAGTAAATCCCTTCCCAACAAGGGCGCTGGACACTCAGGTATCACCAGAAAAGAATGGGTCACCTGGTGGGCCCCCAAGTTCACATGCCGTTTTGTAGTCCATCCATATCGTTTAGTCCCGGTTGCTCCCTGCACCCAGCTACTTTTCTTAGACATGGGTCCATCTTTTTGGTTTAAGACTGAGTATTGGGCTCCCGTGTCCACCATGAAGCCAACCGGTTTCCTCTCCACTTTTATAGTTACCCAGGACTCAGGGAGGGGCTTTGAGCCCTGACCCCCCTAGTCACTATCCTCACCCACGTAGAGGATATGACTGTCTGGAGAGGGAGTCTCATTCTTGGGGGTCTTGGGCCCCTCTTTTAGATTTTTCTTGGGGCATTTATCTTTCCAATGTCCAAACTCTTTACAAAATGCACATTGGTTTTTCTCAAGCTTACGCCTTGTCGTTTTTTCTTCAATTTTTGAGTCCAATTTTTCCCCTTTTTGGAACCTGTTTTTGTTTTCAACCCCAGCAAAAAATATCTGGGCCAGCTCTTTTTGATTTGTACGGTTTTCTTCAGCTCTAAATTCTCTTTTTTCTCTTTTAATGCGGTCCTCTCTCTCTTCTGGGATCTCTCTATGATTAAAAACTCTCTCGGCTGCCCTCACTAGATCTTGCAAGGATTGTTCATTTAACCTCTCTATCTTTTGTAACTTTCTTCTAATATCGGGGGCTGCTTGATTTACAAATGCTAACATAACTGCCGCTCGTGACTCATCTGCCTGTGGGTCCATAGGGGTATACTGTCTAAAAGCTTCCATTATCCTTTCAAGGAAGGCTGCTGGGCTCTCATTTGGCTCCTGCCTCACTGAATTTATTTTGGCCAAATTAGCTGGCTTCCTGGCGGCCACTCTAAGGCCGGCCATAAGAGTCTGGCGGTACACTCGGAGACGCTCCCTACCTTCAGCGCATTCGAAGTCCCAGTTGGGTCGCACCAAGGGGAACCCCTCCTCAATGAGGTTAGGCTGTATTGTGGGCCTGCCATCCACCCCTGGCACATTCTTCCGAGCTTCTGACAGGATCCACTTGCGCTCCTTTGTAGTGAAAAGCACCTGTAACAGTTGCTGACAATCATCCCAAGTGGGATTGTGAGTAAAAAGGATAGACTCTAAAAGATCAATAAGACCCTGCAGTTTTTCAGAGAAGGAGGGAGTCTGGGTTTTCCAATTGTACAAATCACTAGTGGAGAAGGGCCAATACTGATATGTCTGCTCTCCACCCTCTCTGGCTGGTCCCGCCCGGACTGGAAACGCATGAACGGTGGAGGAGGGGACTTCTGGGTCTTCTTCTTCCGCTACGCTGGCCATTTCCCTTGTTCTTCCCCGAGTTCCCTGGGCGGGGCCCCCTTCTCTGGGAGGAGCTGAAGGCTCGGTTCTCCTCCTGGCTTCTCCCGATGAAACCTGCGGAACCTGTGGAAGCAAGGGCGGATGTGGATCCACATACAGGGGTGGGAACAATTCGGTCTCCAGATCCATCAGATTAGGATACAGAGAAGATTCCTGGAAGACCGGCTTTGGTCAATTCTCGTCCTTTTTTCCTTCTTTTTCTTCGGAAGCCTTCATGACTAGCACCTGTGGGCTTGGCAGGTTGGAGTTGGGGAAGAGGGACGGGGAGGTTTAGGAGGTTTAGAAGGAGCGAGAACAAATGGTTTAAGCCATTCTGGTGGGTTTCTCACTAGATCCTGCCAGACCAGAATGTAGGGAGTCTGATCTGGGTGCCCGGCAGGACTAGGAGTAAGCACCCTCTCTTTAACTGCCTGGATAATTTGGGGATTGAAGGTTCCCTCTTGTGGCCATCCGACGTCAAAGGTGGGCCACTCAGCGGAACAGAAAGTCACCAGTTTGCTCTTCTTCACCAGTAACGAAAGATTCTGAGCTCTAGACTTGAAATCAGAGAGGTGGTCAGTCATCAGAGACAGCAGAGTAGAAGTAGTCTGCTACAGAGAACACAAACAACAACGAGACTCACACGGACAGTGCCGGCACACAGAGACACAGAAACGACACAACAAACAGATTCCAACTCTCAATATTACTTTCAGTCCTCTTTACAGCACTAGAAACCCCTTCTCTACTTGCAAGTGTCTTACCGTCAGGGCGTCCTCAGTGCCAGCTGCCCTCCCGGTACGCTACCGGGGACTCAGCCTCACGCTGGACTTGCCTCTGCACTTTACACCCAGATACCTCCCCAATACGATACTGGGCCCCGGACTTAATCTGGGCTTCTGCAATGTTAGCACCGGTGCTCAGAGCTCTTATCTCCTAACGAGGTTACTCCCTTCTACCAGGAGAGTTGTCCTTCCCGGTGGGACGGAGATCCCAGACGAGCCCCCAAATGTTATGCACCGAGCCCGTATCTCCACACCGACCAAGAGAGCAAGTCCACCACAGTAATGCAAAGGCAAGAAGGGAGTTTATTTCTAGCGCGCTAGGGCCCAAGTCTCATCCAGCACAGTGGAATCCGACAAGAGCCCCGAACAAAGGAGTATGGCAGCTTATATACAGGCAGTTCTTTGTCTCAGTTACAGGAGTAGCTGGCGTTACATGATTAGCCAGGCAGGATGAGTGCATGTCCTGTCTCTTTCTGGTTGGTGTGTGCGGGTAGTCTTCCTAATTTGGTCAAGGAATGTTCTGTTAAGGAAACATGACTCAGGTCCTAGAGCCTGTCATTTGGTCCCTAACACAGATAAACAACAGCTGAGAAAATTCACTACCAGTAGCCCTGCCATAAATGTTAAAGGAAGCTCTTGGAGCTGAACGAAGGCATATGAGATAGTAACTGGAAGCCATAAGAAGAGATAAACACCAGCAAAGGTAACTACTTAGGTAAAGGTAGAAGCCAATGTTATCATTTTGGTTCATTTGTTGTTGTTTAGTAGCTAGGTCATGTCCGACTTTTTTCACAGGACACCATGGACTGTAGCCCACCAGGCTCCTCTGTCTGCAGAATTTCCCAGGCAAGAATACTGGAGTGGGTTGCCATTTCCTTCTCCAGAGGATCTTCCCGACCCAGGGATCAAACCCACTGCTCCTGCATTGCCGGCGGATTCTTTACCACTCAGCCAACAGGGAAGGGCATTTTGGTTCATAACTCCTCCGTTTTTATATATTATTTAAAAGGCAAATGCACCAAACAATCATCATAAACCTATTTTAAAGGGAACACAAAGTATGAAGATGCAGCCTGTGACACTAACAATATACAGAGGACTGGCACGCCTGAGACGAGGCCTGCTCTCCAGGCTGTGCACCATGAAGGCCCCACCTGGCAGCGCGGCCATGCCTCACAGCCGCCAACGTGACCTGCATCCACACAGCACCACCGGCTCCAGCGACAGCCCCCATGTGCCCAGACCCAGGCCTCAGCTGTTCTGCCAGCACCTTAAGCATCAGAGACCACCGCAGCCTCATGGAGTCCATAGGCAAACTGAAGCCGCCGCCATTCTGCCGCGCTGCAGCTTTCTCTCCAACTTTGATGGACAGTGAGGTCGGTCTGCAGCCACCAATCAGGGGTGTGTTGAGGGAGTCAACCAATAGTCGGCGTCGGGAGGCAAGGCCACTAGGCTGGAAGGATAGTACCCCAGGAGAGCACCCAGGTAAATCAAATAAATGCCCCCAAGCTGGGAATGAATGGATGAAATAAAAGGGGAAAAAATAAATGACAAAGGGAGATTTAAAAAAAGCTCCCTCTTGGAAATTCCCCAGCAGTCCCATCATTAGGACCCTGAACTTCCATTGCAAAGGCCACAGGTTCAATCTCTGGTTAGGGAACTACGATCCCACAAGCTAGGTGGGACATGGCCAAAAGAAACTTCCTGTTTCCAGGAACCTCAATTTTTGGTGTGCATGCAAATCACCTAGAGAATGTAAGTGTTCATCTTTAGGTCGCGTTACCCAGTATGCTTCTCTGAGGCTAGGAAATACTAGCAAATACTAAAATGAATAGTGGCGATGCTGAGCCCTTGTTTATTGAGAATGATGGAGAATTGAGTAGAGAGGTAAGGCTAGAAAGAGCGACAGGGACAACTGGTAAAATTGCCCTTTCTTTTATTACTATTTTTATTTATTATACTTTAACAACATAAAATAATTTTAAAATTGATAAGATATATCAAACTTCCCTGGTGGTCCAGTGGCTAAGGCTCTGCACTCAGTGCAAGGAGCATCGTTTCAATCCCTGGTCCAGAGAGATCCCAATGCCTGAAGGGCACCTAAGCCCCTGGCCACAACTACTGAATCCCGAAGGCCACAGAGCCTATGCTTGACAACAAGAGACGGTTCCTCAAAGAGAAGCCAAGATAAGTCAACTAGAGAGTAGCTACAGCTCCCTACAACTAGAGAAACCCCACCGACAGTAATGAAGACCCAGCACCGCCATAAATGGATACATAAAATTTTAAAAGTTAGTAAGATATATTACTATAATTCTTCACAAAAGAAATGTTCATTGTAGAAAATTTAGAAAAGGAAATCTAGTATAAGAAAAAAAAATAGTGAAAATCACAGAGATATCTACCCACTGTTAATGTTTGAATGTATTAGCATCCAGTCTTTAAAATATATTCAGGTGTATCTATATTTTTATACACAAATTGTTTGTATATTGCTTTCACTTAATAATAATAATACATATATTTCCATATCAACAAAAAAGAGGGGTAGTGACAGGAATGTATAAGAGCAAAATGTTTTTATACTACTGAAAATGTTAGTACTATTAAAACTAAGTTGTTTTAAGCTTGCTGTGTTAATTGCAATCCCCAAGACAACCACTAAGAGAATAATTTTTGAAGACAAAAGAAAGACGAAAAAGAAGGGCAATCAAAAATGGTACACTTCAAAAAGTCAGTAATACCAAAACCAGGCAGTAACGGAGAAAATGAACAACAAAACATACACAGAAAACAAACAGCCAAATTGTAGAAGGAAATTCTTACATATGAATAATTGTTTTAAAAGCAAATGGATTAGGGACTTCCCTGGTCTAGTGGCTAAGACTCCCAACGCAGGGGGCCCAGGTCCCATTCTTAGTCAGAAAACTAAATCATTCTTAGTCAGGAAACTAGGGAACCACATGCTGTAACTACGACTTCACATGCTGCAACTAAAAAAAAACATTCCCATATGTCACCACTAAGACCTGGCACAGCCCAATAAATAAATAATAAAATAAAAAGTAAATGGATTAAATTTTCTTAAAAGGCAGAGATTGGGATATTGAATAAAGAAACAAGGTTCATCTGTCCACACGAGAGTTACTTTAGCTACAAAGACACAGAGAGGTTGAGTGTAAAAAGATAGAAAAAGATGTTTCATCTAAGTCGTACCAAAGGAGAGCTGGAGAGGCTATATTATGGTCAGACAAAATAGACTTTAAAGTTAAAAAAAATTACAAAGCACAAAGAGTGTTACATATTGGTGAAGGGTCAATGTGGTAAGAAGATACGACAATTATAAGCATATACATACCTAACAGAAACAAGACCAAGAGCTGACTGTGGCTCAGATCATGAACCCCTTATTGCAAAATTCAGACTTAAATCGAAGAAAGTAGGGAAAACCACTAGACCATTCAAGTATGACCTGAATCAAATCCCTTATGATTACACAGTGGAACTGACATATAGGTTCAGGGATTAGATCTGATAGACAGAGTGCCTGAAGAACTATGGACAGAGGTTTGTGACATTGTACAGGAGGCAGTTATCAAGACCATCCTCAAGAAAAAGAAATACAAAAAGGCAAAATGGTTGTCTGAGGAGGTCTTACAAATAGCTGAGAAAAGAAGAGAGGCTAAAGGCAAAGGAGAAAAGGAAACATATACCCATCTGAATGCAGAGTTCCAAAGAATAGCAAGGAGAGACAAGAAGGCCTTCCTCAGTGAACAATGTAAAGAAACAGAGGAAACCAATAGAATAGGAAAGGCTGGAGATCCCTTCAAGATAATTAGAGATGCCAAGGGAACATTTCATGCAAAGATGGGCTCAGTAAAGGACAGAAAAGAAGCAGAAGATATTAAGAAGAGGTGGCAAGAATACACAGAAGAACTGTACTAAAAAGATCTTCACGACCCAGATAATCACGATGGTGTGATCTCTCATCTAGAGCCAGACATCCTGGAATGTGAAGTCAAGTGGGCCTTAGAAACCATCGCTATGAATAAAGCTAGTGGAGGTGATGGAATTCCAGTTGAGCTATTTCAAATCCTAAAAGACGATGCTGTGAAAGTGCTGCATTCATATGCCAACAAATTTGGAAAACTCAGCAGTGGCCACAGGACTGGAAAAAGTCAGTTTCCATTTCAATCCCAAAGAAAGCCAATGCCAAAGAATGTTCAAACTACAGCACAATGGCACTCATCTCACACGCTGGCAAAGTAATGCTCAAAATTCTCCAAGCCAAGCTTTAACAGTATATGTACTGTGAACTTCTAGATGTTCAAGTTGGGTTCAGAAAAGGCGGAGGAACCAGAGATCAAATTGCCGACATCCACTGGATCATTGAAAAAGCAAGAGAGTTCCAGAAATAAAACATCTACTTCTGCTTTATTGATTATGCCAAAGCCTTTGACTGTGTGGGTCACTACAAACTGGAAAATTCTTCAAGAGATGGGAATACCAGACCACCTGACCTGCCTCCTCAGAAATCTGTATGCATGTCAAGAGGCAACAGTTAGAACCAAACATGGAACAACAGACTGGTTCCAAACTAGGAAAGTACACCAAGGCTGTATATGGTCACCTGCTTATTTAACTTATATGCAGAGTACATCATGCAAAATTCCAGGCTGGATGAAGCACAAGCTGGAATCAAGATTGCTGGGAGAAATATCAATAATCTCAGATATGCAGATGACACCACCCTTATGGCAGAAAGCAAAGAAAAACTAAAGAGCCTTTTGATGAAAGTGAAAGAGGAGAGTGAAAAAGCCGGCTTAAAACTCAACATTCAAAAAATGAAGGTCACAGCATTCAGTCCCATAACTTCATGGCAAATAGATGGGGAAACAATGGAAACAGTGATAGATTTTATTTTCTTGGGCTCCAAAATCACTGTCGATGGTGACTGCTGCCATGAAATTAAAAGACGTTTGATCCTTGGAAGAAAAGCTATGTCCAACCTAGACAGCATATTACAAAAGCAGAGATATTACTTTGCCAACAAAGGTCCATCTAGTCAAAGCTATGATTTTTCACATATAGATGTGAGAGGTGGACTATAAAGAAAGCTGAGCACCGAAGAACTGATTCTTTTGAACTGTGGTGTTGTAGAAGACTCTTGAGAGTCCCTTGGACTGCAAGGAGATATAACCAGTCCATCCTAAAGGAAATCAGTTCTGAATATTCATTGGAAGGACTTATGCTGAAGCTGAAACTCCAATACTTTGGCCACCTGATGCAAGAACTGACTCATTGGAAAAGACCCTGATGCTGGGGAAGATTGAAGGCAGGAGGAGAAGGGGACAATAGAGGATGAGATGGTTGGATGGCATCACCTACTTGATGGACATGAGTTTGAGCAAGCTCTGGGAGTTGGTGATGGACAGGGAAGCCTGATGTGCTGCAGTCCATGAGGTCGCAAAGAGCTGGACACAACTGAGAAACACACAAACACACATATACGTTATTGATTTTGCAAAAATAAAAAAGGTTATAAGAGGATACTATGGATAGTTCTGGGCTTCCCAGGCGGTGCTAGTGGTAAAGAACCCCTTTGCCAACACAGGAGACATAGGAGACATGGGTTTGATCCCTGGGTCAGGAAGATCACCTGGAGGAGGGCATGGCAACCTGCTCCAGTATTCTTGCCTGGAGGATCCCATGGACAGAGGAGCCTGGTGGGCAATAGTCCATAGAGTCAAAAAGGGTTGGACATGACTGAGGTAACTTAGCACTCACACACAAATAGCTCTATGCCAACAAACTTAATAACCTAGATGAAATGGACAGATGCTTAGAAATATACAACCTACAAAAACTGACTCAAGATGAAATAGAAAATCTGAATAGACCTATAATAAGGAAGGAGATTTAATCACTAATCAAAAATCTCCCAACAAAGAAAAGCCCAGATTGGATGATTTCAGTGGTGAATTTTATCCAACATTTAATGAAAAATTAACACCAATCTCTCCCAAACTTTTCCCAAAAAAATATTGAAAAGGAGGGAACACTTTCAAACTCATTCTGAGGGAGTCCAGGTTTGGTTCCTAGTTAAGGAACAAGACCCCACGTGTGGCAACTAGAGATCCCGCATGCCACAACAAATGATGTAAGATCCTGAAAACCACAGCTAAGCCTGATGCACCCAAATGAAGAAAAATAAAATAATTAAATATTTTTAAATAAAAATATAAAATAGTAGCAAACGATACAGAATATCGGTAGCATATTAAAAGGTGCTTCCCGGGTGGCTCCGTGGTAAAGAATTCACCTACAGTGCTAGGGATGCAGGTTGTATCCTTGGGTGGCAAAGATCCCCTGGAGAAGGACATGGCAACCCACTCCAGTATTCTTGCTTGGGAAATCCCAAGGACAGAGGAGTCTGGTGGGCTACAGTCCATGGGGTTGCAAAGAATTAGACACAACTTAGCAACTGAATAACAGCAGCAGGCATGTTAAAAGGATTACACAATATGACCAAGAGAGATTCATTTTCAGGGTGGAAGAATGGTGTGGCCTATAAAAATCAATCAGTGCAATACACCACATTTTTTTTTAATAAGGGAAAAAGACACATTATCACCCCCATTGATGCAAAAAAAGCTTTTGACAAAATCCAACACCCTTCATGATAAAAACACTCAATAAACAGGGAATACAAGAGAACATCCTTAACATGATAAAGGCCACATATGAACAGCTCACAGCTAATATCATACTTAATGAAGAATGACTCAAAGCTTTTCCTGTAAAATCAGGAAGAAGACAATTACAATTTTCCAATTCTATTCAACATAGTACTGCAAGTTCTAGCCAGAACAGGTAGGTAAGAAAATGATATAAAAACCATCCAAATTGAAAAAGAAGTAAAATTATCTCCATTTACAAGTGACATAATTTATATTTAGAAAAAAACCTTTTAAATACATTTTTAAAAGTTAGAGGTAATAAAATGAATTCAGCAAATTGAAGGATATAAGATCAACATGTACATTGGTTGTATTTCTATATAATAGCAATTTACCACCCAAAAAGGAAATTTAAAAATCAATTCCACTTACAACAGTATCAAAAAGAATGAAATATTTAGGAATAAATCTAACCAAGGGGAAGAAAACTGGAAGCTATAAAACACTGTTTAAGAAAATTAAAGAAGACCTAAATAAATGGAAATACATCTCATGTTCATGGATGGAAAATTTTAAATTGTTAAGGTGGCAATAGTATCCAAAATGATCTGTATATTCTGTGCAATCCCTGTCAAAAATGTGTGCAGGCATAGAAAACTGGAATTCATATGGAATCTCAAGGAACTCCAAATACCCAAAACTATCTTGAAAAAGAGCTGTAGGATTCACATGTTCTGATTTTAAAATGTACCACAAAGCTACTGTAAGTAAACCAGTGGGGATACTGACATAAGAATAGACATATAGACCAAAGAAATAGAAGAGTGAAAAACTAGAAATAAACTCTCATATGTATGGTCAACTGATTTTAGATAAGGATGCCAAGACCATTGAATGGGGGAAAGAACAGTCTTTTCATCAAATGGCACTGGGAAAACTGAATATCCACATGCAAAAGAATTAAGTTGGACTGTTAACTTATAGCATATCCAAAAATTAGTTCAAAATGGATCAAATACCTAAACTTCATTAAAACTATAAAAATCTTAGAAGGAAGCAAAGGGGAAATTATTTGTGGCATTAGATTTGGCCATGATTTCTTCTTTTCCTTTTAATGACTTTACTAACATATAGTTCACATATCTTTGGGCACTTCCTTATGTTGGGGCCCTGGTGTGAGAAGCAGCCAATGACTGGTCACGTTCAAAAATTCTTTATTAAACTCGCTATTCAGGGGATGGAGGTCACATGCATCTCTAGTCAGGCTGTGGTAGTTTGGTTACTCTTGGTTTACACAAAATCTGGAAGGAAATTGAAGCACTGAGAACATGGAAAGAAGCTACACCTACATAGCATGCAAATGAAGCGATCCTAGCTACCCACTCCAGTGTGGACAGATGTCAAAAAAACATGGCTGAGCAAAAGTTTTGGGGTCAAGGTTGCCCTCTTCACATTGTACTGGTTGCCCAGGCACCTTCCTTATAAAGAGGTCTGACAATGACTCCTGATCAGCATAGTCATCCATACATCAGGGAGCGGGGGAAATCTTAAAAGCTTCTCTCTACTCCAGCTCAATAATCATACTTTCCCTCTGTCCCTTACCTTTCCCTCCTCCATATCTTCAGTCTGTAGAAGGCACCAACCTTTTGTTTAGGGTTCTGGTAGTCATGAGATGACCCCCAGGTTTGTGCTTCTCCAGCTGACTCTTCACTGGCACACCATTCCTGGAGAACCTAGAACAGAAGAAGATCAGTGCCTTCTGCTTCTTGTCTGCTCTGTCTCACCACATAAATGATTAAGCCTTAACTGTTACTTTCATTTTAACTCATCTTAATGGGCTCCTTGGCATGAAGTGATGGGGCCGGATGCCATGATATTAGTTTTTTTAATGCTGAGTTTTAAACCAGTTTTTTCACTCTCCTCTTTCACCTTCATCAAGAGGCTCTTTAGTTCTTCTTCGCTTTCTGCCATTAGGGTAGTGTCATCTGCATATGGGGGGAACATGGAAACAGTGATGGTCTTTATTTTCTTGAGCTCCAAAATCACTGTGGACAGTGACTGGATCCATGAAACAGAAAGACTCTTGCTCCTTGGAAGAAAAACTATGACAAACCTAGACAGCATATTAAAAAGCAGAGACATCACTCTACCGACAAAAGTCATATAGTCAAATCTATGGTTTTTCCAGTAGTCATGTATGGATGTAAGAGTTGGACCATAGAGAAGGCTGATGCTGAAGAATTAATGCTTTCAAACTGTGGTGCTGGAGAATACTCTTTAGAGTCCCTGGGATTGCAGGAAGATCAAACCAGTCAATCCTAAAGGAAATCAACCCTGGATATTCATTAGAAGGACAGATGCTGAAGTTGAAGCCTCAAAACTTTGGCCACCTGGTGTGAACAGCAGACTCATTGGAAAACACCCTGATGCTGGGAAAGAATGAAAGCTGGAAGACAAGGCGGCAACAGAGGATGACATGGTTGGATGGCATCACTGACTCAGTGGACAGGAGTTTGAGCAAACTCTGGGAGATACTGAAGGACAGGGAAGCCTGGTGTACTGCAGGCCATGGGGTCGCAAACAGTCGGAAATGACTGAGTGACTAAACACCATCACCACCAACAACAAATGCGTTACTTGGACAACACCTGGCAGCTCAGCTCTCTCCAGCTCATTTGAACTGTTGAATTGGACTTGTGCTTTTCAATCACCTTCTTATAACCTTGTTGAATGCCAAACATCACATATAAAAAATTAGGCAAAATATGAGTCCCTGGAAGATATAACCACTCATCTCCAGAGAGGATTGTTTTTTCCTTTTTTTTTTTTAAAGCGGCTAAACTGGAGCCCCTAGCTTTTCCAGATCTCTTTAATTCACCGAGAAAGAAAGAGAAGTCACTCAGTCGTGTCTGACTCTTTGCGACCCCATGGACTGCAGCTGACCAGGCTCCTCCGTCCATGGGATTTTCCAGATAAGATTACTGGAGTGGGTTGCCATTTCCTTCTCCAGGGAATCTTCCCAATCCAGGGATTGAAACTGAGTCTCCTGCACTGCAGACAGACTCTTTACCATCTGAGTCACCAGGGAAGCCCTTTAATTCACCCAGGGATTGAGTTAATCTGATCCTGGAGCCATTAATCCCTGTGAGAACTGAGTTTTGCTCACTCTACTAAATGCCTCAGGGGTTCCCCAGGGCCCCTTCTCCTCGGTGGACCTAAACTCGTTTTTTTTTTTGTCTCTCCAGTTTCCGAAGTCTGTCGAAAGCTCCACTTACTTCCCCCACCCGTGGGTCATCCCTTAACATAACGTATTGATCAACCCCCATGTGAAAAGCAGGTGCAAACCTCTGAATCTCATGCTACATCTTGGCTCTGCAACTTTTCTCAGTCTTGCTGGTCCTCCCAATGTATCCAAACAGATTCTTTTCCTATATGTTATTTAGGTTTTCTAGCTGCTCAGATGGGCAGGGTGGGGAGGGGGAGTAGGAGAGACCACAGGCTCCAAACTCTGAAAACAGAATGTGCCATTTAAAAAAAAATTACAAAAACCATCACAATATTGTAAAGTAATTATCCTCCAATTAAAATGAATAATTAATTTAAAAAATAAAAATCATCTAAGAATAAAAGAAAAGAAAAAAAAAGAGCTGCAGGAAGAAAGGTGAGAACCTCACACCTCAGTATTTTGACTCCCAAACTAGAAGCTCAATATTTCCCCGAAAAATTCTTTCTCAGATTTGTTTTGGGGTCCACAGGGAAGGAAGACTCTTACAGTCACAAGTCAACTTTAAATGACTATTACATTTGAAAAAGATCGAAATGTACCTTTTGGGGGGGAAAAAGGGGAAGCCTCAGTGTTCATTCAGAAAAACCAAAGAAATTCCACATGCATTTTATGTCCTAGTGAATTGTGTAAACTTTATTTTTGCTGAAGATTGTACGGTTAATCAATCTTATGTTCTCATACCACTTCTTGAGAAGGAGGCTCAATTTGAAATTGTATCATTTCCTTCCTAATGAAGGGCAAGTGCTTAGTTAAATAAAAAACTGATGACATTTTTCAAACAACAACAAAAAAAGGAACAACCAAAGGCTATGTGACACTGAAAATGAAAATATGGGTGATGAAATTATAGCAACAGAGTAACATTATTCATCTGTCACTTAAAACTCAAGTTTGAGATATGTAACATGAAATTCTATTGATTGTGGAAAGACTATGTCATTGTACTCTCCTTGTGGTTATGGAAATTAATACATTTATAGCTGCATACTGATTGAGCTATAAATATGCCTTTGCAATCTTTCCTTACTGTATCATTTCCCAGGGGCCGCTATTAACAAAGTACCACAAACTCAAAGGCTTAAAGCAGCAGAGATCTGTCCACTGATAGTTCTAGAGGCCAAAAGTCAAAGATCGACGTGTTGGCAGGACCGTGAAGACGGTGGAAGAGGTTGTTTCCGAGTTTCTCCTAACTACTGATGGCCATCTGTGGCATTCTTTCGTTTGTAGCTGCATCTCCTATGTTTCTCCTTTAACCTCACACTACTACCACCTTCAACGACATTTCCGATGCCGGGAGTGTGGGTTTCCCCCCACACCACGCAATTCTCAGACACCAGCTGGTCGTCTTACAATTCAACTCAATTCTGACACTTTCTACCCAGGTCAGAACTCACAGGTTAAGTGAACTCAGACCACAAGACGCCAGTTTTTTAACATTTATTTTTATTTATTTTATTTTATTTATTTGGCTACACTGGGTCTTTGTTTCGGCAGGCAGGATGTTTTAGATCAGGCGTGTGGGATCTAGTTCAAACCCGGGTCGCCCTGCATTGGGAGCAGAGTCTTAGCCCACCCCAGGGAAGTCCCTCAGAAGTTCCTCAGTCCAGGTTGTCATTTGTGCTCCTGACTGAAGGGCTATATCTCAGAGGTTCTGACAACCCTTTCCTTGGTTTCAATTAATTTGCTAGAGTGGCTCACAGAATGTGGAAGGATATTTTACTTGCCATATAAGGAAGATATTTTACTTCAGATTATGGGTTTATGATAAAGGGCTATAGCTCAGGAAGAGCCCGAAGGGAGGGATGCGCAGCGCAAGGTGTGGCGAGAGAGCATGGAGCTCCTTCCAAGCACACCACTCTTGCCAATGTCCACATGTTCATCAGCCCAGAAGTTCTTTGAACTCCAGCCTTTGGGGTTTTATGGGGCCTGCATTACCTAAACATGACTGTTTCATTTGTTGGCCACTGGCGACTGATTCAGCCTCCAGCCCCTCTCTCCCTCTCAAAGATCAGGGGGTGGGATTCAAAGTTCCAAACTCCAAATTATGTAGTTGGGTTCCCTGGCAAGCAGTCACCTTCACTAGGGGCTTTCCAAAAATAATTTCATTAATAACTAAAGACACCTACATCAAACTCCTCATTTAGGAAATTCCAAGGGATTTTAGGAGTAGTGTACAGGAACGGCGGAGAAGGCAATGGCACCCCACTCCAGTACTCTTGCCTGGGAAATCCCATGGACGGAGGAGCCTGGAAGGCTACAATGGCAACCCACTCTAGTGTTCTTGCCTGGAGAATCCCAGGGACAGAGGAGCCTGGTGGGCTTCTGTCTATGGGGTCGCACAGAGTCGGACACGACTGAAGCGACTTAGCAGCAGGAGTACAGGAACGCGGGATGAAAACCAAAGTATATATATTTCTATTATGAATCAGAATATCACAATCTGTTTCTCTTCTTATAAGAATACCATCCTGGTTGGATTGAAAGCCTATTCTAAAGACCGCATCTTACATTTTTCATTATAAGAGCAAGAACACTGTTTCCAAATAAAGTATTCACAAGGACCAGGGGTTAGGACCAGAACATATCTTTTTTTAGGGACACAATTTAACCTATTATGAAGTGAAGTGAAAGTCGCTTAGTCATGTCTGACTCTTTGCGACTCCATGGACTATACAGTCCATGGAATTCTCCAGGCCAGAATACTGGAGTGGGTAGCCTTTCCCTTCTCCAGGGAATCTTCCCAACCCAGGGATCAAACCCAGGTTCTTACAGTCACCATCAATTTAAGAGACTCTTGAAGGAGGTCGACAAGGTGAGGAATGATGAAACAGAAATACAAAGATGGTTGTGGGGAATTCCGTGATTTCACTGCCAAGGGCCCGTGTTCAATCCCAGTGGGGCAACTAAGATCCCACCAGCTGTGGGGCGCAACCAAAAACAGATGGCTATGCGTCTCACCAGCAGATTCGGCCATTGGTGTTCTAAACCGTCGGAGCAGTGCTGAGGCTGTTTGTCTTGCGTTTCTGTTTTTCTTTTGTTACCCTTCAGTGCCACAGGGTAATCCCCTTTTCCCTTCTAAAGGGCAGTTTACACAGTTCAAGGAGTTCCGCCTCTTCAGTATTATCTGTGACTTCAGGCAAAGTCAGATCCACACATTTAGGGGCAATTTTGATACAGTTGTGGCTTCTCATTCCCCGGTCAGTACAGAGAGGACTTGAAATTACATTTGTGCATCCATTTGCATTGTCCACGATTTGGGAGCTAATGGAAAGTGGCTTCAAGAAGTCTCTTGGGGGTGCCAATGATCCTCAGCATCTTGCCCTGGGTACTGGGGATATAACTGTTTTCAATTTGTGAAAATGAGTCAAACCTGTATACTTATGGTATATGCACTTTTCTGTATGTATGTTATGCTTCGATAAAAACTTTCTGCAACTTCATTGAGATATGATTGGCGTATAAAGGACAAGATGATGAATTGATACACACATACATTGCAGAATGAGTACTACAATAAGGTTAGTTAATACATCTATCACCTCACATAATTACAATTTTTGTTTGTGTGGTGAGACTATTTCAGATCTACCCTCTTAGCAGCTTTTAAGTAGATAATTATAGTATTGATAATGACTATCACCACACTGTTCATTAGACCCCCACAACTTACTCATAACCAGATGTTTGTTTCATTTGACCAACATCTGTTCATTTTCAGCTCATCTTTTCATTTCCTCCACCTTTCAACCCCTGGTAACCCCCATTTTGCTCTCTGTTTTTCTGAGTTTGATTAGTTTAGATGGCAAAAAGTTAACACTTTTGTTTTTGGTTGTAATAGAGTAACAGGGATCAGATTTACCCACTTGCCTTAAACAGGTAAAACACTGTCCAGATTATTTCCATGATCACTGAGAAGAGATAAAAGGGATTAAGTAAAGACTTCTTAACCACAGGAGTTCCCTGGCAGGCCAGTGGTTAGGACTTCACACTTTCACTGCTGAGGTCCCAGGTTCAGTCCTTGGTCAGGGAACTAAGATCCTGCAAGCTACATGGTACGGCAAAAAAAAAAAAAAAAAAAAAAAAAACCACTTCTGAATAAGGACACTAAAAACATGAACCATAAAAGACTGATCTAACAAACTTCACAAAAATTAAAAAGGTCTGCTCTTCTAAATACACAATTAAGAAAATAAAAACTCAATCATAGAAAGAATTTATTTTATATCATGCATCTAGAGATGGATTTTTTAAATTATTTTATTTATTAAACTATAATTGACTCACAATATATTGTGTTAGTTCCAGGTGTGCAGCTTCAGATTCTTTTCTATTATACTGAATAAATTTTTGTAAGATATTGACTATAGTTCCATGTGCTATGCAGTAAATCCTTGTTGTGATCATCTTTTAATTGTTAAACAGTAACTCCTTTCTATTTTCTTGAAGGCAACACCAAAGAAGAATTTCAGAGACTTGAAATGTATTATTGCTTTAGTAGTGCTCCCTCCTTAATGGAATCTGTTGGAAGAACCAATATATCTGGGTAAGGATTCAATTTTGATCCTACTCACTTTAAATATGACATTTGATTATTGGTAGTGGTCAAATTTCCAAATGCAATTAATTGAATGAATTAATTCACGCAACAGATATTTCTTGAGAGTTAGGCACTGTTTCAGTTATTAGGGATATAATAGTGGAAAAATATGCCAAGATTCCTGCTTTCATGAAGCTTACACTCTGGTGAAGGGAGACAGAACAATAAACATAATAAATAAGTAAATGATGTACTATGTTAGAAAGTTAAATCCTATAGAAAAAGGAGTAAGTCAGGGTTAAAGACATTGGAACTGCAGAGGGGTGGGTATAGTACTCTTAAATAGAATGGTCATGGCAGGTCCCAGAGATGGATTTGAACCCAGAATATATTTTACAAATTCTTACAACTCAGTAATTAGAAGACAAAACCTCGGTTGAAAAAAAAAAAAAAACTATCAAGAAATTGGATACAAATTGTCCCAAAATGAGATACCTACATGAAAAGGTGCTTAATATCACTAGTCCTCAGGGAAGTGCAAATTAAAATACAATAAATTGGGACTTCCCTGGGGGTCCAGTGGCTAAGACTCCACCATCCCAATGCAGGGGGCCCAAGTTTGATCCCTGGGCAGGGAATTAAATCCTACACGCCCTGACAAAGAGTTCACATGCCCCAACTAAAAAAGATCTCACATGCTCCAACTAAAAAAGATCTCACATGCTGCAAAGAAGATCAAAGATTCCAAGTGCTGCAACTAAGACCTGGCACAGCCAAATAAATTATTTTTTGAAAAATACAATAAATTACAAGAATGACTAAAACTAACCTTACAAACCATACCAAGTATCATTGAGGATGTGGAGGAAACAGAACTCTAATTTGCTGGTGATGAGATAGATTGGAATATGGGATGGACACTTGGGGAAAGTTTCATACAGTTAAACATACACCCACCATATGACCTGCAATCCACTCCTAGGAATTTTCCCAGAGAAATGATAGCACATACCCTGATAAAGACTTATACACAGTATTCATACCGTTGTTATTCATAATTACCCCATAACCTCACTGGAGGTCCAGTGGTTAAGATTTTAAGCTCCTGGGGCTTCCCTGGTGTCTAGTGGTTAAGCACCCACCTGCCACTGCAGGGGACACTGGTTCGATCCCTGATCCAAGAAGATCCCACATGCCCATGTGCCACAACTGCTGAGCCCGCATTCCACAACAAGAGACGCTACCTCAGTGAGAAGCCCACATACCACAAAGAAGAGTAGCCCCTGCTCATCATAACTAGAGAAAGCCTGTGTACAGCAATGAAGACCCAGTGCAGCCAAAAATTAAAAAAAAGAGGAAAAAGATTTCATGCTCCCAATGGATATAGGTTCAACTTCTGGTCTGGGAACTAACAGCCCATAAGTCATGCAGCCATAAATAAATAAGCAAATGAAACAGTTTTGGTTTTATTTTTTAACAATCTAATGGCCCCAAACTGAAAACAACACAAATACCCATCAGCTGATGAATGCACACAAAAAAGGGAAGCACATCAACATTTCGGAGCACTATTCAGCAATAGAAAGGCACAAAATATTGATACACGTAACATGGTGGACACATCAAAAGCATGATGCTAAGAGAACTGTGTCAAGCATGAACAATTACATACTGCACGATTCTCCTGATGCAAAATTCTTGGAGAGTTAAAACTGCAGGAGCAGAAGGTAGACTGGTGGCTGCCTAGGAGTGGAGTCTAGAGAATCACCACAAAAGGGTCAAGAGATAACTTTTGGGGGCTACATAAATGTTCCAGAGTTTGATTGTGGTGCTGTTGTACGATCCTACACATTTTTTAAATATGTATGTATTTTTTTGGCTGCACCAGGTCTTAGCTGTGGCACACAGGATCTTCGGTCTTCACTACAGCACTTGGGTTCTTTAGCTGAGGTATATGGGCTCTATTTGGCTGACCAGGGATGGAGCCCGGGGTCTCTTGCATTGGGAGCATGGCATCTTGGCCACTGGACCACCAGGAAAGTCCCTGACCTTCCACATTTGATAAAACTCATCACATGTGAATTATCTCTCTATTAAAAATAAACCTTCACATTGATGGTGGCAAAAAATGAAAATAAAGAATACTGATGAGTTCATTGAGCAGTTAAACCTTGTCAGCAGGGTCTTATTCTGTAATGAAATTACTACTCAGTTGACCTTTGAACAACCTGGAGGTTAGGAGCACTGACCCTCCACTCAGTCAAAACTCTGAATATAATTTATAGTCAGCCTTTGGTACAGATGGTTCCTGTATAACTGTGGTTCTCTGTACACTTGGTTCCACATCCACAGATTCAACCAGCCTTTCTCTGATCCTGTTGTATTTATATCAGAGAGACAGCAGTGAGCAGTGGCTTGAATTAAAAACTTTGTTCCCTTCCCAAGAATTGAACCTGGGAAGCCTGGATGAAAACCAGAAATCCTGGCCACTAGACCAGCAAGGGTAGAGGCTAGAAGCAAAAATTTCCCTGACTCTTTATTTCAAAGTAAGAATTTTTCAAGGAGGCAAAAACTGTAAAAAACAGGTGCAATTTTTTTTATTAGAGACACAGTACCACAAATGGGAAAACTTGCAGGCAAACAGGTTATTTCAGACAGAAACAGGGTAGAGATACACAACTGGAGAGAAAGGATGTGGGTGCCCCTCTAATGAGGAGGAGTGCAGTAAAGAGACGGCTAAGTCATTTATATAACACAGTTCTGGGTCTTTGTTTTATAGTTGTTTAGTCGCCAAGTCGTGTCTGACTCTTCACGACCCCATGGACTGCAGCATGCCAGGCCTCCCTGTCCCCCACCAACTCCCAGAGTTTGCCCAAGTTCTTATCCATTGCTTTGGTGATGCCAGCCAACCATCTCATCCTCTGCGGCCCCCTTCTCCTCCTGCCCTCAATGTTAACCAGCATCAGGGGCTTTTCCAATGAGTTGACTGTTCGCATCAGATGGCAAAATTATTGAAGCTTCAGCTTCAGCATCAGTCCTTCCAATAACTGTTTAAGGTTGACTTCCTTTAAGTTTGACTGATATGATCTCCTTGCAGTCCAAGGGACTCCCAAGAGTCTTCTTCAGCACCACAGTTTGAAAGCATCAATTCTTCAGCACTCTGCCTTCTTTATGGTCCAACTCTCACATCCATACATGACTACTGGAAAAACCATGGCCTTGTCTATATAGACCTTTGTCAGCAAAGTCTTTGATTTTTAACACACTGTCTAGGTTTGTCATAGCTTTCCTGCCAAGAGTCAATTGTCTTCTGATTTCATGGGTCTTTGTTTACCTTTGGCCAGTTATCTGGTTTCGTTTCCCATAACTGACCTGTCCCAGGACCCTCCCCAACATGCATGTGAAACTTTTTTCCTAGATCAATTCCAGCCCAGCCTATGGGGGTTCTTGGCATCACCTATTATGGGGTGCCCTTTTTGACCCCTTTGGAGCCTTTCTGCGCATGTGCAGTGTCTCCCTTGCCCCCAGGATCAGAAATATGCGACCTCTTGATATTTTATTCCAACAGGGCTTAGCCCCTGTCTGTGGCTGCCATGAGTTTAAAATGTCCACAGGCTGGCAAATCCAACTGTTGTACCCTGCTCCAGTCGCTATTTCCATCTTGAAGTAAAAACAAGAGGCTAGCTAAAAAATATCTAGCCTAGAGCCTGCCTACCCACTTCCTCAGGAGATGCAAACAGGAGGCTAGTTGTAAATGCCAAGCATGGAGCCCATCTGTCTCCACTCTCATACTGTACGTAGCATTTGCAATTGAAAAAGTCAGCACTCATGCATAAATGGATGCATGAAGTTCAAACCCATGCAGTTCAAGGGTCAACTGCACTTTTCTCCAAAAAAGTAACCACCGTTAGTCAACTTTCCCTTTCCTTGCCTTTGAAGATCATGCCCAAGAGGGTGATCCTTCAAATTCACGTCTGTCTCGCTTACCCCCGTCACAGTCACACAAATGGCATACTAGTGGGTTCAGATTCTTCAGAAAACCGACTAGCTTTTCACACATTCAGAACACTAAATGTGAGGTCATATATATATTTTTAAATGAGTACAATTTTTGTCAGTCACACCTCAACAAAGCTGGGAGTAAGTCTTCAGAAATTGAAAAATCACGTTAGTTCTATTCCTCAGGTCTCAGCTTCAGCTTTCTGGCACTCTGCCTACAGAAACAACCTCAGCAATTTCTTCCTGTTTTGCGTACAGATGCCACTTCTCCCATGAAGAAGTGGGGCCTACACCCCATCTCCTTGGATCTGGGTTGATCTTGTTGATTGGCTCTGACCAAAAGAACACAATGGAAGTGACATAGTGCCTATCCCAGTTCTAGGTCCTAGAAGAACTGGCAGCTTCCACTTTTTGCCTTCTTGGGTTCCAGCCACCATGTTAAAGAAGTTTGGGAGAATTGGGAAAGACAGTTGGTCAGTTTCTTACAAAACTAGACATACTCATGTCGTATAATCTGGTAATCACATTCCTTGGAATTTATCCAAAGGAATTGAAAACTCGCGTTCACATGGAAACTTGCACACAGGGACATACAGGGACTTCCCTGGCAGTCCAGTGGTTAGGACTCTGCACTTACACTGTCAGAGTATGGGTTTGATCCTTGGTAGGGGAGCTAAACTTCCGCAAGTTGCTTGGCACAGCCAGTAAGAAGGACAATAGTAGTGACAGTGTAATTATAGCTGCCACTACTCTCTTACTACAGCTAGCCTTGTGCTAAATACAAATATTAACTCTTTTAACCTATATAACAAGTCTATGAGATGGATGACATTATTACCTTCAAGGAACTGAAGCACAGAGAGATTAAGTAATTTGCTCAAGGCCACAGAACTGGTAAGTGATCAAGTCAGAACTCAAATTTAGGCTCTGGGTTCAGAACTAAGGTAAGAAAAGAAAGATGAGTCATTAGTACAGGATCAGACCCAATCTTTATTTGGAGTGAAAGCAGTCAAAAAGTACAAACTTCTTGTTATAAAAGTAATCATGGAGATATAATACACAACATGGTGATAGTAGTTAAGAAAGAAGGTGAAAGAGTTAGTTGCTCAGTTGTGTTCCATTCTTTGCAACCGCATGGATTGTAGCCTGCCTGGCCCCTCTGTCCATGGGATTTCCCAGGCAAGAATACTAGAGTGGGTTACCATTTCCTCCTCCAGGGGATCTTCCCGACCTAGGGATCAAATCCAGGTCTCCTACATTGCAGGCAGATTCTTTACCATCTGAGCCATTAAGGAAGAAAACTGTATCATATATTTGAAAGTTGCTAAGAGAGTAAGATCTTAAAAGTTCTCGTCACAAGTAAAAAAAATGTAAAAATTTAAACATATTGTTCCTGTATATTTTTTGCCCTAATTTTTTATTTTAAAAGATATTATACTACAATATGATTTATATTGATCATTGGATTTGGGGGTGGTTTAGTCACTAAGTCATGTCCGACTCTTGCAACCCCATGGACTGTGGCCTGCCAGGCTCCTCTGTCCATGGGATTCTCCAGACAAGAATACTGGAGTGGATTGCCATTTCCTTCTCCAGGGTTTCTTCCCAACCGAAGAATCGAACCTGGGTCTCCTGCATTGCAGGCAGATTCTTTACTGTACCCCCTTAAATTTTATCCCTGAGTGCCTGCCTCACTGATTTCATTCTGTGAGGCTGGCTGGCTTTAGAATCTAAAGTTTTTAAATTTATTTATTTAACTGGTTGACCAAATAGCATGTGGGATCTTAGTTCCCTGACCGGGGATTGAACCCCCACCCCTACCCCTACATTGGAAGTTAATCCTGGATCACCAGGGAAGTCCCAGAATCTGAGCTTTTAGGCTCTGGGTTGTACAGTCTCAGCTCTCCCTAGTGGTTCTGAAGCAGGAGGCAGATGGGCCCTGGACTGATAAGCTGGAGTTCATCCCCTGTGGACAGAAACTCCATAACAGCAGGAGCAAGAGAGGAGCTGAGCCCTGCTCAGATAAGAGATAAAAGACCACACACTCAGTCTCAAAGTCGAGGAGATCTTCCCAACTATACATGTGCAGAAAGCCTCCTTGGAGGTCAAAAGAGAGTGGGCGTCACCTCACTGTAAGTGATGTCAACCTTCCCATAGGCCTCTTTGCTAGAATCCATCTTAGCTAAGAGACACATATGCCCATGGGTGGACCCTGAGATACACCCAACACAGGCTCAGAACCAGGCAAAGCAAGATGATTGGCCAAGAATTTCCCTGGCTGTCCAGCGGTTAAGACACGAGTTTTCACTGCTATGGGCCCAGGTTCAATCCCTGGTTAGGCAACTAAGATACCATAAGCCAAGCAGTGGGGACAAAAAAAAAGCAACAAAAAAGATTCCCCATGGAAACCTGGAAGAAATATTCCATAAAAGTGATTTGAACTGCCACGAGGGCGGGACTCTCTCTCTGAGCCCACCCGTGTATCTATGCACATGTACCCTTTCTCCTCCTAATAAGCACTTCACTTGTTTCACTACTTTCTGTTCTATGTGGAAATTCATTTCTGCACGTCTGACAGGCCAGAAACTTGTCCCCAGCCTCTGGTTCCTGGTGGGCTGGTGGCTAGGATTCAGTGCTCTCACTGCCCCGGCCTGACTTCAGTCTCTGGCCTGGAACTGAAATCCAGCTTCAAGCCACTGCAGGCCAAATGCCCTGGAGATGATGGTGTGAAGTGCTTAGTTCCTCAGTAGTGTCTGACTCTTTTACAACCCCATGGGCTGTAGCCCATCAGGCTCCTCTGTCCGTGGGATTTTCTAGGCAAGAATACTGGATTGCCTTTTCCTTCTCCAGGGGATCTTCCCAACCCAGGGATCAAATCCAGGTCTCCTGCACTGCAGACAGATTTTTTATCATCTGAGCCACCAGGGAAGGCCCCCTGAGATCTTATTTGGTGCCAAAACCCAGGGATTCTAAGTGAACCGTAAACTTCACCCAGCTGCAGCTCGAGGCCTCTGGCCTTTGCTCTTGCCCTCTTTCTCTTGCTCTCTGCTTCACTTTCTTTTCCTCTGCTTCACTTTCTTTTCAAGCCCCAGTCCTCAAGCCTTCAGGTCCTGACCCCCATATGGCATTTTCCATTGTGGCCAACTCCAGTTCCTCCTGGAGTTCCCCTTCACTCCAGACCTTAGCAGTCCCTACATTGCAATGGACAGCCTACTGAGCTGGCCAGTTTCAAGCAGATCATGATGCTCCCCTTCAAGAGCAGCTCTGGTGAACTTCCCTGGTGGTGCAGTGCATAAGAATCCACCTGCCAGTGTGGGGGACATGGGTTCAATCCCTGATCCAGGAAGATGCCAGGAAGCAACTAAGCCCATGCGCCGTGGCTTTTGAGCCCCTGCTCTGGAATCTGGGAACCACAATGACTGAAGCCCATGTGTATAGAGCCTGTGTTCTGAAACAAGAGAAACCACTGCAATAAGAAAACCCCATACCACAACAAAGAGTAGCCCTCGCTCGTAGCAAGGCTCATCGCTCGTGCACAGAAGGAAGACCCCGTGCAGATACAAATACAGAAAGGACCAAATAAAAGACCGCATTAAAAAGAAGAAGAATACCCCTGGTGACACAAACATCCTCTATCGAGGACCAACCCCCCTCACCTTCATGTGCAAAGTATCAGGGAAGTCTGTCAGGGATCAATGGGGGAGTATAGGATGCTCAGAATCCCATCAAACACAGAATTCAAAGGAAATTCAGAGGACACTCTGAGTCTCCTTCAAGTGCCTCCTAGGAATGTTTCTGGGATGCTGGACTTCATTTCTGGGAGCACCGTTAAGCCAGATGGGCTGAGAAAGGGAAAACTTAGGTCCTGCTGTAACATTGTTGTTCTTCAGTTGCCAAGTCATGTCCAGCTCCCTGCAACTCCATGGACTGTACCACTCCAGGCTACTCTGACTCCCGGAGTTTGCTCAGATTCAAGTCCATTAAGTCAGTGATGCTATCCAACCATCTCATCCTCTGTTGTCCCCTTCTCCTTCTGCCTTCAATCTTTCTTAGCATCAGGGTCTTTTCAGATGAGTTGACTCTTCACATCAGGTGGCCATAGGATTGGAGCTTCAGCTTCAGTAACAGCCCTTCCAAAGAATATTCAGGGTTAGTTTCCTTTAGGAATGACTGGTTTGATCTCCTTCCTGCCCAAGGGACTCTCAGGCGTCTTCTCCAGCACAATTCAAAAGCATCAATTCTTTGGCACTTAGCCTTCTTTATGGACCACCTCTCACATCCATACATGACTACTGGAAAAACCATAGCTCTGACTATATGGATCTTTGTCAGCAAAGTGATGTCTCTGCTTTTTAATATGCTGTCTAGGTTTGTCATAGCTTTCCTGCCAAGGAGCAAACATCTTTTAATTTTATGGCTTCAGTCACTATCTGCAGTGATTTTGGAGCTCAAGAAGAGAAAATCTGTCACTGCTTCCACTTTTTTCCCCTTCTATTTCTCACGAAGAGATAGAACCAGATGCCATGACCTTAGTTTTTTCCAGTGTTGAATTTCAAGCCAGCTCCTTCACTCTCCTCTTGCACCTTCATCAAGAGGCTCATCCTCTTTGGTTTCTGCCATTAGAGTAGTATCATCTCCATATCTGAGGTTGTTGATATTTCTCCCAGAAATCTTGATCCTAGCTTGTGATTCATACAGCCTGGCATTTCTCATGATGTACTCTGCATATAAGTTAAATAAGCAAGGTGACAATATACAGTCTTGTCTTACTCCTTTCCCAATTTTGAACCAGTCTGTTGTTCCATGTCCAGTTCTAACTACTGCTTCTTGATCCACATACAGGTTTCTCAGAAGACAGGTAAGGTGGTCTGTTATTCCTGTCTTCTTAAGAATTTTCCATAGTTTGTTGTGATCCACACAGTCAAAGGCTTTAGTGTAGTCAGTGAAGCAGAAGTCGATGCTTTTCTGGAACTCCCATGTTTCCTCCATGATCCAACAAATGTTAGCAATTTGATCTCTGGTTCCTCTGCCTCTTTGAAACCCACCTTGTACGTCTGGAAGTTTTTTGTAACACTGACTGGCCTTTATTTCAGTCTGAAAATGAATCTCTTACAAGCGGATCTTTACTGCCACAGTATGGGGAAATGGATTGGGCTCCCCTTATGCCTAAGGCTTTCTATATTCAAAAGCCTGAGGAATTAGAAAAACTCTCCTGATCTTCTAAACAATCCCCTTCTAACTCCTCCCAACTCTTAGCAGATAAGCAAGTTGCCCCCTCTCTTGAAAGTTCCCATATTCCTTCGGATTCTTCTGATCAAACTAAGACCCCCACCTCCCCAGACGGACAATCCCTGCTGGGATAACATTTTATCAGCCAGTCTGCCCCTCCAATCAGGGACAGTTTGGGCACTATCTGGTCTAAATTTTAGCTATGAAACTATGACCACAGGAAAACGAAGATGATTTTTGACAGCACGGCCACTGTATTCTTTAGACTCTGGAGAAAATTGGTTAACAAGAAAACTTTTTTTTGATTGAAAAATTGGTTGGTTTAAGTCTATGTTTTCCAAGTACAAGAAAACTTTCCCCCCAAAGTCATAGAGCTTACAGTAATTTGGTAAATTATAACTGTGTAAGCAGAACTGAAACATTTGTTTTTTCTATCTGCTCCCTCCAGAGACTGAAAGCTCTTACCTTTCCAGTAATTTTGCCAGATAAATTAGGAAGGCTACTGCAAAAACAGGTACAGAAATCCCAGGATATTTCCTGGACCTTGAAAAGGGAGGAATTGTCTACATCCATTACGCAAAATCTCTAATAAGCCCTTGGCATGATTTTTCTAGCCCTAAGAGATCTTTTTAAAAGTTCAGTCTGAGACTCATAAAAATTTCATGAAGCAAAAAGGCCTATATGATCAGTTATAGTTATATAAATCATCAGGCCAAGTTTATTGAGACCAGACTTATTTTGCAAACCAATTAGTCTTCACTTGGCTGTATTTGGTAGAAATTAGGGTAATTTTAGAGAGAAAAAGATAATGTTTCAATGAATATTAAATGCCAGTTTTGCTAATGTAGGTCTGCATTTACTAAGACTCACTTCCTGGATAGTTCATTGTTGTTAGCATTCTATTAACGTAAAGTTTAATTGAATTATTAAAAGACACTCTAAGTTTGTTTCTGAAGCTTATCCCAGTAATCAATTTTAGATGAAGATCAGATGCCCCACAACCTGCAGCCAGGGATTATTGGTATATCGGAAAAGACATAATTTAAAGAACTACCTCCAACCTGGGTAGAAGGACCCTTATTAGGTACCCACTCCACTGGCAACCCACTCCAGTACTCTTGCCTGGAAAATCCCATGGATGGAGGAGCCCGGTAGGCTACAGTCCATCGGGTCGCAAAGAGTCGGACACAACTGAGCAACTTCACTTCAACAAGCTCATGCTCAGCAAAACTGAAGGGAACTGACTCTTGGATTAATTTCTACTCACAAAGGGGCCCCGCACCAGACTGGCCTATAGAGAGGTCTGCTAACCTCAAAAATCACCTTAAAACAACATTCAAACAGAAGACAAACTATACTCACAGCAGGACGATAAAAAGACATCAGAAGTAGGTAGTTTACCAAGATACTGGACCTGATTTATACGATCATTTACTGTGCTCTTCTGGCTTCTTGGACCTTTGCCTATAAATCAAATGTTTTTCTAACCACAGGTACCATCCTACACTAGTTTTAAAAATCAATCCAATTATTGTGTTTGTGGTCAATCACCTTTACCCAGTACTTCTAGGTTACTTTGGTGGATTTTTCTACTCCAAGGCTCTAATAGGTTGGCCCTTAGAAAATTTATTTAAAAGAAAATTATAGTAATGTTCAGGTCGTTGTTGATATTACTACGTGGGATTCCCCTCACCTGGCCAGTTAATAAGGCCTGCTCCAATCCATGGATTTTCCTCTATTGACTCAAGCTCAATCAGAGCAACAAGCAAAATTTCACTCAGGGGATAAAACCTCCCACAATTATGGAATACATTTATGTAGTTAACACCAGGCTCCTCTAAGCTGGGAGCAATTAAATCGTCAGTTCATTTCAGTTCAGTCGCTCAATCATGTCTGACTCTTTGCGACCGCATGGACTGCAGCACCGACTCCCAGAGCTTGCTCAAACTCATCTCCATTGAGTCAGTGATGCCATCAACCATCTCATCCTCTCTTGTCCCCTTCTTCTCCTGCCTTCAATCTTTCCCAGCATCAGAGTCTTTTCCAATGAGATAGTTCTTCAAATCAGGTGGCTAAAGTATTGGAGTTTCAGCATCAGTCCTTCCAGTGAATATTCAGGACTGATTTCCTTTAAGAATGACTGGTTGGAGTCAGAATGGCTGCGATCCAAAAGTCTACAAGCAATAAATGCTGGAGAGGATGTGGAGAAAAGGGAACCCTCTTACACTGTTGGTGGGAATGCAAACTAGTACAGCCACTATGGAACAGTGTGGAGATTCCTTAAAAAATTGCAGATTGACCCACCAATCCCACTGCTGGGCATACACACCAAGGAAACCAAAATTGAAAGAGACACATGTACCCCAATGTTCATTGCAGCACTGTTTATAATAGCCAGGACATGGAAACAACCTAGATGTCCATCAGCAGATGAATGGATAAGAAAGCTGTGGTACATATACACAATGGAGTATTACTCGGCCATTAAAAAGAATACATTTGAATCAGTTCTAATGAGATGGATGAAACTGGATCCGATTATACAGAGTGAAGTAAGCCAGAAAGAAAAACACCAATACAGTACACTGACACATATATACGGAATTTAGAAAGATGGTAATGATGACCCTGTATGCAAGACAGCAAAAGAGACACAGATGTATAGAACGGACTTTTAGACTCTGAGGGAGAGGGAGAGGGTGGGATGATTTGGGAGAATGGCATTGAAACATGTATACTATCATGTAAGAAACGAAGTGCCGGTCTATGTTCGATACAGGATACAGGATGCTTGGGGCTGGTGCATGGGGATGATCCAGAGAGATGATATGGGGTGGGAGGTGGGAGGGGGATTCAGGATTGGGAGCTTGTATACACCCATGGTGGATTCATGTCAATGTATGGCAAAACCAATACAGTATTGTAAAGTAAAATAAAGTAAAAATAAAAAAATATAAATAAATAAATAAATAAAATAAAAGCAGGTGGAAAAATAAAAAAATTTAAAAATTTAAAAAAGAAGAATGACTGGTTGGGTCTCCTTGCAGTCCAAGGGACTCTCAAGAGTCTTCTACAACACCACAGTTCAAAAGCACCAATTCTTCGGTGCTCAGCTTTCTTTATAGTCCACCTCTCACATCTATACAAGATTACTGGAAAACCCATAGCTTTGACTAGATGGACCTTTGTCAGCAAAATAATGTCTCTGCTTTTTAATATGCTGTCTAGGGTTGGTCTTAGCTTTCCTTCCAAGGATCAAGCATCTTTTAATTTCATGGCAGCAGTCACCATCTACAGTGATTTTGGAGCCCAAGAAAATAAAGTCTGTCACTGTTTCCATCATTTCCCCATCGATTTGCCTTGAAGTGATGGGACCAGATGCCATGATCTTCATTTTTTGAATGTTGAGTTTTAAACCGGCTTTTTCACTCTCCTCTTTCACTTTCATCAAGAGGCTCTTTAGTTCTTCTTCACTTTCTACCATAAGGGTGGTGTCATCTGCACATCTGAGATTATTGATATTTCTCCCAGCAATCTTGATTCTATCTTGCACTTTGCACTCTATCTTTGCATTCATTTCTTGCACTCTATCCAGGCCAGCATTTTGCATGACGTACTCTGTATATAAGTTAAATAAGCAGGGTGACAATACACAGCCTTGATGCACTCTTTTCCTAGTTTGGAACCAGTCTGTTTTTCCATGTTTGTTTCTAACTGTTGCTTCTTGATCTTCATATAGGTTTTGTCAGGAGAAGGGTAGAGTGGTCTGGTATTCCCATCTCTTGAAGAATTTTCCACAGTTTGTTGTGATCTACACAAAGACGCTTACTCCTTGGAAGAAAAGTTATGACCAACCTAGGCAGCTTATTAAAAAGCAGAGACATTACTTTGTTAACAAAGGTCCGTCTCATCAAGGCTATGGTTTTTCCAGTAGTCATGTATGGATGTGAGAGTTGGACTGTAAAGAAAGCTGAGCACCAAAGAATTAATGCCTTTGAACTGTGGTGTTGTAGAAGACTCTTGAGAGTCCCTTGGACTGCAAGGAGATCCAACCAGTCCATCCTAAAGGAGATTGGTCCTGAGTGTTCATTGGAAGGACTGATGTTGAAGCTGAAACTCCAGTACTTTGGCCACCTGATGAGAAGAGCTGACTCATTTGAAAAGACTCTGATGCTGGGAAAGATTGAAGGTAGGAGGAGAAGGGGATGACAGAGGATGAGATGGTTGAGTTACATCACCAACTCCATTGAGATGAGTTTGAGTAGACTCTGGGAGTTGGTGATGGACAGGGGAGCCTGGCATGCTGTAAACCATGGGGTCACAAAGAGTTGGACACAACTGAGCAACTGAACTGAACTGAACTGAATGCAATCAAAGGCTTTGGCATAATCAATAAAGCAGAAGTAAATGTTTTTCTGGAATTCTCTTGCTTTTTCTATGATTCAACAGTGGCCACAGGACTGGAAAATGTCAGTTTTCATTCCAAACTCAAATTAAATCATACTAAGGATATTCAGTATAGTAACACTAGGAAACTGGGCTGGATGCCTTCTGGAGCGTACCAGTACATAATTCCCCCAAAAGATGAGAATTAATATAGCAATGACTAAGTCAGATGGCCTGACTAACCAGCACCTAATGAAAGTTATTGACTAAATTCTTACTTATTACTTTACTAATACTGCTAGCTGTGTTATTTGTAGTTTGCTTATTTTCACAAAATTGTTTCTTCCATTACCAAGTGTGAAACTGAGTCTCTGATAAAATGATCACATATAGCTCCTTGTAAGATCAGTGATAGTAATAGTGTAACTCTCTATCTGCTGCTAAGTCGCTTCAGTCGTGTCCAACTCTGCGCGACCCCATAGACGGCAGCCCACCAGGCTCCCCCGTCCCTGGGATTCTCCACGCGAGAACACTGGAGTGGGTTGCCATTTCCTTCTCCAGTGCATGAAGGTGAATAGTGAAAGTGAAGTCGCTCAGTCGTGTCCAACTCTTAGTGACCCCATGGACTGCAGCCTACCAGGCTCCTCCATCCATGGGATCTTCCAGGCAAGAGTACTGGAGTGGGGTGCCATTGCCTTCTTCAACTCTCTATAGGGGAAGAAGCAATAAGAGGGAATGTTTTCCTGGACCATAAGAGGCTAATAGGCAGATGGTCAAGAGAATTTTTTGCTACTTATAAAGCCAAGTCCAGTATTAGCACATTAAGTGGACTATCAGCAAAATTTTTGCCAGACCTGGGAATAAGAATTCCTAGCACCATGAGTGAAAATGGCCAGGAAATGCTCCCCAAGCTGTGGTCAAATTTATGACCATGCAGTCTGGAAACTGGCCCTTGCCATCTTCATCTACCTCTACAAAAACTAAATCGTGGCCACCGCAGCTGCTGAACTTCAACACCCTCTGAAAGGAGTTCAGGGTGGAGATCAAGAATGAGGCACTCTGCACTCTGGGGAAAACTGGCAGAGCAGGTCTTCAGATGTTAGATATCTTCAGCAGAAGATTTTATGAGCCCAAATTCTTGTATCTTCTCAATACCTAGAGAAACATTGGCATCATTTTTTTAATTAATTTCTATTGGGGTATAGTTGCTTTACAGTGTTGTGTTAGTTTCTGCTGCTGCTGCTGCTGTCACTTCAGTCGTGTCCAACTTCGTGTGACCCCATAGACAACAACCCCCATCCCTGGGATTCTCCAGGCAAGAACACTGGAGTGGGTTGCCATTTCCTTCTCCAATGCATGAAAAGTGAAAAGTGAAAGTGAAGTCGCTCAGTCGTGTCCGACTCTTCATGACCCCATGGACTGCAGCCCACCAGGCTCCTCCTCCCATGGGATCTTCCAGGCAAGAGCACTGGAGTGGGGTGCCAGTGCCTTCTCCAGTGTTAGTTTCTCCTGTACAGCAAAATGAATCAGCCATACATATGCATATATACCCTCCCTTTTGGAGACCTTCCCATTATGGCTCAGCTGGTCAAGAATCTGCCTGCAATGTGGGAGACCTGGGTGCAATCCCTGGGTTGGGAAGATCCCCTGGAGAAGGAAAATGCTACCCAATCCAGTATTCTGGCCTGGAAAATTCCATGGAATTTTGCATGGAGTCCCTGGGGAATGGAATTCCGTGTAGTCCCTGGGGTGGCAAAGAGTCAGACATGACTCAGTGACTTTCAGTTTCCACTCATGTCACCACACCTCATTAAGTAGAGTTCTCTGTGTTATACAGTATGTTCTCGTTAATTATCTATTTTATACATAGCATCTCTAGCGTATATGTGTTAATTGCAATCTCCCAATTCTTCCCACTCCATCCGCCCCCGCTTTGTATTAGAAACACTGACATCATTAACGGTGACATCTACTTTGGCTATTAAGGAGAAATTTATAATAAAAAGTCAAAATGGAGTAGCTATGGTTCAGACATCCAAGGAAATAACTAGGTGACAATGTGGATGAGATTTTGGACAAATCCTTGTATTGCTAAGAACTTAAGCTTTCTGAGTTGTTTCAGATGCCAGGAACCACTCTCAAAACAATACCTTCTGGCAGTTGGTGACTGCAACCTTACTTTTTAAAGGTCTTCTCTTGTAACAAATACATTTTTAGACAATGAAATTGCTTTAGATCTTATGTTAATAAACAGAGAAAGCACATTGTATAGTGACCAATAACTCCTGTTATGTATGTATTCCTACCACATCAAAAGCTAAAACCTACTTAGACAAAATTAGACAACTAGCTACCTGGCTACAAGTCTCCCCAGAGTGCCAGGTCTGGATTGGATTTTAAACAGACCTTCGCCCTTCATCCTTCCGATAATGATTTCTTGTGGGTTCACATCTTTCAGGGAGGAATTTGAGGCAGGAGATGGATGGGCCCCAGCTTGAGCAACTGGAGTTTTTTCCCTGTGGACAGAAATTCCTTAACAGCAGAAGCAAGAGACAGGGCTGGTCTCTGCCTAGATAAGAGATAAAAGACCACATATTCCTCATTCTGAAAGTCCAGAAGACCTTCCCAACTACACATGAGACAGAAAGTCTCTTTGAAGGTCAAAGGGAGAGGGTACCACTTCATAGAAGGTGATGCCAACCTACCCATAGGCATCTTTGCTGGAATTCATCTTGGCTAAGAGATGCACGCACACAGGAGATGACCCTGAGATAAAACAAGCATGGACTCAGAAGAGGCAAAGGAAGATGACTGGCCGGAGACTTCCTTGGTGGTCCAGTGGTTAAGACACAGGTTTTCACTACCATGGACATGGGTTCAATCCCTAGTTGGGGAACTAAGAACCCACCTTCCCACCAAAAAAAAAGCTGGCCAAAGGAAACTCGGAAGACATGCCCTATCAAAAGGAAACCCAGAAGAACTGCTTCTTAAGAGTGATTCACACTACCAGGAGGTAATACACAGCTGACGGGCTGGGGCCTTGTCACTGGCCGCTAGTCCCTGGCAGTCTGGTGGTTAGGAGTCAACACTCTCATTGCTCCAGCCTGACTTCTGTCTCTGGCCAAGAACTGAAATCCTGCTTCAAGTCACTACAGGCTGAGGCCACTGGAGATCAGTTCATAGGATGGAGAAGTGGACAGGGGGAAACGTGCTAAGATTGAGGGGTCCTGAGGTCCCGTTTCCCAGGTGAAATCTCAGAAGTGAGAAGATATGTAGTTAAAGGGGAGCTGTAAGCTGAGAGGCCTAGGTCTCCCTCCTTACTGTTTAGGACCCTGGCAAGGACAATACCAAGCTGCATCGCCCTAGGGCAACTTGGGGACATTCACAGCAGAGGGGCAACAAAGGGGTAGCCAAGTTGGACAAACAGGGGAGCTGAGATGGCTCCTTCAAGCTGCACTGGGTTCCCAGGGGCGAGCTGACTTCCTGCACCCAGATTCTCAGCCCCACCCCTGGGGCCTCTCCCTGCAATTCCCTCCCCTGCACTGCGCTGCTCAGAAGTCATGAGGAAGGGGAAATTTAGCTGGCAAGGGGAAGGGAGCCCATCACATCCCCTCCCTGTAGCCTCTTCTAGCTTGCAGGTGGAGGAAGCTCTGGTTTCAATACTTCTTCAAACACCCCCAAACCACCCCAAGCAGAATTTCATAGTCCAGAGAGCAATCAATCGATGGAGCCCCTTAGGGCCCCCAGCCAGTAATCCAGAATGATGGAAAAACCCAGACAAGTGATGTAAACCTGCGATGAAAACCAGGCACAACACACCCTCAGCTCTTTGTTATGTGGATTAAGCTGATACATCTCTGAGCCTGCATCCCTGAGAAATGGGAACCACAGCATCATCCAATTCCTAGGGCTCAGGTGAAAATTCCAAAAGGTCATACCTGAATGTATGGAGTTCAAATCTGATGCTCTGTTGACAACCTAGAAGGGTGGAATGGGGTGGGAGGTGGGAGGGAGGTTCAAGAAGGAGGGGACATATGCATACCTATGGCTGATTCATGTTGATGTATGGCAGAGAACAACACAATATTTTAAAGTAATTATCCTCCAATTAAAATTAAATAAATTTTTAATTAATGCTTTAAATTTTAATTGGAGGATAATAGCTTTACAATATTGTGGTAGTTTTTGCCATACATCTGCATGAATCAGCCACATGTGCACATGCGTCCCCCCAGCCTGAACCCCCTCCCTCCTCCCTTCCTACCCTATCCCTCGGGGTTATCCCAGAGCACCAACTTTGGGGGCCCTGCTTCATGCATCAAACTTGCTCTGGTCATCTATTTTACATATGGCAATATACATGTTCCAGTGCTTTTCTCTCATATCATCCCACCCTTGCCTCTCCCACATAGTCTAAAAGTCTGTTCTTTACATCTGCGTCTCTTCTGCTGCCTTGCATATAGGGTCATTGTCTTTCTAAATTCCTTATATATGTGTTAATACACTGTATTGGTGTTTCTCTCTCTGACTTACTCCACTCTGTATAATAGGCTCCAGTCTCATCAACCTCATTAGAACTGATTCAAATGCGGTCTTTTTATAGCTGAGTACTATTCCATTGTGTATATATACAACAACTTCATTATCCATTGGTCTGCCAATGGACATCTAGGCTGCTTCCATGTCCTAGCTATTGTAAACAGTGCTGCAATGAACATTGGGGTACATGTGTCCCTTTCAATTCTGGTTTCCTCAGTGTGTATGCCCAAAATGCAATTCTATTTCCAGTTTTTTAAGGAATCGCCCCACTGTTCTCCATGGTGACTGTACCAGTTTGCATTCCCACCAACAGTGTAGGAAGGTTTCCTTTTCTCCACACCCTCTCCAGCATTTATCGTTTGTAGACTTTTTCATGGCAGCCATTTTCACCAGCGTGAGTTGATACCTCATTGTGGTTTTGATTTGCATTTCTCTAATAATGAGTGATACTGAGCATCTTTTCATGAGTCTATTAGTCATCTGTATGTCTTTTTCGAAGAAATGTCTGTGTAGTTCTTTGGTCCACTCTTTGATTGAGTTGTTAGTTTTTCTGGTATTGAGCTGCATGAGTTGCTTGTATATTTTGGAGATTCTTTGTCAGTTTTTTTTGTTTGTTTGTTATTATTTTCTCCCATTCTGAAGACAGCCTTTTCACCTTGCTTATAGTTTCCTTCGTTGTGCAAAAGCTTTTAAGTTAAATTAGGTCCCATTTGTTTATTTTTGTTTTTATTTCCATTACTCTTGCATGTGGGCCATAGAAGATCTTGCTGTGATTTATGTCAGAGAGTGTTCTATGTTTTCTTCTAAGAGTTCTATGGTTTCTGGTCTTCCATTTAGATCTTTAATCCATTTTGAGTTTATAAAAATTAAAAAAATTTTTTTAATTTAAAATAAGAAGGTCATACCTGACCAGTTCTTAGCATGGGAATAAGCCCTGGACGGGCTTCCCTGGTGGCTCAGATGGTAAAGAATCTGCCTGCAATGTGGGAGACCTGGATTCAATCCCTGCGTTGGGAAAATCCCCTGGAGGAGAGCATGGCAACCCACTCCGGTATTCTTGCCTGGAGAATCCGCATGGACAGAGGAGCCTGACAGGCTACAGTCCATGGGGTCGCAAAGAGTCAGACACAACTGAGCAACTAAGCACAGCACAAGACCTGGATAATGAATGAATCTTTGGGTTGCTTTTTTTTTAATTGGAAGATAATTATTTTACAATATTGTGTTAGTTACTGCCACACAACAACATGAATCAGCCATCGCATACATATGTCCCCTTCCTCTTGAACCAAGAAAGATGGTACTGATAAATCTATTTGCAAGGCAGCAGTGAAGACACAGACATAGAGAACAGACTTTTGGACACAGCAGGGGAGGGAGAGGGTGGGATAAATTGAGAGCGTGGCAGGGAAACATATACATTACCATATGTGAAATATGTCATTAGTGAGAATTTGCTGTGTGACACAGGGAGCTGCCCTAGTGCTCTGTGATAACCTGGGAGGGGGCGGACGGGGTGGGAGCACGGAGGGACTTTTTTACCATGACATCTGCCACACTGAATTCATGTGCGTACATCTGTGTTTGCGACATGTGCTAGTGTGCTCACAGAATGAAATCCTTGAAGTGAAACTGATGGATATCAGGGGAGGTACATTCTGGGATCTTGACTGATTTGCCAAAACCTGTCCTTTCGAAAGGCTGGACCCATTTCAAATCCCAGCATGCATTATAGATGCTTCTCACCTACATGCTTGCAGCCCCATGAGTCTTCAAATTCATCCAAACGTTCTGATCATTTGCCAAATTATGATCAGTGCAAAAGAAAAGGTGCATTCCACGTGCTTTTAATTTTTAATCATCTTATTTGGAACAGAGAGAGTGTCGTGTTTCACATTCTATTGTATTTCTTTTCATAACCTGATTATTCATAGGCGTTTCATTTCCTAGAAAGTATTAGTCACTTCTTACTGCCTTAACTTCTAACTGATTTATGTCTTTTGTGTTTTTCGGCTGTTCGGGATTTTTGTTGATGCATGCTGGCTTTTCTGTAGTTGCAGCCAGTGAGGGCTACTCTTCATTACGCTGCATGGGCTTCTCACTGCGGTGGCTTCTCTGGGCTCTAGGCACGCTAGCTTCAGTAGCTGTGGCTCATGGGCTCTCGAGCACTGGCTCAGTAGTTGTGTGACACACGGGCTTAGTTGTTTCAAGGCATGTGGGATCTTCCCAGCCTGGGGATGGAACCCATGTCTCCTGCATTGGCAGGTGGGTTCTTTACCACTGAGCCACCTAAGTGATTTATATCTTAAGAACAGTTTTGTCTACCTTTGGCCTTACAAACCATTGTTAATTTCTCTATCTTGCTGTTTGCGTGTATGTATGTGTTTAACTTGAAAGGTATTTTTAATGGAGGCATTATTAATTTACATGTGAAACTTAAGAACATTTCTCTTTTATATCTTCTTAGTTTTTTTTTTTTTTCTGATAGACTTCACTGCACCCAGGTGAATTTTTGTGAATGTATCATAGTTTCAGTACTTTCATAAGTAAAAGTGGGGCCCAGCCACTTGCAGCTCAAAAGCCAATAAAGATTCAGGTTTGTTGGAAAGAAAAGTTTACTTTATTTTGGATGCTGGCAATGGTGTGGGGAGAGGCAGGGGAGAGGGTGGACTCCTGTCCAAAAGCCAACTGCCCCCTACGCTGCTGCTGCTGCTACTGCTGCTGCTGCTGGTAAGTCACTTCAGTCATGTCCAACTCTGTGTGACCCCATAGACGGAAGCCCACCAGGCTCCCCCATCCCTGGGATTCTCCAGGCAAGAACACTGGAGTGGGTTGCCATTTCCTTCTCTAATGCATGAAAGTGAAAAGTGAAAGTGAAGTCTCTCAGTCATGTCAGACTCCTAGCAACCCCATGGACTGCAGCCCATCAGGCTCCTCCATCCATGGAATTTTCCAGGCAAGGGTACTGGAGTGGGGTGCCATTGCCTTTTCTGCCCTACCCTGCCAACCTGGCCAAAATCACTGGGCAAGAGCTTTTATACATGGAGGGAGGGGGCTACCTGCAGAAACAGCTTCAATAGTCATCTTGAAATTGGTCATTGGTGGTTTGCCCAACATCTTCTTGACTACTTTAAGTACAGTTAAGCTTCAGTTCCAGAGTTAGTTTGTTCCTATTTCCTTGAGACCAGTTCCTGGAATTGTAGCAGCTTCTGTCAGGGCTCCAGTCTGCTCATCATGTAGTTAACTTCTTCCACCTGGTGGGAGTTTCAGTATCTACAAGACAGCTCACAGTTTATGGTTCAGATGATTATCTACAGCCCTCGAGGAGGACCTAAAGGGCCTTCACCATGCTTAATGACTAAGCTATTATTATTTAGTCTTGTTGAACTGTTTCCTTTGTTTCTACGTTTTCTCACTTCTCTGATTAAACTTACTCTTTGGCTAAAGTTTTTCTACAAATGCAGGCAGAGATTGTGGGGTGGAAGGATCATAGCGCCCTGCTCCGTTTCATTTCCATGGCTTTTTCTCTTTTTTTTTAAACACTTAAATCTGTGATCCAGCTGGGACTTCACCTGGGGTTTAGACATCTTTTAACCTTGGCCGTGAAAGAGAGAGGATTTGCATTTTATTGCCAGGAGCAGCTGACCTCATCTCTCTGTGTTGATCAGACACCTGAACTTTGTGAATTGTTGGCTTGGGCCCTTTTGCCACCTTTCTAATCAGCATTTCCTGGAGGGGAAATAGCAAAGTTAAAAGTTAGCCTTTATTGAGCCCTTGCTGTATGCTTACGCCATGCTAAGGGCCTTGCATATATCTCTCTTTAAAACATCATCACAGCCAATTTTATTTTATTTTTTTAATTTTTATTTTCATACAATTTTAAAGATTACTTTCCATCGGCAACTGCAATATTTGCAATTGCAAAATATTTTTAAGTTTTTTTTAAGATTTATTTATTTATTTGGCTATGGTAGGCCTTTGTTTCTATGCGATGGCTTTCTGTAGTTGAGGTGAGTGGGGTTACTCTATAGTTGAGATACGTGGGCTCCTCAAGGTGGTGACTTCTTTTATTCTGTAGCACAGACTCTGGGCACATGGGCTTCAGTATTTGCAGCAGTGGGCTCCGTAGTTGGGGCGCACAGGCTTAGTTGCCCCTTGGCATAAGGGATCCTCCCAGACCAGGGACAGAACCAGTGTCTCTGGCATTGTAAGGACAATTGTTACCACTGGACCACCAGGGAAGCCCCTTACGGTGTGTCTTTTATTTTTTAAGATGTATTGGTTTATTTTTGGCTGTGATGGGTCTTCGTTGCTGTGTGAGGGCTTTCTCTAGTTGCAGCAAGCAGGGACTACTCTCTACTTGCAGCACATAAGCTTCTCATTGCAGTGGCTTCTCTTGTGGAGCAAGGGCTCTACAGCTGGAGGGCTTCAGCATTTGTGGCTCCGGAGCTCGAGCGTGCAGGCTCAGTACTTGAGGCACACGGCTTAGTTGCTCTGCAGAGTGTGGCATCTTCCTGGATAACGGATTGAACCTGTGTACCCTGCACTGACAGGCAGACTCTTTACCACTGAGCCACCAGGGAAGCCCCTGTTTGTTTTTTAATAGTGGTATTTTTTTTTTTTAATTTTGGCTGTGCTGGGTCTTCGGTGTGGCACTTGGACTTTCCCCAGCTGTGTCATGCTGGGGGCTTCTCTTGCTGCTGAGCTTGGGCTCTGGAGTGTGTTCAGGCTCAGGAGCCACAGTGCCATCTGTTTAGTTATCCCACGGCATGTGGCATCTTAGCTCCCCGACCAGGGATCAAACCCATGTCCCCTGCATTGGAAGGCGGATTCTTAATCACTGGACCACCAGGGAAGTCCCCAGTTATTAAAAAATATTGTCTATATTCCCCGTGGTGTACAATACATCTCTCAGCCCATCTTACACCTGATAGTTTGAACCTTCCCCTCCCCGACCCCTATATAGCCCACCTGCCCACACACACTGGTAACTGCTAGTTCGTTCTATCTGTGAGTCTGCTTCTTGTACCTTATCGTCACTAGTTTGTCATATTTCACACCCATTTTGTAGATGGAAACATTGAACTTAAACTGATGAGGGCGTGAGTTTCCCAAAGACTAATATGGGACAGTCCGGAGACTGGAATCCAGGTGTGCTGAGGAACTCCAGATTCTACATGCTTAACTGCACTCTGCAGAAATTATTTTTGACTATGAATGGCTTTCAGCTTGATGGAGGTGGGGCAAGGACTCCAGATGGGCTGCAAAATACCATCAAAGTCTGCAGTGAGGACCATGACAGGATGTGGATGAGAAGATCCTGGAGATGGAGTTAGCCGGTGGCACTAGACTTGAACTCAGCGAGGAGGTACAGGGGAGGGACTTCCCTGGGGGTTCAGTGGTTAAGACTTCATCTTCCAATGCAAAGGGTGCAGGTTGGATCCCTAGCTAGGGAGCTAAGATTCCATATGCCTCGTAGCCAAAAAACCAAACAATATTGTATCAAATTCAGTAAAGACTTTAAAAATGGTCCACATCAGGACTTCCCTGGTGGTCCAGCGGTTAAGAATCTACCTGCCAAAGCAGGGGACACAAGTTTGATCCCTGGTCCAGGAAAATTCCACATGCCCCAGGGTAACAAAGCCGGTGCCCCAAAACTACTGAACCCACATACCACAACTCCTGAAGCACACTCACCCTACAGTCTATGCTCCGCAACAAGAGAAGCCACTGCAATTAGAAGCAGAATGAGAAAGTAGCCCCACAACTAGAGAAAGCCTGTGTGCAGCAATGAAGACCCAGTACAGCCAAAAAATAGATAAAAAATTTTTTTTAGTTTTTTTATGGAAGCTTCCCTAGCTGCCCAGTGGTTAAGACTTCACGCTCCCAATGCAGGGGGGCCAGGTTCAATCCCCGGTCAGGGAACTAGATCCCACATGCCACATTTGCATGTTGCAGCAGTCAAATAGATAAATGAAAAACTCGGCAAGACTGGCTTTAAAAAAATAGGATTTTTTTTCAATCTAAAAATTTTTTTCTAAAAATAAATGGTCCACATCAAAAAAACATCTTAAAAAAAAAAAAAGAACAAAGCAATGGTTTCATCTAGTATGAAAGAAGGCTGGGGACAGTTCCAAGGATCAAGCCCCCAGGCCAAGGAGAGCTTGAGGTCCCTCTGAGGGTGCTGCTGGCTGAACCCCCAAGTCTTGGAAAACCAGGGCTTTCAAAAAGGAAATTCCTTTTGCAGTTGGGGGGTCTCAGTGAGCATACAATCCCTGGACCCCAGGAATTCTGGACACTTTTGACTCCCCTCTTTCTTCCACCTGCCCCCCCCCCCCAATACCAGCAAATGCTGCTGGCTTCAGCTGAAATCTATTTTGCATCCACCTTCTACCCCCACTCCCCAGTCCCTACAACCCCATCCACCCTGTCCCAGGCCAGGCTACTATAACTCCTCACTCTGGGATGAAATTTTCAAGTCTCAGTGTCTACAAGTTAAGCCTCTAAGACCACAGTCAGTACACTTGGTATGTGCAGTCTGTGACAGATTTTGTACTACTAGTGGGGGTGAGTGACTTGATTCACTGATACTAACTAGTATTGTCACAATCCTATAAGCCTAGGTGGTCTTCCTTCGTCTTGTAGCTACAGGATTGTTACTGGTTTCCTGAGGCTGCCATATCCAAGGACCACCAACCAGTGGCTTGAAACAACAGAATTGTACTCTTTCACAGTTCTGGAGGTTGGAGATCTGAAAATCAAGGCATCTGATTCTTTCAAAGGCTTTAGGGGAGAATCTTTCCTGGCCTGTTCGTGCCTTCTGGGGTTTGCAGGCAATCCGTGGGTTTCTTTGGTGTGCATTGCATCACTCTAATGTTGGCCTCCAACTTTCGTCTGTGTCTCTGTGTGTTCTCACCTTTTCTTTACAACGTATGGAATACAAGAGCCCCCTCACCCTTACCTCTGCAAAGACCTTCTTGCCAAACGAGCTCACGTGCTGAAGTTCTGGGTGGACAGATTCAAGCCCCTACAGTCACCAAGAACAGATGCCCTCTGGGGCTCCCCTGGTGGTCCAGTGGTTAAGAATCTGCCTTGCAATGCAGAGAACAGAGGTTCGACCCCCATTCAGGAACTAAGATCCCACATGCCACAGAGGAAGTAAACGGTGAGCCCCAATTACTGAAGCCTGTGCGCCCTAGACCCTGTGCCATGCAACAGAAGGCCATACGCCACAGCTAGAGAAAGCCCATGTGTAGCGGCAAAGACCCAGCACAGCCAAAACAAAATTAAATAAAAGAGAAAAAGAAAGCAAAGGCCACAGAGCAACAGAACCGAAAGGCACTGTGGCATGCTGACAAAATCTAGCCCCGCCTCTCTTCTCCTCTCTTCCTATTGGGCAGGTTGGTCATGTGGCCTCCATTAGGGGTGGTCCCACCACGGCTGCCAGAGAGGCTGGGAAGATGGAGAGGAGCACGTAGATATTTGGGGACCCCTCTTTGATGGCACTAGCGATACAGAACCTGCCTGCAATGCAGGAGACATAAGAGACTACGGTTTGATCCCTGGGCTGGGAAGATCCTCTGCGGGAGGAAATGGCAACCCACTCCAGTACTCTTGCCTGGAGAATCCCATGTACAGAGAAGCCTGGTGGGCTGTAGTCCATGGGGTCCCAAAGGGTCAGACACGACTTAGCCCCTGAGCATCTTCCTCCCTGAGTGTTGTGGCTGTATCCCAGAACTCGGCAGAGTATCTGGTCCATAGTGGGTGTTCAGTGAAGGTTTGTTGAATAAATAAATGAGTGCCAGAAAGGTGGGGAAGGTGATGTTAGTTGCTAAGTCATGTCCGACTCTTTTACAACCCTGTGGACTATAGCTCCCCCAGCCTTCTCTGTCCATGGGATTCTCCAGGCAAGAACACTGGAGTGGATAGCCATTCCCTTACTCAGGGGATAGAACTCATTTCTTCTGGACCCAGGGATTGAACTCAGATCTCCTGCATTGCAAGCAGATTCTTTACCATCTGAGCCACCACAGAAGCCTGGGGAGGGTGGGGAGCCATATAAATAAAATTGAGGAGCACCCTGGTCCATTTACTCTGCAGACTCGGGACCGCAGCAGCTGGAGGGGACTTCCCTCCATGGTAGAACGAGCCTGGTCCCTCCCTTTGACGGACATCCCCAGGGAGGGGCATGGTTGGTCCCTGGCAGGTTCAGACAGGCCGAGAGAGCCCCGCGGCTGTGAGAAAGCTGAAGCTTCCTTCCCCCTTCCTGCCTGCCCTCTGCGCACCCTCCCTGCTGCCACACAGCTGATGAAGTGCTCGTGGAGGACTATGATGGCAACAGAGGAGGCTGCAAGCTGCCAGGTGACCCGCTGGCCCTGGGCATCCATCCTGAGGGTGACTATCCCGGTGCTTCTTAGCATAGGCACATGCTACCTCGTCTGCAACCTGTGCTTCAGGCAGCAGCAGCAGTTGGATTCAACCAGGGTAAGTCTAAAAGGGAGGATAAGAGAGGGGGGGAGAGACAGGCGCATGCTACCTGCGGACCTCCGGGTGGGGACTGGACCCTGGGGTGGTGGCCAAGGGGCAGCAAGTGGGGAAAAAAAGCAGAGGGGTGTTGAGCAAGAGAACAGACTAACAGACATGACCTAAAAAAGAAAAGAAAACAAAAATCAGAATGAGATGGATATAAATCTGCCAGGGGGACTTCCCTGGTGGTCCAGGGATTAAGACTGCGTGCTTCCAATGCCGGTCATGTAGGTTCGACCCCTGGTTAGGGAGTTAAGGTCCCACAGGCCCCCCCAGAGTGGTAGCAACAGCAAGAAAATCCGCCAGGAAGAAAGATGCGGTAGAAACGAACAAAGAGAGAGACCAGAGCAGGGGGTAACAAGCAGGGGCCAGCCTGCCCGCCAGGGGTTTCAGCTCAGGATAGTCAGCTCTGCCCAGGAGGTAAACCCCGGGTGGAGATCCCAGGCTGGAGGGAGCATCTGAGAAAGACACATTTCATATGGGCCTGGAAAATGACTCGTCTTTGGGGTTCCCCCAGCAGGCTGACTCAGAGGCTGCTGGGGGCTTCACAGAGTTGGGGAAGGGCAGTTCTGGGACCTCCAAGGACAGGGGGAGCCCTGCACACCCACCACAGGTGCCGACTTTGAGGGTTACATTAGGTTTTGCAGGCAAGAGAGGCAGATGTGCGAGGAGACCTGGGTTACATCCTGGAAACGAAGTTCTTCTGAAGGTCTTCTCTTTGTGCTCAGGGCTGGTTCAAATCTACTTCCTCTTTGTGAGCTCTTCACAAAGGCTCCAAGTCAGCCCCATGGAATGAGGGGTGGATAGAACGATGCACTGAGAAAAAAGTGCTCTTGACTCGAGGGATCACTCCAGACCCCTGACGCTTAGGTGCTTAGCTCTGTTTTCTTTTCTTCCAGTGGGACTTAGCAGAGCTCCAGCTGAATCACACAGGTAACCCGGGATATGCATGTGTGTCAGAGAAAGAGAAAGGAAGGCGGGTGGGGGAGAGAGAGAGAACGAGAAAATTAGAAAGGATGAGAATAAGAAAAAAAGACAGGGCAATACAGCAGTCTGTTTCTGGGTGCCTGCTTCCTTTCTGGGCATTTTATTTTCTCCCATGGGAGAGCTCAAACCGACTCAACCAAGCTAACAGCCACGACTAACACGCCTCCGTTCATGTCACAAATGTTAATTCGGCAGCCACCATGAGGCAGGCTCCGTTCTGGGTGCCCATATTGCCAACACAATAGAAACCCCTGCCCTCTCGGGGCTTCCCTGCTACCAAAGGGATCAGAAAATAAATAAATGAACAAGTAAAATACGTACGATGCCAAGTGGAGTGAAACATGCACCTGGTACTTTTTGGGGAATATTAAGCATGGGAGGAGGATCGGGCATGTCAGGGTTGGGCGTGCCCTTGAAAATGTGGTCACCAGGGAGGGTGTCCCAGCGAAGAGGGCTTTAGAGCAAGGACATGAAGGAATGTGAGGGAGGGTGCCTTTTGGCAGTCCCCTCCCAGCCTCTCTCTAACCCTCTTCCTCTTTGGGTCTCTCCCACACGCATCCCCAGGGGTTTGGGTGTGTTCATTCCATTTTGTAACAAATGGAAACCCTATTCATCTTCTTTCTCTGGGGGCTTTCTGATCGGGCTGCTATGACAGAACAGAAAGGCTGACATACACAAGATACCTCTCTCTCATGGTGCCGGGGGCTGTGAACTCCAAGGTCAAAGCCCCAGCAGGTCTGGCTGTCTGATGAATGCCCTCATCCTGGTTTATAAACAACCAGTCATCTTTTTGCTGTATCTTTATATGGCGGAAAGGGGAGGAAGGTAAAGAGAACTCTCTGGGCTCTTTCTCTGTCTCCCTCTTGCTCTCTCTCCCTATCTTTCTAAATTGAGACAGAGTTGACATATAATACTGTATCTACTTCAGGCATACAACATAGGTCAATATTTGTATATATTACAAACTGATCACCACAATGTCTTGTTAACACCCATCATCACACACAGTTACAATTCTTTTTTCTTGTCATGAAACTTGTAAGACCTACGCTCTTCAGTTCAGTTCAGTTCAGTTCAGTCGCTCAGTCGTGTCCAACTCTTTGCGACCCCATGAACCGCAGCACGCCAGGCCTCCCTGTCCATCACCAGCTCTCGGAGTTCACCCAAACCCATGTCCATTGTGTCGGTGATGCCATCCAACCATCTCTTCCTCTGTCGTCCCCTTCTCCTCCTGCCCTCAATCTTTCCCAGCATGAGCCGCTTCCAAATATATGACACAGCATACTTAACTCTGGTTAGTACGCTCTATATTCCATCACCAGGACTTAGTTTATAACTTTTTCATAAGTTTATGCCTCTGACCGCCTTCACCTATTTCATCCACCTACTCCCCCCCTCTGGCAACCACTGATCTGTTCTTTGTATCTGCAGCCATATAAAGGAAGATTCAGATTGCACATATAATAGAAGTCAGACAGTAGTTGTCTTTCTCTGTCTGACTTATTTCACTTTAGCATAATGACCTCTAGGTCCACCCATGTTGTCACAAGTGGCAGAATTTCTTTCTTTTTACGGCTGAATTAGATGGAGAGATGGGCTTCCCTAGTGGCTCAGCTGGTAAAGAATCCACCTGAAATTCTGGAGACTTGGGTTCAATCCCTGGGTTGGGACGATCCCCTGGAGAAGGGAAAGGCTACCTACTTCAGTATTCTGGCCTGGAGAATTCCATGGGCTGTATAGTCCATAGGGTCACAAAGAGTCGGACTGAGCAACTTTCACTTTCACTTTAGATAGATATAGATGTGTGTTTATAGTATCACATGTATAATACATAGTAATATATATATCACATCTATATCCATTTTAGGTATATGTGTAATATATATACACACACACACACACACGTAAGATACATACATGCTGTGCTGTGCTTAGTTGCTCAGTTGTGTCTGACTCTTTGTGTCCCCGTGGACTGTAGCCCCCCAGTCTCCTGTCCCCATGGAATTCTCCTGGCAAGAATACTGGAGTGGGTAGCCAGTTCCTTTCTCCAGCGGGTCTTCCCAACCCAGGGATTGAACCCAAGTCTCCCACATTGATGGATTCTTTACCTTCTGAGCTACCAGGGAAGCCCAAGAATACTGGAGTGGGTAGCCTATCCCTTTTCCAGGGGATCTTCCCAACCCAGGAATTGAACCGGGATCTCCTGCATTGCAGGCGGATTCTTTACCAGCTGAGCTACCAGGGAAGCCCCACAATACATACATATGTGTATGTATACACATAGGTATGGGGCTTCCCAGGTGGCTCAGAGGGTAAAGAACCTGCCTGCAGTGCAGGAGAAGCAGAAGGCTCAGGTTGAAGTCTCAATCCCTGGACTGAGAAGATCCCCTGGAAAGGGCATGGCTACCGTTGCAGTGTTCTTGCCTGGAGAATCTCATGGACAGAGGAGCCTGGTGGGCTCCAGTCCATGGGGTCGCAAAGAGTCAGACAGGACGGACGCGGCTGAGCACACATCGGTATGCTGTGCATATGCACACATGTAGGGATGAATACGGGCTTCTCTGGTGGTCAGGCAGTAAAGAATCTGCCTGAAATGAAGGAAACCACCGCCTGTCAATGCAGGAGACACGGGTTCAATCCCTGGGTCAGGATGATACCCTGGAGAAGGAAGTGGGAACCCACTCCAGTATTCTTGCCTGGGAAATCCCATGGACAGAGGAGCCTGCCTGGCTACAGTCTGTGGGGTTGCAAAGAGTCGGACATGACTTAGCAACTAAGCCACCACCACCCTGCCTGGATATATGTGTGTGTATATGTGTGTATCTATATACTACAGCTTCTTCGTCCATTCATCCATCAGTGGATACGGGGTCTCTTTTACAAGGTCTCCACCTTCCTGCTCTAAACACTTCTGAACAGCCCACCTTCTAACACCATCCCCTTGGAGGTTAGGCTTCAACATTCTAGTTGGGGGCATTCCCTCTACAGCACTCAGTTTCCCTATATCTCCATCCTTCCATCCCTCCCTGACAACCCTCCCAGGGTCGCGGCAGGACCCCAGGCTACGCTGGCAGGGGAGCCCCGCCCTGGGACGCTCCTTCCTGCATGGGCCAGAGCTGGACGACAACGGGCAGCTGCGGATCCAACGTGATGGCATTTATAGGCTGCACATCCAGGTGACATTAGCCAACTGCTCCTCCTCCACGTGGACCGCCGAGCCCCAGAGAGCCACGCTGACGGTGGCCATCTGCTCCCCTGCCGCCCACAGCATCAGCCTGCTACGCCTCAGCTTCCACTGCGGAGCCTGCTGGGTCGCCTCCCAGCGCCTCACCTTCCTGGCTCGTGGGGACATTCTCTGCACCAACCTTACTCTGCCTCTGCTGCCTTCCAGAAACGCTGATGAGACTTTTTTTGGGATTCAGTGGGTGCGCCCTTGACCCTGGCACTTCCTAGCCCAGGATTTTAAATACACTTTTTTTTTTCTTTTTCTTTCTTTCCTTGCTCTCTTTTTCTTTCTCTTTATCTTTCCTTTTCTCTCTTTTTCTTTATCTTTGTTTCTTTCTTTCCTTGCTTTTTCTTTCTTTTCTCTTTTGCTTTTTTTCTCTATTTTTCCTTTTCCTTCTCTTTCTTTTTTTTTTAGCCCCCACTTTCTAGCATATGAGATCTTAGTTCCCCAACCAAATATGGAATTCATATCCCTTGCATTTGAAGGGCAGAGTTTTAACCCCTAGATTTTCTTGAGAGTTGTTAAAGCATAGGAATATAATTGATATTTCTATGTTGATTTGGGGGTTTGGGGGCTTTCTTTATTAATATTAAAATATTTTTCTAAAAGCTCTTCCTTTCCAAGTATGATACTTTTTTTTTCTTTTCTCATACAACATGTGGGTCACTTCACATTTGTATCTTCAGGATAAATTTCTAGAAGTGGAATGGCTGGGTCCAGGAGAGTGTGTTTATAATTTTGATATTTATTAACAAATTGGCCTCCATAGGTGTTGAATCAATCTAGACTTTTAGTCTACTGTGTGTGAGCGTGGCTGCTCGATGGGATATGAAAGAAAGCTTTTTCTTTGTCTTATTTCTAGTAAAAGGGAAGCCTGACTGCCCTCCATACTTCAGTGTCACTTAAGTCATTTATATTTTCTTTTCTATAAAAGCATGTGTAGACACTCTTTTTTAAAAATTGAGGTGAAATTCATATAACATAAAATTAGCCCTCTTAAAGTGTACATTCATGTAACTATATTCAATATCTTGTGATAAAACAAAATGGAGAAGAATATGACTCTCCAAACACCACAAGTTGTCATTTCTCTAGCCTGTGGTGAGGAGATGAGAAGAACTTAAGGAGGAAAAGAGTTAGTGGTGACTCATAAGTTGAGAATGGGAGAGAGACTGAGAATAGAATCTCAGTGCAGAAATGGTGCAGAAATGAGCATAAACAGGGGGTAGCTACTTTGAAAAGGTATATTCATGTATTCTTAGGTACTTTTGTGGTAAAAGAAGATGACAATAAGCCTAACATTATCCTGATACCAAAGCCAAAGACACTAGAGGGAAAGAAAGTTATAGACCAATATACCTGACAAGCATAGACACCAAAATCCTCAGCGAAATGTTAACAAACCAAATTCAACAGTACATTGGAAGGGTCATACACGTGATCCAGTGGGATTTATTCTAGGGAAGCAAGGATGGTTCCATGTGTGCAAATAATCAATGTAATACACCACATTAACAGAATGAAAGATTAAAAACCATCTCAGTCGATGCAGGAAAACCATTTCCCTAAACTCAACATTCATTCATGATAAAACACTCAACAGATCAGTAGAGGGAACTTACCTCAAGATAATAAAGGCCATGTATGAGAAGTCCACAGCTTACATCATATTCAATGGTGAAAAACTGAAAGCTTTTCCTGTAAGATCAGGAACAAGACAAGGATGCCCACACGCTCACCACTTTTATTCAACAAAGTACTGAAGGTCCTAGCCAGAGTAATTAGGCAGAAAAAGAAGTAAAAGACATCCAAATGAGGAAGGAAGAAGAAAAATTGCCTCTCTTTGTAGATGATATAATTTTATATATAGAAAACCCTAAATACTCCACCAAAAAATGTTAAAACTAGCAAACAAAGTTAGTAAAGTTGCAGAGTACAAAATCAATATACAAAAATCAGTTTTGTCTCTATGCATTAACAATGAACTATTAGAAAGAGAAATTAAGGGAACAATCCCATTTATAATTGCATAGAAAATTTAATCAAGGAGATGAAAGGTAAATTTACTGAAAACTATAAGACATTGATGAAATTAAAGAGGACACAAATAAATGGAAAGATATTCCATGATCATGGATTGGAAGAATTACTATGTTCAAAAAGTCTATATTACTCAAAGCAAACTATAGGTTCAATGCAACCCCTATCAAAATTTCAAACGCACTTTTCACAGAAAAAGCAGTCCTCAAATTGCATGGAGCCACAAAAGACCCCAAAGAGTCAAAGCAATCTTAAGAAAGAAGAACAAAGCTGCAAGCACCACAGTTCTTCATTTCAAACTATATCACGAAGTTATAGTAATCAAAACAGCATAGTACTGGCATAAAAATAGACACACAGATCACTGGAACAGAAGAGAGAGACCAGAAATAAGTATATGCATATTTGATAAATTAATTTATGAAAAATGAGCCAAGAGTATACCATGGGTAAAGCCAGCTGCTTCAATAAATAGTACTGGGAAAACCAGACAACCACATGGAGAAGAATGAAACTGAATCCTTACCTTACACCATACATAAAAATAAACTCAAAAAGGATTAAAGATATCAACATAGTGGTAAATTCCTTAATACTGGTCTTGGAAATGATTTTTTTGGATTTGACACCAAAAGAAAAAGCAACAAAAGCAAAAATAAACACGTTGGACTATATCAAATTAAAATACTTCTGCACAGCAAAGGAAACCACCAACCAAAGGAAAAGACAACCTAGGGAATGGGAGAAAATATTTGTAAGCCATATATCTGATAATGGATTGATACACAAACGTATAATGAACTCATACAACTCAATAGCCAAAAAAAAAAAAAAATCCAACTTTTAAAAATGAGCAGATGGACTGAATAGACTTTTTTACAAAAAAGACTCACAAACGGCCAACAAGTATATGCAAAGGTGCTCAACATCACTAACCATCAGGAAAACACAAATCGAAACCATGATGATCACACCTATCAGATGGCTTTTATTAAAAAGACAACAAATGACAAGTGTCGGCAACGAAGTAGATAAGTAGAACCCTAGTACACTGTTGGCGGGGAGGTAAGTTGGTGCAATTACTATGGAAAGCAGTATGGAGACTCCTCAAAAAGTTAAAAATAGAACTACCATATGACCCAGCAGTTCCTCTCCTGGGTATTTATCCAAAAATTTAAAAACACTAATGAGAAAAGATATATGCACCCCTGTGTTCATTGCAGCACTATTCATAATAGCCAAGATACAGAAACAACCTAAGTGCCCAACAGTAGAAGAATGGATAAAGAAGTTGAGATAGATAGATAGATGATGGAATATCGTTGTTCAGTTTATCTAAGTCATGTCTAACTTTTTTGTGTGACCCATGGACTGTAGCCCTCCAGTCTCCTCTGCCCATGCGATCTTCCAAGCAAGAATACTGAAGTAGGTTGCTGTTTCCTTCTCCAGGGGATCTTCCTGACCCTGGGATCGAACCCACGTCTCCTACATTGGCAGTTGGGTTCCTTACCACTGCGCCACCAGGGAAGCCCACAGTGGAATATTACTCAGCCATTAAAAAAGAATGAACTCTTCCCATTTGAGACAGCTTGGATAGACCTAGAAGGTATTATGATAAGTGAAACAAGTCAGATAAAGAAAGGCAAAAACTGTGTGATTTCACTTACATGTGGAATCTAAATAAATAAATAAACAGAACAGAAACAGATTTATAGGTACAGAGAACAAACAAGTGGTTGCCAGAGGAGAGTGGCATGGGAGAAGGAAAGAAATTCGATGAGGGGGATTAAGAGGTACAAACTTCCAGTTGCAAAATAAATGAGTCATGGGTATGAAATTCAGTGTGGAGAATATAGTCAATACCTGTGTAATACCTTTGTATAGTGACATATCATAACTAGATTTATAGTGGTGATCACTTTGAAATGTATAGAAATACCAACTCACTATGTTGTGTACCAGGAACTGACATAGTGTCACAAGTCAATTATACTTCAAAAACAAACAGACTCACAGAAAAAGAGATCAGATTTGTGACTGCTAGAGATTGGGGGTAGGGGAGAGCAAGAATTGGATGAAAGCAGTCAAAAGGTACAAACTTCCAGCTACGAGATAAACACCAAGGATATAATAGTATAACATAATAAATATAATTAACACTGCTGTACATTAGGTATGATAGTCGTTAAGAGAATGAATACTGAGTCCTCATACCAAAGAAAATTTTTTCTATTTCTGAAAATTTGTATCTATACAAGATGATAGATATTCTCTAAACTCAATAACCATTTCATGGTGTATGTAAGTCAAGTTATTATGCTGTGCTAAGTCACTTCAGTCATCTCTGACTCTGCGACCCTCTGGACTGTATGCAATCTGCCAGGCTCCTCTGTCCATGGGATTCTCTAGGTAATACTACTGGAGTGGGTAGCCTTTTCCTTCTCCAGGGGATCCTCCCAACCCAGGGACTGAACCCAGGTCTCCTGCATTGCAGGCAGATTCTTTACCAGCTGAGCCACAAGGGAAGCCCCAAAAGACAAGAAATAACAATTATTAGTGATTTGATGTGGTGCAAAGGAAATCATTGTGCATAACTGGTGGAAATATGAATTGGTACAACCACTATGGAAAACAGTATAGTTCAAAAAAATTAAAAGTAGAACTACTACAAGATACAGCTATCCCACTTCTGGGTACAGACCCAAACAAATTGAAAGCAGGAACTCAAAGAGATATTTTTAGAGCCGTGTTCATAGCAGCACTATTTATTCACAATAGCCAAGAGGTGGAAGCAACCAGAATGTCCATCAATTGGTGAACAAATGAACAAAATGTGATATATACATACAATGGAATATTATTCAAGCTGAAAAAGGAAAGAAATTTGGCACATGCTACCTGGATGGACATTGAGGACATTATTCTTAGTGAAATAAGCTAATCACAGAATACTGTGTCAAGCAGGTGTAAACCAAGTTCTAAAGCGTGATGGGGAACTACCTAGGAAACTTTGGGTTTTTGAAGTTAATTCTTAATGTTTCATATTGTTAATATCTTGAAAATTTGTTAAATATTGGAAACCTTATCACTATTTTCAGATCCTTTCGATAAACAGACTCGTTGTAAAAGTTGAAAAAACAAAATGCTGTGCCATTCCACTCATAAGAGGTCTCTGGAGGAGTCAAATCCATTGGGACAGAAAGTAGATGGCGGGGACCAGGGGCTAGGAAAAGGGATGGGGTGTCAGTGTTTCATGGAGGCACAGTTTCTATTTGGGAAGATGGGATAGTTCTGGAGATGGATGGTGGAAATTATTATACAACAATGTGAATGTACTTAACACCAGTGAACGCTGTGCTTAAAATGGTGGCATTTGTATCATGTGGGTTTTATTGCAGTTACAAAAAAACTCAGTGGAGCCATCTCCTAACAACTAAAAAAATGGCTACTTTGTATAGACAGCTTTACAAGCACTGTTTATGAGTTGGCTAGGGCTATATAACAAAGAACAACAAACTAAATGACTTAAAAAACAGAAATGTATTGTCACACCATCCTGAAAGCCAGAAGTATAAGATCAAGGTTCTCAGGAAGGCTGGTTCTTTTTGAGAACAGTGAGAAAGACTGTTCTAAGGTTCTCTGCCAGTTTCTGGTGGTTTGCCGGCAATCTTTGCTGTCCTTGGGCTGGTAGACGCGTCCCTCTGATATCTGCTTTCATCTTCATATAGCAGTCTCCTGTGTGTGTCCAAATTTCCCCTTTTTTGTAGGAGCACAGTCATATTGAATTAGGGATCCTTTAGTCCAAAGTATGATCTCATCTTAACTACATCTGCAACAAACTATTTGCAAATAGCCTCATATTCTGAGGTCCTGAGGGTTAGAACATCAACATGTGAATTTGAGGGGGGTACAATTGAACCCATAGCAGTCGACCACTCTAAAAACCTTGTCTTATCCAAATGTGACAGAAAATCTATGTAGGTTGAGGTATGTGAAATGGCAAGTAGAAAATTGCCAAATGCTGAGATGGGCTACACGAGAAGGCAAACTGAACACTGCAGTCCAGCCAAGGACACAATTTTAGGTCCACCTCTATGAAATGGCAAATTGGTCCCATGCTGACAATATGGTTTAGCATACTTCACTGAGATTCAAAGAGGTTATACGATTTCTCTCAAACCATATGACTCTGGTGAAGCTGGAGTTGAAACCCAGATCTGCCAAATATCAAAGTCATCCCTCACAAGACCCATCTAGACATCCTGCACCAACTTCATGAGGTTCCCTGATGGCTCAGGCTGACTTTCTCTGCTTCCAGAATAAACCACTGGCCCTGTGGTATTTCAATAGATTTTTTTAGGCAGCTGCTTTTCCCCCCACCACCCATTGTACTCTGAATTCTTTGAAAGACACGAAACAAAAAGAGAAAAAAAGAAGGCAGTATTTGAGCTGAGGGTAACCCAGAAGTTATCCTCGGAAACTGTGAATATGTTACCTTTTAAGGTAAAAGGGAATTTGCAGACGCAGTTAAGCCCTGAGATGGGGAAGTGTGTGCCTGAAACCATGTACAAGCCCTTGTGTCCTTGTCTTTAGAAGTAAAATGCTGACTCAGGAGCTCATGATTGGCCCTCCATGGTTTTTCGGTGTTTTAACCTTCTTGAGGTTTTCAATGGCTAAGTAAAGGATCTCTCTTAGTAAATGTCATGTTGCACTTGAAAATATGCTGGTTATTTGTGGGGCCCTAAATGGGAAACCTTAAAAAAGATGGGTTAGCTTTGTAGACGGAAACTAAGATGGCACCTGGCGGAAGAGATAGGGGGCTGGTCTATGTTACAGTTTTTGATTGGCTCTCTTGATTTCCGTGCACGTGGACAGCGCGTGATCACCATAGACTCCTGTTATAATGAAGGCACATGACGATTTGACCTTTAACGTGATTGGTGCAACTATAGAAAGTCCCTCACAAAACCCCCCTGCTTGCCTATATAAACCAAGAGTTTGGGGCAATAAAGCGGGACTGCTTAGACGGAACCGTGTCGTGTCCGATTGTCTCTCGCTCGCCGAGGGGCTGGGTTGGCGGACAGCAGGCTCACCTCTCCTCGGGACCCCTTGGCTTTGCTGAGGGAAGTTCCACTGCCTCTCTCTTTCTTCGGAGCGCCCCCCGCAGTTATTTTCAAATATCTTTTGATATTGCTTTCTAACAATTCTACAGTGATAAAGAGTACAGACTCTATGATTTCAATACCTTCAGACTATAAAAATTTTGCACCTTCTTTTAGGTCCCTGGATATGTTCCAGTGTCTCCTGGTTTATAGTCTATGGGAACTTGAATAGAGTTTGTATCCTGCTATTGTGTGAAAATGGTGTAAATCTTAACTGTATTGTATTGGATCATAGTGCTTTTGGGGTCTACTATATCCTTCTACTTTTCTGAATATTCATTCTATTAATTTTTGAGAGTTTGATATTGAAACTTGATATTAAAAGCCTTAATTTATTTACTTAAAAAATAATTGCAATATATAGTGGAACTATATGTAACTTTGTTACATGTGTAACTTTGTAACTATATGTAACTTTTCAAGTGTTATTATGCTGTCGTATGTATTATCACTATGTGTTTATGTGTCTATTATGTTTTTATGTATCTATGGTTTCTTGAAGCTGGAAAAATCAGTGAAACATAATAGATATATAAACAAGTGTTTATGATACTATTTATGTATCACATTTATGCGTTAACACTAGAAATGTGTTATCATACTGTCATAATTTTAAAAAATTAAAAAGTTAATGATTGGGAAACGTGAAGATAAAGAAACAAAGAATAGCTGTTGGACGAGGGAACTGGTAACAAAGACTAAAATTCTGCCAGGTGGCAGAATCACAGAACTCTCAGTTCCCTGAAAGATATATGTAAAGGCCTGACTCAACTTTCCCAAATTTGTTTTACAGGAAGCAGACCCCCTGCAGAGGAAAGCTGCTGACCACAAGAACATAGACCTTAGACTGGTTAAAACCAGAAAATTGATGTTCAGATTTCACCTTGACATCAACCAGTCTGAGGACTGTCCACTAGCTGATCACACCATGCTTCTTGAACACCATAAAACTCCTCACTACCCCCCCAGGGTGGGTCACACGGTCTTGAGGGCATTAGCCCCCTGTGGCCCCCTTTCCTGGCAAAGCAATAATAATGCAAAATGAAAGTGAAAGTCTCTCAGTCGTGTCTGACTCTGCAACCCCATGGACTCTACAATCCAAGGAGTTCTCCAGGCCAGAATATTGCAGTGGGTAGCCATTTCCTTCTCCAATGTGTGAAAGTGAAAAGTAAAAGTGAAGTCGCTCAGTCGTGTCTGACCCTCAGCGACTCCATGGACTGCAGCCTTCCAGGCTCCTCCATCCATGGGATTTTCCAGGCAAGAGTACTGGAGTGGGGTGCCATCGCCTTCTCCGCTACTCTTTTCTACTTCACCCAAAACTCTGTCTCCACATTTCTATTCAGCACAGGTGAACAGAGGCCAAGTTTCAGCAACATGCCCAATGTCACCATAAGTTCTTATAAGAGAAAGGCAAGAGGGTCAGAGAAAGAGATGTGATGATTGAAGCAGAGGTCATAGTCACAGAGAGATAGGAGATGCTGTGCTGCTGGCTTTGAATATGGAGGAAGGGGGCCATGAGCCAAAGAATGTGGTGGTTTCTTGAAGCTGGAAAAATCAGTGAAACATATTCTCACCCTGGAATCTCTGGAAGGCACACACTGCCACCTTGATTTTAGCTCAACGAAACCCATTTCAGACTCTGACCTTCAGAACTATACGAATACAGTAAGCCCCCTACATACAAACCAGTTCCATTCTGAGAGCATGTTTGTTGTTCATAAGCCAAACAACGTTAGCCTTGATATCTGACTAAATCAATCAGTTCTATAGTACTGTACTGCAATAGGTGTATAATAATACTTTTCACACAAATAACACATTAAAAAAACCCCAAAATAAAACATTTTTTAATCTTACTGTACAGTAAGGTTAAGTTTTTTCATCTTAAAAAGGACAGCAGTACAGTATAACAATTGGTGTTTCTTAGTGGTACCACCCGCTAAGACGCTGTAGTACCAGCTTCACTGCCGCTGCTTTTACACTTGCTTCCGAACATCCTGGGCTTGAAATAAAGATACTGTACCACTGTACTCTATTCAGCGCTATACAGTCAAGTACACAAAGCACCACCACTTGGAGAGGGTGCACACGCGTGACGAGATGAACACGTGACACGCAAGCTAATTTACATGATCGAATATGCGCATGCGCATTCGCATCTTTGAACTTGAACCACCTGAAGGTTCGATGTAGGGGACTTACCTTATAAACTGTGTTTTGTGTTTTGTTTTAAAGATTTTTTTCCTTATGTAGACCATTTTCAAAGTCTTTATTGAATGTGTTACAGTATTACTTCTGTTTTCTGTTTTCTCTTTGGCCCCCAAGGCATGTGGGACCTTAGTTCGCCAACCAGGGGTTGAACCCTCTCCCCCTGCCTTGGAAGGCAAAGTCTGAACCACCAAAGCGCCAGGGAAGTTCCTTGGGTTGTGTTAAGGCACAGCATCGATGGCCATTTTTCACAGCAGGCACAAGGAATCCGTATGTTCCCTTCTCTTTGCCATGGTTAATGCCTCTCTGCCTCTCTCCCTCTCTCTTCGTAGACCTCACTCCTGTCTCTCACACCTGAGTTCTGTCTTTATCAGTGCGCAGGGAGCTTCACATTTCTCAACAATCATGCCAAAATTGCATACTAGAACCCATCAAGAGAGTTTAACAAAAGGGCCATCATCTACTTCCAGAAATGAATTGTGCCACCCCACTTGAAAGCAAAGGACTGCTATCAGGATTATGAGCCCCACCATGGCAGAAATGGGAAATGCTCGCGGGTGTGTTAGAAAGTAGAAAATGAGGACTTTCTGTCTGTCCACTGGTTAAAGCTTGGCACTTCCACTGTAAGAGGCACAGGTTACATCTGTGGTAAGAAAACTAAGATCTCACATGCCCTGTGGCAAAAAAAAAAAAAGAGAGAAAATGAGGCTAGAACTAGGTTATGCCAAGCTCCAATAAGAGGCTAAGAACTGAGAATTTATTGCCCAGGCAAGAGGGAGCCATTGAAGATGTTAGAGGGAGGGGGACCACCATTGGATTTACAGTTTTACAAGGAACATTCTACATAGTCCCCAACCCCAGGACTAGATAAAAAATCCTCTCCTCTTGCACCTATTTAACTACTGGTGCTTTTCTTCATGGGCTTCCTAGGTGGCTCAGTGGTGAAGAAGCCACCTGCCAATGCAGGAGACTTGGATTTGATCCCTGGGTTGGGAAGATCTCCTAGAGGAGGGCACAGCACCCCACTCCAGCACTCTTCCCTGGAGAATCCCAAGGACAGAGGAGACTGGTGGTCTACAATCCAAGTGTCGCACAGAGTTGGACATGACTGAAGCAACTTAGCACGCATGCATACTTTCCTTCATAGGGCTGTTTACAGTTAAACAGCCATATATGGAAATAGTTGCTAACTCTCCATCCAGACCAAGCTGGCCTTGTGTACTTCAGGCATTAGTGTCTATGGTATAGCATGAGAATGAGTGTAACAATGATAGAGAAGAAAGGAGAAATACTTGCAAAAGGAAAGACCGAAGGAAGGAAGGCTCAACATCTTTAGCCATCAAGGAAATGCAAATAAAGACCATCATAAGATAGCATCACCTTCCCTCTAGGATGGCTGTATTTAGAAAAAACAGACGATTAAAAATAGTGTCAATGGGACTTCCCTGGTGGTCCAGTGGTTAAGATTCCGCACTTTCATTGCCAGGGGCATGGGTCTGATACCTGATGGGGGAACTAAGATCCCGCATACTGTAGGGTGTAGCCAAAAAAAATTACTGTCAAGGACAGAGACAGGTCAGAACAGTGGTGGTTAATTTTGTGTCAACTTGACTGGATCACAGGACGCCCTGATGTCTGATTAGGCGATACTGCTGGGTGTTTCTGGAGGAAATTAGCCTTTGAATCAGCAGACTGAGTAAGCAGCTCTGCCCTCCCCAGTGTGTTGAGGGCCTGAATAGAACACAGGCAGAGAAAGGGAAAAGGAGAAGACGCCTCCTCTTCCTGCCTGCCTGCCTGCCTCAGTCCTGCCCTTCAGCTGGAACTGACCCCAATATCTCCCCTAGTTCTCAGGCCTTTGGACTTGGACTGAAATTATATCCACATCTCTCCTAGAACTCCAGCTTGAAGATATCAGGTCATGGGGCAAATTGCCATGAGCCAATTCTTTACAGTAAATCTCTACAAATATGCATCTCTTGCGTGCATGCTCAGTCACTACAGTCATGTTTGACTCGTTGCAACAGCATGGACTGTAGCTCACCAGGCTCCTCTGTCCATGGGATTCTCCAGGCAAGAATACTGGAGTGGGTTGCCACGCCCTCCTCCAGGAGATCTTCCCAATCCGGGAGTTGAACCCAAGTCTCCTGTGTCTCCTGCATTGGCAGGCAGGTTCTTTATCCACTGAGCCACCTGGGAGGCCCATGCATCTCTTACTGGTTCTGTTTCTCTGGAACATCCCCAACTAATACAAGAACTCTCGTATATTGCTGGTGCGATTTTAAAACGATCATAGCAGGACTTCCCTAGTCCAGTGGCTAAGACTCCCAATGCAGGGGGCCTGAGTGCAAACCCTGGTCAGGGAACTAGATGCCATATGCTGCAACTAAAGATACCATGTGCTGCAATTAAGACCCAGCACAGCCAGATACATAAATTTTTTAATAATAAATATTAAATAAATAAATAAAATGGTGTACTAGCTGTAGGAAGCACAGTGCCTCAAAAGTTACACATAGAGTTACCACGTGACCAGCAATTTCACTCCCAGGTATATACCCAAGAGATTTGTTGTCCACACAAACACTTGGACACAAGTGTCCATCTCAAAATTATTAACAATAGCCCCAAACTGAGATGACCTAAATGTCTGTCAACAGATACTAAACTCTGGTACACCAATATGATGGAGGATCATTTGGCAGTGAAAGAGACAAAGTACTGACACATGTTACAACATTAACACATCTTGAAAATATAATGCTAAGAGAAAGAAATCAGATACAAAAGCAGATACATGATTTCAGTTTTGTGTTTTTATTTGGAGACATTGGGTCTTCGTTGGTCCAGCCAAGTTAACACATGAAAGTAACCAGTACACAGAATCTTTCATTGCAGCACACATGCTTCTTCCTAGCTGTGGTATGTGGGCTCTGTAGTTACAACGTGCAGTTTTCATTGCCCCACATCATGGGGGATCTTAGTTCCTCAACTAGGGATTAAACACAAGTCCCCTGCATTGGAAGGCGGATTCTTAACCACTGAACTACTAGGGAAGTTCTATGATTCCATTTATGTGAAATGTTCCCAGTAGACAAATCCATAGACACAGAAAGTGGATTCAGTTCAGCTCAGTTCAGTTCAGTCACTCAGTCGTGTCCAGCTCTTCGCAACCCCATAGACCACAGCACGCCAGGCCTCCCTGTCCATCACCAACTCCCAGAGCTTGCTCAAACTCATCTCCATTGAGTCAGTGATGCCATCCAGCCATCTCATCCTCTGTCGTCCCCTTCTCCTCCTGCCCTCAATCCTTCCCAGCATCAGGGTCTTTTCAAATGAGTCAGCTCTTTGCATCTGGTGGCCAAAGTATTGGAGTTTCAGTTTCAACACCAGTCCTTCCAATGAACACTCAGGACTGATCTCCTTTAAGATGGACTGGTTGGATCTCCTTGCAGTCCAAGGGACTCTCAAGAGTCTTCTCCAACACCACAGTTCAAAAGCATCAATTCTTTGGTGCTCAGCTTTCTTTATAGTCCAACTCTCACATCCATACATGACTATTGGAAAAACCATAGCCTTGACAAGATGAACCTTTGTTAGCAAAGTAATGTCTCTGCTTTTTAAAAAGCTGCCTAGGTTGGTCATAACTTTTCTTCCAAGGAGTAAGCGAAAGTGGATTAGTAGTTATATTATCCAGAGTTCTCCAAACAGAATCAATAGGATGCATAAAAATATATAGAAAGAGATTTAGTATCAGGACTTGGTTTACACCACTATGAAGCTGAACAAGTCCCAACATCTCCAGTTGGCAAGCTGGAAACCCAAGAAAGTTGATGATGTCATTCAGTTCAAAGGTCCACAGATTCTAGCTAATCAGAGGATTTGAAGTTTCACTTTGAATATGAAGATAGAAGGAACCAATGTTTCCGTCTGAATATAGAGGGAAGAAATAAAAATAAAGATAGTGGAAAAAGCCAATATCCCAACTCAAAGACCGTCAGACAGGAGGATTTTCCTCTTACTTAGTGGGTTTTTTTTTTCTATTTGGGGCTTCAGCTGACTAGATCAGGCCCACCCACATTAGGGAGGGCAATCTGCTTTACTCAGTTTACTGATTCAAATGTCAACATCATCCAGAAATACCCTTGCAGACACACCCACAATAGTGTTTGGCCAAATATCCAGGCACATTGTGATCCAACCAAGTTATCACATGAAAGTAACCAGCACAGTGGTTGCCTAGGGAAGGGGAACTGGAGACTAACTGATAATGGATACAAGGTTCTTTGGGAGGACGAATGTGTTCTAAAATTCATTAGGGTGTTAGATGCATAATCTGTGAATGTACTAAAAAGACACTGCAATTATATAATTTAAATGGATAGATTTTCTGGTATGATATGTGAGTTATATCTCAAAAAAAGTTGTCACAAAAGTAAAAGAGGGGACAGGGACTTGCCTGGTGGTCCATTGGTTAAGATTCAGTGCTTCATAATGCATGGGGCACAGGTTTGATCCCTGGTCGGAGGAACTAAGATCCCACATGCTACATGGTGTAGCAAAAATAATGATAATACATTAAAAAAAATAGGAAAGAGAACATTGTAAATCAACTATACTCCAATGACATTTTGTAAAAATAAAAAGAATAAAATTCAAAGAGCATGAAAAAATAAAATTAAAAATAAATAAAAAGAAACATAAAGGTGCTGCAATATGTTATAAACCTGATGTTTCAGAAGTGTGGTTTCTGAAAATTATCTGCCATATACAACTTTCAGTTTTTTCAGAAATCAAAACCCCAGTTCTTGTTTCTCCCTTTCTTTCCTCTTTTTCCTCATCTTCTGAGCTTTTCAACACAGCAAAGGAGATGAAAGGAGGCAGAGAAATTAGGGAGGGAGATAAACTGAAAAGTGGACCCTTAGGCTATTTGTTAGCCTGTTCTATTAGTGTTTCATTTTATAATGTTCCCTGTTGGAAAACATAAAAATAATTTTACTTTGATGAAAATCTCTTTATCTCTGGTCTCAATTGTTTGGGTTTTTTTTTTTTAATTTTATATTGGAGTACAGTTGATTTACAGTGCCGTGTTGATTTCTGGAGTACAGCCAAGTGATAAGGTCATCTGTATACATAATCTATTCTTCTTCAAATTCTTTTTTTTAATATTTATTTTTATTTATTTGGCTGTGCCTGTCTTAGTTGCTGCATGTAGGGTTTCGTTCCCTGACCAGTGATCAAACCTGTGCCCCCTGCACTGGGAGAGCAGAGTGTAAGCCCCTGCACCACCAGGGAAGATTCTGGCCTCAGTTTCTTCTAAATAAAAGGACTAGATGACCTCCAGCCTTAGTAGCCATGACTCTGGACCTGACGGGAGGAAGGGGAATCCCCATGACGTCCAGTGACTTACGCTCAGATAAAATACAGCCAGCTGTAATACAGCTAATTTTAAGGCACTATCTAACAAATTGTTCTTTGTCCATCAATGCATCCTGTGATGAGGTATTCCAAATGTATGTTTTAGTGAAAATAAAATCATCTAGGAATTAAAAAGAGAGCTTCTGGATTATGAGGAATGTCCATGGAGTTACTCTTAATTCAAGTGTAGTGGGGAAAATGATAATAAAAGAAGAGAGGAAGGAAGGATTGAAAGAAAGAAGGGAAGAAGAAAGGAAGGAGGGAGGGAAGGAAGGAAGGAGGAAAAGGTGTTACAGCAGAGACATGTATAAGTGAAGAAGAATTAAGAGCTTGCTCACCACCTATTTCTACAAGGAGGAAGTCACAACCCACCACAGCTGCTGGCCAACTGTGTACTCTGATGGGAATTCAGAATGAAAAAGAGGAGGAGGCACCCTGTGCGTTGGACAAGCAGACCCCTCCAACTCTTTTAGTTGCTAAGTTGAGTCCAGCTCTTTGAGACTCCATGGACTGTAGCCCACCAGGCTCCTCTGTCCATGGGACTTCCCAGGCAAGAATACTGGAGTGGGTTGCCATTTCCTTCTCTAATGGATCTTCTCAACCCAGGGATCAAACCCTCATCTCCTGCATTGGCAGGAGCTTCTTTACCACTGAGCCACCAGGGAAGCCCCACAAATTTATTCTAGGCATATAATAATGCAGCTCAAAACAACCTTAACAAAAAAATCAGCCAAAACTTCTACTACCCCCTCCCCCTTCACTCCTACGTCTTAACAACTAAATTTGAACAAAAGAAGGAAAGGAAAAAGATCATGATCTCATAGTCCCAGAATTTTCTGTTTCTCCCAAAGTTGAAAGCCAACAGTAGCCTTCAAAAAAGTAATAAAGTAAGAGGCTCTATATGAAGTTAGACTGAATGTTTAATGTATGTAGAGCTGTGAAGATGTAAAAAATGAGCTGAAAAGTTTAACAATGCTTAAAATGAAAACTGTTTATTACATAAAGGACAGTTTTAAAATGTTTAATACCACTTTGTCTTCATTATTATGAAACCACCAAGTTAGTATCTTAGGACAAATTTTAATGATTCCAGATTCTTGTATCTTCCCATACACAGAAGGGCTTTAAATTCATTAACTTGAGACACTTGTTCTTTGCAACTAGCAGAAATCTTTTATCAAGATGTATGCTTGACTGTACGTACTCCCCAGCCCCAAATCAGGTATAAACTGGCACCTCTCCCACCTCTACAAAGCATTTATCCTCAAACTGAGTAGCTGTCTCCTGGGCCATAGTCCTCAGTAAGACTCAAGCCAAAGCTCCTAGGTGGTGTGTCTTCCTTTAAGTCGACATGCCCATGCAAGAGAAACAGAGCATTGAGAAGCAACGAGCGGATGTGGCTGGGGTTTCATTGCTCTAACTAACTCAGCCATTATCAGTTTTCAAATTCTGTTGACTGTAAAGTCACTGCTCATATGTTCCAGTGCTTATAACTGATCCTTGGCACTCAGCTCCTATACAGAAATAAAACTGGGTTGGTGGGCATATTTTGACATGTACCAGGATTGGTGAAATGGAGAGTCCTTTGCAGTATGCAGTATTGTGATGACTTATGTATCTTCCTCAAACAGTAGCTTGGAAATATGCCAGAATTTAGTTGCCATCAGATTTAAATATGAAGAAAAAGAAAGTCTTACCTGCAGAGAATCATGAAAAGAATGGTTAACTCTTATCTTTGAACACCAAATGAGATAAAGTTCCAACTGCTGTGCTCTCTGTAACTGAACCAATGTTCTATATAAATAAATAGAATGTAACTATTTAATAATCAGAGTTTAAAATATGTCTGTAACAATCAACCTCAGGGCAGAAACTAATACATCATTGTTAAGAAAATATACACATGAATTTATTTATAAAACAGAAAGAGACTCAGATTTAGAGAACAAACTTATGGTTGCCAGGGGAGAAAGATGGGGGAAGGGATAGTTGGGGAGTTTGAGATGGACGCGTAGACACTGCTACACTTAAAATGGATAACCAACAAGAACCCACTGTATAGCACAGGGACCTCTGCTCAATATTATGTGGCTGACTGGATGGGAGGGGAGTCTGGGGGAGAATGGATACATGTATATGTACGGCTGAGTCCCTTCACTGTTGACCTGAAACTATCACGATACTGTTAATTGGATATACCTCAATAGAAAATAAAAAGTTTAAACTTAAAAAAAAGAAAAAACATAAAAAGTACAGAGAAATACAGACCATCTGTAACAAACCTAAATTTCAATTTGAAAAAAAAATTTTTTTAATTTAAAATTTAATACCACTAAAAAAAAAATCAACCTCAGTACTCTTACGACAATATTACATTCTACATATATCACTCTGTTGTGTCAGGTATCAGTTTTTACTAAGGCCTATTTAAGGCACCCAGTAGAAAACAAAACTAGTAAATTACTCGATTGTTTTTAACATTTCTTTTATTTTGCATATGTGGCTGCACTGGATCTTAGTTGCAGCATGTGGGATCTAGTTCCCTGACCAGGGATTGTACCCCCTGCACCGGGAACACAGAGTCTTAGCCACTGGACCACCAGGGATGTCTCACTCAAGAGTTTTTCACTGTGATTTGGAAACGATAAATCTTTATAGAATGAGACCTTTTTTTTTTCTATTAGCTTTTTTCATTTTTTTGGCTGCATGGGGTCTCTGTTGCAGCATGTGAGATCTAGTTCCCTGACCAGGGATCAAACCAGTGTCCCCTGCATTGGAAGGTGGATTCTTAGCCACTGGAACTCCAGGGAAGCCCCCTAGGTCTCTCTCTCTAAATTACCCTAAAATACAATCTGTGTTTTTGTTTTTTAATCGAACACTTTAAATCAAGTTTATGTTTTATCTGTCAACTTAAATTGAAATCTTGTGTAAACTAAAAGTTTTCAAATCTGCTTATCATATGCCATGGCATAAATGTCTTTGAGCTTTAATAATAAGGGAAGACATTCAGTAATTTTCATTGAGGCAAGAGGTACGTTCAAAATGTGACAATTTGGGGGGGAAAGTGAAAGTGTTAGTTGCTAAGTCGCGTCCGACTCTTTGCAACCCCATGTACCGTAGGCTGCCAGGCTCCTCTGCCCAGGCAAGAATACTGGAGTGGGTAGCCATTCCCTTCTCCAGGGGAATCTTCCCAACCGAGGGATTGAACCCAAGTCTCCTGAATTGCAGGCAGATTCTATATCCTCTGAGCCACCACGGAAGCCCAAGGAGAAGAGCAGTTATTATACATTTATAGTTAACATTTCTTAAGGTTCAACCAAAATTCAGTTAAAATTTCAAAGCTAAGGAGAACTTCTTAACTAAAAATTGCTCATTATACATAGTATTAATTAGATATTGTTGTCAGCTATTAATTCCCCGTAAAGATAAACAGGGGGCTTCCCTGGTGATGCAGTTGTAAAGAATCCACCTGCCAATGCAGGAGACATGTGAGATGTGGGTTTGATCCCTGGGTTGGGAAAATCCTCTGGAGAAGGGAATGGCTACCCATTCCAGTATTTTTGCCTAGAGAACCCCATGGACAGAGGAGTCTGGCGGGCTATAGTCCACAGGGTCGCAAAGAGATGAACACGACTCAGCTCGCACAAACCACAAAGATAAACAGAATGAACCATTGTATCTTTGGCCACACCCTGCAGCCTATGGGTTCTTAGTTCTCTGACCAGAAATCGAACCTGAGCCCCTTGCACTGAAAGTGTAGAATCTAAACTGGGCAACCAGGGAAATCCCTAAAACCTTTCTTGAGGGGAAAAACTAACAAAAAAGCAACGGGCAGAATATCTCTCTACAGAGAGATTTAGAACTTAGGACCCCGAGGGAAATCGTGCCCAGCCTGAAATTCTCATGAAACTCCAAAACTTCTGAAAGTTGTCCTGTGATTGACTCCTCTGCCCATCTTTCTCCTAAAATAATATCATTACTCACCTGTCCCATTTCCCTTTTCTCTCTGATCTTGCCCTTTCAGCCTATCCCTTTGTCTGGCTCAAACATTTGCATAAGTACTACTGTGTAAAAATTGTTACTTGCCTTATGATAATAACAGCAAAACTTAGATGGCGTTATACTAGAGTTTAACATTTGATGTATATTACCCTCATTAACTCCTACAACAATCCCATGGTTTATGTACTTGTATTGTCACTGCCATTTCGCAGATAACAAACTGTGGCACAGAGAGGTTAAGTCACTTACCAAAAATCACACAGCTAACAATAGGCAGAACTGGGATTCAAATTCAAGCTATCTGGTTCCACTGCCCATATCCCATTCCTTATAGCAACTGCGTTATTCCGGTACCATTATTTTCCCATTTTACAGACAGGGAAGCAGGTTCAGTGAGGTTTTAAGACTTGTCCACAGTAACCAGCTAATAACTGACAGTGTCAGGATTTGAACACAAATTATCTGACTCCTGGGTTCATGATTTTAACATTCTCTGTATGTTCTTTTTGATGATGATAAAAGCCTGAAAGTATGTTAAGCTGAAGAAGAAAGCATATTATCCCTTTAAAATTCACTGTGTCTGTATGAGTGTGTGTTAGTCACTCAGTCATGTCCGACTCTTTTGTGACCCCATGGACTGTAGCCCACCAGGCTCCTCTGTCCATGGGGATTCTCCCAGCAAGAATACTGGAGTGGGTTGCCATTTATACTGACTCAAAAGACCATGTTGGCATAGGTATATAAACCGAATTTCTGATCAATCTCTCCAGCCCTAGAAACAAAGTGAAATCATTTGACGAAAAATAGCTCACATCTCCTGAATGAGATAACCACAGCCCCCAGTATGATGCAAGACCCCAGACAGTCACCACACATTTCATTCCTCTGAACATGCAGGGGATGTACCTATAAGAAGTTCACTTCCTTGGTGAACCCATAAATAAGTTTTTAAAATGTCTTTATTATGTGTAATTGAACGTTATCAATTACTTTTATGAGGAGTCACAAAGGAACAGTAAAGCTAAATTTGAATAAAACATCTCAATTCTAACTTTGAAATCTAATCAGAAAAATAAATATTTTTAGTGCAATAAAAATCCATGAAATACACATCATCAGTGTTAGACAGTCTTTGCTAGGAAACCATTCATCAATGTTTAAAAAAAAAAAAAGATATTCAGCTGATACTGGAAAGCAAAGTTCTCTTAAAAACAACTGCACTTTATCATTGCAGCATGGTAGATTTCTTAAAAAGCTATAGATATATACTTTGGAGAGAAAATTATCTAAATTACTTCCTCAAGTTATTTTAACAGGTGGTAAATGCTAAATAAAAGTCTCAGGAGACTTTTAAAATGACTCAGGAGATAAGGTTGTAAAGATCTCTTCCCAAAGCTTTTTTGAAAAGCAGAGACATTACTTTGCCAACAAAGGTCCCTCTAGTCAAGGCTATGGCTTTTCCAGTGGTCATGTATGGATGTGAGAGTTGGACTATGAAGAAAGCTGAACACCGAAGAATGATGCTTTTGAACTGTGATGTTGGAGAAGACTCTTGAGAGTCCCTTGGACTGCAAGGAGATCCCATCAGTCCATTCTAAAGGAGATCAGTCCTGGGTGTTCTTTGGAAGGAATGATGCTAAAGCTGAAACTCCAGCACTTTGGCCACCTCATGTGAAGAGTTGACTCATTGGAAAAGACTCTGATGCTGGGAGGGATTGGGGGCAGGAGGAGAAGGGGACGACAGAGGATGAGATGGCTGGATGGCATCACCAACTCGATGGACGTGAGTTTGAGTGAACTCCGGGAGTTGGTGATGGACAGGGAGGCCTGGCGTGCTACAATTCATGGGGTCGCAGAGTCGGACACGACTAAGCGACTGAACTGAACTGAAGGGTCAAATAAAAATTTGTTAAATTCCCTAACATGATGTTAAGCGAAAAAAATCCACAACATGAGAGTTGTAAGTTAAGTTTTATTGGGGGGTAAAATGAGGACTGCAGCCCAGGAGACAGCACCTCAGATAGCTCCAAAGAGGCAAGCAGGAAGGCCAGTAAAGATGTGATTTTGGTGAAGGGGGAGTGCATGCAAGCAAGCCCATATTTTCCCAGGAGCTCTCTGCTGATCTCTATGAAGCTTTCTTTCTGTAAGTCACAAGAAATAGTTATCACCATGAAGGATGTTAGTGCTTTTCTAGAGATGAAGAGATACAAGAATTGGGCTCATAAAATCAGCCCCTGAGAGTATCTATCTGAAGACCTGTCCTGTCAGTTTTTCCCCCAAACACAGAGTGACTCATTTCTGCTCTCCACCCTGAAATCCTTTCAGGAGGTTTTGAAGGTCAGCTTCTGCAGCAGCACATGGTTTTAATCCTTGTCGAGGTAGATGGCAAGCACCCATGGTAAGTGTCAATTTGCCATTGACATGATCCAATGGGGAAAGGCTTGGATTTAGCTCATTAACTTTCACGCTTATAGTTCCTTTGAAACAGTCACAATCTAGACTTAATTCTATGTATTGTAGTGAGTTTTAAAATTCATGAAAAAATTTGTCCAGAGTCACAGTCCTGGAGAAGCTTTAAATTAAAGCTCCCAGACGTTGAGATTTTCCCCAACAAGGCATTGTAAGAGAGGTTGACAAGGTTGTTCCTTCTCAGAAAAACTGGTCTGAGAATTCTTCCTCATAGTCGATCCATTTCCCTGGAAGTCACATAAGACCCAGAGAAAGCAAAAGTCCATCCTGGCATATCTGAGGCAGAGTCTGTTTCTTTTTTCTCGTCTTATCACAAGATGATACTATTGCAGGAAGGGGAAACCTCTTCCAGGAAGGGGAAACCTCTTCCAGGTCCTGAAAAGGGGCTCTTGTCTAATACTCAGAAATGAGTTGTCTGAGGAGACACAGCAAGAGACTTTGTTGGGAAGGGGTGCCTGGGCGGAGAACAGCAGGATGAGGGAACCCAGGAGAAATGCTCTGCCCTGTGCCTTGCAGTCTCGGGTTTATGGTAATTGGGTTAATTTCCAGGTTGTCTTTAGCCAGTTATTCTGACTCAGGGAACTTCCTGGTGGCACAGGCATTGCTCAGCCAAAATGGATGCCAGTGAGGAGGAATCTGGGAAGGGGTAGGACATGGCGGCGTCTCCTTTTGACCTTTCCTGAACTCTTCAGGTTGGTGGTGACATGTTAGTTCTGTGTTCCTTACCAGGACCTCCTGTCCTAAAATAACTCACGTAAATGGTTACTATGGTGACTGGCCAGGGTAAGCGGTTTCAGTCAGTGTGTTTCCCATAAGAATATTACAGTTACAAGGCTCTTTTTTTTTTTTAACCAATTCAACATGATTAATATTTATACAATTTTCACACAACAGCAGGATACAAATTCTTTTCAAGTTACCAGAGACTATAAACCAGGAAATACTGGAACATAAAACATAAAACAAGGTGCAAAATATTCATGGTCTAAAGGTATTGAAATCATACAGAATCTGCTCCCTTCTCACTGTGGAATTATGTTAGAAATCATTATCAAAAGATATTTGAAAATAACCCACATATTTTCAAGTGCAACGTGACATTTACCAAGAGAGATCTTTGACCTAGCCATTGAAAACCTCAATAAAGTTAAAAGACAGAAAAAAACATAGACTGTGATTGCAAGCAAAAAAAGCACTTAGAGGAGAAATTAATATCAAAGATACTTTAAAAACCCCATGTATTTGAAAATTAAATGCCAATTTTAAATGATAGATATAGCTAAGAAGCCATAAGAAGGAAAATTAAAAGCACAGATTTTGTTCAAATTTCACAAAATTTTATGCTACTGTCCATTATCTGTCTCACACCTTATTCAAGATTCTATATTGTATTTAGTAACATTGAGCAGCTTCAGCTGCCTGCAAGAAATTCTGGTAAATTCTCTTTACAAGGCTCTTTTCTTGCCTGCAAGAAATTCTGGTAAATTCTCTTTACAAGGCTCTTTTCTTCCTTGCAATTAACTCTGTACTGTAAGAACTGTTCATTATCGTTATGCAAATAGACCCAGAAAGGTTGGGCCCGCAAGACAAGTCCAGACTTGCCCGAGCTTTCTTTAGATCTAAATGCCCTCAGAACTCTCAGGCTCAAGTACAGGCTGAAAACAGTCAGAAAACTTACACATTCCCTCTTCACATGCAAACAGACTTTCAGAAGGTCCTGGGAGATTCCCCAGCACTTTAGTATTGGATATTTGCCTGGTATACACATATGTTATAAAATCTGTCAGCAAGAAAAATTTTGATGACTTTAATATTTCATGAAATTTTTTAAAGTAATCTAAGCATAATGGTTAAGAACAAGCAAGTTAAATAAACCAGAGATGAAACTTACAAAGTTTTCAACAAGGATGATGTTTTATAAAATATGTCTACTTTAAAATAGTTTCCAAAATCTTTTCTGGTAACTTTGAAGGTCTACTCAGTTAAGTCAAATAATGGCTTAACTGAATATAAGATAATGTGGGGATTCCCTGGAGATCCAGTAGTTAGGACTTGGGCATTTTCATTGCTGGAGGCACAGGTTCCATCCCTGGCTGGGGAACTAAGATCCTGCAAGACTTGTGGAGCAGCCAAAAAATTAAATTACATTAAATTAAAATTTAAAAAAAACAGTAAGATGGAGTACTGCAACATTAATTGCTAAATCTTAGTTTACCTGCTTTGGGCTTCCTATTTGAACCAAAGTGTTAGGTAGAATAGGGAAAAGGAGTCCAAATTGGCGGTGGCTAAAAGACAAGGAAGGTCTGAGGACCAGAGTGAAGACTTCAGGCAGAACAAGCAGCTCTCCTGGCTAAGCCCAATTTGCATAGTGCAGGCCCAGGTGGAGAAAAAACATATAAAAGGAGGAGCCAACGCGCTTTCTCTCTCTTTCTCTCTCTTTCTCTCCCTCTCTCTCTCTCTCTCTCTCCCTTCCCCACGCGCTCCTCCACTCTCTGCGCTTCCAGTCGTTGGGTTGGCATGCCCTCACGCTTCGAGGATGGATTCTCCTGCTATCTTCTAAATAAAATAGAGCTATAACACTGATTTGCCTAAGAGCTATAATACGGTTTGTCTAAGACCCGAGAGCTGTGATGCACCGAGGGCTTTAATGTCCGCAGCTCCAAATCTTTGTTGTGACGAGACAAAGAACCGGGGAACATACACTCGCGTGACAAAAGATTTTAAAGGTCTTTCAGTAAACACGTCTTGTGCCACATTGTACTCTGAAGAAGTGTATGCTTCTGGAAATACGAAATAGTATATTCACAAATCTGTTGATCTACAGAATGGTTGGTATGTAACAGACAGTTAACAATTGCTTTCTTCTTAGTTCACTTCCTTTGGTGAAGAAGCTTCTTGCTTCACTAAAAATAAAGGATTCTAAGAATTAAGATTTTAAATTAATTAAAACTACTAAAAATAATACCCCAGAGGGTACAGAATTTTTTTCTCCCCTACACCATATATGTCAGGCTAGGCACATAGATCATTACTCTGTAAAACAGAAAACAGACCCAGACTTAAGAGACTTTATTCAGAAGGATTCTTCAAGGGAGAAGGGGAAGATATTGAAATCGGGCAGGAGAACACTCTGATAAGCATTTCAAGATTTTTGTTCCAAAAATTTTCTTTTATAGTGTTGGGTGGTTAAAATAGGAAGCAGGAGTCCAAAATGGCGGTGGCTAAAAGACAAGGAAGCGAAAAGCCTGTGAAAATAGAACAAAGGAAGGTCCGAGGACCGGAGTGCAGACTTCAGGTAGAACAAACAGCACCCCTGGCTAGTCCAATGTACATAAGCCAGGCCCAGGGGGAGGGAAAAAACATAAAAAGAGGAGCCAAATCTCTCTCCTCCCTCCCCCTCCCCCCCTCCCTCTCCCCCCCTCCCCCTCCCCCAACAGCCCCGTGCCCTGGGGTGTTCTTCTCTTTGCATCTTTGGATCAACATGCCCTCACGCCTCGAGGATGGATTTTCCTGCTATTATCTAAATAAAATCGAGCTGTAACACTGATTTGTCTAAGCTGTAACATGGTCTGTCCAAGACCCAAGAGCTGTGACACGCCGAGGTCTTTAATGTCCGTCACTCCAAATCTTTGTTGTGATGAGACAGAACCGAGGAGCATACATTCGCCTGACAATACGGATACTAGAAAGAATTGAGCTTTCTAGAATTTGGGGAAAGGGATGAAAGGATGTTGTAATGAGACAGCAGCTCAGAAGTTTTCCTGTTCTCAAGAGATGCTGTCTGCTGGCTCAGGTGAGGCTGGGGCCAAAGTTCAGGGTATAGGGTAAGAGAGTTAGAAAAGGCAAGGTTTGGAAAAAGAATGAGACCGGCACTTTACAGGAACAGATCACCTTTAATGAGGCGAGAAGGCACAGCAGTCAGATTAATGCTAACCCAAGAAAAGAGCTGCTGCCCTAACCCAAGAAAAGAATAAGTATATATAGGCATATATCTGGAAAGCTACTGTCTTAAGGGGACCTGTTTTTCTCCAGGGCTGTTTGGAGTAGTTATCTCTTAAAAGGCTGGGGCAAGGAATTCTGGAGATCAGCCAGAGGCTGGACTGGCTGGGAGCTGGGCATAATCAACCTTAATGTCCATTTTCTTCTTCGGGTGAGAGAGTTATGTGTTTTGCATAGAATGGTGGGGAGGACCTGGAGGGGAGTTTTAACTCCAGATATTTTGAGCCATGTACCTTTCTTTCACAGGGCCCAGGAGGAAAGAAAGAAATTTAATCAAAATTTGATTTAAGAGCAACTTTTTCCAACTGATCAATGGCTATGACCCAGACGAACAAAATTTTACTCCATGTTGGATCCGTTTCTTTTACTTTAACCTTTGCTTCCCATTGCTTCTGTTCACTACTTACTAAAAGGAACATTTTGTTCACTGCCTCAGGAAACCCCACCACTTTGTTCAGGACCCTGTTAAACTGTGGCTAACTACAGGAAGGAAGAAATTAATACATCTCCTCCTCAAAGCTGGCCAGTCCGGGAGATAATTGCAAATTTAATGATCTTTTGCTTTCTTCTCTGCAATCCTCCTCTGTGATTTTTTTCAGTCTTTTTAACTTTATTGAGGCTCTCACTGGCTAAGTCAAAGATCTGTATTGGTAAATATCATATTTCCCTTGAAAATATATGGGTTATTTTCAAATATTTTTATATTGATTTCTAACATAATTCCACAGTGATAAGAGAACAGACTCTGTATGATTTCAGTACTTTTAGACCATGAACGTTTTACACCTTGTTTTATGTCCCTGGGTATGTTCCAGTGTCTCCTGGTTTATAGTCTATGGGAACTTGAATAGAATTTGTATCTACTGTTCTGGGAAAATTGTGCAAATCTTAATTAAGTTGAATTGGTTCACAGGGCTTTACAAGTCTACCACATCCTTCTACTTTTTCTGTCGATTCATTTCTTTAATTTTTAGTGTTTTACATTGAAACGCCAACTAAAAATCTTAGTTTTTCTACTTAAAAAAATAATTCTAATACATAACTTTGTTCTGTATTTCCCAAGTCTCCTATAAATGTATTATCATAATTTAATCATTTAAAAAAATTAAAAAGAAAAGTTAATAGTCTTTTTTTACTTTACTTCCTCAGCTCCCCCCAACCTTCCATTCCACAGAAGAACCTCGCATCCGGACCCTGAGAAGATGGTTATTTTCAGATATTAGTCTGCAATCTTGTCTGTCTGCTGAATTTCTAAATAAAGTTGTATTCCTTGCTCTAATACCTCATCTCTTCATCTTCATTGGTCTGACATGCGATGAGCAGAGCAAGTTTGGACTCATTAACACAGGGGCATGCAATTCAGCTAATCACTTATGAGGCAAAGAATGGGAATTGAAGAGTCCATGTCTGGCTTTGTTACAGATAAGTGAGGGGGGCAGGAATCTTTGGGTCATATCTTAGTCATATGAAGAAAGATGGTGGTCCTTGCAGTAGGGACTTTTTCATAACACAAAGGGTAAGGGGATTTTCTAACTTTCAGATAAAATTCAATCCTGCCAGCTCATAGCAGTGAATAATTAAGGAAACTTTAAGAACCTTCAAATTGGGCTTCCCTGGTGGTCCAGTGGGTAAGAATCCACCTGCCAATGCAGGGGACAAGAGTTCCATCCCTGGTCTGGGAAGATCCCACATGCCTCAAGGCAACTAAGCTGGTGCACCACAACAACTGAGCCAGCCCTCTAGAGTCCTTGAGCCACAGCTGCTGAAGCCCACAAGCCTGGAGCCTGTGCTCCGCGACGAGAGAAGCCTTCGCCGTGAGAAGCCCAAGCACCACAGCTGGAGAGTAGCCGCCGCTTGCTGCAACTGGAGAAAGTCCACAGGCAGCAACAGAGATCCAGTGAAGCCAAAAATAAATAAACAGATGGAGAAATCTTTTCTAAAAAAAGAACATTCCAATTGTATGCCTCATTATGCCCTTTGATTTATTCATTCTACAAAATGTTTAGTGAGAACCTGCTGTGTATTACTATGTATCATCTAAGGATACAATGTGAACCATATCCCATAATGTTCCCTGCAATATTACTATCAGCCAGATCAAGTCAGGAAGCAAATGCACATTCACGGTGTTCAGAAAAGGGATCCTGTTCAACACTGTGGACAGTGTTAAGGGAATCCTCCAGAAATGGAATGAATCCCTAGAGCCAGAGGAAGAAGCAATTACTAGAACTCAATTTTGCTCTAGCAAAGGGCTACAGGAGAGGACCTGTGGCCTTAAGTGAGGATATTTTCAAAGTGTGATTTTCAAAAAGTGAAGACCATATAAAATGAAAGATTTTGTTCCATTCATTCATTCATTAAGGAACTGGTAAAATGATAAGGCAGGTTCAAATTCAAGAAACATACTTTTCACAGTGAGTCAAAGAAATCCTAAAATGAATTTGCTAATAGGAACAAAAGTGATTAATGGTTGTACATGAGTATCTGTAGCAGTATTATTCATAATAGCCAAAAGTGGAAACAACCCAAATGTCCATTAACGGATGAAACAGGAAACAAAATGTGCTACAACCGTACCCAAGGAGATATTATTCAGGCATAAAAAGGAATGAAACACGACACATTACAACATGGATGAAGCTTGAAAACGTGATGCTCAGTGAGAGAAGCCAGACACAAAAGACCATACACTGTAGGTGATCATTTATATGAAATGTCCAGAAGAGGCAAATCTATATGAACAAAAAGGAGATTTATGGTTACCAGGGGCTGAGGGGGAAGAGAGAATAGAGAGAAGTCACAGGGTTTTCTATGGCGAGGTGATGGATAATTTGAAAAATTGATTGTGATGGTGGTTGCACAACTCTGTGAACATACTGAAAGAAGCCGAGTTGCATACCTTAATGGGATGTGCATGTGAAATTTTATCTCCTTCGAATAGTGTTTCTCCTCCCCGCAAAAAAAAGAAGCCAGTTAATAATGTCCTAGAGGGTCAAAAAAGGTCACCCTATAACTTTCGTCTTTTCTCCTAAAAAATCTGCAAGTTCACTTGGAATTTTCCCATGCATGGATTATAATGAAGTAGAAAGCAGTTCATTCAAACACAGGTGCATTTACTATTTATATGACATTACGAAAAACACCAAGCTAAAGGGATGAAAATCAGACAGTGGCTGACAGTAGCTGTCAGGGGCAGGGGAGGACTCAAGACAAAGACCTGGAGGAATTTTGTGGGGTGGTGGGAATATCCCGTGTCTTGACAGTACTTGGCTGCTTACAGCTCAAAAGTCAATACTTGAGAGACAAGTGCTGATTGGAAAGTTTGCTTCATTCAGGAGACTAGCAACCTAGGAAGAAGGCAGACTCATGTCCAAGAACCAGCTTCAAAGTTTCTGCTGAAACATGAAATTTTTTTTTCTTTTTTTTACGGGAGAAAGGGGAAGTTAATTGAAATTAATCACTGGGGGAGGGAGTGACAGTCTTCTCTATCTTCCACTGGGTACAAGGTTTCTTCTGATTGGTTAGTGGTGACGTGACAGAGCGATGTTCCAGGAATTTTGTGTTGAACCTGACGTTTACCATCTTCCCCGGGGTTTCTGCAGAAGAACTCAAAGATATTGTTATGCATATCCTTTCAGGAGGAACAAGGACCCTGCACTATTGTTTCTCTCTTTCTTCTAATCTTTAAAAAATATTTATTTATTTAGCTGTGCTGGGTTTTAGTTGTGACACTAAGGATCTTTGATCATTGCAGCATGCAGGACGTTTTTTTCTTCTAATTTTTAAAAAATTTATTTATTTTTAACTGAAAAATAACTGTTTCACAATATTGTGTTGGTTTCTGCCATACAACAATGTGGAGTTGCCGTAAGTAAACATATGTCCCCTCCCTCCTGAACCTCCTTCCCACCCTCCACCCCATCTCACCCCTCAAGGTGAAAAGACAACCTTCAGAATGGGAGACAATAACAGCAAATGAAATAACTGACAAAGGATTAATCTCCAAGATATACAAGTGGCTCAATATCAGAAAAACAAAAACCCAATCAAAAAGTGAGCAAAAGACCTAGACAGACATTTCTCCAAAGAAGGCATACAGACGGCTAACAAAAACATGAAAAGATGCTCAACATTGCTCATTATTAGAGAAATGGAAATCAAAACTAAATGAGATATTACCTCACACTGGTCAGAATGGCCAGCATCAAAAAATCTACAAACAATAAACGCTCGAGAGGGTGTGGAGAAAAGGGAACCCTCTTGCATTGTTGGTGGGAATGTAAATGAATACAGCTACTATGGAGAATAGTGTGGAGCATGCCAGGTCTTCAGAAGCACCATGCAGACTCTTAGTTGCAGCATGTGGGATCTAGTCCCCCCACTAGGGATTGAACCCTGGGCCCCCTGCATTGGGAGCTCGGAGTCTTAGCCCCTGGACCACCGGGAAAGTCCCTGCACGATTGTTGCTTGATTGCTCTTCCTTTATTTCTGTATTCCCTCCCCCACTTCCTTTAATCTAGGAAAAAGAACCAATATGTTAAGCAAAGCAGAACAAAGAGCTTGGAAAATACCTGAAAGCCTAAGGGTCTAGGAATTTAGCTACTGAAGACTACACTTTGAAGTATAACCAGGGTCTAGGGTCTGCCTACGTTGATGGTGGTAGTAGTTATACAACTGTGTATTGGGCATATTACAATTACCGTGGGGGAGGAAAGAATACATAGGTGAAACTCAGGATTTTTAGGGAACTGAGACTATTCTACATGATACTGTAATGGTGGGTATGTGTCATTATACATCATTCGTGCAACACTGGAGTTCAACTGGGGGGATGTCATAAGTGGAGGAGGCTGTGCCTGTGTGGGAACCAGGAGTTTATGGAAACCCCCTACTTTCTGCTCAGTTTTGCTGTGAACCTAGAACTGCTCAAAAAAAACTAAAGTCTTTTCTTTGTAGGAGTATAAACTGGTATGGCCACTATGAAGAACGGTATGGAGGTTCCTTAAAAAAAAAAATAGAGTTAATCATAAGGCCTAGCAATCCCACTCCCGGGCATATATCTGGAGAAAAACCCAATTCAAAAAGATGTGCACCCCAGTGTTCATTGCAGCACTGTTTATAATAGCCAGGACATGGAAGCAGCCTAAATGTCAGTTAATGGATGAATGGATAAAGATGTGGTAAATAAATAAAATGGAATATTGAAAAGTGAACGTGATAGTCACTCAGCTACTAGGGAAGCCCTACTCTATAAATTAAAGCTTAATCCATGCCTTTTAAAAATATTTACTTGACTGTGCCGGGTCTTAGTTGCAGCATGCGAAATCTAATTCCCTGACTGGGTAGCCAATCGGGGGCCCCTGCACTAGACCACCACATTTTTTTTCTAATAGCCAAATAAATAAATATTAAACATTTTTAAAAGGCATGGATTGAACTTTAATTTATACAGAGTATGGCTTCCCTAGTAGGTCAGACAGTAAAGCATCTGCCTGCAATGCAGGAGACCCAGGTTTGATCCCTGGGTCAGGAAGATCTCCTGGAGAAGGAAACGGCAACCCACTCCAGTATTCTTGGCTGGAGAATTCCATGGACAGAGGAGCCTGGTGGACTACAGTCCACGGGGTCGCAGAGAGTCAGACACGCCTGAGAGACTAACACACGCACATTTGTCTGTACCAGGTCTGGCATGTATGTGGGATCTTGTTCCCTGACCAGGATTGAACCCTGGCCCCCTGTATTGGGAGCTCAGAGTCTTAACCACTGGGCCACTAGGGAAGCCTCCCCATGACTCTTTTTAAAGATGCGTTTTTCTTGATGAGAAAATAAATTTTGAATAAGCCCGTTGAGACTTATCCCTGAGATCTCGCTAGAGAATCTGCCATTCAGCTGCAAGAAATGCAGTTTCCCCGAGAGCCTCCAGCTGCCCACACTTTCAGGATCTGCCCCAGATCTCATTCTTCCTCTGCTGCCCAGCCTTGATGACACAGCTAAGGGCAGTAGGTCTTCTGACAAATGTGGGATTCCTTAGTGACTCATCTTCACTTCCAAGTTTCACACCCGCCCTGGCTGGAGCCTGGTCAGATCTGGGTTGCGTCTGAGGTTCTTCCTGCCCCATCCGGCTTCCTTCTCACTTAGGCGTATGGGTCGTTCTCTCTCAGTAATGGTCCTGACTCCTAGCATCTGCTTCCTAGAGAACTGCACTGACATGCGTGTGAAGCAGTGACACTGAGAGGACGTACGGCCATCCACCTCCTTTTCCCCAGATTTCAGATCAATTTTTCTTACCCGAGGGTGACCTGGCAGAGAGAGAAATAGATGCTCAGCCCACAGTGATCTCATTGTTGGCCAGGTGTCACTCTCAGCTTGAAGATGTTCTCAGGTTTTGTCCACGTGATCCCCTTCATCCTCAAAGCCAACCAGGACAGACTGGATCCCTCTCAAGTGCTGAGCCTCTCTGGCTTTTGACTCTCTCCATTTCTAACTTCTAAATCTAGGCTTACAGTGCTTGCACAGGGACTTCCCTAGTAATTCAGTGGCTAAGACTCCACACTCCCGATGCAGGGGAGCTGGATTCAATTCCTGATCAGGAAACTGGATCCCACATGCCACAGCTAAGAGCTCATATGCTGCAGATAAAAATCCCAAGTGCCTCGATGACCCGACACAGCCAAATAAACAGTAAATAAATAAAAACAAATATTCTTATTTTTATGGTTGCTAAGGGGAGAGGGAGAAGATGGGAGAAAAGGATAGTTAGGTATTTGGGGATAGGCAAGTACAAATTGCTATACTTAAAATGGATAACCACCAAAGACCTATTGTATAGTACATGGAACTCTGATCAATGTTATGTGGAAGCCTGGATGGGAGCAGGGTTTGGGGGAGAATGGATATGGGTATATGCATGGCTGAGTCTCTTCACTGTTCATCTGAAACTATCATAAAATTGTTTGTTAATCAGCTATCGCTGTTCAGTTGACCAGTCGTGCCCGACTCTTTGTGACCCCAGGGACTGCAGCACGCCAGGCCTCCCTATCCCTCACCATCTCCAGGAGTTTGCCCAAGTTTGTATTCAGCAGCTATACCACAATACAAAATAAAAGTTTTTAAAAAGAGAGAGAGCTTGGGTAATGAGTTCAGGCCCTCTTAGATGATCTCTCTTTTGATTAACTCAAGTCAATGAAACAAAATCTGCAGTCCCTTTTACCCCATAATAACTATATTATTATGTTGGGAGCACTATCCCAACATATCACAGGAGAGGGAATCATACAAAAGCCGGGGTCCTTTAGGGTGGTCTTTAATTTCTGCCTATCGCATTCAGTAAATTATTGAAATACATGTTCCCAGGTTCTGTCACCCAGAAATGCCAAATCAGTAGGTCAGGTCTCGGGTGGCCCCCAAGTCTCTGTATTATTTAAAGCTCTTCCCAGTTGGTACAATGGCTAAGATTCGTGCGCCCGATGCAGGGGGCCTGGTTTCTATCCTTGGTCAGGGAACAAAATCCCATATGCTGCAACAAAGTGTTTGCATCCCTCAACTAAAGATTCTACGTGCTACAAGAAAGATCAAAGATCCCATGTGCTGCAACTAAGACCCAGCACAGCCAAATAAATAAATAAATATTTTTAAAGTAAAATAAAACAAAGCTCTCCAGATTATTTTTGTAGGTAGCCAGGCATAGAAACTCCCTCATGTTTATAACTCCTAAACCAGGAATAGTTATCACATGTGTTCAATTTTTAGCTGAAGATCTGAATCAGGGGATGGAGCAAAAGGTAATAAGAGAAAAAGAAACAGAATATATTATGAGAGAGAGTTACTAAAAAAAAACACTTGAAAGGAAAAAAAGAGAGTTGCAAGAATATACTCAAAAAAGAAAAATAGTAGTTGCAAGGAATTTTTACACTTTCAAAGTTTCTAAGTCACCCCCAGAAAGTTCAGGCTACCTGGGAAAAGAGGAAACGTGAGTGCAAAACAGGAAGGATAGGAAATGAAAACAGTCCTTGAGATGAGTGATGGTAGGGGCTTCCCAGGTGACTCCACGACAAAGAATCCACCTGCCAATGAAGGAGATGTGGGTTCAATCCCTCGGTTGGGAAGATCCCTCCCACTCCGGTATCCTTGCCTGGGAAATCCCATGGACAGAAAAGCCTGGCGGCTATAGAGTCCATGGGATTTCAAAGAGTGGGACACAGCTTCCGACTAAACAGCAATAACGATGGTCATACAGCAAGATGAATTAACACCACTAACTATACACTTGAAAAGTGTTAAGACAGTAAATCTTATGTGTATTTTACTGGAATAGTACTTTTTTTATTAAATGAGAAGCGATGTCACAAATTATCACGAGGTTGCCTAGAACTGGTGCCATATGGGCGCTACATTTTTTTTTTTTAACTTATGGGTAAATGTATGTCTGTGCTTTCAAGTTTCTGTTTCTATTTTGGTCTCATAACATTAACTTGCCTTAACCCTATAACAGCTCATTCGACTTCTAGGTATTTCCCTGAAAGAAATGCACACATATTCGCACACATTTGCTCAACAATTTTTGTAGCAGCTTTATTCATAAAATGCAAACATGGGAAACAACCCAAATGTCCATCAGCTGGCGGATGGATAAACAAGCTGTGCTCCATTCGTATAATGAGATGCAATTTGACAATAACAAGAAAGAATGAACGATAGCTACACAGAACTTGGATAAACCTCAGAAACATAATTTTCAGTGGCATATGCCAGACAAAAAAAAAAAGAATGCATATTATATACCTCCACATATCAGAAATTCAAGAATAGACAATACTGGGACTTCCTTGGTGGTTAGGACTCTATGCTTCCATTGCAGACAGCCCAGGTTTAATCACTGGTTGGGGAACTAAGATTTCCATCCCCCAAAAAAGAATAAACAATTGTTATGGATTGTAATAGCTTCCCAGGAGACTCAGTGGTAAAGGATCCTCCTGCAATGCAGGGACGCCAGAGACCCAGGGGTTCCATCCCTGGGTTAGGAAGATCCCCTAGAGAAGGAAATGGCAACCCATTCCAGTATTCTTACCTGGGAAATCCCATGGAGAGAGGAGCCTGGCAGGCTATATAGTTCATGGAATCACAAAAGAGCTGGACATGACTTATTGACTAAACAACAACAACAATGAATTGTAATAGATGTTAGAATATTGATTACAACTGGCGATATTGACTTGGCAGAGGCACATAATAGAATTTCGGGGCTGATGAAAATAATCGAAATGGTGAAAGTGACTCAGAATGGTGACCCAGAATTATACACCTGCCCCTTCTCCAACAGAAACCAATTGCTCTTACCTAGGTTTCAGGAGGCAGCCACAAAGAGAAAACCAACAACTAGTTAGAACCAGCTAGGCCCAAGATGTCAGGATGCTACAGGACAGAAAGCCCAGAGGCAAAACCATGTACCTAGGATTGCCTATCTATGACAAAGGAGGCAAGATTATGCAATGAAGAAAAGACAGTCTCTTCAATAAATGGTGCTACAAAAACTGGACAACTACATGTAAAAGAATGAAACTAGGACATGATTTAACACCATGTTGCTGTTATTCAGTCACTCAGTCATGTCCGACTCTTTCTGACCCCATGGACTGCAGCATGCCAGGCTGCCCGGTCCTTCCCTATCTCCTGGAGTTTGCTCAAACTCATGTCCATTGAGTCAGTGATGCCATGCAACCATCCCATCCTCTGTCACTCCCTTCTCCTCCTGCACTCAATCTTTCCCACCATCAGAGTCTTTTCCAGTGAGTCGGCTCTTCGTACCAGGTGGCCACTTCAGCATCAGTCCTTCCCATGAATATTCAGGGTTGATTTCCTTTAAGATTGACTTGTTTGAGCTCCTTGCTGTCTACAAGACTCTCAAGAGTCTTCTCCAGCACCACAGTTCAAAAGCATCAATTCTTTGGAGCTCAACCTTCTTTATGGTCCAACTCTCACATCCATACTACTGGAAAAACCATAGCCTTGACTATATGGACTGTTGTCAACAAAATGATGTCTCTGCTTTTTAATATGCTGTCTAGCTTTGTTATCGGAGAAGGCAATGGCTACCCACTCCAGTACTCTTGCCTGGAAAATCCCATGGACGGAGGAGCCTGGTAGGCTGCAGTCCACGGGATCTCTAAGAGTCAGACACGACTGAGCGACTTCACTTTCACTTTTCACTTTCATGCATTGGAGAAGGAAATGGCAACCCACTCCAGTGTTCTTGCCTGGAAAATCCCAGGGACAGTGGAGCCTGGTGGACTTCCATCTATGGGATCGCACAAAGTCGGACACGACTGAAGTGACTTAGCAGCAGCAGCTTTGTTATAGCTTTTCTTCCAAGGATTAAGAGTCTTTTAATTTCATGGCTGCAGTCACTGTCCACAGTAATTTTGGAGCCTAAGAAAATAAAGCTTATCACTGTTTCCATTTTCTCCCCATCTCTTTGCCATGAAGTGATGGGAATGAAGGCCATGATCTTAGGTTTTTGAATGTTGAGTTTTAAGCCAGCTTTTCCACTCTCCTCTTACACTTTCATCAAGAGGCTCTTTAGTTCCTCTTCATACCATACACAAAAATAAACAAAAATGGATTAGAGACCTAAATGTAAGACTAGACACTATAAAGCTCTTAAGGAAAACATAGGCAGAACATTCTCTGACAAAAATCACAACAAGATCTTTGATGACCCACCTCCTGGAGTAATGAAAAAAAAAAGAGACCTAATTAAACTTAAAAGCTTTTGCACAGCAGAGGAAACCATAACAAAAATGAAAAGACAACACTCTGAATGGGAGAAAATATTTGCAACTGATGCAACAGACAAAGGGTTAATCTCCAAAATATACAAGCAGCTCATGTAGCTTAATATCAAAAATTAAACAGCCCAATCTGAAAACGGGCAGAAGAACTAAACAGACATTTCTCCAAAGAAGACACACAGAGATACATGAAGCACTAATTATTGAAGAAATGCAAAACTACAATGAGGTATCACCTCACAAGGTTCAGAATGGCCGTCACCAAAAAATCTACAAACAATAAATGATGGAGAGGATGTGGAGGAAAGGAACCCTCTTGTTCTGTTGGTGGGAGTGTAAATTGATACAGCCAGCATGGAGAACAGTGTGGAGGTTCCTTCAAACACTAGAAATAGAGCTAACATCTCACCTAGCAATTCAACTACTGGGCTTATACCCTGAGAAAACCATAATTCAAAAAGACACGTGTACCCCTATGTTCATTGCAGCACTGTTTACCATAACCAGGATATGGAAACAACTTAAGTGTCCAACAACAAATAAATGGATAAAGATGTGGTACACATATACAATGGAATACCGCTGCTGCTGCTAAGTCTCTTCAGTCGTGTCCGACTCAGTGCGATCCCAGAGACGGCAGCCCACCAGGCTCCCCCGTCCCTGGGATTCTCCACGCGAGAACACTGGAGTGGGTTGCCATTTCCTTCTCCAACGCATGAAAGTGAAAAGTGAAAGTGAAGTTGCTCTGTCGTGTCCAACTCTTAGTGACCCCATGGACTGCAGCCTACCAAGCTCCTCCGTCCATGGGATTTTCCAGGCAAGAGTACTGGAGTGGGGTGCCATTGCCTTCTCTGCAATGAAATACTGCTAAGGCATAAAAAGAAATGAAACTGGGTCATTTGTAGCAATGTGGATGGACTAGAGTCTGTCATACAGAGTGAAATAAATTAGAAAGAGAAAAATAAATGTCATACATTAACGCATGTATATGGAATCTAGAAAAATGGTACTGATGAATCTAGTTTCAGGTCAGAAATAGAGACACAGACATAGAGAACAGACCTATGGACATGAGAGGGGAAAGAGGGGGGATGAATTGGGAAATTAGGCTTGCTATAAATTATAATATGTAATTTATATGAATTGTAATAGATAGCGAGTGGTAACTTGCCGTTTAGCACAGGGAGCTCAGCTTGGGGCTCTGTGATGACCTAGATGAGTGGGATGGAGGGTGAGGCGGAGGGATGTCCAAGAGGGAGGGGATATAAGTATATGTATAGCTGATTCACTTCATTGTACAGCAGAAACCAACACAACATTGTAAACCAATTATACTCCAATAAAAATATTTTTTTAAAAAAGATGTGACTTCCAGTAGAACTTGAGCCTCGCTATACACTCATTGTAACACATTAGCATGCAAATGACACACTCACTAGAATTATGACAGTTGACAATTGCATGACAATCTGAAAAGCCCATATGAGGACCAAGAAGGAATTCAGGCTAAGACCCAGCACTGGTCCCGGCAACCAATTCAATAATGAAAGGAATGTGGGGGCTTCCCTGGTGGCTCAGTGGTAAAGAATCCACCTGCCAATGCAGGAGACACAGGTTCAATCCCTGCTCCACAAAGATCCCGCATACTGTGGAGCAATTAAGCGGGTTCACCACAACTATTTTGCCTGTGCAAAACCCAGGAGCTACAACAACTCAGCCCACATGCCCTAGAGCCACGCTCCACAACAAAAGAAGCTACTTCAATGAGAAACCTGTGCACCGTAATAGAGAGTATCTCCCTCTCACCACAACTGGAGAACAACTATGAGCAGCAGCAAAGACCCAGAACAGCCAAAAATAAATACATAAATAAATGTTACTAAAAAAGTATTTGCTAGGCAATTTGTAGATCTCCTTCGGGTCAATTGCTGAAAAATTATTGTATCCCTTTAGTGGTGTCTGTGGGTTAGTCTATCAGTTGTGTCCATCTCTATGTGACCCCATGGACTGTAGCTCTCCAGGCTCTTCTGTCCGTGGGATTTCCCAGGCATGAATACTGGAGTGGGCTGCCATGCCCTTCTCCAGCTTAGTGGTGCTTAGTTGTCTTCAGTTTTCATGTTCCTTGAAATCTTGCTTTGCTGTTCACATTTGAAGAAGTCACTTCCTCCAGTCTTTACTCCCTGGCTTTGGGAGGGAAAGGGCTTCCCAGGTGGTGCTAGTGGTAAAGAACCTGCCTGCCAATGCAGGAGATGTAAAGATGCAGGTTCGATCCGTGGGTCGAGAAGACCCCCTGGGGAAGGAAATGGCAACCCACTCCAGTATTCTTGCCTGAAGAATCCCATGGACGGAGGAGCATGGCAGGATACAGTCCACTGGGTCCAAAAGAATTGGACATGACTCAAGCACCTTAACACACGCTAATGAGAGAGAAAAACCTTCACCAGCCAGCCCAGTCAGGATTCCGGAGCTGTCTCAGACCTTTTCCATGAATGCACTCACTTCACACTTCTTGTTCCCTCTTGTGGGGGATTCTTAAGATTGGATTGTTTGTCGTTCAATCGCTAAGTCGTGTCCGATTCTTTGCCACCCCCCGAACTGCAGCACTCCAGGCTCCTCTGTCCACCACTATTTTCCGGAGTTTGCTCATATCCATGGAGTCAGTGATGCTATTTAATCATCTAGTCTTCTGTTGTCCCCTGCTCCTCCTGCCCTCAATCTTTCTCAGCATCAGGGTCTTTTCCAATGAGTCAGCTCTTCACATTAGGTAGCCAAAATATTGGAGTTTTTCACCTTCAGGGTCAGTCCTTCCAATGAATATTCAGGGTTGGTTTCCTTTAGGATTGACAGGTTTGATTTCCTTGCAGTCCAAGGGACTCTCAAGTGTCCTCTCCAGCACAGTTCAAAAGCATCAGTTCTTCGCTGTTAAGCCTTCCTTGTGGTCCAACTCTCACATCCGTATATGCCTACTGGAAAAACCATAGTTTTGAATAGATGGACCTTTATCGGCAAAGTGATGTCTCTCTTTTTTAATATGCTTTGTAATATGACCCATAGGTTGGTCGTAGCTTTCCTTCCAAGACTGGATATCTTTTCTTAATCCTGCAAAGCTAAGCTAAGAACTGAAAGCCTCTCGTTTGCTTTCCCTCAGGTGTATGTGTACTAAGAGGCTAAGAGGTGTCCAGCTATTTGCTACCCCATGGACTGTGGTCCGCCAGGCTTCTCTGTCCATGGGGTTCCCCAGGCAAGAATACTGGAGTGAGTTGCCATGCTCTCCTCCAGGGGATCTTTCTAACCCAGAAACTGAACCCGGATCTCTTACATCTCCTACATTGGCAGGCAGGTTCCTTACCACTAGCTCCCTCTGGGAAGCCCTAGAGTGGTTCCCTGAAATGCCTGAGTTTGTGTGCTTTCTCCTTACTCCCCATATTTATTGAAAACCTACTCAATATTGAGCACTGTGGTTGAGGCCTGGGATTCATCAGTGAACTTCAGTGAACAGAAACTCTTGCCTTCATGGAGCTTAGCATCTAGCATCAAGATGCTCAACATCATTCAAGATGCTCCTATTCTTACTTTTTCTGCCCTTGATAAAATATTCTCAGAAAAATATTAATATGTCTTACTATGATTATATATTTCTTCTTTTTCCTTATATTTCTTTTGATTTTTGCTTTATGTATCTTTGTTTCTTTGTTGTTAGGCATCCCATGGCTTATGATGTCTGTCTTCTTTGTGAATAGTACCTTTTATCATGAAAAACATTCATCTTTGTTTCATTTAAAATTAAATAAATAAGTAAATTTAATAAGAGTTGGTCTTGGGACTTCCCTGGTGATCTAGCAGTTAAAACTCCACACTCCCAATACAGGAGACCTGGTTCAACCCCTGGTTAGGGAACTAGATCCTGCCACAGCTAAGACCCCAAGTACCACAAATAAGATCTGGGGCAGCCAAATAAATTTAAAAACATAATAATAAAATGTATTTTTTTTAAAAGTGGGTCCTTCTAGTCTGTACTTCATCCTACATACTTCATTGACCCCCTTCCCTGGAGCTAGAAGTCTTCTCTAGGTACTGAAGATGCTCCATATTATTAAATCCTCCCCACAAACCCTCAAGGTAGAATGGCAGATGGTATGTCTCAAAGATGACTGCCATAGCAACTCCCATACCAGTGGGCCTTTCTGCAAGTGGAACTTGCCCCTCCAAAGTCAGTTTCTCTACCTCTTTGGACCTGGGTGGACCCTCAGGAAGATTAGCCCAATGGCAGGTGACAAAGTGACTCTCAGGTGTAGTGTTGAACTATCCTGCAAGCCTCTACTTCCTGCCTCTTGGCATCCATCTGTGAGCCTGCCATGCCATGAGAAGACATAGAGAAGACAAGGGCAGGTACATCATTTGATAGTGCTATCTGAGCTGAGCTTTCCCACCATCCATCTCAGATGAAGCACCTATGAGGGAACAAGCTTCCAGATGGTTCCAACTTCTAGTTATTCAAGTCACCTCCACCTCCAACCCTTTGAGTTTTCCCAGCTGGACACTAGACATTGTAGAGAAGAAAATAAGTTGTTCCCAGTGTACGCTGCCCTGATTCCTGACCCACTGAATTCATGAGCATAAGAAAATGCTTGCTGTTTTGTGCCAAACCCTTAAAGCTACACATGCTGCTGCTGCTGCTAAGTCACTTCAGTCGTGTCCAACTCTGTGCGACCCCACAGACGGCAGCCCACATGAGGCCCTCATAATATCACCAACATCATCACTCCCCAGTGCTATCCACCACGCTGGTCTTTCTGGACCTCAAATATACCTGACTTGTTTCTAGGATGTATGCACTTGCTGTCTCCTCTACCTGGAATGTTTTTCCTCAGATATTCCCATGTCTTGAATTCCCATCACTTGAACCCCAGCTCATCTGTTATCTTCTAGAGGCCCTGGTGGTCCAGTGGTTGACTCCGTGCTCTGGATGTAGGGGGCCTGGGATTGATCCTTAGTCAGGGAACTAGATCCCACATGCTGAACCTAAAAATTCACATGTTGCCCCTAAAAGATCTGACATGCTGCAACTAATCCTGCATGTTGCAACTAAAGATCACACATCCCACAGTTAAAGAAACCACATGCTGCAATGAGGGCTGCCCAGGTGGCGCTAGTAGTAAAGAATTGCCTCCCAACGCAGAGATGCAAGAGATGTGGATTCAATCCTTGGGTAGGGAAGATCCCCTAGAGTAGGATGTGGCACCCCACTGCAGTATTCTTTCTGGAAAATTCCATGGGCAGAAGGGCCTGGGGGACTACAGTCCATGGAGCAGCAAAGAATTGGACGTGACTGAGCACTAAGCTAACTAATGCCTGCAATGAAGATCGAAGATCCCACTTGCTGCAACTGAGACCCGGTGCAGCCAATTAAATAAATAACATTTTTTAAAAATAGCCCTGGCCATCATCATCATCATTTGTTTGGTGCTGCCAAACAAATTAATTAATTTAAAAACACTTCACTGGGGTTCTGATTTTTTTACTTTGCTTTTCTGTTTGGAGTGTCACTGTAACTACTGAATTGTAAGTGATGGGAAATAGTTGCATATGTTATTTTGGGGTGTGTTATTTGCATCATCATCATCAAAGTTTCATTCTCTGAAACATCCCCTATATATGTTTTTTCATAACATTTGTGTTAGCTAATTTTATGTCAACTTGGCTAGGCCACAGGATGCAGATACTTGGTCAAATATCAATCTAAATGTTTCTGGGAAGGTGTTTTTTATATGCAATTAATATTTAAATAATTAGACTTTGAATAAAGCAGATTACTCTCCATAATGTAGGTGGGCATTGTTCAATCAGTTGAAACCCTTAAGAGAACCAGACTGAGGTTCCCCCAAAGGAAGAAGTAATTCTGCCTCCAGACTTCCCTTGGATTTGAGACTACCTCAGTTCTTCCCTGGCTCTCCACCCTGCTGGCTTGCCCTCTAAATTTCAGACTTGCAAAATTCTATAGTAGTATAAGTCAGTTCCTTAAAATAAATCTCTATATTCATACATATCTTGCTGGTTCTGCAGAACTCATTAATATGCATTCATACAATATAAAATTATTGTATTGGGGGTTATCTAGAACACGGATCAGCAACCTTTTCTGTAAAGCTCCAGCTCCCTGATAGTTCAGATGGTAAAGAATCTGCCTGCGATGCAAGAGGCCTGGATTCAATCCCTGGATCAGGAAGATCCCCAGGAGAAGGGAATGGCAATTCACTCCAGTATTCTTGCCTAAAGAATTGCATGAACAGAGGAGCCTGGAGGTTTACAGTCCATGGGGTCACAAAGAATGAGACACGATTGACTAACACTTCCTTACTAAGTATTTTAGGCTTCACAGACCATACAATTTCTGTCACAGGTACTCAACTCTACTTTGAAGCATGAAATCAACTAAAAAAAATACATATAAAAGGATCATGGTCACATTCCAATAAAAATTTCACTTGCCTGGTGGTCCAGTGGCTAAGACTCCATGCTCTGAATGCAAGGGTCCCAGGTTCGATTTCTGGTCAAGTAACTAGATCCCACATGTCACAACTAAGACCTGGTGCTGCCAAACAAATTAATTAATTAAAAAAAAAACTTCACTGGGGTTCTGATTTTTTTACTTTGCTTTTCTGTTTGGAGTGTCACTGTAACTACTGAATTGTAAGTGATGGGAAATAGTTGCATATGTTATTTTGGGGTGTGTTATTTGCATCAGTGTTTTATCTCTATTAATGCTAGTTTTCATTCCAATCCCAAAGAATGCTCAAACTACTTCACAATTGCACTCATCTCACATGCTAGTAAAGTAATGCTCAAAATTCTCCAAGCCAGGCTTCAGCAATATGTGAACTGTAAACTTTCAGATGTTCAAGCTTTAGAAAAGGCAGAGGAACTAGAGATCAAATTGCCAACATCCTCTGGATCATCAAAAAAGCAAGAGAGTTCCAGAAAAACATCTATTTCTGCTTTATTGACTATGCCAAAGCCTTTGACTGTGTGGATCACAATAAACTGTGGAAAATTCTGAAAGAGATGGGAATACCAGAGCACCTGACCTGCCTCTTGAGAAACCTATATGCAGGTCAGGAAGCAACAGTTAGAACTGGACATGGAACAACAGACTGGTTCCAAATAGGAAAAGGCGTATGTCAAGGCTGTATATTGTCATCCTGCTTATTTAACTTCTATGCAGAGTACATCATGAGAAACACTGGGCTGGAAAAAGCACAAGCTGGAATCAAGATTACCAGGAGAAATATCAATAACCTCAGATATGAAAATGACACTACCCTTATGGCAGAAAATGAAGAGGAACTAAAGAGCCTCTTGATGAAAGTGAAAGAGGAGAGTGAAAAAGTTGGCTTAAAGCTCAACATTCAGAAAACAAAGATCATGGCATCTGGTCCCATCACTTCATGGGAAATAGATGGGGAAACAGTGGAAACAGTGTCAGACTTTATTTTTCTGGGCTCCAAAATTACTGCAGATGGTGACTGCAGCCATGAAATTAAAAGACGCTTACTCCTTGGAAGGAAAGTTATGACCAACCTAGATAGCATGTTCAAAAGCAGAGACATTATTTTGCCAACAAAGGTCCATCTAGTCAAGGTTATGGTTTTTCCTGTGGTCACGTATGGATGTGAGATTTGGACTGTGAAGAAAGCTGAGTGCCGAAGAACTGATGCTTTTGAACTGTGGTGTTGGAGAAGACTCTTGAGAGTCCCTTGGACTGCAAGGAGATCCAACCAGTCCATTCTAAAGGAGATCGGTCCTGGGTGTTCTTTGGAAGGAATGATGCTAAAGCTGAAACTCCAATACTTTGGCCACCTCAGGCAGAGTTGACTCATTGGAAAAGACTCTGATGCTGGGAGGGATTGGGGGCAGGAGGAGAAGGGGACGACCGAGGATGAGATGGCTGGATGGCATCACCGACTCAATGGACGTGAGTTTGAGTGAACTCTGGGAGTTGGTGATGGACAGGGAGGCCTGGCGTGCTGCGATTCATGGGCTCGCAAAGAGTTGGACACGACTGAGCGACTGAACTGAACTGAACTGAATGTTAGTGCTCATCACTGAATGTAAAAAAACTTGGATGTATTGATGAAACACATTTTTATTTTTATACTGGCATTGTAGACACTTAAGAAAGCTGTTTCTTACAGGCTTGATTTATTTTTTTCCTTAAAAATCTGGAATATAATCTTATATCATTTACTGGAATAAACAGGACAAAACATTTGAGTATAAAGCTCTTCCAGTGTTTTGGATTTATACCATTTCTTTGATAAATGAGCTGCATACCACTAGTACAGATTTAGTATAGCTCTGACAATAAGTTAATCGTGGATAAACTTTTCTTTATTCCATTAATACAAGCAGTGGTTTATTTAATAATCATCAATGAAATAAATGTGCCTGATATTCATTTTAATAATTACAATGATAAATTATAAAATAAAAACCAGCAGTACAATTTTTAGTGAAGGACTTAATTTTCCACATGTTTCAGTGTTTTTAGTAGTCAATTCTATGTATTTTATATAAATAGATGCAATGCAGGAGATGCAGGAGATGTGAGTTTGGTCTCTGGGTTGGGTAGATCCCCTGGAGGAGGTCATGGCAACCCATTCCAGTATTCTCACCTGGAGAATCCTCATGGACAGAGGAGCCTGGCAGGCTACAGTCCATGGGGTTGCAAAGAGTTGGCTATGACCAAGTGGCTAACACTTTCACACGTAGGAAGAGTTGCCTAAGATTAACTTAAAAGATTATTTACAGATGGAAAAGTGATTGAGTAACTATTTAAGTAAACTTACTGCCCTGCACAGCTTTCTAATTTTATTTATCTGGTCCAGCAGTTTACTGATATCTGCTCACTTGTTGCAGAAGAACCAGGGCTGGCAGTGGATGTTTCAGAAATCCCAAGTGCAAAAGATTGACTGATGTTTGTACCAGGTACAAAACCGGCACAGTTTTCTTTTTGTTCAGGGCTGTATCTACCACCCTGGAACATCATATTTTCTGTATTTCAGTTCCAAGACTGAGATGTCTTGTTAAATTGACAGTGAATGATAAAATTCAATGTTTTCACAATATAACAGTCCTTTTTTATAAAGGTGTACCTGAGTTAAGTACACTGCTATTAACTGATTCTAATCATGGGCTTTTTAAAGAAGAAAAAAAATCCAAGAATCTGCAGAAGTCTAAATTTAGCCTATTGTCAAAAGAATCTGGATTTATAACCTCTTTATAACCATTTTCACCAGTTTCCTTTCATTTTAATTTTTTTGAATATAAACCACTGCATGACTTCCAAGCTGAAAATTTGCATGTGTAAGATACAAAAATTTAAATATATTTGTGTAGGATATAAGATTAATGTAAATTAATATAAATAGAAATCTATTATATTTAAATTAATGACACCATTCAAGATGCTCCTATTGTTTTTTTTTTCTGTACTTGATAAAATATTCTGAGAAATGTTAATATGTCTCACTATGATTATATACTTTTTTCTTTTCCTTTATATTTATTCTGATTTTTGCTTTATGTATCTTCGTTTCTTTGTTGTTAGGTGTCTAATGGTTTCTGGTGTCTATCTTCTTTGTGAATTGTATCTTTTATCACTAAAAATATTCATGTTTCTTTTTTTAAAAATAAATTTAAAAAAATTTTTTAATGAAAGAAAAATTGCATACTACTTTAATTTACAAATTGTTTTTCAATCAAATATCCTGATATTTTGTTTCTTTTCCTTCAGGGTGTTTAACTATACTACTGCAGTAGCAAAACTTCTTCATTTAAAAAAATCTCTGCTACTAATTTTAAAGTTGATTTGTGTTAAGTAAAAATTAAATCATACACTGCAAGGTGTAGGAAGACTTGTTTTAAAGCATCCAATGATAGAGATTTGATTACTAAGTTTGATCTGTTCACTGTTTAACAATTTTAGACTTGTGGCTTGCTTTCCTTGGTTTGTTTGTTTTTGCTTTTGCTTCTGTGCTGTGCTAGTTTGCCATGTCACAACTGCACTGTGCAATATTACGGTAAGGGCTGAGAAAATCTTTATGGATGCAATATGATTTGTGATATACTTCTCTCAAGCTCTCAGTGATTTAAATGTAATCAAACCTTCTGCATTTTGAAACAAAAAGCAGGTTTTCCAGGTGACTATTTTGATAAGTATCAAAATAATAATTTATGGTGTATTCTTGTCGATTCACTTTGAATTTATATATATATATATATATATATATATATACTGCAAAAAAGGAAACTTCACTTACAAAAACAGTTAATGAACATATTAGCTGTTAATTAGAACATAAGCTACCTGAGAGAGAACCCATGTCTGTTTTCTTTCCCCAGGAATCCCTAGCACCTAGTACATTTAAAACTTTCAGTAAATATTTGTTGAACAAACAAATGAGAGAATGAAAAAGTATTGTTTAATCTCACTTCGGTAGGTCAATCCCTTTGCATTTTAGTATCTTTGAACTTCAAAGACAATGGCATTTAATCTTTAAACTTTCATCTCTCTGGGAGCTTGACTCAAATTCGAGAGCATATCCTTAAAGATTTTAATATTGGAGAATTTAAACGTCATTTAATCTGAAAAAATATTTCTAGGGAAATGACTTTAGCTTGTCTGCAGTCTTAGTTGTTCTATTAGCTCTATTTCTTCAGGTGCCGATTCTTTTCTGATTTGCAGAGTTTAAAATGTTTCTTTCACAATGTTGACCTTGGTCATATGCCTGGCGATTCTTAGTTCTCTGCTCATCTTTTGTTTGACAATTTCAGGGACTTCCCTGGTGGTCCAGTAGTAAAGAATCCACCTGCCAATACAGGGGACATGGGTTTGATCTCTGGTCTGGAAAGATTCCACATGCTGCACCTACTGAATCTCATATTCATCTAGAGCCCATGCTCCACGACAGGAAAAGACACCACAATGAGAAGCCAGCACTCCACAACAAAGTGGCCCCTACTCACGACCACTAGACAAAGCCCAAGTGCAGCAACAAAGACCAAGCACAGCCAAAAATAAAATAAAGAAATGAATACAATGCTGGGAAAGACTGAAGGCAAAAGGAGAAGGGAATGGCAAGGATGAGATAGCATCACCGACTCAACGGCCATGAATTTGAGCAACCTCTGGGAGACAGTAGAAGAAAGAGGAGCCTGGCATGCTGCAGTCCATGGGGTCGCAAAAAGTCAGACATGACTTATCGACTCAACAACAACAAAATGTTTTTTTTTATTAAGTAATTTTTTAAAAAAAGAAGAAGAAGAATGTTCCACTGCCTGTTCTATTTGTTATAAGGTGACTCAGAAAAGGAGTCAAGTTGTAACATTGGATATATTTTATTCACTGATTTGGCCAAGGGGTAAATTATATCAGTTGGATCTGCTTAGAACATGTTGCTGTTATCTAGTTTGACTCTTTGCAGCCCTATGGACTGTAGCCCTCCAGGGTCCTCTGTCTATGGGGTTCTACAGGTAAGAATACTGGAGTTGGTTGTCATTTCCTTCTCTAGGGGATCTTCTCAATCCAGGGATTAAACACACATCTCCTGCATTGGCTGGTGGATTCTTTACCATTGAACCACCTGGGAAGCACACTTAGAACATGGGCCAAAGAATGAGTACAGCTAATGTAGCTTTACCCATGTTTCTTTCTCTGTGATCACCTTGATAAATGTCCCCAAACTTCCTCCCATTTCTTAAATCCACACACACTACCTTTGGGAAATTTCTAGAACTGTCCCAACCTCTGAGGATGAGGTTTCCACCACCTGTTCTGTTTCTTAATAATCCTGATCTCCTCTGACTCATCCTTAAATGAATACATCCAATTTACATTCACAATATGGCAGGGGAAGCAAGGAGAGAAAGCAAATGACAAAGCAATAGGGGCCAAATATGAACAGTGAGTGAATCTGGGTAAAGGTAATGTTGGTCCTTTTGTTATTTTCTTTAAATCTGAAATTGTTTCCAAATACTAAATTTTTCCAGGACAGTATCTCTTGAGACAATCCCAAATTCTTCACTTGTTACTAATTTCAAGCCACTCTGATGCAACTTGATTCGATCACACCCCTAAATATAGCCACCAGTGAATCTGATGATTCAAAAGCTGGTAAACATTTTCAGTTCTCATCTTAACTGACAGCAGTATCAAACACCACTGACCACTACTTCCTTCTAGAAAGAGATTCCTTGGAATCCTCATTTTCCTCTCTCCTCTTTGGCTGCTCCTTTTCAGACTTCTGTGCAACCTGGCTTCCCACTGAAGCAGGTTATCTATTGGATAATAGGGTTCCTCAGCCCTTGATCTTAAATATTTGTTTGTTTACTTATTTATTTGGCTACACTGTGTCTTAGTTGTGTCATAAGGGATCTTTCCTTGCTTTGAGCGGGCTCAGTAACTGTGGTACATGGACTCAGTTGTCTTGTGGCCATGTGGGATCTTAGTTCCCCAGCTGAGTTCAGTTCAGTTCACTCACTCAGTCTTGTCTGACTCTTTGTGACCCCATGGACTGCAGCACGCCAGGCTTCCCTGTCCATCACCAACTCCCGAAGCTTGCTTAAACTCATGTCCATCAAGTAGGTGATGCCATCCAACCATCTCATCCTCTGTGTCCCCTTCTCCTCCTGTCTTCAATCTTTCCCAGAATCAGGTCTTTCCCAGTGAGTCAGTTCTTCGCATCAGGTGGCCAAAGTATTGGAGTTTCAGCGTCAGCATCAGTCCTTCCAGTGAATATTCAGAACTGATTTCCTTTAGGATGGACTGGTTGGATCTCCTTGCAGTCCAACCAGGGTATCAAACCCACATCTCCAGCATTGCAAGGTGGATTCTTAACCACTGGACCACCAGGGAAGTCTCAGCCCTCAATCTTAGACCTTCTTCCCTGCCACGTCTTTACTTTTCTTTCTGAAAGAGCCCGTGCTCCTCCACAAGAGAAGTCACTGCAATGAGAAGCCCGTGTACCACACCAAAGTGTAGCCCTCACTCCTCACAACTAGAGAAAGCCTGTGCATAGCAACAAAGACCCCGTGCAGTCAAAAATCAAGAAAACTTTTAAATTACAAAAGAAAGACATGGGGGACACAGAAGGGCTTCTGTGCCTAGGAGCCCCACATAGTCCTGCTTGGTTCCAGGATCTAACCAGCTAATCTGAAATGTTGTTGCTGTTGTTCAGTTGCTAAGTCATGTCCAACTCTTTGCCATCATGTGGACTGCAGCACAACAGGCTTCCCTTTCCTTCACTGTCTCCTGGAGTTTGCTCAAATTCATGGCCACTGAATTTGAGGCCATCCAACCATTTCGTGCTCTCTTTCCTCCTTCTCCTCCTCCTGCCCTCGATCTTACCCAGTATCAGGGTCTTTTCCAGGGTCTGACCTCTGTCTTCATAATCCTTTGCCCACAGGATAAAGCTTTGGGCTGTTGTCATCTGCAAGCTTGAATGATCTGACCCCTCAGTCTCCTACTTCTGACCTTTTATACGTGCTGTTCTTCCTACCAGGAATTCACTTCACCTGAGACACTTTGAACCTTAGTTACCATCTCTCCGTGACCCAACTGATGTGATAATCACAACAGCTTCTACATATTGAGTCAAATACCAGGCACCATGCCATTAAACCCATTAACTGACTTAATACTCCTCGGAGCCCATGAGATACAAAACTTTTTCCATGAAGCCACTGAGCCCAGAGAGGTGAAGGAACTTGCCCAAGGATGCACAGCTTAGCTAGCACTGCTTGAACTCAGCTCTGGGTGACACTAAAATGCCTGTGCTGTGTGATCCAGCAATCCCACTTCTGGCTACAGATCCAGAAAGACTGAAATCAGAATCCCAAAGAAATAATTTGTACTTTCAGTCTCACTGTAGCATTATTCACCACAGCCAAAAAAGGGAAGCAACCTAAGTGTTCATGGTCAGAGGGATAAAGAAAATGAGGCCCATTCATACAATGGCAGATAATTCAGCCTTAAAAAGAAAGGAAATTCCACTGTATGTCACAATATGTTTGAACCCAAAAGACCTTATGCTCAGTGAAATAAGTCAGACCAAGAGGGGACACGTGCTGCCTGATTCCACTTCTATGAGAAATCTAAGAGTCAATTTATAGAAACAGAAAGTAGAATGATGGTTGCCAGAGACCAGCAAGAGGGGGAAATGGGGTGTTGTTGTTCAATGGGTATTAAGTTTCAGTTACACAAATTGAATTTGTTTTGGAGATCTGCTGTACAGTGTTACCACTATAGTTAATAATACTCTGTAGTGCACTTAAATTTTTGTTGAGGGTAGATCTTATGCTATAATCTTAACACAATTTCTTTCTTTTTTTTTTTTTTTTTAAGAATGCTCGGAACTTCCCTGGTGGTTCCAGTGGTTAAGAATCCTCCTTCTACTGCAGAAGCCATGAGTTCAACCTCTGGATGGGGAAATAGGATCCCACAGGCTGAGTGGCACAGCCGAAAAAAATGTTTAAGTAATAAAAAATAAAACATGCTCTGCAGACCCATCCCTGCTCCTGCCTCACTGTAGTTCTCCCAAAACACATACAATCAATGCGCAAAGTTGATGCAAGGCATTGGGCTTCTCCACTCTGCCTTCTCCATGTCCCACCAGGACATGTCTCCTCCCTCCTGCTTTGGTGGGAGGGGCTATGGGTCTCTACTTAGGGATCTCAGACTCATCCTCAACATAACAATGTAACACTGGAATCCCAAAGCCACTAAGAAAGACAGAGAGAGCCTTGGGAGACTGCATCCTTGGAGACACTGTCTTCGAGGTCATTTGGCAGAATAGAACACACCCCAGAAGGAAATTCCTGGGAGCACACTCAAGTTTCTCCTGTCCCACCCACCAGAGAACACACTAGACGTTGAATAGTGTCCCCCCAAAATTTATGTGCTTCCTGTGAGTAGCCTAGCTGCAAGGCAAGGAAAAGACCCTGATGCTGGGAGAAGGCAAAAGGAGAAGAGGGCAACAGAGGATGAGATGGCTTATGGTGAACAATGTTAGAGTCGTGATCTCCAAAGAAAAAGATTTAGCTTTGGGATCAGGGACCAGGCTTGACCACTCAAAAGCTTTTGTGTATAAGAGTTTTATTAAAGTATGAAAAGGACAGAGAAAGCTTCTGACATTGACATCAGGAGAGGGATGGAGAGTGCCCCCTTGCTAGTCTTATCAAGGCCTTATATACTTTTACCAGACCAACTCCCACAACATACATCTTAAATTTAAAAGATTAGAATTAACAATAGAAAGGTCTTACCAGAACCACTCCCATGTAAAATAACAAGATTAGCCAAAAGGTTCTTGTTAAAAAGGACAAACATGTCCTTGAGCAAGATATATTGTTGTTATATAATCCTTAGTATGGAGCTTAAGATGAGTTGCTTCTTGTGTAATCATCAGCTTTAGGCTTAAAGAAAATAACATCTTATGTGACAGACTAAGGAATGTAGGGGGAAAAAAATTTGTCCTTTTTCTCCTCAAGAGCCCCAGACCCCTTTCTCCTCCTCGGAGACCCCAGACTTCTTATCAACCTACCTGAGAATTAACTCTCTCAGTTGGATGCCATCACCGACTCAGTGCCTTCCCTGATATCAAGCTCAGTTGGTAAAAAATCCACCTTCAATGCAGGAGACATGGGTTCAATCCCTGGATGGGGAAGATCCCCTGGAGAAGGGAATGGCTGCCCATTCCGGTATTCTTGCCTAGAAAATTCCATGGACTGAGGAGCCTGGTGGGCTATAGTCCATGAGGTCATAAAAGAGTCAGACAAGACTGAGGAACTGAGCAGGCACAAACAGAAACCGAGGCGGCTCCTCTGTGACACCAGGGTTTTGTGCTCTCGTCCACACATCCCCACCCATCTCTCTCTGCCCGTGGGCCCTTCCATGCCTCTCTCTCTCATACAGCTTCCAGTTCATGACTAATAAGAGCAGCAGGGGGCCAGGCACGCTGCATTCCTGCCAAGGAGATCTGATTGGCCCGCCTTGAGTCATGTATCCACACTGACCAATCAACTGTGCCAGAGAAGTGGCACCACATGGCACCAGAGATGATCGCTGAAATTGGAAACAGCCAGAGTAGCCAGGAGAAGGAAATGGCAACCCACTCCAGTACTCTTGCCTGGAAAATCCCATGGACAGAGGAGCCTGATAGGCCACAGTCCAAGGGGTGGCAAAGAGTCAGACGCGACTGAGAGACTTCACTCACTCACTTCACTCAGTGTAGCCAGAGACTGACCAATCAGATTTGAAGTTGGCCCCTGGATTACACCCTTCCCCCATAGATCCCAGGGATGCACTCGGTGTTAACACTTTGGATCCTGGGTTATCAGGGCCATCCTAGGGTCCAGAGGAAGCTTCCAACAAAGGAGTAGTCAGTAGTAGCTGTCGCTCAGTCGTGTCCGATTCTTTGCGACCCTGTGGACTGCAGCCTACCAGGCTCCTCCATCCACGGGATTTTCCAGGCAAGAGTACTGGAGTGGGTTGCCATTTCCTTCTCCAGGGGATCTTCCCAACCCAGGGATCGAACCCGGGTCTCCTGCATTCCAGGCAGACGCTTTAACCTCTGAGCCACCAGGGAGTAATAGGTATTTGCCAATTAGCATAGAGCTAGTTTCCAGGAAGCTAGGCTTCCCTGGTGGCTCAGACTAAATCGTCGGCCTGCAGTGTGGGAGACCTGGGTTCGATCCCTGGGTCAGGAAGATCCCCTGGAAAAGGAAATGGCAACCCACTCCAGTACTCTTGCCTGGAAAATTCCATAGACTGAGGAGCCTGGTAAGCTACAGTCCATGGGGTCACAAAGAGTCGGACACGACTGAGCAACTTTGCTACTTTCACTTTCACTACTAATTTAATGATGTGGGTGTGGGTCACTCAGTGTTCTCCAACTCTTTGTGACCCCATGGACTCCCTGGGTTCGATCCCTGGGTTGGGAAGATCCTCTGGAGAAGGAAATGGCACCCCACTCCAGTACTCTTGCCTGGAAAATCCCATGGATGGAGGAGCGTGGTAGGCTACAGTGCATGGGGTCGCAAAGAGTCGGACACAATTGAGCGACTTCACTTCACTTTGATGGCTCAGAAGGTAAAGAATCTGCCTATAATGTGAGAGACCTGGGTTCAGTTCCTAGGTTGGGAAGATCTCCTGGAGAAGGGAATGGCAAACCACTCTAGAATTCTTGCCTGGAGAATTCCATGGACAGAGGCTGCAGTCCATGAGGTCACAAAGAGTTGAGCATGACTGAGCAGCTAACATTTTCACTTTCATGCCCATATTCACAGTTGTCAGTTCAATGTCAGTTCTGCTCACTCAGAAGGGATGTGGGGAATGGAAGGAACTCTTTGAGGAGTAGAGATGGGTCAGGCAATGAAATTCATCTTCACTGCCCATCACACACCCTCCTAGCTGTCTAGCACAGGCAAAGCTCTTCCCCTTCCTCCTTACCTCCACCCCTCCTTTTAAGTCCCCATCAAGGCCACCTGCTCTATGGAAACCTCCCTGTCCACCCCAGCCCCAGGAGCCAAGGTCCATCTGGTTTAAATGGGCCAAGGGGCAGATTTTCATGATGGGAAAATTAGCGGGGGTTGGGAGAACTGGTCAGGACAGTGGTGTGCTGGCAAATGTTTAACAACCAGCTCTCATGAAGTAGAAAACTGAGGAACTTCCCTAGTGGTCCAGTGGCTAAAACTCCACGCTCCTAATGCAGGGGGCCTGGGTTCAATCCCGGTCAAGAAACTAGATTCCACATGCCACAAATGAAGATCTCGCATGCTCAAAGAAAGACCAAAAGATCGTCAAGTGCTGCAATTAAGTCTCAATGCAGCAAAATGAATAAAACAAAATTAAAATTTTTTTAAAGGAGAGAATTGAATCTGTATTTATTATAAATTTTATTGGCATAAATGTTTAGCAGGCAACCTCCAGCGATAAAATAAGATACTCCCCACTGCAAATTCCATACAGCCAAAACTGAGTGTCACAGAACGCCTTTCTCTTTTTTTTTTTTCCACTTTTGTAACCCAAAGCCAACCTATGCTTGCAAGTGAGAAACAAGCAAATGGAGGTTGATATTTTCCTCTAGACACGGAGATGGAACGAAACAATCAAGATGTGTGTTCACACTTCACTTGCTTTTTGATGATGCTTGGAACTTCTTTGCTAAATCAGATAATGGTTTGACAGCACTATAGAAAGACTTCCTCGATTTTTTTGTGTGCTAGTCACAATATAACAGTTACAGGCAAAACCCACATAAGTGTCATCTACATGGTGAACATCTGTTTTCCCAGCACTTTTGAGTGTAGGCAATCAACAAATAATACATCAAATCGGACTTGTAAGCTTTGTCGCTTCCCCTAGTGTAAATACTATCACCATGGTCCATTTTAAATTTCTAGTGTGGTGACACTGAACACAGAGCTGGCAAGCAATGTCCTGCAAAACGGAATTACACAGTATTTCCACTACCAGATACAGTAGAGGTGAACTATCTCAAGGGCATAGAAATAATCTCACGAGAATAACAAAAATCCCATGCCTAAGGCACAGGGCAGTTTGAAGCCTCAAGATAACTCGCATTGTCTAGTAAATGTACAGTACATAGCAGTCATAATATATAAAAATATTTTATTACCCAGCATCAGGTACCACCTCACACCCTCCCGTATGTCCCTGTTACACGGGGTCACACACAGTCATAGTGTAAAGCCAGCATATTAGACCATCAGCTTGGCAAAAGCCGGAGGTTTTGTCTTGTCTTGTTCCTGGCTGGATCCCCAACACCTAAAACAGTGCCTGATAAATTTTGCATGAGTGAATAAAGCTCACACAGCATAGATACTTGGACCCCCTCCCACAAGTTAGCCCCATGAGTCCCATGGAGTGGGGAGGAGAGGGGTTGGAAATGAGTCTCTATTTCGCACATATTAACATAAATAAGGATGGGGAGAGGGTCTATTTTATTTGCTCCTATTTCTCTAGCCCTGTACAGTGCCTGGCATGGAGCAGAAGCTCAATAAATATCAGTTGAATGGATTAATATAATGTACAGTGTCTGAGCTCAGCTCAGAATAAATACCGAGGGACCCAGAGGATCCTGGAGGAAGGGGGTCAGCAGCACTGACCCCCGGCCAGCCCAGTGAGGTAGAGGAGCTGGGTCCCATCACCTGGGGCCCCAACGAAGGAAGGGAAGAGGCAGTCTTGTTCGAGGAGGTGACACCTAGGCCTCGGGTCACGTGAGCTTTGACAAGGGGAGTCCACTGGGAACTTGGGCGGCCACGCGGAAGAGGCCCCAGACCGTGGATTCGGCTGAGAGCTGCCAGGAGAGAGGCTCCTGGATCGTGGGGCGCAGGTGGATGCTCAAGCGCTGCCCCGCATCCAGGTGCAGCAAGCTGCTCCGGAAACCAGCTGCTGAGTTCCCCGAGGGTGGGGGTGGCAAGTCCAAGGTGAGGGTTAGGGCGGCCCCGGCTTGGTGAGGCTGCAGGTCCAGGGCCACGGAGACGGAGTCGGAGCTGTTGGGGCTGCCGGCCATCACGCGCTTCAGAGTCAAGTGCAAGAAAATATAGTAGACTCCGGCCTCGGGGACCACCAGCTCTTGGGTGCGCTTGTCGTAGCGCATGCCTGGCGCCAGAGTCACACCTGTCAACCCCGGCTCGCTACGCCACTGCACCGGCCCTTCGGTCAGTTGTGCTGTGGGAGGGGAAGGTGGGGTACACTGAGCAGGTGTGCATAGCTGGTGAGCGGGGAGCATAGCCCTGGGAAAGGAGGGGAGCGGCTCTAAGGGAGACGCAAAAGTGGGGAGGAGTGTGTGAGAAAGATAAGGGAGCTCGGGGAAGGAAGAGGGTCTCGAGGGAAGTGGGGCTTGAGGAGGGAAAGAGGGGCTAAGAAGGGAGGAAAGGATTCGGGGGGAGGGGGGAGAGACTCAGAAAGCTGGAGATTGAGGAAGCGGAGAGGAGAGAGGGGGTGTTGGTGGAGGGAGAGAGACTTGCAGGAACCAGGAGGAGGACATGTAATGCCAGAAAGGATGATGGAGGGGAAGGGGGCTCCTAGGGATGGGAGGAAGGGGTTTGGAAAGAGAGGGGACTGGCAGAAAGGGGACAGAATGGAGGGACTCCGAGAAGGAGGCGGGACGAGAGGGAGAGGGCGGGGAAGGGAAGCTTGTCCGGAAGGAGCGAGGACCCTAGAGGAAAGCTAACGCGAGAGAGAAAGGGGTGGAGGGTGAAGAAGGAGGGAATTTCAAACAGAGGAGAGGAGGGGGTGAAGGGCTCCTGAAGAGACGCGAGGAGGTTGCAGGAGAGTCCGGAAGGGGGAGGGAAAGGGCTGGGGAGAAGAGTCCCCAGAAGACGGAGAGGAAAGGGGGACGGTCTGTAGAGGGAGGATGAGGAGCAGAGTCTGGGAGAGGGAGGGTCAGAGGGAACCGGGAAAGAGTCTCCCTAAGAGGGAGGAGGAGGGTCTCCGGAAGGGGGGAAGGGAAGTGAGGAGGAAACGGGGCTTCCAGAAGTGAGGGAGGGGAAACGGCAGGGGAGGAGGGGTCCGGATCTCCCAGAGTCCAGTAGAGGGAGCCGACCCCGCTGAGATGTGCGCGGATCCAGGCCCAGCCTTAAGGGGCCGGGGGTCTGAGGTGGGCACAGATGGAGGTCAGAGAAGGAGGAGACCCGGAGAGGGAGAGCCGAGGTTCTAAGAGGGTAGGGGGAGCTTTTCAGAGAAGGGAGGGAAAGAGGGTCGGATTGGGTCAGAGCGGGGGGCTTCCCTCTCCCGGAGTTCTCCCACTTAGTGCACCCTCCTCCCGCTCCCCCGGGTCTTTAGGGAGTCACTCACCTCCATCGGCCACCACCAGCTGCGCGAACACGCCCTGCTGAGAGAAAGGACAAACGCAAAGTGAATACAGGTCCTTCTACTCGCAACACGCAGCCCCTTGGAAAGTGGGGTCCCCGGGATCTGCGCAGGCCTTGAGCCTACAGTCTTTATGGTCCCTTCCCTTCGCGTTCCAAAAGAACCACCCCGCGCGCGCGCGCGCGCGCGCGTACACACACGCGCTGCCCCAGCCCTGGCTGTCTGCAAGGAGAGGACCCCGAGGACTTAGGAGGGAAATGAGGAGACAGTCCCTCCAGGGGTCTTGATACTGCAGAGTCTTGAGAGGGAAAGGAAGGTACCCTAAGGGTCCGGGAGAAAACCGAGGTTCCTTGCGAGTTACGAAAGAAAAGGGAAACCCCGCGATGGTTGCAGACAGTGTCCCTCAGGGTGCGCATTGGTGAAACGGTCCCCATCTGAAGCCCGGGGTGCAGATGGGGTCTCACGGGGGGTTAGGATTAGAATGGTGCCCCCCTGGAGACCTGGATAAAGAATTAGTGACCTCAGAAATCCAAGAAGGACCGGGGGGGGGGGAGGGGTAGGTCTCTCCACCCTCGGCCTGGGACGCAGAAAAGACCTTGCGGGAGGCGGGGACGCGGATGGAGAAGGGGTCCTGGGGCTGGGTACGGGTCTCTCTCGGGGTCTAGATCGGGCAGTATCTCACCTGCGGAGAGTTGGGGAGGCTGGCGTGGGGGTCGGAAGTCTGCTCCAGTCCCACGGGGAGAATCGAGCTGGGCGCGGGACTGGAAACCGGCGAGGCAGGAGTCCCGGGGATGCCCCAGACCCGCACCACGCAGGTGGCGCAGGCAGCGGCAAGCAGCAGCAGCGCGGCGCTCAGAGCCCAGGGCAGCGGGTTGCAGACGCGACCCGGGGGCGCTGGCGACCGCTGGGCCTCAGGGTCCGGGGTGGCGAGGGTGCTGGAGTGCATGGCCAGCTGCGGGCGGCTGCGAGTCGGGTCCTGCGCACCGCCCTTTATAGCTAAGGCCGGCTTTCCGGGGAGTGGCCGGTGGGGATCCCAGCGACCCGCTGGGTAGGTTGGTTCCCGCCCGCCCCGCCCCTTGCGGCCCCGCCCCGCCCTCTCCACCTTCGGTCCAAACTTTCCCCAACTTTCTCTTCCCTGAATGTCTCTGTCTCCCTTTCTCTCTAGCTCTCCGCGCTCTGCTCCATCAAATCCTCCTGACCCCCAGTTATCTCTCTTGCATCTCCCTGGTTATCTCTTCGCCTCTCTGCTTCTCTCTCTTGTCTCTTTCCCCGATTCCTTATCCCTCCCTAGCGCCCCCCCAGCATTGGTGCCCCTCCAGGGCTCCCCTAAAATCAGCACTTCTTCGGAGGAGTCAAAAGAACAGCCAGGCCTCAGCCCGCTTGTCCTCTGGAGGATAAGTCCTCCCAACGGAACCCCGAGGGCCCTGCTCAGTGCTCTCTCTACTTCCCTCTCTTTTCCCGGGACCCCGGACCTTCCCTGGCCTGCCCCCACCCACCCACCTAGACGCTTCCCGTCAGGGACTCCCTGGACCCCACAAGCAAAAGGCTGGAGAGTCCAGGTGGAGAAATTCCCCTTGTAGGAAAGGGACAACCTTGAGTGAGGCGGAGGAAACTCAAATTTCCCGTTCGCGCTCCCGTGGTGTCCGCGGGGGCGGGAGGAGGAGCGGAGATGCGGCCAGAACTCTGCCTCAAAAGAGGAAGCAACCGTGGATTGACAGATGGCCAGCCCTAGAAAAGCCCTGGGCTCCCAGAGAAGCCCGGCTCACCCCAGACCAGCGGGGTGGACCTCGCCATCCTTCTTCAGGTCTCACTTCCCCTATAGCGCAAGGGAGAATGGACCCGGGAATTGATCTCACCCGTCCACCAGCGGCCCAGGAAATGGGGGGAGGGGTGTTTTGGTTAAACGGAACAAAGATCGGATACCGGCCCTGTATTCAACCTTGTATTATTAAGCCTCTCTGAGGAATTAAAAGGAGAAAACACTAATGATACTGGCTCTTGATGACACGTAGGTGTAAAACGCTTCCGTTAATACTAGCGGTTTATAAAAAAGCGCTGTGCCCAAACCAGCATCACCTGGGGACTTGCTAGCTCTGCAGATTCTAGCACCTCAGCCAGACCTATTGACATTCTGGGAACTGAAGCCCTGCAGTCAGTGTCTGAAGGAGCCTTCAAGAACATTCTGACACTTGCCCAAGTTGAAGAACCCACTGCGTTGTACCAAGGTTGTTCCTTCGCACCTGCTGTCCCCTACACCTGGAATGTTCTTTCCCCCAGATCTGCGGTCAGCTGTCCTTCTGAGTAAAGAGGAAGAATTAAGGTCCAGCGCCTACTTTTACTGTCTCCCATAGTCTCACTGCAGCCATAGTTAAGGGACGGTTTTAAAACCTAAACCAAAACTTGTCAGCCATGGGGTGGAATGCCAAATACACATTCCCTAGCAAAATACCACCATCAACCACCGTGTCTCACGCCTCAGTTATTGGTGACCTCCTGCCAACTCCAAAAGAGATGTGGTGGGTGGCAGCTAAAGTAGAAGCATTGGTTGAAAGTAAATTCCCAAAAGAGATACCAGCTCTGCTCCCCAGTAGGGTGGAAACACAGCCATTTCTTGGTTGCTTTTTTTTCCCCTCCAGACCACGGAAATCTCAACATTTCTGGTGGGAGGAATGCAGTTGATAATAGAAGAATCATGATAGGATCATGCGTGAATCAAATGTGTGAACTTGAATGCAAGAGTTGAAACTGTCCCACCTTGACCCTCGCCCCCTCAACCCAGCAGCCAGGACCTGAAAGATGGGGATGGTGGGGTCTTTTCTCCGAGGAATCTGACCAGCCAGGAAGACAAATACAAAGATTCTGAGGACAAAGAGGTTTTACCAGATACTATCGCTCTGCCAAGAAGCTCACAGGCCACGGGCCGTCCAAGAAATTCACAGGCCACAGGCCGTTCTATTTATTATTAAACCCCACCCCAAGGCAGCTCACAGACAAGGTTTGCCTAAGCTGACGAAAAAGAGGAATTCAGAGAACTCCCAGGCACCGTTTCGGACAACCCAAATGAAAGTGTCTCTCTCTCAGGCCCCAGTTACATCACCCCTTGAAATTTCCTTACTAGCAGTTTCCACCACGTGAGATATTCTTGTTCGTTTGTTTACTTGCTCGTGGTTGTTTTCCCCCAAGAAACTGTTAAGTCCCAAAGAGGAGTATCTTCGCCTGCCTAGTTTCCACGCTACCTCCAGTACCTAGTAAATTATAAGCCTTGATAGTATTTACTGAATAAAGGAATGAATAAAGTATAATAGTTACCAGCATGGATTCTAGAGGTGGAAAACCTCAGTCCACTGACATTTTGTGTGTTTTCATTTTGAGGCAGCTGGGAAAATTCAAAATAAGACTCCTGACAGGTACAAATCATGTGTGAAATTCAAATTTCAGTGTCCACAAATAAAATTGTATCAGCACACAGCCACGCTCATTCGTTTCCATACAGTCTGTGGTGATTTTTGCAATGTTCCAGCCAAATGGGGTAGTTACAACAGAGATTGTTTGGCCCACAAAGCCCCAAATGTTTACTCTCTCTGGTCTCTCAGTGGAAAGTTTGCTGCCCCCACTCTAACAGTCTTGCATTTCAGCCCTCCAGTTTCTTGCTGTGTGGTCTGGGGCAAGCTGCTTCAGCTCTCTGAGCCTCACTTTTCACATCTGCTAAATGGGAATAAGAGTAAACCTCAAAGGGTAGCTGAGAACTTGCTGTGAGCAGTGACAGGCCCATGGCAAATCTCATTCCAGGTGAGCTGGATCACTGAGTTTTCTACAATTCCAATGGCTGGAGGAGTAAAAAAAAACTGAAACTCCAAAAGTCAAAGTCACAGTCAAGGACTTCCAGTGACTTCTGAATTCTAGATGCCAAGGGACTTAGCAGAATTCTGTACACCCCCTCTAGGGTAGGGGAACAAGGCCTGGCAGCCTGGGGAAGGCACAGGCCGCAGCCAGGGAGCACCATGACGCATTGTTGTGGTCGGCACATCTGACATAGACAGCCCCGCCCACCATGGAGCTCTCAGCATCAGTTGCCTCGCACCACATGGTTCAGTAGTCGCACCTCTGTGCTCAGCTGTCTCCCCAGGGGAGAGTGGGCCCTGGTTTCCCTCCCCGCTGGAGGAAGGACCTGAATTCTCTCACCATTGCCATTCCAGGGCTCAAGGGAGGGATTGGGCAGGAAGTAGTTGGAGGGGGGAGGATCCTTCTCCCCTCTCAGAGGCCCAGCAAACAGGCACCTCCTCCAGGAAGTATGCCTTGATTTTTCCTAGCCAAACTCACCTCCTTCTGAGTTCCTGACTGCCTGCCACCCTGTATGAAGTCCATTGGCCTGGATCCTTCGAGTCTGCACAGGCAAAGCCTGAAAGAGATCTTTAGTGATTACTGGGTAAGTGCACAGTGAGAGAGCATGGGACCCAGTAGGGGGCTGTAAACCAAGAAAAGAAGAAAAATGAGAAGAAAAGAACTGAGTGAGATTGGTTTTGAGCTGAGGGAGTGTCCACACGTGTTGAAGGAGGAAATTGAAACTGAGAGAGGAATCACGTTCTCCAGGTTAGGTCTCTAGAAAAGCTGGGTCCGAGTCTCCTTGGTCCTGGGGAGGCCCGGGAAACACAGACCTGGCATGTGAATGCCCTTGCCATATTGTGTAAACATGGCAAGGCACGATGGTGCTTTTAGACTTCTTGGAGGTAGGGTGCTCACCCAGCTACTGTTGAACTGTGTGTTTCCAATGTAATGAGTGTTCAGGATAAGGAAAGTGGGAGTGAGGGGATGTGCCTACAAGAGTGTTTCTAGTTGAGGAACAACAATGGCACATGATCCCATCTCTGAGCCTTGCTTTTCACACCAGCTCCAGGAGTTGGTGATGGACAGGGAGACTGGTGTGCTGCAGTCCATGGTGTCGCAAAGAGTCGGACACGACTGAGCGACTGAACTGAAATGAGAATAAGAGAAGGTCTTGGTGCATAGCTAGCTTTAAATCCCAATTCTGTCTCAAAGCAAATGCCTTCAGCTCTCTGCCTCGAGGTTCCCCTCGGGGAAGTATAGCTAATACAGGGACCACCTCCTAGGATTACTGTCCCGAATCGGAAGCCAGAATGGCACCTGGCATACAGCAAGTGCTCTCCGGCACGGTTGAGGCTGATGGTCTGGGGCCTCTGTGTGACTTGTAGGCGGGGATTTGATCCTGTAGGTGAAGCAGCAGAGTCCAGAAACGAGTGTGTATGTCTGGGCCAAAAGAGAGGCAGGAAGAATTCAGAATGGAAATAGTCAAAAGTGTCATCTAAAGAGAAATGGTCAGATTATCACTCATAGAATCAGTCCAGTAATCAAGCCATGGGGGAGGTTGAGTCATCTATTTGGGGCTCGATAGAGATCTCTAAGGGCTAAGAAAACAAAGAATGCGGATTTGGTTTCAGAGCAAAGACACATTTGCATAGCACATATCTAGAAGGTTTATAAGAAGCTTAGTGGGGGGGGGCTTCCCTGTTAAGACTCTGCACTCCTAATGCAGGGGGCCTGGATTCGATCCCTGATCAGGGAACTAGATCCCACATGCTGCAACTAAGACCCAGGGCGGCCCAATAAATAAGTAAATTTAAAACAAAAAAAAAAAAAAAAGGGAAGGAAGCTAGAGGTATTCAGGAGAATTATCTGCAAAAGAGATCATGAACCTTCCACTGTATAAGCTTCTGCCCACTTACATTTTCCACATTTGCTTTGTCTTGGTTTGTGTGTGTGTGTTACATACAGAATCGTGATCAAGTATGAGTACATAGAGAAAGAAACCAGTGGCCACATACGCACAAATTTTAAGAGATAAAATAAAAAAGAGAAAGACCCGAGCTATTTGGAGGAAGGGAAAATTTTCACACCAGTGACATCAAAGGTAGGAAATGGTGTTTCCCTGCTAATGGCAGTGGATGAACACAGGGATGGGGAAGGCCCAAGCATACCAGGGCAGGCCCGGGGTACCCCTCAGAGGGCCCGGTCCCTGAGAAGCCAGCTCACTCTGCTGGGAAGCAAGCCAGCCTGTCCCAGGAAGGAGGCCCCAGCATGGCTAACACCTGGAAGGGACTCTCCAACTGACCCAGAAAGGCAGCCACCAGGCAGACACTTGTGTACAAGACATCCCGATTCAGGCAGTACACAAGTACACAAAGACAGACACACAAAAACACCACACATACAAACACTGAGACACATAATCACAGATACACAAGAGTAGCCACCAAAGCTAGCCACAGACACACACAGAGACACAACAGATACATATTCAGAGCATATACACCCAAGAATATAAGTACACACAATAGCAGACCCACAATCATAAGCATACCAAAACAGTGGTGGGGACACACCATACAGGCATACACACAGTCACACACTAAGACGTGCCTAGAGATGCAATACTAGACACACAGCTGCCCAAGCTAGCCACAAGAGCGCAAAAGGACAGATTCATGCCCAGAGTCACACACACCCACTAACATATAGCCTGAAAGAGTCTTGAAGGCTCTGGGATATGCATTCAAAGACACACAGTATCAGATGCCCAAAGACCACCAAAGGCACTTAAGTGACTGACACAGGCTGACCTGGAAAGACTGGAAAAGAACACAAATACAAGGGAGCACAACCAAGGAAACCTAGGTCCCGCCCCCAGGGAAGATCCAGGGTTTTTGAGCCACTAAAGATCCACCCCGCCAGGCTCTCCTTCTGGGGCCTATCCCTCCCTCCCTCCCTCAAGGAAACGCTGGGTCCCTTTCCTTGGCAGTGTGGGCCGCGGGCGACCCCTGGTGGACCCGGCGCCTCGGTCCAGGGCTTCACGGAATGGGCGGGTGGGAGGAGGGTGTCTAGGCTGAAAGGATGAAAAGATGCTTCGGCGTTTACTGAAAAACTTAGAGAAATGAGCGTGGCAACAGGGAAAGGGAGACACCGGAGCCCGGCTGGAACGGGACCAGACAGGGTCTTGGACGCGGGAACAGGGCGTAGGAAGCAGGAGTGGGACTGAAGACCCTCACCTATCCCCACTCGGTGCAACCCCGGGTCCCCGCGGGGACGGTGCTCCGGGGACAGTAAAGACAGGGTAAGCCTGGAGGCGAATTCCCATTGGCCCGCGGCGGACCAATGAGGAGCGGCGAGGACTCCCGGCGTGGCGGAGAGGGACAGGGCAGCCGTTGATGGAGATGGAAGGGTCCCACCTGCCCAACCAGGCTCTCAGCCGGAGAATGACTACCAGGGAATCGCCCAAGGTCTGCAATCGCCAGCACGGAGACGTCTCTCCCAGGAGGACTCTCGTCAACTCGGATATGACTTTGACCCGCGGGACCCTGAGAAAGGTGGGCTTGACCCTCGCAGTGCTGCCCCAGTCTCCCAAGCCCTGCCCACTCCCAAGCCCCACCACTTCCCGGTCAAACTCCGTAAGCCCTTTCCGCTTCCCTTTCTCCCAGGCCCCGCCCACTCTCCCGCCCTCGGTATCCCAAGCCCTGCCCACTCATCAGCCCCTCCCACTCCCTTGTCATTCTCCCTAGGCCCCGCCCACTTCCTAGCCCCCATTGTTCCCAAGCCCTGCCCACCCTCCAGTCTGCCCACTTTCCGGTAAGCTCTGCCCACTTCTCAGACCAACTTCTGAGGCCTTGCCCATTCTCCTGGCCCACTCACTTTTCTACTTTTCTCGGGCTAGCACTGCCCTCTCCCCAGGCTCCGCCCTTTTACTGTCTGCCTAGTCTGACTTTCCTGGAGACTCCGGTCTCTGAGTATTTTGTCCTGGGTTACACTTTTCCAGCTCTCTGCCCCATTCCCAGTCCAAGTCTTTGAACCATCCCCACTCCTAGTCTGACTTTCCTGGAGTCCTCTGGTCTCGGAGCATTTTGTCTGAGCACTTAGTCCCCACCCACTTTGTTCCTCTCCACCTTCTTCCAGACTCCACTCAAACTTTCAAGACCTTACCCCCAAATCAGTCAAGTCCCTGAATGGGATAGGACTCCCAACTAATGGAGTCAGGGAGGCCTCAGTTTCCTCCAACCCTTAGGCCATCCTCAGGAAGGTTCCACCCCCTTGGCCATTCTCGGGGTTGCCCTGCCCCCTTGGCCATCTAATTACTGGCCTGCAATGGGACCCCTCCCTGCCCACCTTGATCGTTACCATTCAAACCAGCCTCTCCCCCGCTGTGACCAGATCGCCTCTTGAGTTCTAATCCCAATCTGGGTGGGCATGCCAACCCCTTGGTTCCCCACAGGCAATCAACTTACCATATACCATCTTGGCCTTGCCTGAGTTGGTGGTCCGATACCAGTGCCTGTGGCCTGGAGACCCGTGCAGGACACCCCTGTTCCATCCGCTGCCACACTCCTGGACTGCCAAGCTGTTGGTGGCTTTGGACTTATTCTATCTTATGCTGGGTGAGCCCCCTCCCTACCATCCTTGAGCCCCTGCCCCATGTGGACACCCAAGAAGCCTTGGAGGGAATTTGTCTTCCTGTGTGTCTTTATCTGAGGTTTGCTAGGCCTGGGGCTGGCTGCCTGCCCTAATGTATGTACTTGGGACATTCGTGTCATCAGCATGTTTCTGGGATGTCTGGGTCAATGAGACTCTGCGCGAAGGGAGCAGAAAGGGACTCTCCACAAGAATGGATTTTGTGTGCTTACCTGTCATCCTGGATCTGGATGCTGGGGTCAGCATCCAGCTGCTCATCTTTTTTTTTTCAGTCTTGCATGTGACTTTACATGCTGTAAGTCTCCTTGAGTCGTGTATCTGAGTCTATCTATGTGTCTGTGGTGGGAGGTTATGTTTGTACTATATATATCTCTGTGTACGTTTTGACTATGTGTATGTTGTGTGCAAGCCCCTGGGTCTATCTGTATGTCTGGGGCTGGTCTGTGTTGCACTCATATCCATGTGAATGCATAATTCTGTGTGTGTATGCACATGTGTGCATGTATGCGTGTGTCCCTTTGGATCCCTGAGTTGCATATTGTATTGCAGTGATGCCTGCTGTATTGGCTTGGTGGCGGGGCGCGGTTCACTGTGGGTGACTCCTATGCATGCACTTGATCTATGGGAGCCTGTGACTATGCATCTGGTGGTCCATCCAATGGTATTTGTGTAGCCAGCTTTGTGTCTGGGTCTATATGGGCCTATGTGTATTGTGGGTATACTGTTATATGTCTGTGTGTGTACATCTGAATCTGGGTGTCTGGGTCAGACTGTGTGGTTGAATAATTGTGTGTGTCAGATTCTGGGTGTGTGGGTACCCATGTGGCCTGGGCTTGCTTGGGGTCCAGATGTGTGGCTGGCATAGACCAGTGTACCCTCAACTCCCCAGTGGGTAGAACTAGTGACCAGAGCTCCTTTGCTGGGATGCGGAGGCCAGGCTGGGACACTAGTTTGGCCCTTCCAGCCCAGAGAGGGAGCTGGGGATGGTGAGAGGTCGGGTTCCAGCTGCCTGACTCCACTAGGCTTCAGTGGATGATAGAGTCAAGACAGGGAGGGAGGCCTGGTATAGGCTTGTAGAATAAGCAGGCCTATACTGGCTGGAGACAGGCCCCCTGGTCTGCCCGGCTTCAGGATAGTAGTGTCAGGTGAGGGGCCCCAGATGCTGCTCACACATAACTTCGCTACCATTTTCTCCCAGCTCGATCAGCCACAGAACCATCCACATAGGCATGAAACACACACAGATACCAGACACAACCACACACACCAGCGCAACCCACACATCCGTGGATACGATGTATAATCTCTTTTTTTTCTGTCTCTCTCATACACACACACAGACATGTACTCATGAGCATCACAAACACCTATTCACACCACATACACATGACATAGACATAGCTATCCATCAGCACACATACACATTCACACACAAAGACACGCAGAGCCACAGTCATACACACGTACATGCATCCGTGAAGACACACACACATACGGAAAGAGTGAGCCCTTCCACCCTTATCCCTTCCATCATTATCCTTGCCCCTTACCCACCCGATTCCCAAGATCCCACCTGTTGAATGGGTCCCTGGGGCTCTGGCCTCCTCTGGCCTCCTGGCCAGACTGTATTCCCCGCCCATGTGCCCATGTCCCCATGTCCAGGCTGCTGGGAGGACAGACTGGCCAGAAGGCCTAAGGCGAGTCAACCTCAGGTGACCCGTCCATGAGTGGGGTCATCTCCACCCCCTGCAGTCAGCCTCCCCCTTGTGCTGAGTGAGACCGGTTTGCTGGAACCCCACATCCAGGGCTTCTTTTGCAATGACACCACCATCCAATACCCCCGGATGGCCCATTACATCATCGAAGACTCGGCACTCATGAAGATGAGCTTCTTCATCTCCATCTTCACGGTAAGAGGCTGGCCACTTTCACCTCAAGCTGTGGTGGCATGCTATGAGCGAGTTCACCCCTTTTTCTGGCACAGTGGGAGCCCCCACGGATTAGAGATCTAAAGCGGGAGTAAATACAACCTCTTTTTCCTCCTGAAATGGGACATTTCACTGCTCAGTGGCATAAAACCCCTTTCCTTGAGGACAACGTAAGCCCCCACTTTTGACTTAGTATGGGGGAAAGAACCCCCTCTGCCTTAGGCACAGAACGGGAAGTTCAGCCCCCCCTTCCCCCAGTAGACTGGGAAGCCCCAACCCTTTATGCAGAAGGCAGGGAGCAGCCCTGCCCCCTGGCAAGGTGGGAAACCTCCTCCTTTCAAACATGGAACATCTTGCTTCTTCCTCCTGGTGACAGGGGATGTTCCACAATTTTCCAGCATTTGGGTGGAAGCCCATCCTCTTTACCTGGTATAATAGGAAGTCCTGCCGTTTTCAGATATGAGACAGGAAATCCTGCCTATATATGACATAAATTAGGGAGATGTCCCACCTCTTTTCCTGGTATGACAGGAAGTCCTGCCCTTTTTACATATGGGACAGGAAATCCTGCCTATGTCTGACATAAACTAGGGAGATAATGTCCCACCTCTTCTCCTGGTGTAACAGGAAGTCCCACTCCTTTCAGATATAGGACAGGAAATCCAACCTATGTCTGACATAAGCTAGAGCCACGCCCTGCCTCTTTTCCTGGTATATTGAAATCCTACCCCCCTTTCCAATATGGCCCCCCCCCCGCCTTTCCCTGGTGATAATGGGAAGCCATATTCCTTCGCTTAGGAGTCTTGCCCATTTCAGACACAGGGGTGGGAGAAGTCACCCATTTGTGTGTGTGTGATGGAATGAGAAGACCCACACTTTTGGCTGGTTTAGTGGGAAACAACAGCCTCCCTTCTATATGCGATAAAGCATGGAGGATTTCCCTCCCCCCTTGCACCCTCTGCCCTCAGTGGTGACCCCCTCACCCATCCACTTCGGCCCCACAGATCAGCCTGGGAGAGCTGATTCGGGTCAGGGGCCTGCAGCTGAGCTCACCAGCCTTCATGAGCAGTGCTTACGCGGCCATGATCTACAAGCAGCTGGGCGCCTTCATCTTTGGCGGCCTGGCCAGCTTCTCCCTGACCAGTATCACCAAGATAACCACAGGTCAACTGCGGCCCCACTTCCTGGCCACGTGCCTGCCTGATCCAACCTCCTTCGACTGTGAGGACGGCTACATCACCAACTACAGCTGCACAGGGCATCCTGAAGACGTCCTCGATGCCAGGCGCGTGGGTGGGCAGGGAGGAGAACCCAGGAGGTGTCCCCACCCCACCCCACTCCACCCCCAGCTGATATCCATGCTCCCCCTGCCCATCCCCTAGGATGTCCTTCTATTCTGAGAATGCCTCCTTGGGGAGGTACTGCATGGTGTATCTGGTGGTGAGTGTTGGTGGGAGGTGAGCTGCACACCCAGCAAGGCCAGAAAGTGCTCCATTGTTCCCCCCACCCCCACCATCCCATGGTCAGTGCCCACAGTGCCAGGCACAGCTCCCACAGAGCTTGTGTGTTCCCCGAGTCAGAAGGGCAAGAGTGGGGTTGGCCCATCTCCTCTTAAGATTCATTCAGCGTCCTGGTCCCAGAATAGCAACTTGCAGAACCCTCTGTTCCCCCCGCCCCCAACCGGCCCCTGCCCTTGCAGCTGGAGAGGGCTCATGCCAGGCTGGGTCTGTGCCCAGGACTGGGCTCCACCAAGGACAGCAGGAAGGGAAATCACCTAAGACCCAGCTGAGGTGAAGATCTAATATTTAGGTAATAAAATGGCAGGAAGGGAAGGGGGGGTGGGAGTAGGGCGGAGGGAGTTGCCTCTGGGAAGGAGCCAACAACTCAGGAGCATAGATTTGGGTGGCAGAAGCAGATTAGAGCCAGCCCAAAGCACCCAAGCTCAGTGGTGGGCAGACAGAATGACACAGAGGCTCCAGCCACCGGGGCACGTGACGGTCACACAACTGCCTTTACACCAGCAATGTTTTCTCCCTGAAAGCGGATTCAGCTGCCAGCTCCCCCAAACCATCCCTGCCCCTTTGCATTTTAAGACAAAGTAATTACAGCTTCCTGTAGTGATAAAAGCGCAGGGTTTTGGAGGTGGATGTACATGCTCTATTCCCAGCCGCAACTTTGTGTGACACTAGGTGAGACCTTGAACCTCAGTTTCCTCATATGTTTGGAAATAGCACTTGCCTCCTAGAGGTGTGGTTTCATGAGTTAACACATAGATGAACTGATATCCTCAAAGGACTTAGAACAGGATCTGGCCTAAAGGTCACTATTAATCATTAATAACAAGCAAAACAGACTCCCTTCGTCCCCGGGATGGGGCGGTGGTTGGGGGACTGGGTGCACGCCAACATGCCAACGTGCACAGACAGACCACACACAACTCAGAGGCCGGCCTTGGTCTGATTTTTGTACGGAGTGGACAATTTCATGAACAGAATATTCTGGATCTCGAGGAATTCCCCCACCTCTTAAGTGTCCCTCAAGTGCCCACAGTTGATCTCTCCCTGAAACACACAAGCACCACTGTCCCGTTCTTCTTGCTCATCTCAAGGAAGTAAATTTCACCTGATGGGATTTTTTGTTTTCTGTTTTCCATTTCAAAATCAAGAGCCCAAACTCTGCTCCTTGAGGGTTTGCCAATGAGGCCACCCTGCTTCGATTGGAGACCTGACGCAGGAAGTGGCAGTGCCCACTCACAGCTTGAGCCTACCCGGAGGGTCTCACCTGACTCAGGAAATCATTCACCACCTAACAATTCTCCCAACGCTAGCATGTAGTTAAGAGCACACAGTTCTCTTACAGTGATGGACACAGCCCCTACCCTCTTTAGAAGCTGAAATACATTTCCATACAAAACTGGCAGGTTCAGATAGAAAACACGGGTGGGCACAAAAATGCAGCCCCGGGGTGGAGTCCCTCTGATTACCCTCTCCCAGGGTTTCAAGGCACTGCCACCCGCCTTCCAGCTCTACATACAGGCTGGTTCCTGGGGACAGAAAATCTGGCTCTTACGGCCCACCATCCAGCTCCTTTTCTTGTCCCTGGCTCTGCTGACTGGCTACATCCGGGTCTTGGACCACTGGCACCACCCCTGCGATGCTTTCTTCGGCTTCTTTCAGGGAGCTTTGATGGCTTTCTGGGTAGTAAGTGATGCCATGGGACACCTGGGTACAGGGAGGGTCTGCTTGTCTGGGAGCCCTTGGGTATGCCTGGCACTCCTCATCTCCCAGGAAGGGAGTGCAGGAGAGGCCAGACTGGAGTGGGGGAATGGCCATGGAATGAAGGTGATGTCAGCCCACCACAACCTCTCTCGGCTTCATCCCTGCAGGTTTTCTACATCTCAGGCAATGCCAAGTCCCAGAACCACCTATGCTCTGTGTGCCACGTTCCTCCCCACTTCCCCTCTCTGTATTCCTCCCCCGCAGACCCTCAGGGAACCCAAGGCATGCCCTGATGCAGAGAAAGACAGAGGGCACCCTCTGCTTTCCAGGGCCTGTGCTCCCCAGGGGGGGCTGTCCCTCCCCAGGTGGGCTAGTCCAGGAAGCCCCACCTGTTTGGAGCTCAGTCCTGACCCCAGATCAGCCCTGCCCTGGAGGGGTGACACAGGAAGTCCCATTTTCCTGGGGCTGAACCCCAAATTAGCCCTTCCCAGCAGGGCCACTTCCACTTCATGTTTTTACGTTTTCTTGCTATATTAAAGAATGAAATGCCAACACCGGGTTTATGAATTCTTGAGAGATATTAACATGGATTGATAGACTTTGTATATCAATCTGGGAACCATGCCCCAGGGATCAATTGTAACGTCTGATAATCTCGAAAGTCTCAGTCAGGTTTCTCGACTTTGGTTATTGCTGTTAGTTTTCAGGGCCAGATAATTCTTTGCTGCAGGGGCCATTTCAGTGCACTGTAGGCCAGTGAGCAGCCTCCATAGACTCCACCCACCGGGTGCCAATCACAACCCCAGGTTGTAGTGGAGGGGGAGTCAGTCCCAGCTGAGAATTTCTGGGTTAGGGGATTCTGTGGAGCTCCCTCAAGAGACCGCGCTCCATAATTATCTGACCGACTGAAGTCCCAGGATGCTACACATATTTAAATAACAGAAGAGGTGATTCACTGATCCTGGGGTGGGGGCGGGGGTCACCTTATTTGTATGATCTGATCCATCAGGAATTTATTTTGATGTCTTCTTGTTGTTGTGTTAGTCATTCAGTCATGACCGACTCTTTGCGACCCCATGTACTGTAGCCTGCCAGGCTCCTCTGCTCCTTTGAAAATTCCTTGCCTGGAATTTTCCAGGCAAGAATACTGGAATGGCTTGTCCTTTCCTTCTCCAGGGGATCTTCCCTAACCAGAGATCAAACCCCTGCAGTGCTCTGGTGTCTAGTGTGAACCTAAAGGTCCAACTCAATTTTGTTTTTTTTCTCAAATAATTAACACAGGATTTCTTAGCCTTGAACAGCAGTCCCCAACCTTTTTGGCACCAGGGACTGGTTTCGTAGAAGACAATTTTTCCATGGACCAGGGCGGGTCGGGGGAAGGTCTGGGGACGATTCAAGCACCTTACATTTCCTGTGCACTTTATTTCTATTACTATTACATCAGCTCCACCTAAGATCATCAGGCATTAGACCCTGGGGTTTGGGAACTGATCCCTGGCCTTGATCCCTATTGATATTTGGACCAGATAATTCTTATAGTAGAGGGCGACTGTCCTGCCTGTGCACCCTAGAATGCTCAGCAACACCGACTTACCAGGTGCCAGTAGCACACCCACATACACACACACGCACACGCAAACCATTTAGGCATAACTAAAAACGTCCCAGGACATTGCCAAGTGTCCCTGCCCTGTGGAGAACCACAAAATTGGAAGCCACTGGTGAGAACTGTGAGGTCCCAGCCCTTCCAAAGGCCTGGCCAAACCCACCCCTACCCCGAAGTAGCCAGAAGCCACAGAGGATGTGGAGGCTTCCTGGGATGTCAGAGCGGGAGGCTGCCAGCAGAAGCCGGCCCCAACAGGGGCAGCACAGGCAGTCTAGCCCAGTGTCACAATAATAATTGCAATACCAATAGCTACAACTTACTGTTCACTCTCCCGGGGGACCCTGGGGCGGGCTTTCGGGCCCTCCCAACTGTCTAGAGGGCAGGCATTCTTGATGGCTCCATCTTGCAAGAAATTCAGCAGGGGGAGGCCAAGTGACCTGTGCAAGGTCATGTACTAACTACAAAAGCAAAGGCAGGGCGATGACTTGTAATAAATTGTAACAGTGGAACAGGAAGGTGTCGAGCTGGGGGGAGCAAGGCAGCCCCCCACCTCGGAGGGGCCCCCTATTCCCCGGCAATCTGTAATCCAGCTATAAGTATTTTTTTTAACTTTTTTAATTTTTGATAGAAAATGAAGTCGCTCAGTTGTGTCCAACTCTTTGCGACCCCATCGACTGTAGCCTACCAGGTTCCACCATCCATGGGATTTTCCAGGCAAGAATACTGGAGTGGGTTGCCATTTCCTTCTCCACAGCTATGTCTTAATCACTGATGTTCGACTCCAGGCAACGCTGAGGATGACCCAACCTGCGACAGACTCAGAGCCCAACAGAGGTGTCCGGGAGGAGTGCACAGTCCCCCCCCCCCCGCACCCCAACACACACACACACACCTCCGTCGGCTTCCAGAAGCATCCGCAGTCGAACATGGAAGGCAAATCGTGGTTTTACTTACTACGCAGCTTCAATAGAAGTCCAGCAGGAACCGACCGCCTCCCACCTCCCCAAACAGACGGCTCCTCTGGAGCGGCCAGTTCGGTCCCTACCATGAGCCCTCGTGGTTAAGGTGAGCGTTTCTGGAGAATGACAACGAAACGGAATGGGAAGGGAGGCTTGAGCCGGAGAAACTGAGGCAGCGTCGTTCGCGGCGGGGGCGGGAGCGGGGAGAGGCTGAATCTCCCCGCTGCATGTTTACCGAGCTCTCTCCCTCCCTCTCGGCCACCCCACCCGCCTCCCCACCCAATCCCGGCAAATCCCAGGTTGCCAGGCCGGGCTGGCGGCGGGAGGGGTGGGACGGAGGAAGAGGGTACTGAGGGCGCCCGAGAGGCCTCGCCCCCACTGCCCGGAGTTGGGGGTAAAAGGGGGTCCAGCGCGCCCCCATTCCCGGGAGGTCTCTGGGAGGCAGGGGAGGGATAGCCTTCCCTCCCCGCACCCTCCGTCCCGGGGCGGGACCAGGGGGCGGAGCGGGCCGGTGACCGGGCCGTGACGCGAGCCCCGCCTGCTCATATAGAGGCGCCCCGGGGGCGCAGGAACCGTGCTTCTCCGCCGCCTTCGCCGCCGCAGTTCGCAGCATCAGCACCAGCGCCGCCGCGTCCAGCATCAGCGCCACAGCCATGCGGGAGATTGTGCACCTGCAGGCCGGCCAGTGCGGCAACCAGATCGGAGCCAAGGTGCGCGGGGGGACCGGGCCCTGGGAGGATGCCGAGCGCGGTCCACTGAGCCCCGCAGCGCTCCTCCACTGTGCGGGGGCCAGGTCCCTCAGGAAGCCAGCACCCCAGGGACGGTGGGGGAGGGGCGCGAAGGGCAGGGCCAAGCTGGGAAACAAAGAACTGATGGGGGTGGGGCCCTGCCTTCTGTCCGCTCGCCACAGCTGGCTTCACAGCTGGCCCGCTGGCCCCTCCACAGGCACAAAGAGACCCCGCCCTTGCCCACGGCAGCAGCCAGGGAGAGCTGCCCCCACTGGCCGTCTTGGCTGGGGTGTTGAATCTGCTTCACCCCGCCCCCACCTCTCCCTACTTGCTGCCTCATCCTCGCCTGCCCACCCTGCGACCCGGTCCCCCACTCATCTTGCTGGGGGACAGGTGGCAGCCAGGGAGGTGATTGGGGATCCTGAGCTCAGAAGACGGAGGTGGGGGAAGGCCTGGCCATTGACTCCCCCTTCTTGGTCCTTTCCACCTCCCCCTCTCTAGTTTTGGGAGGTGATCAGTGATGAGCATGGCATTGATCCCACGGGCACATACCACGGGGACAGTGACCTCCAGCTGGAGAGAATCAACGTGTACTACAATGAGGCCACTGGTAAGGGGGTGGAGGCACCTGGCCAGAGTGGGGGTGGAGAGGGCCTGGGAGGGGACTGGGTGCTGGTTTCTGGAGTTGACCAAGCTGCTGTCCATCTGCTTCCCTGCAGGAGGAAATTACGTGCCCAGAGCTGTCCTGGTGGACCTTGAGCCAGGCACCATGGACTCTGTCCGCTCTGGGCCCTTCGGCCAGATCTTTCGTCCTGACAATTTTGTGTTTGGTGAGTCACCATGAGGCACAGGCAGGGAAGCACCCCCCTCCCCCAAATTCTTTCACTTCCACATGCTTGGTGAAAATTCTCCACCTAGCATCTAGACTGAGGAACTCAGAGCCAAAGCGGATACACAGGCCACTGCGGGAATCCAGGGGAGGCCTCTGACACAACAGGCGAAGTGCAGGGTAGAGAAGGCTTCCCAGAGGAGGTGGCATTTTAATTTAACCGATGGACCTGAGCCAGGCTGCAGCGTTCAGATCCCAGCTCTGCCACTTCATGCAGTCAACAAATACTTATTAAGCACCTACTGCATACCCCAGGCCCTACTGTACCCACCCTGGGAAAATAGCCAAGAACAAAACAAACAAAGCTCTGTCCACCCCTGCAGCTGACATCCTGCTGGAGGGAGCTGGAAAGATAAATAAATGGGAAGAGAAGGAAAAAAAAGTCAAACTCAATCACTGATTGGATCCACTGGGTGATTTTGGACAGGCCCTACAATCTTCCTGTGCCTCAGTCTCTTGATCTTTAGAACAGGGTTAATACAGAGACTTACTTTTCAAGACTGTGAGGCTTAAAGCCACTAATAAGGAACTCAGAACAATGCCTAGCACAGAGGAAAAAATACATAAGCATTTGATGTTTTGTTGTAGGTTTTGTTATCACTATCATTCTTAATGATGTCTTCAGCCTAAAAGATAAGTGGGACTTGGGCTGACCAAAGGGCAGTGCAAAGAGGAAAGGTGTGCAAGACAGAGGGAACAGCGTAGGCGAAGACAGTGGACACACTTGCAGCCCTCAAGTTCAAGGGCATGCACACACTGAACAACCTTCTAGGAAAGCTTTCCTCATACTTCTCAGTCAAGCTTCCCAGGGACTTCCCAAGTGGCGCTAGGGGTAAAGAACCCACCTGCCAGTGCAGGAGACATGAGAGACCTGGGTTCCATCCCTGGGTCGAAAAGATCCCCTGGAAGAGGGCATGGCAACCCACTCCAGTATTGTTGCCTGGAGAATCCTATGGACAGAGGAGCCCGGCAGGCTACAGTCCATAGGGTTGCAAAGAGTCAGACACGACTGAGGCAACTTAGCACATGCACTAGGTCAAGCTAAATACACACGCCCACGTGACTTCAGAGCCCGGGCTCTCCCTCCCCCAGCACCTCTCCTCCTCAGTACACCGTAGTTTAATCTGGAGCCTCAGGATTGACAGGGCAAGCTGTGTGACCTTGGACAAGTGGCTTCCCCTCTCTGATTTGAGAAAGATTCAGGAAGATAAAGATGATTCTGTGTGGGTAGGGCTCACAATAAGTCCTCAGGAAATGGCTATGGAGAGACTCCATGAGATTGGCCAAAGGCTGTGAGGGATTCTTGGGTGAGCAAGGGTGGCTCCAGTCGGGCCAAAAGATTCTGTGGCCTCTGAGAGAGAAAGTAGGGGGAGGTGGTGGTAAAAGTGTGGACGCAGGAGCCAGACCAACACTTCAGACCCTTTACTTTTGGAGGAGGTGACATTGGACAGAGACCTGAAGAGAGTTTCAGTCATGGGAATACCTGAGAGGGAGAGCATTCCAGGCAGCGGCAACAGCGGCAGCACGTGCAGTGGCCCTGGGGCAGGAACAGTGAGGAGGCCCATGTGACTGGAGCAGGGAGGAGGGGAGGACAGGGAGGGGATGGCGCAGGTTGTGTAGGACCTTGCTGGGGAGACTGGTTTTTATCCCAGGGAGATGGGAGCAGGGAGAAGGGCTGCCGGCAGAGGAGGGGTGGCAGCTGACGCGGGTTTTCACAGGCGCCCTCTAGTGGCTTCAGGGAGAACAGATTGTGGAGAGGCTGTAAGCTGCTGCTGGGGGAACCAGTGCAGAAGGCACTGTTCTGATCCGGATGGGTGATAAGGGGGCCGGACCAGGTTGGAAGCAGAGAAGGGGGCAAGAAGAAATAGTACCGGTTCACAGAAATAACAGCTGATAGTCTAATCCTAATCCTTGTCCTCTGGAGCTTGCATTCCCCTGCAAGAGTACAGAAATAAGCATAATTAATAATTTTTAAAAAACGAGTTTATCAGCCCTGTGGAGAAAAATCAAGTATGGAAGAGGAATTAGAAATGGGGAGGATTTGCAGTGGTATAGATTCATCAGGCAGAGCCTCTAAGTCCTAAAGGAGGGAAAGGGGGAGGAGCCATGTACATACTGAGGGAACAGCACTCCAGGCAGAGAGTACAGCGATGCCAAGGCCCTTGGCAGGACCAGGCTCGGTGTGCTGGAGGAGCAGCCAGGAAGCCTGTGTGTCTAGAGCGGAATGAGCGAGGGGGAGAGAGGGAGGCGGGAAGGATATTGGGGGGGCAGTGGACCACAGAAGTCATACAGGACCTTGTGGGACTAATTCTTTCCAAAAAAATGTCCTTCTAGCTGCTAGGTGAAGGGAAGCAAGGATGGAACCCCAAAGAACAATTCATAATGAATAGTAATAATAATAATTTTCTTATTACGATTTAACTACTAGATGACTGTGGGTGGGGTGGAGCGTGGGATTTCCCCGTATCAGCCTGGGTGTCCCCTCCCTTTCCTTCTTCAGGCCAGTCTGGAGCCGGCAACAACTGGGCCAAAGGCCACTACACAGAGGGCGCCGAACTGGTGGACGCCGTCCTGGACGTGGTTCGGAAGGAGGCTGAGAGCTGTGACTGTCTGCAGGGCTTCCAGCTGACCCACTCGCTGGGTGGGGGTACAGGGTCTGGAATGGGGACCCTCCTCATCAGCAAGATCCGCGAAGAGTTCCCCGACCGCATCATGAACACCTTCAGCGTGGTGCCCTCACCCAAGGTGTCGGACACGGTGGTGGAGCCCTACAACGCCACCCTGTCCGTGCACCAGCTGGTGGAGAACACAGACGAGACCTACTGCATCGACAATGAAGCGCTGTATGACATCTGCTTCCGCACCCTGAAACTGACCACCCCCACCTACGGGGACCTCAACCACCTGGTGTCGGCCACCATGAGCGGGGTCACCACCTGCCTGCGCTTCCCGGGCCAGCTCAACGCCGACCTGCGCAAGCTGGCCGTGAACATGGTGCCCTTCCCACGCCTGCACTTCTTCATGCCTGGCTTCGCCCCACTGACCAGCCGGGGCAGCCAGCAGTACAGGGCACTGACCGTCCCTGAGCTGACCCAGCAGATGTTCGATGCCAAGAACATGATGGCCGCGTGCGACCCACGCCACGGCCGCTACCTGACCGTGGCCGCCGTCTTCCGGGGCCGCATGTCCATGAAGGAGGTGGATGAGCAGATGCTGAGCGTGCAGAGCAAGAACAGCAGCTACTTCGTGGAGTGGATCCCCAACAACGTGAAGACGGCCGTGTGCGACATCCCGCCCCGCGGGCTGAAGATGGCTGCCACCTTCATCGGCAACAGCACGGCCATCCAGGAGCTGTTCAAGCGCATCTCGGAGCAGTTCACGGCCATGTTCCGGCGCAAGGCCTTCCTGCACTGGTACACGGGCGAGGGCATGGACGAGATGGAGTTCACTGAGGCCGAGAGCAACATGAACGACCTGGTGTCCGAGTACCAGCAGTACCAGGACGCCACGGCCGAGGAGGGCGAGTTTGAGGAGGAGGCTGAGGAGGAGGTAGCTTAGGGCGCCTCTATCACTTCACCTCTGCACCCTCCTAGGAGGCTAACGTTTGACCACTGAGAATCCCCGCTTCACCTCCCAGCCTGACTCACCTCTGACCCTACAACCTTGCACCTCTTCCCCTGGCCAACTGTTGACCCTTGAGCCCCACTTTATCCCTGCCCTTGAGCTCTCCCATGTTGAACACCCCCCTCCCCCCATGAGCCCTGCTTTACCTCCAACCCCACAAGTCCCACCTTTAATTCCGTGATCCCTCCTTCACCCCTGACCTCTCTATCTTTGACCTCCCCTTAAGCCCCTCCAGCCCCGTTTACACCCACAGACCTATAAACCCTGATTTATTTGCCCCCTCCCTCTGAGCCCCTCCTCTCTTCTCCCATGTGCCTCACCTTTTCTCCCACAAGCCCCACCCACCCTCTAATCCCTGCTTCTCTCTGGATCCCCTGAGCCTCACTTCTCTAAATTGACTGCCCTCAGCTCCTGCCAACCTTGGCTTTTCAAGGGTGCTGCTGGGGAGAAAGAAGCCCTGGAGCATGTGGACAAGAGAGGCTGTTCCCTGACCTTCCCGACTGCCTCACTCTCAATAAATTAATTGTCCTGCCATGTTTCTGCCAAGTGTATTTCTCATCGCCCCTCCTCTCCCTGTGGGATGGAGTTGGGAGCTGAAGGGACTTTTAATCTGGGGGTGGACAGTGATTTCAGAGTCAGACCGGGTTATGCTACCAACTCAGTCTCCAGTAGTGAGCAAGATGCTTGCCTACTCTGAGCCTTGATTGCTTCACCTATAAAATGGGCTCATGTTTTCCCCCCATGCCACACCTCAAGGATTTTTGTAAGGACTCAGGGCATCGTACCTGGTACTGGGTGGGTGCTTAGTGATGGAGGTGCCACCACTCTCTGTGGGGCATCTTGCAAGTATGGAACATTGAAGGGGGAACCTCTAGGAAAGGGTGCCGGGGACATGGCAGCCGTGGGTAGTGCCTCAGGGGCAGTCCCGCCAGGGTAATAGTCACAACACTGAAGCACTTTGATGGGCCTGATACATGTCTTATAACCCTCACACCAACCCTGTAAGATCTGAGCTTTTAGAAAATTCCCTGGTTCTGGATGCAGTTTCTACCGATGAACCTAAGCAGGCTTCCCTAGTAGCTCAGCTGGTAAAAAAAGAATCTGCCTGCTATGCAGGAGACCCCGCTTCAATTCCTGGGTCAGGAAGATCCCCTGGAGGAGCGCATGGCAACCCACTCCAGTATTGCCTGGAAACTCCTCGTGGACAAAACAGCCTGGTGGGCTACAGTCCACGGGGTTGCAAAGAGTCGGACATGACTAAGCGACTAAGCACAGATAAATAATGAACCTAAACACCTCTGGGTGATCCAGAGGTTAGGACTCCTTGCTTTCACTGCACAGGGCACAGGTTCAATCCCTGGCTGGGGAACTAAAATCCCACAAGCTGCATGGTATGGCCAAAAAAAAAAAGATCTGAGCTTTTAGACAGTGTATCAGTTAGCTTTGGCTGCATACAAACTAACCCCCCCCCAAAAAAAAAAAAAATTTAGGGGCTTAAAGCAACAGCAATTTTTTATCTTGCTCCTAAATCTACAGTTTGGGCAGGGCTTGGAAAGGTAGCTTATTGGTGCTCTCTGTGGCATCAGCTACAGAATCTTCTTTGAGGCTGAGAGGTCTCCTTTCAAGGTGACTCACTCACTCACCTAGCCACCAAGTGGATTCCTGGGGGCTCAGGAGGGTGTCTGGACCTCTGCATGATCTGCCCGGGCTGGGTTCCTCCAACAGCAAACATCCCATTGCATTTTTCTAACAGCTTTAGAGGCCGCTTGCTGTCCTGAGGACGCTAATTGAAGTGTTCACAAAGGCCTGTCCAGATTCCAGAGGATAGGTTGTAGACTCCAACTCTTGAGGGCTGAGTAGCAGGATTCTAGAAGAGCATGTGAAACAGAAGCTACAACTATGACCATCTTTAGAAATTACAATTTGCAGCACAGTTTCTTGCCCACGATCCCTTGGTTATGAAGCAGTGACCTGGGATTCACACTGATAGTTTAGGTCAAGAACTCTGATTGCACTTTATCAGCCAGTGTTCAGTGTGGGAGACTCTAGGCATATTAAGCAGAAAGGGATTGGATACTCAGCAGGAGGGCCCTGCTGAGCCCCCAGGCATCCACTTGGCAGCTGTATGAGTCATTTAGAGTGAGGATTTAGGGGCTTACAGCAACTCTGGAGGGGCTGAGGGAGACAGTTGTAAGCCAGTGCTGCTTAAATTTGATGTGCAGCGGAGTCACCAGAGGACTTCCCAGGTGGCACTAGTGGTAAAGAACCTGCAGGAGACATAAAAGATGTGGCTTCGATGCCTGGGTCCGGAAGATCCTCTGGAGGAGGGCAATGGCAACTCACTCCAGTATTCTTGCCTGGAATTCCATGGACAGAGGAGCCTGGCCGGCTACAGTCCACAAGATCGCATAGAGTCGGACATGACTGAGTGACTCAGCACAGTATAGCACAGAGTCACCAGGAAAGTTTTGCATGAACACAGCTTCCTGTGTTCCACCTTATAATCTCTGATTCAGTAAGGGGCAGGGGGAAGGGGGAAAGCTGCATTTTTAACAAGCTCCCAAGTGATGCTGATATTGCTGCCTATGAGGCCCTCTTCGGTGTAGCCCTAGAATAGGTTGGAACACCACCCTGGGAGCTGCTTCCTCTGCAGACTGGAGAATCAGAGGGCTGCCACCGGAAATAACTGAGTTAAAAAAAACACCACCCTAACACCCACAAAGCCCCAGAGACAGGTCCACTAGGACACTGAACAAAATTAATTAAAATGAACTTAAAACTATTTTAAAATAATTAAACACACACACACCGTTCTGTCTCACTTCTACATTCCAGATCTCTCAGGAGCATGGCTCATGGGTAGAACCTAATCAGCATCCAGAGCCAGAGCTGCAAAGAACTCTGGGCAATGTAGTTTTTCCCCCAACTTCTGGTACACAGGAAGGCAAACCAGGAGGGAGAGAGACAGAAAGAAAGCGAGGGATGCTGAAACCCAACCAACTTTTCCCACCCAGCTCTTCCACCAGACCACCAGCTCCAGACGGGGCCCCAGCCCTGTCCCTGGGTCCCACTACAGCCAGGAGGAAGACAGCCTGGGAAATCCAGCCTGCAGCCACCGCCATCTCAGCAGGCTCAGCACATCACTGGATGGTGGAGCAGAAAGATGAACTAGGCAGCAAGCTTGGCTGTCTTTATTATCCTAAATATAACGTGGCCACAGAAAAACTCCTTATTGTTGTTGTCTAGGCACCAAGTCATGTCCAGCTCTTTGCAACCTCATGGACTGTAGCCCACCAGTCTCCTCTGTCCATGACATTTCCCAGGCAAGAATACTGGAGTGGGTTGTTGTGCCCTCCTCCAGGGGATCTTCCCGACCCATGGATCAAACCCACATCTCCCAAGTCTCCCGCACTGCAGGTGGATTCGTTACCACTGAGCCACCGGGGAAGCTCTTGTAAAGCAATTATTCTCCAATTAAAAATAAAAAAGTAAAAGTAAAAGATTAAAAGAAAAAGATTAAGTAAAAGATTAAAAAAAGAAGTTAGCCTTGATTCATTGTTTTCTAGACCCAAAACATTCTTCAGCTCTTTTGCTGAATCCAATTGTCTCTGTCTCCAAAATGTGTCCTGAATTTGACCCCTCCTCTCCTCCCAACCCACTCCAGTATTCTTGTCTGGAGAATCCCATGGATGGAGGAGCCTGGCAGGCTCCACGGGGTCACAAAGAGTCAGACACGACTGAGCAAGTTTACTCCGCCCATCTACACTCTGGTCTAAGCCGCCATTGTTGCTCACCCAGTCAATCCCCTTCATCACTTCCCTGGGCTTGCTGCTGCCTGCCACCCAACCCCCACCCCCACCCCCACCCCCACCCCCACTCCCACCCCCACCCCCACCTCCGCCCCCTCCCCCAGTGTGCAACCTCCTCCCACAGCAGTCAGAGCAGCCTTTGTATGCAAATAATAACCCTCCCACCCACAACTCCCGTCTTACTCAGACTGAAACCCAGTCTTCTCACCTTGGCCTCTACTCTGATGATGACAACTTCATCACCTTCCCCCTCCCTCCTGAAGCTGAAACTACAGTGGCCTTTCTGTGCTCAGCTCAGGGCAGCTTCAGCGCCTTTTCACAAGCAGTTCCTGCTCCTTCTTCCCTCAGGTGTGCACATGGCTGGCTCCTCCTTCTCCACAGGTTTCAGGTCAAAGGACACCTCCTCAGAACAGCCTTGCCCTGGCGACTCTAAATTATACCTAGTCGCTTTCCCTCCATTTTCTCCTATCAGGTGTTTCCCTGATAGCACCTATCACTAACGCAAATTATCTTGTCTATTTCTAGTTTCTTTTGCCTGTCCCCCTTCCCTCCCCACTGAAAGGTAAGCTTCAAGGAACCTTGTCTGCCTTGCTCACCACATGTGTAGACCAGTTTACGCACCTCAGACATTCAGTAATTATTTGCTGAATGAAGGAGCAAGCGAATCAATGAGACTTCACAACACAGTGTGAGGTGTATTCTTTTCCTCCTTTAAAAAAAAATTAAATAAAGATGTACCGGGCTTCCCTGGTGGCTTAATGGTAAAGAATCTGCTTGCCAATGCAGGAGACATGGGTTCGATCCCTGGTCCGAGACGATCCCACATCCCACAGAGTACCTAAGCCCAAAAGCCACAACTACTGAGCCTGTGCTCTAGAGCCCAGGAGCCACAACTACGGCAACTAGACAGTAGCTCCTGCTCGCCACAGCAACGAAGACCCAGCACAGCGAAAAATAAAGATGTATGAAGTGTATTCCTTTATTTATTGGCTGCACCATGTGGCTTGTGGGATCTTGGTCCCCGACCAGGGTTTGCACCCCTGCCCTCCACAGTGAAAGCACAGAGCTCTAATCACTGGAATGCCAGAGGATTCCCATGTTTTCTCACTTTCAAAGGAAGGAGACAGGGATGTCCCTGATGGTCCAGTCCCTGGGACTCTGATTTTACTGCAGAAGTGAGGTTCCGTCCCTGGGCCTGAACTTCACCGCCTGGGCAGAAATTTAATCCCTGATCAGGAAACTAAAATCCCACTAATGATGTGGTGACCCCAAAAAAATTTTTTTTAATTTTTAAAATATTTATTTGGTTGTGTTGAATCTTAGTTGAGGCACGTGGGATTTTCACTGCGGTGCATAGACTCTCTAGATGTAGCTCTCGGGCTCAGTAGTTGTGGTGTGGGGACTTAGTTGCTCTGAGGCAGGTGGGATTTTGGTTCCAGACCAAGGATCAAACCTTCATCCCCTGCATTGCAAAATGGATTCTTAACCACTGGACCACCAGGGAAGTCCCTAAAATTTTTTTTTTTAATTTTAAAGATTAAGCAAGAAAACAAAGACACAGGGAAGGTGGAAGGTGGCTTCTAAGATGACCCTCAATAATGCCTGTCTCCCTGTTCACGCCCTTGTGTTCTCCCCTCCCATTGAGCACAGGCTGGACCCGGAAATTTCTTCTGCTCAACAGGATATGACAAAGGAGATGGGATGCTCCTTCTGAAACTGGCTTACGAAAGCCTGTGATTTCTGCCTTGATGAGTTCTCTATTGCCGTTTCAGCTTGCTTGTTGTGGGGAAGCAAGAAGCAGGTTGGGAAGGTCCCCATGGCAAAAAAAAAGAAAAAACCTGAGTGTAACCTCTGATCGACAGCCAAGCAAGGAACTGGGGTGCTCCGTCCACAATAAACTGACTCCTACCAACAGCCACCGTGAGCTTGGAGGCAGATCCTTTTTTGGTCTGAGGCATCAGAAGGGACCACAGCCCAACTGACACCTTATTACAGCATAGAGAGCCCACAGTACAGGACCCAACTCAGCTGTGTCCAGAGCCCTGGCCCCCATAGAAATTTTCAGATAAATGTGTGCTTTTTAAATATTTGTTATTTATTTGGCTGTGTCAGGTCAGGATCTTTGTAGCACATTCACTGAGGCACGTGGGATCTTCAGCAGTGGCATGGGAATGCTTAGTTGCAGTATGCAGGATCTAGTTCCCCGACCAGGGATTGAACCCAGGCCCCCTGCATTGTGAGTGCAAAGTCTTAGCCACTGGACCACCAGGGAAGTCCGTAAATGTGTGTTCTTTTAAGCCACAAACTATAGGGTGATAGATTACATAGCCAGACAAAACTAATACAGAGAGGTCAAATGACCGGCCTAAGGTCTAAAAGATGTTAAAGGCCTAAGTCAGGTCTTGAACCCAAGTATCTCTGACTCCAAAATTATTCTCTTAATCAATTTCCTGACCCGTCTCCCCTAATCATGGACAGAACATTCCAAAAGCTTGATTCAGATGTGACTTTGTACTAAATATATCACGTGAAATCTCTCACTGAACCTTCATGGGATCTCTGAAACAAGCACCATGTTTATTTATGATACAAATGCATAATCAGGGAAATTCTCTGGTGGTTCAGAGGTTAAACTCCATGCTTCCACAGCACAGGGCACAGGTTCAGTCCCTGGTGGGGAACTAAGATAATGCATGCTGCACAGCGCAGCCAAAAAAAGATGCAGAAACAAGAACAGATGGGGTCCCACTTTCTCAAAGGGGCATGAGTTCCTCTCTCATTCCCACCCCATGGGTCTGCCATTGGATTGCACTGGACTGAATTCCAGAAATGAAGAAAGATTTGAAATATCTCTGCAAAGGCTATGCCTTAGTTCATTCCAACCGTTAACAGAACACCATGGACTGGGTGGCTTATCAATAACAAACATTTCTTTCTCGCAGTTCTGGAAACTGGAAGTCCAAGATCAAGGTGCCGGAAGTTATGATGAGAGCCTGCCTCCTGGTTCACTGATGGCAGTCTTCTTGCCATGTCCTGACATGACGGCAGGGGTGATGGATCTCTCTGGCATCTCCTTTATGAGTTTGGTGGTGGTGGTGGTGTTCAGCCACTAAGTCGTTTCTGATTCTTTGCAACCCCATGAACTGCAGCGCACCAGGCTTCTCTGTCCTTCACTATCTCCCAGAGTTTGGGCAGACTCATGTCCATCGAGTCAGTGATGCTATCCAACTCATCCTCTGTTGCCCCCTTCTCCTCCTGCCCTCAACCTTTCCCTGCATCAGGGTCTTTTCCAGCGAGTCGGCTTTTCACATCTGGTGGCCAAAGTATTGGAGCTTTCAGCTTCAGTCTTTCTAATGAATATTCAGGGTTAAGAGGAGACTAATCCAATTCATAGGATTCACCCTCATGATGTAATCATTTTTCCAAAGACCCACCCCCCACCTCCTAATACCATCACCTTAAGGGTTAAGATTTAGCATTGGGAGTTCCCTGGTTGTCCAGTGGTCAAGACTCTGAGCTTTCACTGCCATGGCCCTGGGTTCAATGCCTGGTCAGGAAACTAGGATCCATCAAGCTTGGCTCCTCACACCAAAAAAAAAAAAAGAGAGAGATTCAGCATATAAATTCAAGGGGCCCCACAAATATGCACTCTATAGCAAGGCCTCAAAGGGTGAAGCAGAGAAGGATGGCCCGAGTATTTTGTACCCCTGATCCCCAGCCCTGGCTTAGATCCAGCTCCCCTTGGAGAGAAATGGGGGACCAAGATGTGATCAGCCTCATCCATGTGCATCTTGGCTGGAGGCCTTGGAGGGCTGTGTCTGTATGTATATATCTGTGTGTGTGTTCATACGCTTATGCAGTAATTTACCCCCACCACCCAGAGTGGAAATACCCTTGTACCCACAGTCATGTGGACAGGCACAGAAGGAAAATCCCCAGTCATCCACATTCTCACGCAGCCTGATGGAGCAGACACAAATTCTACAAGCACACGGACACCGTGTTCAACCCCAGATACCCCAGGCCATACCAGGTCACATGTGGACTTGTGGAAATGCACGCCTCTATCCACGCAGACATTCTCAATATCTTGCAGGGAGCCGAAGAGTCTTGAAAACTCTGCAGCATTTTGGCTTTGTGGAATTTTTTAAAAAATATTTATTCATTTCATTTGGCTGCACTGGGTCTTAATTGTGGCATGCAAACTCTTAGTTGTGGTATGTGGGATCTAGTTCCTTGCCCAGGGATTGAACCCAAGCCTTCTGCATTTGGGAGGGTGGACTCTTAGCCACTGGATCACCAGGGAAGTCCCTGTCTGTGGGATTTTGCATGTATGTGCATGACCGTAAATGTCTCCTGCCTTGGTGCTTTCAGGTGTGTCTGCAGATCTCTGTTTTTCAACATGACATCTGTCCACCCAGGTGTCTGTCTGTTTCTGAGTCTGCAACACTGCTTGGGTGTGTCTGTGACACACAACACTGCTGCGTGTCTGCGTGTGTGTGTGACTATGTCCGGCTATGAATCTGACTTGAGGTTGAGCCCTGACTGTGTCTGTCCCTTTGTTTCTGCGCTACATCCGTGCCCTCTGCATTTTGGTCTCTTGTCTGCCTCTGTTTCTCTGATATTCCATTTGTGTTGACAACTGTGGTCACTATGTGTGTGTCTGTTGTCTCTGTCTGGAACTGTTTGCTGGCTGCAGCCTGTGTGTTATCCCCCTGCACCTGTCATCTGGATGGACAAGGACTTCTTTATGCATGGGTTGTCCCTCTGTCCTTGTCACTTCGTGTCTGTGACTATGTGTTGCCTTTACAACTGGCTGTCTCCCTGTGCCTGTCTGCCATCTGTGACTGTTCTGGCCTGTGTGTGCTGGTCACTTCCTGGCCATTGTGTGTTGCCTGCGTTCTGTCTGCTGTCCATCCACCTTTCTGGTGCCCCACCCCCCGTGTCCACTCTCCAATCCTGGCTCCCACTGGTGGTCCCATGAGGAATGGCCAGTGCGGATGGACCAAAGGGAAAAGAGTTAAGGGAAGAGGAAGCATTTTAGGCAAACTGTGAGTCCTGAGCTGCTACACAGAAGGGAAGGCTTGGGTGTAATGGTGGGGTCCACACATGGCCCAGCCTGGCAGACCTGGGGGGGCGGATCTGGCCTCTCAGCCTGCAGACCTCTTGCCCACCCATCCTGCGGAAGGCTAGAAGGCAAGATGCCTGGGTCTCTCACAGTGGGTGGGGGCAAGAGCCTTCCTCTGGGGACGTCACCCGTTAAACTTCCTCTCTCAGCCACACAGGAAGCTGAGACGGCTCAGGGCCCAGCCCTGAGAAAGCACAGGCCCCCAGGACCCCTGGGGAAAGGGTCCCGCTGGGCCAGCCCTTCAGGGACCATGGGATCCACAGCCGAGTAAGCGCTGCCCCCTCTCCCATCCTCTGGACCAAGATTCCCAGACCAGGCCTGGGCTGGGGCTGAGGGGAGCAAGGCTGGGGCAGGCCGGGGAGGGACCGTGAGGCACAGGGGCAGGTGGCTGGAATCAGAGCAGGACTCAGCTGGCCTACAGTCTGGACTCTGCTCTCAGGCACACTCAGGCCACTCTGGGACTTTCCCCAGTCTCTCTCTCCATCTCCCTCTCTATGATTAAGGTTGTTGCTCTGAGCGTGTGTCTTTTGATACATCTCAGTGATGGGGAGTCTGGCTTCCGGGGTCAGCAGTGGGGGAAGGGGGACTCTGTGTGTCCATGTGTGTGTGTGATTGATTGTGTGGGATTCATGTCAGTGTGAGGATGAAGCTCAGCGTGAGGAGGTCCCCATGTCTGGGGCAGTGTGTCCGCACTCCCTCTCCATCCTTTCTCTCTGTCTCTCTCTCTCTGAGCCCAGTCCCCGAAGCCTCTGCACGGTGGCTGGGGGGAGAGGGCCAGGGGAGGAAGGCAGAGATTACAGCCTTTCCAGGAGGATCAGGGCACACTGCCCTCTTTCCTTGGATAGGAAACCTGGGGTCAGTCGCCAGGGCCCCATGAAGTCTTGGGGCAGGGCCTCGCACATATACCCAGTGACCTGACCAGCTATCCAAGAAAAGGGGGGGTGTACTGGCTCGGCTACACACACACAGTCTTACCTGGAGAGCCCGATCTTTTCAGTCAGACACTGTATAGAATCGTGCACACACACACATACACACACATGCATAATCACGCACGTGTGCAGACACACACAGAAGCAAGTCCCTGGACCCAATAAACCCTTTTCTGTCCCACAGAGGGGGTCCCCCTGCCCTGTTTGATTGGTTCTTTGAAGCAGCCTACCCTGCCTCCCTGCAGGAAGGTGAGTCAGGGGCCATCGCTCAGGAGGTGGGGGGGGCGGGGGGGGAGGGGGAGATGAGGGTGGGCCTGGGACCCTGAACTTAGTGGCTCATTTTCCGTGCAGATCCCCCCATCCTGCGGCAGTTCCCCCCAGACTTCCAGGACCAGGTATGCAGGCTGGCTCCTTTCTTCCCCCGGGGCCAGGGCCTGTTCCCCTGGGGGAGGGGACCCAATGTCTCGGACCACGGACCACCCCCGGGAGCTCTGTGGTGGGGCCCAACCTGAGTGGCCAAGCAGTGTGTGCTTCTCTCCATCCCCAGGAGTCTATGCAGATGGTGCCTAAATTCTGCTTCCCTTTTGATGTGGAAAGGTATGGAAGGAAGCAGACACCTGAGGACGCAGGGATCCAGACCCTCTCATGGACCCTCAGTACTCAAACACCCAGAGACTCAGACAGCAGAGCTCCTATGCCCAGGGGCCTAGGGACTCAGACACCCAGGGAATCTGACAAATAGTGACCTATACACAAAGGGACTCATTTACCCAGGGACTCAGGGTTCCAAAGGCCCAGGGATTCAGGGGCCCAGGGATCCAGGGGTCCAGGGACCCAGGGCCTCAGGGACCCAGGGACTCAGGGAACCATGGGCTCAGAGATTCAGGGAACCATGGGCTCAGAGATTCAGGGACCCAGGAGCTCAGGGACCCAGGGCCTTAGGGATCTAAGGACTGAGGGGCTCCAGGGACTGAGGGACCCAGGGGCTCAGGGACCCAGAGGCTTTGGACTCAGAGAACTCAGAGAACTCTCCAGGGACTCAGAGAACCAGGAACTTGAGGGATCCAGGGACTCAGAGAATCAGGGACAGAGGGACCCAGGGACTCAGAGAACCAGGGGCCCTGTCAACTAGGGACCTATGTGCCCAGGGCCCCAGACTGATGGACACAGTATGAGGAGCACTGACAGGGGCGTGGAGGGGAGAGGCGTTCACACGGGTGGGATGCCCAGGTCTCTGAGAGCCTTTCCTGCTCCCAGGGAGCCCCTCAGCACCGCTGTACAGCATTTCACCTTCGCGCTCACGGATCTGACCGGCACCCGCAGGTTTGGTTTCTGCCGCCTGCGGGCTGGTGCTCTCAGCTGTCTCTGCATCCTCAGGTGTGGGAGATGGGCGTCTGGGGTGGGGGTTGGGGCCTCTGCCCAGGGGCACTCCATGGAAACTGTGTCCACTCTCCACAGCCACCTGCCTTGGTTTGAGGTATTCTACAAGCTGCTGAACACAGTGGGGGACCTCCTGGCTCAAGACCAAGTGAGACCAACCCTCCCTGTCATTTCTGCAGGAGTCCCAGCCGCGCCCCACCCCCCACCACCCAAACCCTCAGCCTCCCAGGCCTGACCTGGGCCCCTTGACTCCTCCCAGACCACCCAGCCTGAGTCAAGACCCTCAGAGTCCCCACCCCACGTCGTGGCTCAGATATCCCACCCCCACCCAGGTCTCAGAGGTGGACGAACTTCTTCTAAATCTGCTGCAGCAGCCCCTTCCTGGGACCCAGGCCTCAGTAGGTCTGGACCTGGTGAGTACTCCTCACCCCTGGGCGGTGGCGGACCTCCGGTGGCAGGAGAGGCTGCACTCAGGCCCTGAGGAGTACATCTCTCCCCCAGGGCAGTGGAGTGAGGATTGCCAGTGCACAAGGCCTGCAGTCCCCTGTCCCTGGGAAGAACACGTCGGTGAGCAGGGATGGGGAACCCTGGAAGGTTGGGATCCACGTGACGACAATCCACTGACTGATCGGTCCTCTCCCTCCCCCCATTCCCCCAATCCCCCGCCAGCTTTCCTGCTTCGTGGCTCCCGACTCCGGCCGCCTGCCATCCATTCCTGAGAACGTGAGTGGAGACCCCGGCAGGGAGCTCTGGGGGAGGGTAGAGGTCCAGAAACCAGGAGGGGGCTGTGAGATCCTATGGTCCCTTGTGTCCAGCGTGTCTCTCTGTTCTTCAGAGGAACCTAACGGAGCTGGTGGTGGCGGTGACCGACGAGAACATCGTGGGACTGTTCGCCGCCCTCCTGGCAGAGCGAAGGGTCCTGCTCACGTCTAGCAAACTGAGCACAGTAAGGCGGGGGTCGCAGGGCCAGGGAGGGACAGAGGCTTCGCTTGGCCTCTGGAGGCGGGACAACCAGGGCGGATTCCTAGCTCTAACCCCACTAGGCGAGACCAGAGGACAAAGTCCTGGCTCTGCGCCTGTGAAGGTCGTGGTTGCGTTGAACCCTGGTTCTACCTTCTTGGGGGAAATCCGAGGGGGATGCCGTGTAGTCTGGCTTTGGTGCGCTGAGTCCAGGCTCCACCCACTACGGGCCGGAACAAGACTGGCTCCACCCCACGAAGGGTGAGCGCTGCTGCTGCTGCTGCTAAGTCACTTCAGTCGTGTCTGACTCTGTGCGACCCCAGAGACGGCAGCCCACCAGGCTCCCCCGTCCCTGGGATTCTCCAGGCAAGAACACTGGAGTGGGTTGCCATTTCCCTCTCCAATGCATGAAAGTGAAAAGGGAAAGTGAAGTCGCTCAGTCGTGTCCGACTCCTAGTGACCCCATGGACTGCAGCCTACCAGGCTCCTCTTCCCATGGGATTTGCCAGGCATCCGCCCCTACCACCAGGAGGAAGGACGGGGGAAATGGAGGCTGCATGCTGGCCCCACCCCTGGGGGCGGGACTAGGAAGGGACTGAATTCGAGCTCCATTTCTTTAGGGGTGAGGTCAATGGGGCTGAACCTTTGCTCCACCCCTAGAGGTGGGACCAGGGAGGGACTGAATTCTAGCTCCACCTCTTTAGGGGTGGGGTCAGTGAGGCTAACTGTTGCTCCACCTCTCGAGGCGGGACCAGGTCCGGCTCAATCCTAGTTCTGCATCTTTCCGGATGGGGTTGGTGGGCTGGGTCCTACCCCTAAAGAGAGTGATCCGGAGAGTTGAACATTGGCTTCTCCCCCCGGAGAGGAAGAGACTAGCACGTGCCGAGTCCTGGCACCACCAGCCCCCAGCAGTGTAATTTGCAGAATTATTGGCCTTCACGTGAAAGTGTTTTGAGTTTTCACTTCTTACCCAGTATTCGCTGAGGAAGGGAGTGGAGGGGGACAGGAGACTGAGGACGTGAGAAATGAAGTCGGGGGAGCCACCGTCCCAGAGAGGAATCCTTGAAGCTGGGAGTCCAGGCTCTGACTCCAAGGTCCCCTCCACCCGTCCCCAGCTGACCTCCTGTGTCCACGCGTCCTGTGCTCTCCTGTATCCCATGCGCTGGGAGCACGTGCTGATCCCCACGCTGCCGCCGCATTTACTGGACTACTGCTGGTGAGGGGCGGGGCCTGGGGAGGGAGCAGGGCTTGGGGAAGAAGCCTGGGGTCCTGGGGACCCGGGGGCGGCGCCTGCGTGACCGGGCCCCCTCGGTCGTCCGCAGCGCGCCTATGCCCTACCTCATCGGAGTGCACGCCAGTCTCGCTGAGGTAAGCGGGAGCTGGCCTGGATGGCACGGGCGGGCGGAGTGTGTACCCTTCCCCGCCCGAGATACTCGGGCCCTGAGCGGCCACCCCCTCCGACTCCCCAATGCAGAGAGTGCGGGAGAAAGCCCTGGAGGACGTCGTGATGATGAACGTGGACTCCAATACCTTGGAGACACCCTTCGACGACGTGCAGGCGCTGCCCCCAGACGTGGTCAGTGTCGCCCGCTCCCCAGCCTCCTGCCTCATCCGGTAGGCGAGACTCAGCGCCGGCCCGCTCAGCACTGCCCGCTTGTCCCCCAGGTGTCTCTACTGAGGCTGCGGCTAAGGAAGGTCGCGCTGGCCCCTGGGGAAGGGGTGTCCCTTCTCTTCCTCAAAGCTCAGGCCCTGCTCTTCGGAGGGTACCGCGATGCGCTCGTCTGCAGCCCGGTAAGTAGCAGGAACGAGAAGGGAGCAGCCCCGTGGGTGCCTGCAGGATTCGGAATAATAATACCCAGTTTGTAATGGAGTGCTTACTTTGAGCTTCCGTTTGCGTGCTAAGTCGCTTAAGTCGTGTCCGACTCTTTGCGACCCCATGGACAATAGCCCTCCAGGCTCCTCTGTCCATGGGATTCTTCAGGCAAGAATACTGGAGTGGGTTGCCATTTCCTTCTCTAGCGCTTCTGTTTGCTCATCTGTAAAATGGGACCACAACAGTACCCACCCAAAAAGGTCATATGTGTCTGAAATGCTCGGACAGTGCTTGGCACATTGCAATAGATAAACGCTAGGTTTACTGTTGCTGTTATTATCTCAATGCTCATAACAATACAATTAGAGGGATACTATTATGGTCCCAGTTTACATATGAAAAAACCAAGACTTGGAGAAAACCCACAGCAGGTGGGTGTTGAAGCCAGGGCTTTGATCTGCTGACTTTCAACCCTGACACCCTCCCCACCCCTACCCCCAGTTTCTCACAACTGTTCTATAAAAAGGTTGTCGGAGAATTCGATCATTTGAGAATCTGATGTTCTAGTCAGCTCTGCCGGAAACTGTCCATTTCTCCTCCTCCTCTGTCTCCTCTCCATTCTGGCCTCCCTTGTTTGTTTGTTGCCTGAATCAGCGCTCTCATCGAGTCACTCTAAGTTCCCTCTCCGGGTTCTCACCCCCGCGCTCCATAGTCTGACCTCCTCGCAACCGCCAGAGGTCACTTGGGAGTATGAGTCAGGTCCCATCTGCCACCCCGCTCCGGGTAAAAGCCCAGGTCCTCCCTGCTGCCCATGAAGTCCTGCTGGAGTTCAAGCACACAGAGGCACTCCATCAATGTTCGCTACACAGATGGGCAGTAGAATAAGGAAGGCAGAATAAGGGATCCAAGAGAGCCGCGAGGAGCTTAGAATTCGAGTCCTTCTTCCAGGGCCAGCCTGTCACCTTCAGTGAAGAAGCCTTCTTGGCCCAGAAACCCGGGGCGCCGCTGCAGGCCTTCCACCGGCGGGCTGTTCACCTGCAGCTGTTCAAACAGGTGGGCCAGAGCCTTGGGGGCGGGGCTGAGGCTGAAGGGGCGGGGTTAGGGGCGCTGATGCGCGCACCCCAGAGGGCGGAGCCGGGGCTGGAGGGATGGACGCCTGGGTTCACTGGGCGGGGTGAGAGTTGGCCCTGCCGGATCCCCCACTCCAGGGTCTCCGGGGTGGGAGAGACATGAATTCTTGGGTCTCTGAAAATGGAAGCCCTTGACCTGAGTTCCTAGGGATAAGCTTTACTTCTAGGTCCCTGAGGAGATTGGGCTGGAACCAAATTATTGAGTCCTAACGCGGGGGCCTCCTGGATCGAGGATGGAGGTTCATGTCAGACTCCCTTTGCGGGGAGGGGAGGCAGGCCGGCCTTTTGGACCCCAGGGATGGGGGGAGTGGGAGGGGGAACCGGACTTTTGGGTTCTGGGAAGAAAGTTGGATGAACTTCAGTGTCCTTCAGGGTGAACTGGCTTCTAGGGTGCCTGGAGGTGGAGTCGACCTCTTCCCAGGGTCATTGAGAGGAGGCAGGCATGTGTGGAGTGGCAGTCTTACTTCTCTGACCCTGTGAGCGAGAGTCTGGTGCCTGAAGACAGATCCTGACTTGGGGTGGAGAGGGGCGGACCTCTAACTTGCTGAGTTGGGCTCCAGACTCCTGGGGCCTCATGTTGGGGAAGGGTGGGGCCAAGGATGTCTTCTATGTCTTGTTGGGAGTAGATCCCTAGACCTCGAATTCTAATGTTTGGGGCACCCTGATTTCCTGTTTCTCCCACACGCCCAGTTCATCGAAGGACGACTGGAGAAGCTAAACACGGGTGAAGGCTTCTCAGACCTCTTTGAGCAGGAGATCACTTGTAGTGGGGCCTCCTCAGGTAAGCTCTGCACCTGGCCTCAGAGGCCCCACCTCACCAGCACCCCCACCTAAGCCCACCCACCCTGAAGATGCTGTGCTCTCTGCTCTCTTCTCTGCAGGGACACTCCGATCCTACCAGCTTTGGGCAGACAACCTGAAGGTAGTAATACCACTTTTAGTGTTTATCACAGGATTAAATTAAACCCATAGCCATCCTCACTATGCCCATGTATAGAAAGAGGTGAAAAAAAATCAAGACTCAGGGAGAGGGACTTTCCTGGCAGTCCAGCAGTTAGGACTCTGTGCTTCCAATGCAGAGGGCAGCGGAGTTTGATCCCTGGTCAGAGAACTAAAATCCCACATACCACACACACAAAAAAAAAACACACAACAAACAAAAAACCTCTATGCCTATGGTGATAGTTATGCAACTACTGTAAACCTACAAAAAGTCATTGAGTTGTGCAAGTAAGGCAAGTGACTTGTATGGTATGTAAATTATAACTCAGTTTTTTAATTTAATAAAAAAGAAAATTCAGAGAGGGAGAAGGGTTTTTCCAGCGACACACAGCCCAGGTGGGCAGGTGGGGTCTGGGATATGCCTATGCGTCTCTGCCTTGGCTTTCTCTCCACAGAAAGGTGGTGGTGCCCTTCTGCACTCCGTCAAGGCCAAGACCCAACCAGCTGTCAGGAACATGTACCGCTCGGTGAGGCTGGGGTGGACAGACCAGTTACCAGGGTGACCAAGCCAGAGGATGTTTTAACCTTCTGTTTAGAGGACAGTTTATCAAACTGAACCAGCAGTTAAACCAGTTGCAATGTTTCCTACTTTTATTTTCCATTGACTGTGTTCTTTCCCGTTTGTCAGATCACGTCTTTCCTATTTAAAAATGATCACCAGGATTCTTTGGCAGACGTCTCGGGGTATTCCTTCTGAGACACTAACATTCCTGCTTGCACGCTTAGTGTTTTGTTTTTCTCCCAAATCCAAAAGTTTCCTGGGACCGGCTCCCGCAGCTCGGAACCGTCTGTTGAATTTTTATTCTTTGCTCTGCTTTTGAACACTGATTTTTTACAGCGTTCCAGCTTTGCCACTCCCTGTTTCATTTGGGGGTTATCTCCTCGAAGAATATTCCTTTTATATTAGTCAAAGAGCCATGTTTGTATTGACTCCTTAGCTGGTACAGGGGGATTCTGAATGTATTTTGAGTCACCCATGAGCAGATGGCAAGATGAATCTGTCCTCGGGGGTGGAGGGCCTGGTTCTCAAATACCCATGTCAAATCACTCTTTCGCTTCCTCCATAGGCAAAGAGCGGCTTGAAGGGTGTGCAGAGTCTTCTCATGTACAAGGTAAAGTCAGTGGCCAATGCCAGGGGACAGTGGGGGGAAGCAGTTCCTGGCTTACCCACCCTCTTCCTAGGAAGGGGACTCTGGCCTGCAGAGGGGGGGCTCCTTGAGGGCCCCTTCCCTCACCAGCCGCTCAGATCGTCTGCAGCAGCGCCTGCCTATCACCCAGCACTTTGGACAGGTAAGCCCCCTCCCACTTAGTACCAATGCACACACCTGGAATTATCACCAAGTCCTTCTCTCCTTCTCTGCCTCCAATCAGACATCTCAACTACCCCCAAATGGGGTGCCCACACCATCCCCCATTCACAGAGCCCCCTGATTCTGTAGCTCCTGAGGCCGTGCCCCCAGCCCCCAAATGTGTCCTTTGCAGAACCGGCCCCTTCGCCCTAGGAGTCGCCCCAGCAGGAGACTCAGGCTGGAAGAGAAGCCCTCTGAGTCCCTGGAAGAGAGGTAAGACTCCAAGGCAGGGGACTGGAGGGAGGGTAGTGTTGGAAGTGGGGGCCAGGACTGATGGGAAAGTGGGTCCCCAGACTCCAGACACTTAGGGCAGCTGGTCTGGGGCAGAAACCTGAGGCTGCCCATCCTCACCCAGGACACCCTCCCTGAGCCCAGAGGATGCTCAGGACCCGTGGGCAGAGGAAGCGCTGGACGGCAGCTTCCTGGGGTCTGGAGAAGAACTGGATTTGCTAAGTGAGATATTGGATAGCCTGAGCACGAGAGCCACGCGGACTGGTAGCCTGCGGCCCAGCCAGAGTTTAGACTGCTGCCACAGAGAGGACTTGGACAGCTGCCTCAGCCTGGTGAGAGCCCCACTCCCCGGCCCCCCAGTCCCTCCCCATTTGTCCATCCAACCTGCCAGCGCCTGCTTCATCCAAAGGCCAGCAATCTGCCATCTCCCACCCCCACCCAGCCTGACATACCCGGAAGATCGAGTTGGCAAGCAGATGACGACAAACCTCCAGAGCCCCAGCCCCTGTCCCTGCTGCCTCTGCACACCCCTCAGCCTTCGGATGCCACAAGCTCTGGGAAGAACCCCACTTGCCAACTGCCTTCAGAGGCCAGCCCAGAAACCGAGTCTCCATCCCAGTCTTTGACAGCTTCTGCAGGCCCCAGCAGCAAAGGGGACCCTGGATCCTTTCCCACCGAGCCCCAGCCTCTCTGCTTCTCCCCTCCCCATGAAGCAACTGAAGATCCCACAGCCCAGGAGGAGCCCTGCTCCCAGCTCTTGGCAGCACCCAGCCAGCCCAGCCCTCCAGAAAGCCCCCAACCTGAGCCCAACTTGGGTGTTACCTGGACATCCCAAGCCCTTGATTCTTTCTCGGATCTGGGTTCCTCAGAGAACCCCGGAGCCCTGCCTTCAGAGGGCCTGCCCGCAGTTCACCTCCAGCCCTTCGAGGAGCCAGAGGCCCCCAGGTCCTCAGCTGCACCTGCAAGCAACTGGCAGGAGCCCCAGGCCAGGAGCGGGCCCAGAGTCGCTGAGCTTAAAAAGTGTTTTGAAGGATAAGTACCAAGGATCTGGGAGAGACTCTGGCCCCTTGTTAATAAAGCCTCAAGAGCCCAAAGCTGGATTTTCCTGTTGAGTTTATCTGGGAGCCCTCTTGTGCTCAGGAACCCACACCACTCACCACCTCCCCTCCTGAGGCAACCTCAGGCTGGCTCTGAGGTGCAGCTAAAAGCCCCTCCCTTCCAGGAAGCCCTCCCAGCCCCTAGGGCCCTCGAGAACTTAGAATTCCTCTCCCAACAGCCTATGTGCCCTGTAGGAGTCTCCTTCATCTAGGCTAATTCCTACTCCTACCAGCCCACAGGAAGGTCTTATAATATCTCACCACCCACTATATAGATATATGTGTAAAGTGAGCAGCCTCAGTGTCCCCTGCCCTCAAGGGCACAGTCTTAGAAGCACCTTATTCCCTTCTACTGTTAAGCACTGGATGGGTTTGATTGCCCAGAGAGGGGTCTGCCTTCCCCCAAGGTCACACAACCAGGAAGGGTAATGGGTAGAGGGAGGGGACCTAGATGGGCAGGCAGCCCCGCACCGTCTCCTTGGAGTCCTGGGGAGCCCGGGCCTCAGCTGCGTGGGAGAACTGAAAGGAAAGGAGAGGGGGGGAGTGTCGGGCCTGTGCGGCAGCGGGACAGATAACCGATGGTGCAGCAAGCGAGGAGGTGGGTCCCCAGCCCTGGCACCCCAACTGCAGGCAGAGTCAAGCAGAGGCGGCATGCTTCGCAGAGCCCGCCCGGCAGGTGCCCCGCGGCCCCCCAAGTCCTCCGGAACCGTCAGAGGCTGGTATCTCAGTGGCTGTGAGAGAGCAAGTGCCGGGCAGTCCTGAGCAGTGGTGGCGGCTGTGGCCAGCCCCAGCCTTTAGATGAGCCGTTCCTCAGGCGGCAGCTTGAGGTTGGGGGGCGGTGGAGCTCGGGCACCCACCTGCTCCTCACTGCTGGGCCGGTAGGTGCCCTCCGTTTGCCTCTTCTCCCGTAGCTTCCGCACCAGCAGGGCCAGACCCACAGCCAGGAGCAGGGCAGCCAGGAGAGAGAAAACCACGATGATGGCGGTGATGGCCTCCTGTGACTGCGTGGGAGGGGGGATGGGTGTGAGTTACCCCTGAATCTGGACATCCTGTCCACCCTCCCGACCCGGAGAAGCCTCTGGGGATGGTAATCCGCTCTCCCTAACACCTGCTGCCTTGGGTGACTGGGTTCCTTCCCCCAGGGTTCCTGATCCCCATCTATCATACCTGGGCTCCTGGGCTCTTCCACCTGCTGTGTCTGGGGTCCTCCTTCCAAGTGCTGCCACACCTAAGCTTCTAGCTCCCCCTTCCCCCTGCCTGAGAGGCACAGGGGGCTCCTGACCTTGCCAGGCTGGGTATTCTTGCTCACTCCCTTCCAGGCATTCTTGGTCTCCCCATTTGCCAAGTTGGCCTTCTGATCTCTCCCATAGGGTTCTCCAATGCCTCCCCCCACCAAATCCAACAGTCACCCCTGAAAGTCTAGGCCCTCCCATCTGCTACCTGTGGGACGCTTCGATAAAATCCCTTCTGCCCTCCTCCCCTATACACCACCCTCCCCACTCAACTCACCAGGGCTCCATTGGAACCAGGGCTGGGGCCAGAGGGCGTAGTGGTGGTGTTCACACTTGTAGAGGTCGTAGAAAGTGCTGGGGAGTGGTAGAGAAGACAATGCCAAGTTGCTCAGTCATGTTCAACTCTTTGCGACCCCATGGACTGTATAGCCTGCCAGGCTCCTCTGTCCACCGGATTTTTCAGGCAAGAATACTAGTGAACCCAGCTCCTCCATGGCAGGTGGATTCTTTACCTGCTGAGCCATCTGGGAAGCTCCAGAGAAGATAAATGAACCCCCATCTATTCCTTCCCATCTGGAAACATCTTCATCATCCTTGGGCATTTCCCCTCACTAGAACTCTGCCTTTCTGAGACTTTCATTCTGTGGGTACCCTCCATGAAGGGGATGGCCTCATTGATTTTGCTTCTCTGGGGACCCCCACCCCTGGTAGCCCAGCAGCGAGTAATCAACCAACAGCAGTTTGCAGTTTGCACTGAGTTGGGGGCTATTATAATGGACAGTGTCCGGAAACCCAACCCTTCCCCCCTACAACCCACCTCCCCGGCCCTCCCTCAGCCCTTAAGGAGCTGGGCGGATCCTGTATTTCCCCGGAGTGTCTGACTCACACACCTCCCCCCAGGCACCCGAAACTAGAATAGAGGGCAGAAAGGCAGGGTCCACACCTTAGGCCAGTCTGCTCAACCTGGGCCTGAAGCCCCAGGCAGGCTTCCTCCTGATTCGCATTTCCCAGAGTCCTCAACCTTACTGAGACTCCGGCCCCCAGGCCTCCTCTCCCAGCAGCTCACAATTCCACCCAACTCAGGAATTCTCCTAGACCAACTCCAACCTTCCAAGGAAGCTCTGACTCTATCCACTCCGTCTCCCAAGGCATCACATGCCCGCTCCTGGGTTCTTGACCTCTCAGTGTTGCAGGGACGTAGCTCTTCAGAGCCCAGACCCCCAGCGCCCGGGACCGGTACCTACCTTGCCCCCCGACCCGGTCCCAGCGGGCCAGCAGCAGTGGCAGGCCGAGCGCCAGGAGCGGCTCCAGGCTCGGGCTCGCCATGGGCCGGGTGACAGGCTGGTGGCACAGGGAAGGGGCTTGTCGCGGGTGCCGCTCCTACCGCATCTCCGGCCAGGGGTACCTTCGACCCCGCACCTGGGAGCTGAAGGAGAAAGGCCAGGGCGTGGGGGAAGGGGCCGGATCCAGGCACTGGCCCCTGGGAGGGGCGGCCCGTGCCGGCCACCCGCGAGTCCCGCCCCGCCCCACCGCCAGAGGTCAGAGATTAAAGATTAACTCTGGGCGGCGCGTTCCTGGGCTAGGGAAAGAGGAAAAGGAGGGAAGGGGGGAGGGGGCGGCAGGCCCAGCCGCACGACCTGCCTCCTTACCTGGTCCGGGCGTCTTCGATCTCGCTCTGAGTCTGGATGCCGGTCCTTCGCTCGAACCCTCGGTACGTCGGTCAGTGGCTGGGTCGCACTGTTCCAGCTCCGCCCGCTCACGTGACCCGGAAAGTTTAGTCACTCACCTGGGAGGGCAGCGCACTTCCGGCTTCTGCACCTGAGCCTAGATGAGAGGGCGGGGCCTAGAGGGGGCGGGGCCGCGCCGCGGACGCACCTGTAACGGGAACCCAATCCAAAATCCGAAGGCATAAAAAGAAGTGTAAGTGCGCAGGTGTAAAAGGGGCCTCTCACCTGCACTGCAGGTACACCTGTAGAATTGTCCAGGTGTGGAAACACACAGGGCATGGAAACATCCGTGTGTGAAGCACTCCTGTCTTGGGCAGACCGGGATGGGGAGCCTCTAAGGAAAACACACCTATGTGGCACACACCTGCATGAGAGCTAACGTGTAAAGAAGACATCTGCATGGAAGCGTAAGAACGCCGATGGGATACATCTGCCCTGAAACACATCTATTTGGAGTATAGCTGAATGGAAGCCTGCCTGGGGAAAAACAGCTGTAGAGAACACACCTGCATGTTAAACACCTGGCTGACGCACTGTGGCACGGGGCACATCTGCTTTGGGAACGCATCTGCATGACTCACCTATGAAATGAACAAGACTTGCAGGAGGAATTGCCGTGTGGAAAGACATTAGAAACACCTGTACAAGACACACCTGCATTGAAGTGCGCCTGTAGAGGACCCAGTTATATGAAAAAGCCCCATATGGATGGATATTTAAATGGAATACACCTGTGGTGGGGGAGGCTGTGTAACGCATTCCTGGGTGGAGGAATCCCTGTTGAGACACATACCTATGAGGTGGAGGAAACAACCTTGCAGGAGGGACAGCTGCATAGAACTGAGCTCACGTGAGAGGGAGACCTGAGCACGCCTGCGTGGGGCACACTAACATAGAAGCACATCTGAGGGGGGGCTCGTGTGTACTGAGGTCCACCTGTCAAGGATGCACCTGTGAGAAACCGTTTGTTTGGGACATTTCCGTGCGAAAATACCTGTATCCCCCTGTGCTCTAGGGCACCTGCGAGGGCCATCTGTGAATGAAAACGTCTATGAGGAGACCCTCCATAAGAGGCTTTGTTTGGAACACACCTGTTAGGGCACACCTATCTGGGCATATTGCCAGGGAACCATATTGCCCTCTGGGCTGTATCTTTGGATAAAGGACGATGGTAATAAGCGACCCCATCCTGCGGACTCTAGAGTAAAGTGTTACGGTTAAGGGAAAATTAATCCCTTCCAGGTCATAGATCAACGATGGGTAAGAATCCCAGGTCTAGTGAAATCTCTGCTTTGCCCCTTCCTGGGCATATGAACTGGGGTGAACGGCTTAACCTCCTATTTCCTCATCCGTGAAGTGCGAAAGCCAGTCCCACCTACGTTTTAGGGTTTTAGAGAAGACGACGCGAGAGGTGAGTAAAAGACCAGGCTTGTGCAACGCAATGAATCAACATTAGCTGTTATTATTATTCGCTGTCAAAAGGCCTGGGCGCCCCTCCCCCTAATGGTGAATCGAGAAACTGCGCCCGAAACTAGTGGGAGGGACCTTCGGCAGGTGCACAGAGCGCGACAGACTGGGGGCCCGCCTTCAGTTACGCGGTCCTTATCCCCAACCGTGCCTGGGACTCCTCCCCAGGCAAGTCCGGAGAGAGCAATTTTCTCGTTGTCCGGATCAGGTCGGGGCCCCTTTAAGACTTCCTGGAGAGCCCCGAGCCGCGGGGCCGAAGGCTGCCCTGGGTCAGAGGGGAGGCCCCGCCTAGGTGGGTGGGAGAGGCGGGACGGGCGGGCGCAGTTTTTGCGGTTCTGGCCAATAGGAAACCGACTTTGCAACCGCCTGGCGCGTTGATCTTCCGTTTCCCAGGCTGAGTGGAACCGAGAAAGGAGGCGCACGGGCGGGATGACAGCACGGCTAGATATTGTGCTTCAGTGGCCGCGTAGGGAATGTAATTGGAACGGGCGTGCTGTTGCAGGCCTAGATGGCGCGGAGTTGGTCCGTGAGAACGTCCAGGAAAAAAGAGAACTTTAGTTCCTGATGAAAATTAGTAGAGGCAGGAGGTCAAGTGGAAAGGGATTACGTAACCCAATCCTGGAGATCTCCTTACCTCGCCTCCTTCGGCAGAGGGTAAACTGAGGCACGTAGAAAGGAGCTCCGAAACCAGACCTGAGATATTGCTCTCTCCAGCCACTCCATTTCCAAAATGAATGTGGTGCTCCCTAGGTTGTGCTGATACCGGGGCATCCCTGACCGCCCCCCACCAGCTCCGCCCTCAGCCCCCTCCCCCCCAAAGCGGGTCGGGGGAGGAGAAGCAAGTTCTGGCGCGGGCGGCGACGGCTAGCAGTCACCGCCTCCTACAAGTGCCGGAGCCCGGCAGGCAGCGCGGAGGCTGCGGTGGCAGTGGCCGCGGAGCTGGCCCTGCAGGGCCCCGGGGGGGGAGGGGGAGCCGTCAAGCCCCCGCTGAGGCCGCCGCTGCCGGGCCTCCCCTCCCCCCCGGGCTGGCGCCATGCGGGGGGGCCCGGGCGAGGCCGAGCGGCGTCAGCGCTGGGGTCGCCTCTTCGAAGAGCTGGACAGTAACAAGGATGGTCGCGTGGACATCCGCGAGTTGCGCCAGGGACTGGCCCGGCTGGGCGGGGGCGATCCGGACCGCGGCACCCAACAGGTACCCCCGCTGGGATACCCCTCCTGATGCGTGGCGCTGGGCCCAGTTGGCGCCTGGTAATCTGAGCCCCTGAATGGAGCGCCAGGAGTCGCCCGTGACAGCCTGTGCTGGACTCCAGGACCCGTGCCTAGCTTGAGCGTCCCTGTCTCTTTGCCCGTGCCCGCCCGTGTCCGGGCCTGACGGGATCGCTCAAGACAGGACCACCGAGGCCCCAGGCCTGCAGTTCAGCCAAACCCAGCCCCCTCCTCCCTCTGGGTGGAGGATGTCTGCCAGGGAATGGGGCCACGTGCGCTTTACTGCCCACTGCCCGGGACACACCCTCCTCTGAACTCTTTGCACAACCCAGAGACATGGCCTGCACCCACCTACAGGAAACATGCCCTCCCTTCCCTCCTACCCGGCTCTGGGCACCCACTACTCTCCCAGGCAGCTGCCCCAGACTCTCTGTTTACATTCCCTTCCCTGTCCTTTCTAAGACTTGGCTCAATGCCCCAAGTTTTCCCAGCCAAGGACCCAATCCTATCTGAGGCTGCCCTCCGCTGGAGATGCTCCTATCCAAGCAGGAACTTGACCCCAATCCCTCTACATCTGAAGACTCAGATGCCACTGGACTGTCTCCATAGCACCCTGAAACCTCCAATCACCCTCCCACTCTACAGATGGGCAAACAGAGGCCCAGTGGATGCTCAGTGTGGTTGTGTCCTTGCTACCACATTGCCCAGTGCTGTCTCCAGTGAGAGCTCTTGAAACTGCCATGCAGACAAGTTTTTAGAAGAGACAGCTGGAAGGACAGGCTTGCAGAAACAAGAGCCCAAGTCTACCTATCTACTTCCCAGCTCTGTAACTTTGGGCAAGTTACTTGACCTTGACGAGCCTCATTTTGCTCGCCAAGAAAGTTGGATGACTGCTGTCCACCTCACAGACCTACCATGGCCTTGGGCATCTTGTTGAGAGGAGAGCCGATGGCAGAGTGATGGGCCCAGACTCCTGGGACATAAGCTTGTTATGCCCTACATTGTGGGAGCAGCTTAGAGGAGCTCCCTCTGACCTTTCTCCCTGCCAGGGCATCGCCCCTGAGGGTGGCACTGACCCAGATGGCGGCCTTGACCTGGAGGAGTTTATCCTCTACCTGCAGGAGCGGGAACAGCGCCTTCTACTTCTGTTCCACAGTCTGGACCGGAATCAAGATGGTAAGGCCCAGGGATGGGGCTGTGGGGCCCTTGGAGACCCCAATGGGGTTAGAACTGGCAGTGCCAGGAGGAAGCGGGGAGGGCCGCTTCTCCGTGATGACTCACAGGCTATTTCGGGAGCTCTCCTCACCCTCAGCTAGGTGGTTCTGGGCCCAGCTGGCCTATCCCACCTCCTTTTCCTAACGGGGTGGGACCCTATTATTTATAAGTCTTATTATTTGTGGCGCAAAGATTCCCCTCCCCACATTGCTCCTGGATTCCCTGTGACACAGAGCCGCCCCCATCGCATTTTCTGGATGTCCAATGTGGCCTCAACTCCCTGTGGCATGGGGACCCCAATAATTACCCCTGGACTTAATCCTTCATTCATTCAGCAAATGCAAGTCCCTCTCAATATGAACCAATTCCACCTCTCTGATCCCAGTGGGTCAAGGGCCCCTCCCTGCAGCCCTGCCACACACTTCACCTTGGGTTTCTGCGTGCCCTGGTCTTGTTAGACATCCCCAGTCCAAGCTATTCTGGTCCTCTGACTTGAGGTCCTCTGACTTGAGGTCCCCTCCTCGGGCCCCCTCCCCAGGTCAGATTGACGCCTCTGAGATCCAACAGAGTTTCCGAGCCCTGGGCATTTCCATCTCCCTGGAACAGGCAGAGAAAATCCTGCACAGGTGAGTGGCTGGGTCCATAATCCCAGGTAACTCAGATCTCCAAGACCCCCTTAGCCACCTCGAGCCTCTGAACCCTGGACCCAATCCCAGGGAGGGAGTGGAGCTGAGATCTTGGGCCATTTGCTTTCCCGCTCGTAGCCTCAGTGTGCCCCTCTGTAAAACGGGGGGCCTCGCAGTGCCAAGGAGCTCTGTCTCCTCCCCAAACCAACCAGAATCTCTCACCTCCCTCAACTCACCTCCCTGCCCCAGGCACTGATTCTGTCCCACCTGTGCCCCTCCCCCCACCAGCATGGACCGTGATGGCACCATGACCATTGACTGGCAGGAGTGGCGTGACCACTTCCTGTTGCATTCGCTGGAGAACGTGGAAGATGTGCTGTATTTCTGGAAGCATTCCACGGTGAGGTGGGGGTGACGATCCCAGCCTGATGGTTGGGACCTCTCTTCCCCATGGCATAGGGGCAGGAGCTGGATCAGCACTCTAGTGGGAGGAGCCACTGGGAGCAGCCTGAGTGTGAGGTTCTGCTCTCCGCTTCCTTCATCTGGGGCTCTGGGACTGATGGGAGCTGATGGGAGCCCTTTAGACTTACTGCAGGGCTTTGGGGAGGTAGGCAAGAGAGGGCTCACCAGATGGGGCCTCTGGTCTCCCACCCTCTACCCATGCAGCTCTCCTTCTGCTGGTTTCTAGTTCTGCCCAATAAAGAATTCTGCTGCTGAAAAGACAAGTTAGGAAGCCACTGTTTTTGGAGGGTCTGATGAGATCCATTAGAAATTGAGGGAAGAAGTGCTCTGGATTGTCATTTCTGGGGTGGGAATCCCTGAGTGATGCTTCTGATAGGATCTGATGGCATCTGGAGGGGATCCATCCTTGGGATCTGCTGAGAATCTCTTGAGAGATCCAGAGATTCCCACCCTGGGAGACCTATGAGGGTCTTGGTTAAGAAGTCCACAAGTGAAGATGCTAGAAGACAGATGATCTCTGTGGGGGAGACCCCAGGAGAGAGCCACTGGGCTCCTGATATGGGAAGCCCCTGGTAGGATCTTGTGTGGCCCTGGAGGAATCTTCTGGAATCCTTATGTGAGAGACCCTTGGGTGGAATCCTGCCTAGGGATTTCATTAGCCCTGGAGGGATCTTTATGGAGCAGAGGCTTGAATAGGAGGCTTTGATGGGATTTGGTGGAGGTCCCCAGGAAGGACATTACCTCTCATGGAGATTGCGGGGCTAGGTCGGGTAGGGATCCGAGAGAGATCTCTTGGATTGGTGGACTCTCTGGGTATCCTGGAATTCATGGCGGAGACACCCCAGTTTAGAGCAGAGTCACCTCTCCCCAGCCTCAGTGGGTCATGACAGCCCCAGCCTCTGCATCCCCAGGTCCTGGATATTGGTGAGTGCCTCACTGTCCCAGATGAGTTCTCAGAGCAGGAGAAACTGACTGGCATGTGGTGGAAGCAGCTGGTGGCGGGCGCAGTGGCGGGGGCCGTGTCCCGGACAGGCACAGCCCCTCTGGACCGCCTCAAGGTCTTCATGCAGGTGAGAGGCCCTCGAGAGACCCACCCCCTCCTTTCCCAGGCCTGGACCTCTGGAAGGGACCCCAAAGCCACCTGTCTCCCCCCACCCAGGTCCACGCCTCCAAGACCAACCGACTGAACATCCTGGGGGGCCTCTGGAGCATGATCCAAGAGGGGGGCGTGCGCTCCCTGTGGCGTGGCAACGGGATTAATGTGCTCAAGATTGCACCTGAGTCGGCAATCAAGTTCATGGCCTATGAGCAGGTGGGGGCAGGTGTGGGGAGGCATGGACTGTAGACATGGGGTCTGCAGGATTGGCCTGGGAGTGGGGGAATGTCTGCGGGTCCCTGGGAGTGGGCATCTGCTCCCCTACGGGTCGCCCCCAGCAGGGCAGCAGAGGGGAAGTTCAAGGCCACGGAAGGCTAAGCCCTGAGGTCCCGCCACCTCTGTGTCTCCTCAGATCAAGCGGGCCATCCGGGGGCAACAGGAGACCCTGCATGTGCAGGAGCGCTTTGTGGCTGGCTCCCTGGCTGGCGCCACAGCCCAGACCATCATCTACCCCATGGAGGTGAGGAGCAGCCCTGGCAGAGACCTCGTGGCACTGTGGGAGGTCTGCAATCACCATTTCACTCCAAGGTGTGAAGTGGGATGATCCGCTTCACGTTGATCCACTAAGCATTGGGTGATCACTTCGTCTCTTCCTGATTCAGACTCATTACAGCAGTGCTGTTTCTTGTGTAGCTGGTCTGGGCATCACAGTTTGACATGTGATTTCTGGGGACAGTAGTGGTTTGTTGGTTTGTTGTTCAGTCGCTCAGCTCAGTCATATCTGACTCTGTGATCCCATGCACTGAAGCACACCAGGCTTCCCTGTCCTTCACTATCTCCAGTTTGCTCAAACTCATGTCCATTGAGTCAACGATGCCATCCAACCATCTCATGCTCTGGATGAGAAGGTCCCCCTTCTCCTCCTGCCCTCAGTCATTCCCAGCATCAGGGTCTTTTCCAGTGAGTCAGTTCTTCACATCAGGTGGCCAAAGTACTGGAGCTTCAGCATCAGTCCTTGCAATGAATAATCGGGGTTGATTTCCTCCAGGATTGGCTGGTTTGATCAGTGTTGGTTTAACTGTTTAGATAACAGTTGTGGGGGCCAGCCATTGATGGATATGCCTCTTCTAAGGATCCTGGTTTCCAGGATGCTTGTCCCCAAGGGAATCATTTCCAAGTGAAACCGTTTTTGGAGAAATCATTTCAAGTTTCAGGTTGTGCCAGGCATCAGTTAGGATTGTGAGTGATAGAAAACCTAAATCACATAAATGAAGTCCAGAGGTGAGCAGTCCAGGGATGGTATAGTGGCTTCAGAATGTTGGAGAACAAGACTCTATCTTGTTCTACCACCTCAGCATGTGGCCCCCTCCTTATGGACCAAAATGGCTGCTTGTGCTCCAGTTACAACGTCCACATTCCAGCCAAGAAGGAAAAACAAAGGAAGGCGCAGCTCCCTGACCTTAAGGATGCTTTCTGACAGCCTTGCATCCTTCTTCACCTTCATCGGCTAGGACTCAGTCACATGGCCACACACCTAGGGAAGCTGAGAAATGTAGTCTATATTTCTAGAGGCTGTGTGCTTGCTGAAAATAACAGATTCTATTGCTAAGGGTGAAGATAACAAGATATTGGGAGACGGTTAGCAGTGGGTGCCACATGCACCCTTAACAGTTTGTCGGTATAGAGTTTGGAGGCAGAAGATAGATTCTAGAGCAAGTGGTTCTTTTAATTCAGTTATTCTCAGGGTGTCTCCACCCAGCTGTCTTCGTTCCTGGATGTTGTGATTCCAAAGGCAGCTTTTCCAGGGATAATCAGGTTCTCCCCAGGTGCTGAAGACACGGCTGACCCTTCGCCGGACGGGCCAGTACAAGGGGCTGCTGGACTGTGCGTGGCAGATCCTGGAGAGAGAAGGGCCCCGTGCCTTCTACCGTGGCTACCTGCCCAACGTTCTGGGTATCATCCCCTATGCGGGCATCGACCTGGCCGTCTACGAGGTCTGTGGCACTCCCTTCTCTGGGGTCTACTCTCCCTGGGGTCTGAATCAGCTGACCTCCATAGCTACAGGTGGAGAAGCAAAGCACCATGGGCCATGGGATCCTGGGGAACCTTTCCAGGCACTGCATCCCCACCCCCTGCGACTCTTCCACTTCCTACCACAAGAACCTTCCATCTGTAGTTTGGTCTTCCCAGGTCTCAGGACACGTGAAAGTTGGGGACCACTCCAGCTCAGAAAATCAAGGGAGCAGGCAAAGATGAACTTCAAAGATGCCATCTCCTCCCAAAATGTGGGTCAAACACGCCTCTACCTCCAAGCTAATGTTTTCTTTAAGGCCTGCCCATTTCGGTGTCCATCGTCACGATAAAATCCACACCCCATGGTCAGCATCTTGGGACCTTTATCAGGAGAGGAAGGAGCTGGGAGTTTTTGCTGTTTCTCTTCCAGGGGCCTCATCCATTGCTTCTCCCTTCTCCTGGCAGGATCACCAGGTTCTCCCAATTACCACAGAAGTCCCCAGGCATCCCTGCCCCAATGTTTGTATCCAGCCCAGCTACCTGGGTGGGCAACCTGTCCAGTTGCCAACTCAAAAGGGCCCTGGGCTTGGCTGAATGCTTTGCTGGTGCCATCTTGAATTTTTTTTCTTTTTCTTTCTTTCTTTCTTTTTGGCTGCACTGGGTCTTCATTGCTGCACTCAGGCCTTCTCTAGCTGTGGCATGCCAGGGCTACTGTCTAGTTGCGGCACACAAGTTTCTCACTGCGGTGGCTTCTCTTGTTGCAGAGCACAGGCTCTAGGGTGCGTGGGCTTCGGGGGTTATGGCACTTGGGCTCTAGATCTCAGGATCAGTAGTTGTGGCTCACGGGCTTAGTTGCCCTGTGACATGTGGGATCTTCCCAGACCAGGGATCAAACTCATGTCCTTCGCACTGGTAGGTGGGTTCTTAACCTCTGGACCACCAGGAAAGTCCCATCTTAAAATTTTCAGTAATCTTTGAACAGGGGACCTCCCGTATTTTTATTTCCCACTGGGTCCCACAAATGACATAGCTGGTCCTGATCTGAGATCCCCCACACATGCCAACCCTACCTGCCCTGCCAGCACCCAGCGTCTACATAGCCAAATGAGATAAAGCTTCATTCATTCGCTCATTCGTTTGTTGGTTTAGCAACTGTTTCCTAAGCATCCATCAGTGCCTGGCACTGTGCTGGCTGCTGCATCCAAGGTTGTTGTTCAGTTGCCAAATCGACTCTCTGTGACCCCATGGACTGCAGCACACCAAGCTTCCCTGTCCTTCACTATCTCCCGGAGTTTGCTCAAACTCACGTCCATTGAGTCAGTGATACCATCCAACCATCTCATCCTCTGTCACCCCCTTCTCCTCTTGCCCTCCATCTTTCCCAGCATCAGGGTCTTTTCCAGTGAATCAGCTCTTTGCATCAGGTGGCCAAAGTATGGGAGCTTCAGCATCAGTCCTTCCAATGCATGCATTCAAAGAGTACAACATAATTCTTGTCCTCCTGGGATGCCCCTCCAGTGAACAAAGAAGGCAGTAAACCAGCAAATAAATAGTTTCAGATCGTGAAAAGTTCTCAGAAGACAACAAAGAGAATGTGTAATCAAAAGTAGCTGTGGGCAGGAGTGGGGCATTGCTGGGAATGCCTCTGAGAGGTGGTGATGGAGTGAGGTGCTGAATATCTATCAAAAGAGAGTGTGCACAAAGCAGAGGGCACAGCCAATGCCAAGGGCCAGACACAGGAATGAATTAGGTCTCTTGAAGAAGTGCAAGTCTCTTGTTTTTCTGTTACAGCTTATTACAATATATAGAATGTAGTTCCCTTGCTATACAGCAGAACCGCGTTGTTTATTTTATATACTGTAGTTGGTATCTGTGGGCCTTCCCTGTAGCTCAGATGGTAAAGAATCTGCCTGCAGTGCAGGAGACCTGTGTCCGATCCCTGGATCAGGAAGATCCCTTGGAGAAGGAAATGGCAACTCGCTCCAGAATTCTCTTGTGGAGAATTCCACAGACAGAGGAGCCTGGTGGGCTACAGTCCATGGGGTCGCAAAGAGTCAGAATCGACTGAGCTACTGACGCACACAGTTTGTATCTGCTAATCGCAAACTCCAAAATTATCCCTCCCCCTTCACGTTTCCCTTTTGGTAACCGTGAGGTTTTTTTCTGCATCTGGAGTCTTGTTTCTGTTTCATAGATAAGTTCATTTGTATAGTATTTTAGACTCCACATACAAGTGATATCATATGGTATTTGTCTTTCCCTGTCTGACTTACTTCACTTAGTAGGATCATCTCTAGGTCCATCCATGTTGCTGGAAATGGCATTATTTCATCCTTTTTTATGGCTATTAGTCCACTGTACCATCTTACATGGTACTTATTTAAGTAAGTACTTATATGGTCAGTGGACATTTAAGTTGTTGCCCTGTCTCAACTATTGTGAATAGTGGTACATGTATCTTTTCAAATTATAGTTTTGTCCAGATATATGCCCAGGAGTGGGATTGCTGGATCAAATGGCAGCTCTATTTTTTAAGGAACCTCCATACTGTATTCCACAGTAGCTATACCAATTTATATTTCCTCCAAAAGTGTAGGAGGGTTCCCTTTTCTCGACACCCTCTCCAGCATTTACTATTTGTAGACTCTCTAATGATGGCCAGTTTGACCAGTGTGAGGTGATACCTCACTGTAGTTTGGATTTACATTTCTCCAATAATTAGCAACATTGAGCATCTTTTCACATTCTCACGGGCCATCTAAATGTCTTCTTTGGAGAAATGTCTTTTTAGGTCTTCTGCCCATTTTTTGATTAGATTGGTTGGTTGTTTTGCTGTTGAAGAGTGGAAGTCCTAAGTGGCCGACGGAGCTGACATAGCAAGGACTCAAAGATCACGAGTTTGGGTTTCTCCCAAAGGTGATAGGAAGCCATTAAGACTCCTGAGCAGAAATAAGACACAACCTTATTTCATTCATTCTTCACCCTAAAAGGGATTTCAGAGGTCTAAGTAGTTTGAGAAGCCCTCTTGACATTTCAAGATCTTAATTAGTCTCTTAAAGACTCTGAGAAGTCCTGCAGAAACATGATTTACTCTTTTTTAAGTACAGTGTTGCCATACTTATCCAAGTATCAAAACCTCTTTTTAACATGACTGTTCTTAAAAACTCATTAAACACCTAGTTGGCTAATGCAGCTCTAGCCCCAAAGTCAGTTTAGTAAACACTTCTAATTTGCCCCTTCCACACCCAGACCAGACATCACCAATCCATTACCACACTTGAGTCTCTCTCAGCACAGTTCTGGGAAACCATTAGCAATGGATTAAGATTGACTCAGGAAATGCAACCTATGAGCCTTTCCAGTCCCAAGGTCAGAAAAAAGATCCTGGACTTTTTTTTTTTTCCGAGGCCTCACAGAAGGCTTCGGAAGGGATTGGTCAAGAGCATAGCTCTGGACTTGGGGGTGACTCTGAATGCTGTCACCTTTATCTTATGGCTTTGGGCAAGTAACTTCCCTTGAGCCTCTGTTTCTCATCAGTGAAATGGGGATAGTAATTGTTATTTAGTCATATCAGTCATGTCTGACTCTTTGCAACTCTACAGACTGTAGCCTGCCAGGTTCTCTGTCCATGGAATTTTCCAGGCAAGAATACTGGAGTGGATTGCCATTTCCTTTTCCAGGGGGCCTTCCCGACCCAGGGATCAAACCCACGTTTCCTGATTGGCAGGGGGATTCTTTACTGAGCCACCAGAGAAACCCATAAAATAGGTCTGCTGCTGCTGCTAAGTCACTTCAGTCATGTCCGACTCTGTGCAACCCCAGAGACGGCAGCCCACCAGGCTCCCCCGTCCCTGGGATTCTCTAGGCAAGAACACTGGAGTGGGTTGCCATTTCCTTCTCCAATGCATGAAAGTGAAAGTGAAGTCGCTCAGTCGTGTCCGACTCTTAGCGACCCCACGGACTGCAGCCCACCAGGCTTCTCTGTCCATGGGATTTTCCAGGCAAGAGTACTGGAGTGGGGTGCCATTGACTTCTCCATTAAAATAGGTCTAATTGGGCTAAAATCAAGGTGTCGGCAAGGCTTCTTTCCTTTAGGAGGCTCTAGGAGAGAATCCGTTTCCTTAGATTTTCCAGTTTCTGATGGCCCCCTTCTCCATCTTTAAGGTCAGCAACATAGCCTCTTCCCCCACCTCATGTCTCTCTCATGTCTGTTTCTGTCATCACATCTCCTTCTCTGACTTTTAGAAGGTGACATGTGATGACATCAGGCCCACTTGAAAGCTCTAGCATAATCTCCCACCTCCGGATCTTTAACTTAATCCTATTTGCAAAGTCCCTTTTGCCAAGGAAGGTATCCTATTCACAGATTCCAGGGATTAGGGCAGGAACAATAGGGGGGCCATTATTCCACATACCAGAGAGGTTCTGTGTGAGTGCGCACAGTTGCATCTGACTCTTTGCAATCCCATGGACTGTAGCCCACCAGGCTCCTCTGTCCATGGGATTTTCCAGGCAAGAGTACTGGAATGGGTAGCCATTTCCTTCTCCCCGGAATCTTCCCCACCCAGGGATCAAACTCAAGTCTCCAATATTGCAGGCAAATCCTTTACCATCTGAGTCATCAGGGAAGCCCAGCAAGAGTCTAGGTGAGGTTTTTTTGTTGTTGTTTTTTGGCCCCATGGTGCAGCAGGCATGTGGGATCTTAGTTCCCCGACTAGGGATGGAATCCAGGCCCCCTACATTAGAAGTGCTCAATCTTAACCACCAGACCACCAGGGAAGTCCCCTTTAGGTGAGGTCGAAGCAAAAGCCTGCTTGGCTAAGACCAACTATCACAGGATACAGAAGCCAGCCAGCGGGGTCCTTGTGTCACCTAGCTCCAACCCACCCTCCTTCCTTCTCCACCCCTCCCAGACCCTGAAGAACCAGTGGCTCCAGCAGTACAGCCACGACTCAGCTGACCCGGGCATCCTCGTCCTCCTGGCCTGTGGCACCATCTCCAGCACGTGCGGCCAGATAGCCAGCTACCCACTGGCCCTGGTCCGGACCCGCATGCAGGCCCAAGGTGAGGCCTGGGGGGGACAAGGAGACAGGGAAGGTCTCACAACTCGGGCCCATCTCCCCACCCCCCAGCTCTTCCTCCGGAGAAGGCAGAGTCCCAGGCTGGGATCCTCCTGGAATTTGGATTGGCCTTGACTCGAGCCCTGACTTTTCTCTGGGCCTCAGTTTACCCTTTTGTGACACTGGAATGGGAGCCCTTTATCCTAAGCAGGAGAACAGACACAGTCAGTACTGGCTGAGCATCCCAGCGATCTCAGTCGGGAGGCAAGCTTTCTGGGCTGGTCCTTTGAGTTCTCATTTGCAAGGCTGGGTTATAGCCAGGCCAGGGAGCAACAGGGCCAGGCTACAGGCTACACTTGTTCTATTGGGTTTCTCTGGGTTGGCTTTTGAGGTTATTTTTCTTTTTTCTCCCCGCTACTATCCCTCAATTTTTTTTTTTTTTTTTTTTTTTGAGAATTTCTACGGGGATTTTAGCATTTGTGTGTTGGGATTTTTGCCAGGGGTTATCTGCGCGTAACACATATATAGTCTCCCAACCCTCAAAGGGCTTCCAGGCTGGAGAAGAAGGTGCTGAATAAATCATCCCAAAATTAAGTATGGATTTAGGGTTGAATGAAGGGGAGGGGGAAAAAAGCCAGACTCAGACTTGGGGCACCAAGGAGGGCTCCCCTGAAGAGCCGGTTTGGGATGGAGAATGGAAGGATGAGTCAGAGTTTGGCTGAGAGAAGGAAGGGATGGAGCTCCAGGAAGACGACACTTCTGTGTCCTCTCCCACCTCCCCCTCCACACATACCTGCTCTGCTTCTCATCATCCCCAAATGGGGCCCTCCAGATTGGGGTGAGAAGTCGAGCAGCCAAGTCCAAGGCCAGCAGAAGCCCCAAATTGGAGTAGTAGGTTCCACTGTTAGTCCCTCTTGCTGCAATGGCCACCTGGCCCAGCCCTGGTGGGGGTGGGGGGGAAAGAGGGGGAAGTGAGAGGGGGACCTCTGGCCTTACCTGACCTCCCCACCCCTCCCCAGCCTCCATTGAGGGAGCCCCCCAGCTCTCCATGCTGGGTCTCCTCCGTCACATCTTATCCCAGGAGGGCGTGCGGGGCCTCTACCGGGGCATTGCCCCCAACTTCATGAAGGTTATCCCTGCTGTGAGCATCTCCTATGTGGTCTACGAGAACATGAAGCAGGCCCTGGGGGTCACGTCCAGGTGAGGGACCCAGAACCTACCCCCGCACCCCCAGATCCCTCACCTCAATCATGATGTCCCCCCACACCTGGGCCACTGGAGACCGACAAGACAGCCAGTGGATCCCAGGTCCTCCCCCCACCCTACCATTCAAACCACAGGATCCCCATACTCCAGCCACTGGAGCCCACGTTTCCCTGTCCCCTCACCCCCGTACTGAGTGCTGGACCTCCATGTCTTAACCACTGGATCCCCCACAAGCCAGCTAATGGATCCTGACACCCCAACCACAGCAGCACCTACCCAGTATCTAACCGCCCCCCCCACCAGCTGCCTCAGGCACCGGATCCAGTGTCCTCAGGCAGTGCTGGATCCTAGATCCCCAGCCCTGAACTGGCGGATCCTAGATCCTCTGCTTCGAGTCCTGGATCTCCAAGCTCAGCCACTGGACTCTGGATCTCAAGAAACCTCAGCCACGGTATCCTGACAATGCGAGGCCTAGATCCTGGGACCCCATCCACTGGATCCTGAATCCTCTCCCTCTAACCACTGGATTCCTGAATCCCTTTACCTCAACACAGGGTCCCAGATCCTGCTGCTTCAGCTCCCCAATTCCCACATTTCAAGCATCATTCCCTCAACACCCCCAACCATGGACTCCAGATTCCCAAGCCCTCATCTGCCAGATCCTCACTCCTCAAACCACATTCTCGAGAACCCGATGGCAGAGGAGCAGTTCCAGGCGACTACAACTGTAGGACCCCAGATCTCTGCATTGCAGGCACTGGACACTGAAACTTCACCCATAAGAGGCGGACCCTGCCACCTCTAGGCACTGGGTGCCAACCCCTTAACCCCTGATCTCTGACCTGAACCCTCCCAGGCACTGGACCTTGAAAACCCAGAGCCCCCAGCTAGCTCCCACTAGGCCAGTCAGCACCCTGGATCCCACACACCCCTGTTCCAGACACATACCAGAGACCTTCCCCCATGGCACAAACCCCACAGTCTATGGAGCCTGCAGGAAGCCCAGGTCCCAGGCTCCCAGCTTGAAAACCTACAGGATGTGCCCACAGTCCTGACACAGCTGACACTGGCAAGGGGAGGAGACATCCCTCCCAGGCCCTGCAGAGATGCCGCCGGACCCCCAGCTCCCTAGCATGGACATGCCCCTAGGCCTGGGGCAGGGCCGGGGTGGGGGGAAGGGCGTGCTCAAATGCTCCTCCAGCACTGTTGGTCTCACATCCTCTTCCCACCTATAGGCTGATCACAATCCCCAGAGCCTGGCTCCCTCTCTCTTAGGGCCGGCAAGCAGGCAATCTGAAGCTGGGAACACATGAAGGGGACCCCACACGCACACACATCCCAGCACTGCCAGCCCCTCCCCAGGCTTCAGAGTTGGAAACCAAGGATGCAAAACAAAGCCCCAACCCCCTAAGCCCCCAAATTCACTTCAGGTCTATTTTTCTACCAGAGAGGAGTTGACAACCCATCCCCCCTACTTACCCCAGCCCCCCACCCTGTACATTCTGCACTTTATATTTGGATGCTGAGCTTAGTATCATTGGGGAAGCCCTCTCTCCATTCCTTCCAAGTCCTTGGGGAACCCCATTCAAGGACTGTGAAAGAGGAACTGGGATGTTTGGGGGATGGGAGGACCCACTCCCCTAATGCTTCCACCTCCTCCACCTACACTGCGCCCCACATCCCTGCCTGTGCCCTGCCTGTGTGTGTTATTTCGAAAGAAAAGAACAAAGGAGTACATTTTCTAAGCTCTTTCATTGTGGTTTTTACTGAAAGGGGGTGGGTGGATGTGGGAGCACCTCTAACTACTCACAGGGAAGACACATGGGTTGTCATCCATCATTCACGGAGACCAGGAAATGACTCCATGAGCCTCAGTTTCCACATCTGTAAAGTGGGTGCAGGGGCAAGTCCACATTCAAGAGCCCTCCTAATTTGTCCTGTATGTTTTTCTAATTACACAAGTGTGTCCTTTTCCTTGGGCTGCTGTAAAAAGTTATCAAAAACAAGGGGCTTAAAACAACAAGAAAATTAAATATTTTTCTATTGTGGTACAATACACATTACATAAAATTTACCCTTTTAACCAATTTTAAGTGTTCAGTTCTATGACATTAAGTACATTATATTGTCATGCAACCATCCCCGCCATCCATCTCGAGGACTTTCTCATCTTCCCAAACTGAAACTCTGTCCCCATTAAACACTCACTCCCCATCCCCTACCCCAGCCCCTGGGCCCACCATCTACTTCCTGTCTCCAGATTTGACTCCTCTGGGACCTCCTAGAACTGGAATCATGCAATTATTTGCCCTTTTCCGTCTGGTTTATTTCACTGGGCATCTTGTCCTCAAGGTTCATCCATGTTGTAGCAGGTGTTAGAATCTCCTTCCTTCTGAAGTCTGAGTAATATTCTATTTTAGCGCTTCCCTAGTGGCTCAGTGGTAAAGAATCCACCTGCCAGGAGATGCAGGTTCGATCCCAGCAGGAACCTGCAGGAGACGCAGGTTCGATCCCTGGGTCGGGAAGATCCCCTGAAGAAGGAAACGGCAAAGCCCACTCTAGTATTCTTGCCTGGGAAATCCCACGGACAGAGGAGCCTGGCCGGCTACAGTCCATGGGGTGGCAAAAGTGTGGGGCACGACTTAGCGACTAAACAATGACAACAGCAAGGGTGGTCGAGGAGAAGGTAATGTTTGAATAAAGAGTTTTAAATGGTGAGGGAGGGAGCCATGGGGATGCCTAGGCAAACAGCATCTCAGGCAGAGGGCACAGCAGGTGCAAAGGTCCCCGGGCAGCATCATGCCTGGTGTGCTGGAGGAACAGCGAGGAGGCCTATTTGCAGCAGAGTGAGCAAGTAGGAGAGAGGGAGAAGGGGAGGGCTGGGAGGGGATGGGGCAAGTAGAGCAGGACTTTGTGGGCTGCGAGGAGGACGGGCGGGTAGGTGGAAGCCCTGGAGGGCTGTGCGCAGAGGAGGGGTGGGCCCTGACTCAGGTACTCATGCGCGCCCTCTGGTGGCTGCTGCAGGGAAGACAGACTAAACCGTTAGGTCTGGAGCTGGGGGAACAGGGGTGCAGGCCACTGCGCTGGTCCAGGTAAGTGACAAGGGGCTGCACCAAGGTGGTAGCCATGTACATGATAAGAAGCAGTCAGATTCTCGATATACTTTGAAGATTAAGCCCACGGGATGTAGTGACAGACTGTGCAAGAGAGAAAAGGAGGAATCAAGGATGACATCGTGGGTTTTGATCAGACAGTTTGGACAATGGAGATGCTCCCAACAAAGACTCTCACTGGATCCTACTGACAACGCTGTGCGGTAGAGTCAGTCATGACTTCCGATCTCCAGATGGGGAAACTGCCGCTCCGAGAAGTAAAGCAGGTACCCCGGGGGCACACAGCAAGAAGAGTCTGAGATGGAATCCAAACTTGGGGCCATCTGACTCCAAACCTATGCCCGTGTCACTTCAGGGACTGACGGTGTGTCTCTCTCTCAGAACTCTAAAGGCTTCCCCTTCTCCCCCACTTCCATCTCCTGTTGACGTGACAATGAAAGGCAGTGTGTCCGTTTCCTGTGGCTGCTGTAGCAAAAGACCACGAACTTAGTGGCTTAAAACAACACATTGTTGTGGAGGTCAGAAGCCTGACATGGAGCTCACTGGGCTAAAATTAAGCTGTCAGCAAGACTGGCCCCTTCTGGAAGCTCCAGGGGAGAATCAGCTGACTGGCCTTTTCCAGCTTCTAAAAAGACCACCTGCATTCCATGGCTCGTGGCCTTCTTCCTCGCATCCTCAAAGTCAGCAACAGCCTGTGGAGTCTTTCTCACCTCCAATCCCTCTAACGCTGACCCTTCTGTCTCCCTTTTCCCTGTTGAAGAACTTGCAAGATTACATTGAGCCCCTATGGTGAATCCAGAGTCATCTTTCCATCTCCTCATCAGCTGATTAATAATCTGAATTCTATCTGCAAATCTAACCCACTCCCTCTCCCTTATATTGCCATGTAACATAACACATTCATGGGTTTAGAGCGATTGGGATCTGGACCTCTGGTGGGGTGGGGAGACACTCACTCTGTCTGCCATATGCAGTGAGGTCACAAGGACCACTGTGACCTCATCATCCCCTGGGACCCAAATTTACAAAGCACCCCTCCCACACAGTTGCTGGATGGGCCAACCTCTGGCCAGAGATTTGAACCTGAGTGTCCTGATCCTCCAGCTATGATGGGAGCCCAACCAGAGCAAGCTCAGAAGCCCAGCTCACGGGTCCAGACCCTGTTTAAGAGGGTCAAGGCCTTCTTCACCAAAACCGGTCCCCCACCCCCACCCCCAGCCCCCTCCTGGAACCTGGGCTGTACCCACGTGTACGGGTACGTGTTTGGGCACCTGGGGGAGAGAGAACCGGAGCATCCCCCATCGCAGCAGGTGAGCTTGGTAACCACAGGCCCTGAAGAACCTGCAGCTGGAACTGTAGAGGGAGAAGGCCACCCTACCGGCCCACTCTGTATGCCCCACTCCCCTCCAGGCCAGCCTGGGTGGAATGCCACCTGGAAGCTGTGGGGACCAGGGCAAGCCTTGGACTGGAGCCAAGGGGGAGGGGAGGTTCTAGAGATGTGTCAGGAAAAGGACCTCCAGCCTGAATGAGTGTGGGTAGGAGCTGGGTCTGTCCTGCAGGTGCTGGACACAGGGGAGCAGCTGATGGTCCCCGTGGATGTCCTGGAAGTGGGTAACGAGGGAGCCTTGTGGAAGTTCCTCCTCTCGGGAGCCATGGCTGGGGCCGTGTCTCGCATGGGCACGGCCCCTCTGGACCGTGCCAAGGTGTACATGCAGGTGTGTGGGGACTATGGCGCTGGGGCCATTGGGCTGGGGATGGATGGAAGTGGAGCTGATGGAGTTCAGGGAGGGGGTGAGTATGTAAATCAGAAAGAGGGCCAAGGGTGGGGTTGGGAGTGGAGTTGGAGTTAGAAGGGGCAGGACTTCCCCAGCAGTCCAACAGTGGTTAGGACTCTGCGCTCCCACTGTAGGAGGCACGGGTTTGATCCCTGGTCAGGGCTTGCTAGGTGGCGCTAGTGGTAAAGAACCCACCTGCCAATGCAGGAGACATGAGACGTGGGTTCAATCCCTGGGTTGGGAAGATCCCCTGGAGAAAGAAATGGCAACCTGCTTCAGTATTCTTGCCTGGAGAATCCCATGGACAGCTGGTGGGCTATAATCCATAGGGTTGCAAAGTGTCAGACATGACTGAAGCGACTTAGCAGGGAACGAATGTCCCACATACCAAAAGGTGGGGGCTGAATGGAGATGAGGCGAAGGGCTCCTCAGAGGGCTGACGCGGGCTCCATATTTCCAGGTCTACTCCTCCAAGAATTTCATGAATCTGCTGGGAGGTCTCCGGAGCCTGATCCAGGAAGGGGGCATCCGTTCACTCTGGAGGGGCAACGGTATCAACGTGCTCAAGATTGCCCCGGAGTACGCCATCAAGTTCTCTGTCTTCGAACAGGTAGGGGGTAGGGGATGATCTGCTTTCCCCAGCCCCACCCTCAAGCCGTCACCTCTCTGGTACCCACGACCCCCTAAAGCTCAGATTTTTATCCAAAACATACTTTAAATTTTTTTTTTTTACTTATTTATTTTTGGTGGTGCTGGGTCTTCGTTGCTGTGCCTGGGCTTCCTCTAGTAGCAGCGAGTGGAGGCTCCTCTTTGCTTTCTCTAGTTGTGGTGCGCAGACTGCTCATTTCGGTGGCTTCTCTTACTGCAGAGTAAGGGCTGTAGGGTTCTTGTTGCAGAGTAAGCCCCATCTAGGGCACGGGGCTTCAGTAGTTGCGGTGCCTGGGCTTAGTTGCCCCGAGGCACGTGGGATCTTCCCGAATCAGGGATCAACCCATATCTCCTGCCCTGGCAGGCAAATTCTTTACCACTGAGCCACCAGAGAAGCCCCCAAGACATATTTTAGTTCTCCAGGTCCCACACCTCTTCCCCTGGGTGAGTTTCAGGAAGGAAAGGAGGCTAGTTCTCACATTCCTCTCTCCCAACCCAGTATAAAAACTACTTCTGTGGAGTGCACGAGTCCCCACCCTTTCAGGAACGTCTCCTCGCTGGCTCTCTGGCTGTGGCCACTTCCCAGACGCTCATCAACCCCATGGAGGTAAGAGTATCTGCCCTATAGAAGATGAAGTAAGATGATTGGGTGGCAGCTGCTAGGGCTTCCTCCTTCCCTGCCCCCTCCTCCTCTTTATCGTAAGACACATATCAAAGTTGTATTCCAGATGGCTTACACAGTCATCTGAACACTATTTACTGAATGGGTCCTCTCCTCTCTATCACCAATGACAAAAGATGCCACCTCTGTCATTTACTAAATTCTTATATGTACACATGCTCAGTTGCTTCAGTCGTGTCCGACTCCTTGCGACCCCAAGGACTGTAGCCTGCCAGGATCCTATGTCCGTGGGGATTCTCCAGGCAGGAATACTCAGCGGGGGCAGATCCCCCTCCAAGGGATCTTCCCGACCCAGGGACCGAACCTGCAGCTCCTGCACTGCAGGTGGACTCTTTGCTGCTGAGCCACTGGGGAAGCCCCAAATTCCTAGATGTCTTGGCATGTTTGTTTTGGTGGGGTTTGTTTGTTCTGTTTTGTTGCCGTTTCACTTGACACATGGGATCTTTAGTTTCCCCACCAGAGACGGAACCTGTGCCCCCTGCAGTGGAAGCTGGACCACTGGACCACCAGGGAAGTCCCTGGGTTTACTTCTGACCTTTCTCTTCTTGGGTTCAATCCCTGAGTCAGGAAGATCCCCTGGAGAAGGGAATGGCAACCCACTCCAGTATTCTTGCCTGAAGAATCCCCATGGACAGAGAAGCCTGGTGGGCTACAGCCCATGAGGTCGCAGAGAGTGGGACATGACTGAGCAACTAACACTTTCACTTTTTCTCTTCTTATCACTTGGGTTCTCTTCATGCACTTCTAATTCTCTTAAATTTTAAATGATCTAATTTTTTTTTAATGAGTAGACTTTATTTTGTAGCAGTTTTAGGTTTGCAGAAAAATTAGGTAAAAAGGGCAAGAGCATTCCTATATATCTTGGCTTACACACGAAGTTTCCGCTCTCATTAACAACTTGAATCTGGGTGGTACATTGGTTACAACTGATGAGCCAATATTGATACGTTATTATTAACTAAAGCCCATGGTTGACATCAGGGTTCACCCTTGGTGTTGTGACTTGCTACGGGTTTTGACAAATGTATGACATGCAGCCACCATAACAGCGTCACACAAAAAATCCCACTGCCCTAATAAGTCATTGTACGACACATGTTCACATCTCCCTCCTTCCTCCAGTCCCTAACACCCACTGATCATGTTACTGCCTATGTAGTTTTGCCCCCTTTTCTTCTTTTGGCGGCACCCCGTGGCATATGTTCAACAAGGTATTTAAACCCTCCCCCCCTGCATTGGATTAGGGTCTTAACCACTGGACACCCAGGGAAGTCCCAGGCTTGATATTATGTCTTATTATTCTCCATTCCTTATTAGTTTTCCAGGCTATTCTCTATTGATTTTTTTTTTTTTCCTTTTAAAATGTTAGAAGTAATCTGCCTTGTTCAGAAAACAAAACCACACACTGGTATTTGTTTTTTACTTATTGACTCTAAACTCAAATGAGTTTAGAGATTATTGCCATCTGGTGGTTCAGATAGTAAAGAATCTCCCTGCAATGCAGGAGATCCAAGTTTGATCCCTGGGTCGGGAAGATCCCCTGGAGGAAGCAACGGCAACCCACTCCGATATTCTTGCCTGGAGAATTTCATGGACAGAAGAGCCTGGCAGACTACAGTCCATGGGGTTGCAAAGAGTCAGACATGACTGAGCGACTAACATTTTCATTTTCACTTTCTATACAATATTGGGTCTACATATCCAAGAATGCATCCCTTTGGTCAAGTCTCCTTTGTCGTCCCCTAAACAGTCTTTTAAAGCTTCCTTCATATAATCCTTGCCCTTGTCTGGTTGAGTTTCTTCGTATTTTTATTTTTGAAGTATAGTTGATTTATAGTGTTGTGTTAATTTCTCCTGTATGGCAAAGTGATTCAATCATACATATACAATCTTTAATAAATATATTAATGAAAAAATATATCTTTTCCATAGGATTTATTAAAGGATATTGAATATAGTTCCCTGTGCTATACAGTAGAAGTAGAACCTTCTTTACCAATCTATATATAATAGTTTGCATCTGTGAAGTGTTTTTATTTTGATGGCTACATAATAAATCACCACACTCAAGAGCTTTTAAAATGATACAGATTTATTATCTCATTGTTTCCCTGGGTCATGTCTGGGGACTGGCTAGTCGGGTCCTCAGTTCAGGATTTGATGAGGTGGAAATCAAGGTGTCAGTCAGTTGGGCGACCAATGAACCAATCTGAGGCTTGGGTGTCCTCTGCCAAACTCCCTGGTTGTTACCAGCATTCAGGTTCTTATGGTTGTAGGACTGAGAGTCCTCAACTCGCGCCCTGTGTTCCCGGCCCTGTGGTCCTCTCCGTAACAGTTTGTTTGAGACCAACCCTAGGGAACTCCCTGACGGTCTAATGGTTAGGATTCCACACTCTTTTCACTGCCATGGGCCTGAGTTCAGTCTCTGGTTGGGGAACTAAGATCCTGAGAGAGAAGCATGGCCAACATATAAAAAACCAATCCAAGAGTGTTTCCAATCCTTCAATCTCTTCTTCAGACTCTTTTAAAGGGCTCACCTGATTGAGTCAGGCCCACTCAGGATGATTTCTCTTGATTAACTTAAGTCAACTGGTGACACAGGAAGCTCATCTCTGTGATAACCGAGATGGATGGGATGGGGGGCAGGTGGGAGGGAGATCCAAGAGGGAGCTGATTCACTTCATTGTACAACAGAAACTAAGGCAACATTGTAAAGCAATTATATGCCAATTTAAAAAACCTAAAAAATTAATCAAGTTAATTGGTTAGGGGCTTTATTATATCTGCAAAATCCCTCTGCCTTTGTCCTTTGTGTACCCTGAACCAAGAGTCACAGTCCATCAGGCTCACAGGTATAGACCATTTTCAAGGGCAAAGGGAGGCCATTAAACAGAGCATGTGTATAGGGGGACAGGAACCATGGGGACCACCTGAGAATTTTGCCTAGCGCACACAGTGTGCTATCTTTTGCACAACTGTTGAGTTGCCAACATTTTCATTTTATGAAATGTTGGGCATTTCATAAAAACTCCAGTTTCTGGCTTCTTTGGGAAAACTGGCAGATCTGCCTACCTGGGGTCCAGGTAGGGCAAGTTTGGCTGGGTTAGGGCCGCTGCAGACCCCACCCAGCTCAAATCACTTCTCTCATCCTCTTTTTTAGTTTTATTTATTTTCTTGGCTGTATCTCACATCACGCAGGATCTTAGTTCCCCATGCGTGCATGTTAAGTCGCTTCAGTTGTGTCTGACTCTATGCGACCCCATGGATTGTAGTCCACCCGGCTCTTCTGTCCTTGGGATTCTCCAGGCAAGAATACTGAAGCAGGTTGCCATTTCCTTCTCCAGGGCATCTTCCTGACCCAGGGACTGAACCTGCATCTGTTATGTCTCCTGTGTTGACAGCCGGGTTCTTTACCACTAGCGCCACCTGGGTAGCCCCCTTAGTTCCCCAACCAGGAATCAAACCTGTGCCCACTGCAGTGGAAGCATGGAGTCTTAACCACTGAACTGCTGAGCAAGTCCCTCCCTCACCCTTTGGGTTGAGAGTACTTACAGGCCAAGGCAGCTGGGTTTGAAACCCAGCCATGTGCATTCTTGAGCAGTTGCCTCCTGTGCTGGGGAGTCATCAAGGCGATTAGCTCAAATAAGCTGTCTTACTCCTCATCCTCCCCAGGTGCTGAAGACGCGGCTGACCCTGCGCCGGACTGGCCAGTACAAGGGGCTGCTGGACTGCGCCAGGCAGATCCTGGAACAGGAGGGCACCCGTGCCCTTTACCGTGGGTACCTCCCCAACATGCTTGGCATCATCCCGTATGCCTGCACCGACCTGGCCGTCTATGAGGTGTGGGTCCTGCAGAGGGGTTGGCAGGGGTGGTGTGAACCCAGGCCCATGGAGAGCTTCCTCCTGGCCTTCTTCTCTCCTAGATGCTCAAGTGTCTCTGGCTGAAATCAGGCAGGGACATGAAGGACCCTAGTGGCTTGGTCAGTCTGTCATCTGTGACACTGTCCACCACCTGTGGACAGATGGCGAGTTACCCGCTGACTTTGGTGCGCACCAGGATGCAAGCCCAAGGTCAGCTTGCCCCTTTTAGCAACCAAGCATACCACCACCCCTTGCATCTACTCTCTGAACTTTCTCATCACCCCCCAAACACACACACAAACTGACTCCCAGACACTCCATATCTGATCCTGGCCATCTCTGCTGACCCCTGAACCCACCCAAACTTACACTCACCCCCAAACCTGATCCCAGTCCCTTCAATTAACCCTACATATCACTAAAATGAACACCCAGCTCCCAAAGGACTCCCACAAACCCTGAATATGACTCAGGCCCCCATACTGATCTCAAGACATATAGTTCCCAAATGACCCCAACTTGTCCAAATCAGACTCAGGCCGCATCTGGCGCCAAAAGGCAAATCATTCCTAAATATTCGAAAACTGACACTTAGACATTCCCAAACTCATAACCACCTCCCCCAATATCCTGGGAACTCCCCAAATGTGCCTCCCACAGATGGGCTCTCAAACCCCTAAACAAATCCTCAAATACCCAAAGAGGTTCTTAGCTTACCACCCTGAGCTTGAAAATGTCCCCAAACTACCCCTTAACACACTGCAAAGCTCTAGCAGATCTTTGTTGTTGTTCAGTTGCTAAGTTGTGCCTGACTCTTTGTGATCCCATGAACTGCAGCCTGCCAGGCTTCCGTGTCCTTCACTATCTCCTGGAGTTTGCTCAAACTCATGTCTGTTGAGTCGGTGATGCCATCCAACCATCTCAGCCTCTGTTGCCTCCTCCTCCTCCCACCCTCAATCTTTCCCAGCATCAGGGTCTTTTCCAATGAGTTGGTCAAAGTACTGGAGCTTCAGCTTTAGCATCAGTCCTTCCAATGAATATTGAAGTTGCAATGTTTTCTAAGATGTTGCCTAAAACAAATCCTGAAAATTCGTCACTCTCCGTAAACTGACCAATTTCCTCTAAAAGGCTTCCAAGCTTCTTTTCAACTAACACCCCAGACCCTCTGCTCCTGGCTTCAGTCCCCATCTCCCAAAATTCCAGCGCCCGACCCCCCACCGCTGCCCCTTGATGCCAAATCATCTCTGGCCCAGGTCCTGACCTTGCCTCTGTCCCCACAGACACTGTGGAGGGTTCAAACCCCACCATGTGTGGAGTCTTCCGGAGGATCCTGGCCCAGCAGGGCTGGCCAGGGCTGTACCGAGGCATGACCCCCACATTACTAAAGGTGTTGCCTGCAGGCGGCATCAGCTACGTGATGTATGAAACCATGAAGAAGACCCTGGGAGTATAAGCAGTGAACTAGGCGACATACCCTGGGCAGAAATGGAGGGGAAGATCCAGTGTCTCCTGGCCCCAAAGGGCCTTCCAGGCTCGGGACCGAAGGCAGACTTTTCAGGAGAAGCGGGCTGGTTGCCTGGGTCAGAAGATTCCTGGTGCCTCCTGCCCTGGGTGCAGCCTGAGACTAGTGTGGACTCCAGTTTGGCTTGCTACGACTTGTCCTGGTTCCAGGGCAAAAGGGTGAACGTGGAGACAATGGGGAATAAACAAATGGTTTCTGCTGGCCATGTCTGGAATATCTGGGTTCAGGAGGGCAGCTGGGGATCTGGATACCTGGGTCCTGTGGAGGGCGGGGGGAGGAGGGAGGAAGGGCGGGAGTACCTTGGGCCTTTTAGTCTTGAACGGGAATTGGAAGCCTGGAAGACGCCTGGGTCCAGAAGATAAACTGAGGGCCTAGATCAGAGCTTGGAGCTCGGATCCAAGGACCTTATGTGAAGCTGGTGCAGGGTGTCGAATTAAGAGTCTAGGATCCCTCGGTGCCGGGAGGAAATCTAGACCCTTGAGTTGGCAGGAGAGTTGGTTCCATTTCTGGAAGAGAAGTAAGCACTCTAGATCCCTGGATGGAAAGAGGAGAGGGTATGAGAGGATCCCTGAGTTTCCTCTTGCTTTGGGGCCACCCCACCCCCGGAAGCAACCGTCTCCAAGGCCTCAAGCAGGCCACGTGCCTGGCTTACCCGGCCGGCGTCCTGGGACTCTAACCCAGACGTCAGGCCTGAATTCCTGCAGCCGGTGGCCAATGCCCACGTCGGCTGCCATTCAATCCGGTTCCGGCTAATCCCCTCCCAGCTTCTGGTGGCTGACTCCGCCCCAATGCAGCGGCGCTTCCACTAGCTCCCACCAAAACGGGGCACCTCCATTTCCTTCATTGTCATTTGCCTAGGGTGAGGTCAGTCACCTTACACCCTCCCCCGCCACTCAGCCATTGGCTTAGATGACGGGACTAGAAAAGGATTCTGGTTAACGCTAAAGTAACTCAGTCCTAACGCAAGCGCATCACACCGACCTCGCCAGAGATTGGCTTAAATTAATTGCCAATCTCTGTAAAGACCGCCTTCCGTGTGTACCCATTGGCTTGCGTACACGACGATCTCACTGGACGCCCACCCAGCCCGTTTAAAGAAGTCTTTCGCCAGACTCCTCCTTCCTGTCCGCTTGACTCTTAGGAGCTGTCAATCCGGTTCAGAAGCCGCCCCGCGATTCTGGAACTCCCGCTTCATTGGGCCTTCGGCCGCCCCCGTCACCTCAATTTGCCCGCCCAAAGCCGTCAGCCCGCAGCCCATTGCCTCCCAGAGCTGTCGATCTCGCGGTACCTCCCGCCCACTGCCTCTCGCGGCACTCCGATTGGCCGCTCGCCTCCAGAGCCTGTGATTGGTGTCCCGGGAAGGGCGACCACCTCCCATTGGCCCGGCGGCGCCGTCCGTCAAGCCGACGACCGGAGGGGGCGTCCCTCTCCGCCCCCCTCCCCCCCCCGCATCGTCTTCCCAGCCGCTGGCTTCCCAGAGTGCTCCGCGGCCGTGTGGAGCGAGGCCTTGTTCCCGCGTTGAGCCGCCGCTGCCGCCGCCTCCTCTTCAGCTTCAGCCTCCGCGTCAGGCCCGGCCCCGCCGCGCCATGTCGGACTACAGCACGGGAGGACCCCCGCCCGGGCCGCCGCCACCCGCCGGCGGGGGTGGGGGGTCCGGAGGAGCCGGGGGCGCCGGGGGAGGCCCGCCACCGGGCCCGCCGGGCGCGGGGGACCGGGGCGGCGGCGGTCCCGGCGGCGGCGGCCCGGGCGGAGGGTCGGCCGGTGGCCCCTCGCAGCCACCCGGCGGGGGCGGCCCGGGAATCCGCAAGGACGCCTTCGCAGACGCCGTGCAGCGGGCCCGCCAGGTGAGGAGGCCGCGGGCCCGAGGGGCGCGCGGGCGGGCGGGGGAGGGGGCGGGGTCACGTGCGCGCGCGCGGGGTCGCAAGGGGGGGCCGGGGCCGCCACGGGGTCACGTGGGGCGGTAGGCGGGGGCCTGGGCCTCCCCAGAAGCCTGGAGTGGGGCACTCCCCCCGGGAGTGACCCCCTACAGGGGGGAAGGGTCGTCTGGGAGGGGTCACCCAAAAGCGGCCCCAGAGTGTGCAGGGTCCCCTGCGGCGCGGGGACTCACTTTGGGGTTCCCACCCTTTAGGACACTCTAGTCGTAGAAGCAGGGGTTCCGCCTTCCCGGGAAGGTCTTTCTCTGCTCCCATCTCCCCATCAGGGCAAAGAGCCTTCTTTGCTCCCAACTTAGTCCCTTTTCTGCCTGGTCCCCAGGAAGGAGGGACTTCAGGGGATTAGAAAAGTTCTTCCTCTTGAACCTGGAAAGTAGAAAGGGGACCCTGTGGCTGCCAGGCGGTGGCCAAGCGTTTCGTTGAAATGGGGAGGGTAGGCCTAGGGACTGACTCTTTCTGATGCTTCAGGTCATTTGCAAGCACCCTATTTCTCTTTTGGGGAAAGAAGGGAAGGGTCCCACCGCTGTGTTCTGGGGTGTGATGACTGCATGGAGGTTTCACATGCTGATGTGTGACCTCCCTGGCGCCCCACGGCCTGAGGGGAAGAGGCCCACAGAAAGCGAGGACTTTGCCGCCCTTTCAAAAGGAAACTGACCGGGCTCAGGCCATCGAGTGCTTTCTCAGTCAGAATTGCCCCCAAAGCCTCCAGCACAGGGAGGTCCCGTTAGGGGAACGCCCTGATCCCCTCCCAGTGTGGTCTGTGGCTTTCACCCTAGGCATGCAATAGAGTTGTTAGGTGGAGTTGAGATGATTGACCCCTCACTTCCCCACCTTTACTGGCTTAATTGAGAGGCAGCTAAAGCAAGGGGAGGTGGTGCTCTCTGATTGGATAAGACCCCATCTGGGCATCCCAAGAGTTTAGGCTTCAAGTTTGTTTTTTTTTTAAGTTTTAGGTTGAAATATAGATTATCAGCTCATGGTTTGTATCTCTTTGGAAAACTTGTAGTAATCCTACCAGCATACTCTGGTTTTAAATTTATCGGGTTGGGGTTTATTCAGTGTTTGTGTGTCCAAAATGTAACACGTGTTCGGAAAAGGGCCTTTTGTTTTGGTCTAGATGAGGGTTTCAGATGCCTTAAAGCAAACTTCCCTAAGATTTGTTCAACACATGGAAAAATTTTGAGGGTGTGCTCTTGAGCATCCCAGAGGCCCAGGTGTTTGGGCAAGGAAGTGTCTGGAAGTTCTCCCTGGTAGAGGGTACCTGAACTTTTGCTCCTTTCATCCCTAGAACAAGTCAGTGTGGGTTATCCTCTGGCCATGAACAGTTCAGGCACAAATTTGATAGAGAAAGGGAGCTGCTTTGAAATTCCTGGAACTCCTAGAAATGTCTTAATCAACAGTGAAAGTCGCCCAATCGTGTCCTACTCTTTGCGACCCCATGGGCTGTAGAGTCCATGGAATTGTTCAGGCCAGAATACTGGAGTGGGTAGCCATTCCCTTTTCCAGGGGATCTTCCCAACCCTGGAATCGAACCCAGGTCTCCCACATTGCAGGCAGATTCTTTACCAGCTGAGCCATCAGGGAAGCCTTAACCAACAGGCTCGTCCCTAAATCCAGGGAATGCCACTCCCAGGCCAGACAGCAAGACCTGTTGGGGATTCATGAACCAAAGAGGTGAAAGGTTGACCTGAGCACCACAGAGGCTGGCTTTGGGTGGTAATTCTTCTCTGCTCGCAACTTCGCTTCTAGATCGCAGCCAAGATTGGAGGCGACGCAGCTACCACAGTGAATAACAGCACTCCTGATTTTGGTTTTGGGGGCCAAAAGAGGCAGTTAGAAGATGGAGGTAACTACCTGCCTTGCTGGAAGGGCTGGGGGCAGAGAGTGAAGTGCCTTTGTTGGAATGTGGTTCTAAGTGGGGGGAGCCCGCTGCCATTTGGTGTTTTAAAACCTCAGCAATTCCAGCTTTGTTCGTTCTTTTTGTCTGGGCTGCTGTCCTGAAGTATCAGGTGGCTGAGAGGAGGGCAGATTGATTGTGACCAGGTCCAGGTCGTAAGTTTTCAAGATTGTTCCTCCTCTTCTGCTAAGCTAGGCTTCTCTTAAGGCCCCATGTCAGTGCAGTGTGGCTGACCTGGAGGCACGCAGCCTAAACTATCAACTCACTGATCAGCCTAACTTCCCCAAGGCTGATTTGGATCTAAGCTGGAAGGACTGGGGTCACCATCATTTTCCCCCTGTTATAAAGGGCTCTTTATCCCTGAGTGCTGGTGGTAAGATGAGGTCTCTTATTCTCCTGTCTTGCGTCTGATGTTGAGAGTGGGGGGCAGGAGGCTTGTTTGCCAGGACATGTGGCACCAGCATCAGATTTGAGGCAGCTGTGGGTGGGTAGGCACTGCATCTGACATCCTCTTTCTTTTCACAGACCAACCAGAGAGCAAGAAGCTGGCTTCCCAGGGAGACTGTAAGTCCACTGGGTGACACTGGCAGAGACTGCTTCAGGATCTTAAGAGATTTTAGCAGGAAGTACTCTCCAGAGGGGAGCTGGAAGTACTGAGCAGACAGCACCTCTCCTTTATGGAGGCTCTTGGTGTCCCTCCAGGGCCCATGAGA